>NC_072790.1:158077396-158702396 GCF_028583425.1 Eublepharis macularius | reverse complement strand
ATCGGCTGCTTATAACTCGCAGGTCCTCAGCTACTTGTATCGACAGGGCCTTGCCCTGCATGATCCCCAGGTCATTACCACCAAGGTGAATGACAACCATATGAGGAGGAGGACCCTTCCTTCCCCAAAACAAGAGGGGCAGCAGGCTCGGCCATCTAAGGCCACGCCGGCCCTGCCATTCCACAGTGGCCACAGCACTCAAACCCAGCTGAGATCCAATCAGCATTCTCCTGGCTTGGTGAATCAGGATCCTCTTCCTCCCTTGGCCCGACATGGCACCTGAGGAAAGAGCAATTAGTAGGCCTTTTAAAACTGAGGCAGGGGGCAGATGTAGGTCTGAAATGCCCCTGACCGCCACCTGCCCACTCGCTTAATTGTCTGGTGAGGGGACCCCATTGCAGCTGCCGTAGAGGCAGCCCCAATCCAAAAGGAATGGGTGCCGAATTTGACCCCCGACAAGCCAATTTTCTTAAGTGCCTTCTCTGTCACCGGTCAAAACTGATACTTAGTTAATGGGGTCTGATCTTCATGGCAGAATAAGACCCCCTGATCTTCCCCACGAAGTGTGACATACTCCCTAAGGGCCTTAACAGGGCACTGCTGCAGCCAGGGGAAAGCGGAGCCACTAGAAAATGGCTCCTGGCTCTGCCCCCTGGGCAAAGCCCTGGATGCCTGGGAAGGGAGCCTGCCTCCTTTCCTCCGGGCGGGGCCACAAAGGATGACTCCCTGCTAAAGCTGCGATGCAGCAGCAGGGTGAGTCGCATTCTTTCCCTTCATCCTGTGATCTCTGATTGTGAAATGTGTCAAATTGTTTGTAAATTGGATTAAATTTCAACAGAACTCTCTAAATTAGATACTTTAAAATTACCACTGCAGCCTCCTGCAGTGGGCCAGTGATTTGATTACTTCATCTTTTAACTGTAAAATTTGCCAAATGGATGGACCAAATCCAAAATGAAATATAAACATGAGTGACCTGCCCTATAGTATGAACTGGATCCTGCAACCACGTCCCGCAGGGCTGTCCTCTGGTGCCAGGAGCCTCCCACAGGTGCAAGAGGATTGGCTCTTCTTTGAGACAGATGAAGGTTCTCCTTGTACCAGAGGAAAGTGCTGCTATTAATAGGAAGAAACGTAGGATCCAGGCCTGTAGAATCATATGCATATCAGTTGTGATAATGAACAGCTGGAAATGCAGATTGAGCCTCTGTTGCTTGGGAATGGGAGTGATAAAGAGCTCTGTAGCTACAAGTTTATCTCCGGAGAAAGGTCATAATCAAAGAGTAGAGCAGTGTCAACCATAATTGTTGAAAAAATAATATAAATTTTAAAGAATAGGAAGTTCAGGGAAGAATTGAGAATTCCTTTGCATGCACAAACATTCAGTCAGTTCCATAAAACACTAGACGATTCAGAATTGGTCATTATTTACTGCTGAGACTAGTATGTAATAATCCTGTCAGCTGCAAGTGCTTCACAGTAATTAAAGTATTGGCTCTGTTAAATGCATCAACAGACCTTAGGCCTCCCATTTGTTTGTAACCCAGTCATCTCACCAGCTGTGAATATCCAGGTCCTTGATAACAGCCTAAACCCTTCAATTTCCTAGGGGAGGCTTTCTTGCCAGTTTGTATGCTGAGCATAATCAAGGAGTAAAACGCACTCATTAGAAGCTTGAGATACTCCTATTGAAACAAAGGTTTGTTGATCCAGATTTAATTTTTTGTGTGTATGGTTCAACAAGCAGTTAGTTGTTTTCAACCCCATGTTTTCCCTGTTTCTACATAACCTTTGTATATGTGTGGATTAGGGCACAACTGCAAGCAAGTTGAACCGTGTCACTGGAATGGGTTTCATATCAAACTCACAATGAGACAATTGCACTTTGGTCATGTGATTCCACCTAAGTGAATACACCATTGCCAGAGTAAAAGCCAAAACTTCCTGGTACAGTTCTTAGAGAAGTACCAATCAGTAAAAACTGGAACAAGTGCTCTTCATCACAACTTCCAAAATATATGAAAAATGGGGGACATAGGTCAGTGGTAGCAGCATACCTTCCATTTAGGGTTCTATAGCTAGCACCTGTGATATTTTATTGTTATTTCAGATAGCAGGGATGGAAGGGACATCATTGGTGGTACCTTGTCTGGAGGCTTTCCTTGTGACTACTCAATTCTATTTTAATTAAGGGGTTAATTTCTCACACTGTTTTTTATAATCTCCTGCTTGCCTGAGACCTGTTTGAAGATATTTGTTTTAAGCTGCTATGTACTGTTTTTATGCTCTGGTTGGGTTTTTAATAGTTTATTAATTGTTAATTATTTGAATGGTATTTTATGTTTGTATTGTTTTAACTTTGTAAGTTACCATAAGCAGGTTCTCTGGAGGTTCTAAATACATTTCCTTCTTAGTATTTTTATTTCTTAGATCCCACACTTTAAAAAAAATGAGAACAAAATATGGTCTCCTCATTAGTTTGTGATATATAATTTTAGTTCTAGACATTTTGAAAACTCAGCTACTGTATACTTCACAGTGGTGCTAAATCATATACCAGCTTGAAACACATTGATTTTGCTTATGAAGTCCCAAATCTCACATGGCTATTTTTCCAACTTGCAAAAAGTTTCTATTAACTGACACCAACATATTTCTCAGACTCTGGTCAATGTTTTCTTAGAATGTACCCATGTGTACTTAGCATCATAGTACTTTTGTGTCAGATTCAGACATCATTCCATGTTGCAAATAAGTCCTCAAAATTACGAACCACTAAAAAAATACACTAGCTAGCTTGTCTGTGCATACATACATTGATCGTGATGACCAATCAGCTACCTGAAAGAAAAAGAGAAAACAAAAATATTCTTCTAGCATACAAATGCTTCCTTTCCTGGAGGTGCTCCATATTAGACATAAATGACGGTGTACAAGCTGCACAATCCATGTTAACTCAGAAGAATTTCCCACAGTGATCAATGGGGCTTATTCTCAGATAATAGGATTTCACCCTCATCACTTGCAGCAGTATGCAAAAGGATGGCATCCCACTTGCCTAGTTTAAATTTTCAGCTAGTGTGAAAATTTTAAAGCCCAGGTGCTATAGGAGGAGAAGCCATTTAAATTTTCACCATCTACTTAAAATATAAAGGAAGAGCCTCTGTGTTCATGATGCAGTTATTTTTTTCCCATATCAAAACTAGACAAAGTAAGTAGTTCTTTGGAGACGGCTGTCAAACTCAAATTGGTAACTGAAGAAAACAATCAGATAACTGCTGCGAAACCTACATTATTATTCTAAATTATATGGTTGCTTCAGGGAGGGGAATTCTCTTTTTCCCCTGTGGATGAAAATCTACCACTAGCACAACTTTCTGGAACCTTTGAACACCTAGAGCTGGGATTTTGCCCTACATAACGCTACTTGGAATGAATCATTTCATGGCTGTCTTTGTCCTACTACTGCTGCTCTTTGGGGTGAAATTAAATGTTTGTATACCTTTTAAGCACTGCAGTGATGTTCCATAATTCGTATTTCAGGATCACTTTGCATGTGGAGCTTGTTTAGTCATATCACATGGCCCCAGATTTTTAGAGCAGAGTCTGTGAAACTACTTGTATTTATTTGGATAGACTCAATGATTCTGAAAGGCAAAATTGCCTTCTCCCTGACACCCTCTCTTGGCTCCTCTATAGGTACAGCATTGAAAAGATGATTTTGTGCTCTATCTGAAGGTTGAAGCCAACTACTCAAAACAAATAAGTAATACTCTTGGTAAAATCCCCTGTTGTGCTATAAAAGATAGCAGCCTAAGTTTCATCTTCGGTTGTCTTAAACAGTAACGCTGAAATGGTAGCATCAAATCTTTCATGGAAATCATTAACCTAGAGCCTTTCTATACATTCAGAAAAAAGAAGGTGCTCCAACCACATTTGATTCTTAACACTGTACAAGCTGAGATTCACAGCAGTAGGGCAATAGCCTGTTTTTACATAAAGAATTAAGCGGGAAGGAAGAAATGACCTTTGTGTGGAGGATCACTTTGCACTGTGTGAGGACAGCCTTCTGAGTGTATGTTTTTAAAAATAGATATGGATGAGCCCCCTAGTACTGGCTTGGCACAGTGGAAGTGTGAGATTTATTTTCTTAAAAAATCAGTGTAAATAATGATACATAAAATGATAAGAGCAGGTGGGAGGGGGTGGCTCCATCACACAATTTCTTAGTGTAGAAGTGCACTGATATCAGAGATCTTAGGAAATATATTTTACACAATGTTAAAGATGGTAGACTGGTTTGAGCATGAAAGCAAAAAGTGCATCTTATTTCTTTTAAATGTAAGTTCATTTTTATGATGTACACCTCTGCAGTTTTAAGCACTTTTCCTATTTCTTTAAGCAGACTATAAATTTAGTCCAGCTTCTCACTGAGACTCAAGGCAGATTACATAATGTGAGTCAGTACAATCAGTAGGCTGATGAGACATCTAATAAACAATGTAATAGGAGTAGAATTTCAGAAATCTGAACCAAGGCATAAGTATTAAACAATGCAAGAAATGATTTTCTGTAAGCAGAAATATAATACAGCGACAGTATGATAAACACATAACACAGCAGAGTTGCCAGGTCCCCTTCCCCTCCTGGCAGGAGGAGGGGGGACCCAGTGCTTACCTTCCTGGTGCTCCAGGGACTGTTCTTGTACGCATGCAAAGTGTGCGTGTGGCTGCACCAGTGGAATGACGCCACTTCTGGGAAGTGATGTCATCATGCAAGGCTGAGGGGTTCGTGTGTGCTCTTGGGGCACTATGATGACATCACTGATATCTTCGTGCCGGCCCGGGGAGCACACCCAGGAGGCCTGTACCCCCTTTCCCCCCCTCCAGTCAGGTAAGCAGTGGCAGGGGGCGAAAGGTGGGAGAGGGGGATCCCCTGCTCCCACTAAGGGGAAAGGTGGGAGTGGGGGATCCCCCACCCCACCTAGTACACACTCTCATTCTTTCTCTTGAAAATAGTTCTGTAAATATTCTTACTTTTGTAGAAGGATGGAGAGTTTTTTCGCCAGATATTATTCATCTAAAGAGCAAAGGTTAAATGCAGTTCACAGTTACTTTACACAGAGAAGTGATACTTTTTAAACAATGATGATAATCCAGACAGAGAAAAAAAATCACAGTTCAAAGCTTCACATACAAGGCTCTTCATGACCTCCTTCTGGCTTACCTAGGAAACCGTCTTTCTCTCTATGCCCCTTCATGGCAGCTTTGCTCATCTGAACAGGGTCTCTTTTAGGTGCCACCCTGCACATAAGTGAAATCAACAGCTGCCTGTACTTGTGCATTCTCTATGGTGGCCCCTGCCCAATGGAACGGCCTGCCCAAGGAAGTCAGGAGAGCCCCCACTTTCCTGGCCTTCCACAAACAATGCAAAACTGAATTATTCAAAAGGGCTTTTTACATAAATAGGAGGGCTGTATTGTAGGGAGATAATCTCAAAGAGATGCTTCACTAATGAGTTAGGGACTCACTATTGCTTTAAGTATGTGCTCCTATGTGTTGCCAAGGACCCCCCCCCTCCTCCTGTTATGAGGCCTGCCATGGACTGTGTCAGTTTCCTGTGTTGCTGTTTAAAGATCTACTAAAGACTCTGTTTTGGGGCAGCATTGCCCGTGCCTATTTCCTGTTCTCCTTGCTGCAATGGACTGTGCCATCCATGTCTGTCTCCTGCCTCCTTGGGCACCTATCTCACCTGGGCCCAGAGCCACGCTGCCAGCAGCATAGTGCCAGCCGGAGGGAGTCTCCGTGAGCCTGGCCAGGCGCCCCCTGGTCAGTTCCCATGGAGAGCCCCTTGCAAGCCAGTCACTGAGTCTGCCCTCGCCACTGGGCAGCCTGCTAGCAAGCCCAAGCCGTGCCAAGGAATAAGCCACGTTCCCAAACAGTAAAGAGCCAGCCTGGACAGTTTACTTTAAGGCTATCATTTCGTGAAAGCGAGCTGGTCACGTCCTCAGCAGCCGACCTCGCCCCACTCTGCATATCTGCATAGCTACCCAAGAATGGAAGCTAAGTGCCGACTGTCCAGAACAGCTAATAGACGCATCTCAATGCAGCCATCGCATTCCAGAGCTGATGCCATCAAGACAACGCCAGCTTCCTGGCCGATCCAATCAACCCGCCCGGCACTCTCTTCCCCTCCTTTTGTCCCCTCTTCCCGAGGTGTCACAATCATACAATCAGACCCTAAAGTGGCCCATCTAGGGTAATTGTAGAGCCATTAAGCCTTTGTTCCCCTTTTGAGAACCACAGGGAAAGGCACCTGCCCCAGGGTACGTTTTGAGGTATTTAAACCAGCCTCCCCGGCCATGAGGTGCGCGTGCCATTCCTATCCTGAATCTCCACCGTCTCTCTCTATGGGTCTAGTGCAGGCATTAGATACCACCACGCTTCGCTGCTGCATCTTTCTTCCACGCCGTGACCAGGTGAGTATACCCAGTTCCGTTGATCTCAAGTGGGCTCTCCTGCAAATGCAACCGGCTCTGTTTTTCCTACTCTTTTATTTCTTAGTCTCTTGTGTGTACCTTGTGTGTGTGTGCTAGTTTAGGCATACGCAACATTATTAGTAAAAATACGTTTTATCTTTATTAGTATCGCCTCTTTATTGCACAAGTGTTCTGAAAGAAGGACTTGTGCAGGTATAGCTGGTCAAGATCCTGCACTAATTCAAATCCAGACTGCAAGCTAATTCCCCCATTAAAATAGCAGTTCTGGTAACATATGTACTACCTGCTGCTTTAAATATGACCCTTCTGGGAGTTCTATATTGTCTAATGTCAGTTCTAGCATTGCTTATGCTCTGTTTCAGCATTTCTTCAGTTTCGTATTGGATTTTTGCTATTATTTTTGTAATGCCTTTGTAAACTTACATTTTTTTATCCTATGGCATTATTTATTGACTTGATATTGAGTCTCAGTGAGAAAGGTGGACTGTAAATGACATACATGCATACATGCATACATACATAAAATAAAATAAAGTAAGATGGAACAGACAGACCTGAGTAATGTATCTGTCTGTCCATGTGGATGTATTCCTGTCCTGGCAAAAGAGAGAACTTCCTACCTTGGAGAGTTCCTGGTCCTTGCAAGGACCCAGCAAGCCAAAGGTCTCCTTTTTGCCTCCTTTTGTTCCTAGCAGTACATAATCACATGCTTGTAGACACAGGAATTATTTATGTGAATATCCTGAAACTACATTACCTGAATCAGTCCTGTAGGAATATGTCAATGGCACGATGTGTATCTTTTAATGAGATTACTGACATCTAGAATTTGACAATATTGCTTCTTAACAAGCAATATCTGTTCCATATCTGTCAATGACACCACCATTTGTGCTATGGTCACCCAGAAGGGTGAATAAGGCCCAAATGGTTGTGGGATGCTTCTGACAACCCAGCTGGAAATAAATTGAGCTGGAAGTGATATGCCACCACCAACGGAAGAGCAGGCCCACCAGAGCCTTCAAGGCTGGGGATGGGCTTCAGGCAAGAAGAGGCACCACAGAGGCTTGAGAAGGCAGTAGGGAAGAGAGGAGCATGGGTGACCAGGCCTCAGAAAGCCTGGAAAAGTGCCAGAAAGAAGGCAGAGCCAACAGAGGTTATGCAAGAGAAGAATCTGGGGGCAATGGACAGAACCACAAGGTCTGACACAGGGGGAGCACTGGAAGGGACTGGTGGGAATTCCCAGAGGCAAGGGCATGGGAAGAGCCCATAGGGAAGAGAGTAGCCCAGCCCTGCTCAGCTCTCGAAAGGCCTAGTTAAATAGCCTAGGCTGGTGAGCATCTAAAGGCTCAGAATAAGCTAGAAAGGCCTTGGAAACCTCAGGCAGGAGGGAAGGGGGTTCCAAAGAACTGGAACTAAAGCAGGTCTCCCCAAGGACAGTATACTTACCAGATGAGAGGCAGCACCCTGAGGATAGAAGGCACAGAGGTATAAGGGATACACAGGGGACTAAAAACTGTACAGTACATAAGAACCCAAAGGGAAAACAATAGTTCCTGAGCCAAAGAGGAACCTATGAGAACCCTTCTTAAGTTGTAGATAAGTAGGGTTGCCAGGACCCCTTTGCCCTTCTGGCAGGAGGTAGGAGACTTGGCACTCACCATTCTTGTGGTTTCACTCCTGGGCCATGTGATGACATCATTTCCTGGAAGGGACATCACCACACAGGGCATCATGCTGCCAGTTGGAGTGCTCCTTTGCTCTGCAGTGAGCCGAATTGAGCCCATTTGGGGCTGAAATCATCCCACTGCATAGAGCGGGAGCACTGCTGGGGTGGCATGATGAGCCCTGGAGTGCTCTTGCACTTCACAGCAGGCTGATTTCAGCCCAAAACAAGCCCGATACGGTCTGCTGTGGAGTGCGAGAGCACTGCCGGAAGGGACCTGAAGAGTTCCTACACATCACAGTGAGCCAATTTAGGACCCAAATGGGCCTGATTTGGCCCCTTTGGAGCCCAGATAGGCCCACTGCGGAGAGTGTGAGCATGCCATGCTGCCTAGGAGTATGCCCCAGGAGGCGTGTTCCCCCACCTTTTCCCCCTCTGGCCAGGTAAACATTGATGGGGGGTGGATGGGGTGAGTGGGGGATCCCCCACAACTAGGGGGTGACTGGAACCCTATAGATAGGGAACCCAATTTGATGCCACATAGGTATGGATGACACATGCATTAGAAGATGTACATGGCCTGTCTCTGATGTTAACAGTTGCATAAAGACCAAACTACATATTACATGCAAATACATGTAATGTTGGTTTGACTTTGATGGTATCTTTCCTAATATGTAGTATACTTTCTACCTGAGTTTCCATTATTGTGGATTTAAATAATTTGAAACACCCTGAAGGAATTTAACCCTGTTTTCCCTTTCTTTCAGCTTCGTTTTGACTAATCCCCTCAGTTTTGAGAAGCTTTCTTTTCTGAGATCAATGAGGTTATGTTGGACTTTTGGGCAAGCTTTGTTCACATAAATGCTGGACTTAATAGTGCTGTGATCATTGCTTTTAAGTGAGGCAACTACACTTAAGTCTCACACTATATCCAAAGCCCTACTGAGGAACAAATCCAGGGTCACCTGCCCTCCAGGCTGTTCCATCTTGCACGTTTGAGTAATTCTCTTCCAAATTAGACTCCATGTTTACTTGTCAAAACTGATGTTGTGTTAGATAGGTGGCTAATTTATGGATGTAAAATTAGTAGCATAAATGAGTTTTTCCCTCACTTGTAAAACTTTAGTTCTGGTATTGAACTAATATAATTACATACCATGTTATGCATTCAGTTATATCATCATTCATAAAGTCAAGTCCTTCACAATTGATTCTGCACCCTTTCAAGGCAGTAGAATTAGGTCTAGGCCAGATTTGCTCTTTCACTTTATATGCAAAACTTAATGCATCTGGATCTGTACAACTGACATAACTACAGCAACATGAGCTTTTTTGTCCCAGAGTTGACCTTTCGTCATAGCAGCTTTCATTCAGTACAAAATTATTTCCAGGTGAGCTTATTGTGATCAGATAGCTGATATTTATGGTAAGTACTTTTATAAATTGTAAGGGAAACACTGCTCTCTTTGTAATTTTTTTATATAGAATGCCACAGAATCTTGAGCAGCAGAGACCATTTTGATGCAGTCATCTCCTGGGGTAGTACAAGAGTTCACCTCCTCCCCCCACCCCCCTTTGGACTTCAATGGGAAAATAGTGCTGCAAAGCTACACATGAAAGTAATATAGGCTCTGAGTACATATTTCCTACTATTTGGAATCCATCGTAATTAATTTGCCTCTTCTATGTGAGAAATGCAGATTAAACCTCTTAACTTTTGTGCTCTTGGGATGACAGTTGATCTATAAATTGGATTGTCATCTTTAAACTCCTTTATGTAAATATGTTTGCAGGATGATAGTAGGTATATAATTTTAAGAATATCATATGCTACGTCCCTCATGTGATTTGCATTCATGAAGTATTATTTTACTCATGACAGACATAGCAAGTTAAAAAACTCCCTCCTTTTCCAGATTGAGACAAAGATGGACTGTAAAATATATTAGAGGGTGGGTTTGCACTATTTTGGTTTTTAGAAAAGAATTTACTATTGTGTACCCCACCCTGGTAATGGCTAATACTGTGTTGCCAACTCATTAATGCTTAAACAACAAGTCTTACTTTATTCCTTGGTTTAAATTGATGTAAACTGCATGAGTGAACTTTATATAGTGTGCTTATTTCTTGTGTGTATGGCAACAAACAAGGAAAATCCCACAGCAATGCAACTGTTGAGTACATATAAAAGGCCTAGTGGTAGTACCATTTGAACACTGGTGTTGACTGAGACAAAATAGCCTATGCAAACTCCTTGTTTAAGCTCTTCATAGTCTTTCTCATCCCATCTTTTTGCTCGTTTCGTAATATATGCCCTTTGATGTTGCTGCCTACAAACGACCAAAAGTCTTCCTTTTTTAAATGGCTGCCCTTTCTTCCTTGATGCCCTTTTATGCCTGAAATGCCTTCTCAGAGCAGTTGTATGGTACAGTATATCCTTTTTTCCTTCATATATAAAAAGCAGGGCTTTTTTCTGGGAAAAGATGTGGTGGAATGCTCTATTATCACATGTACACACGCAAAACGTGCGTGTGCGCTCCTGAAAATGCATGATGACATCACTTCTGGAAGTGATGTCGCTCCTGGAAGTGATGCTACTCCCGGAAGTGACGCTGTTCCCAGAAGTGATGCTGCTTCCCAGAACCCAGCACAATGAATTACCACGAGATAAATGTTAGTAAGATTGGAAAATTACACTGTTATGAGTAGGGGTGTGCAAAGGCACAATGGTTCGGCTTTCCTGATTCGGGTATACCCGAATCGGGAAGCCGATTCGGGAATCGCTGTCCCCGAATCGGCAAGCCGATTCGGGAATGGCGATTCGGGGCGATTCGGGAAAGCTTTTTCAATGGGAAAAAGCCTCCCCAGGCTTCTCTGTTATTTTGTGCTTGCTGCTGCTGATCTCCATTATTTCCTATGGGGGGGAAATGAAGAGGCAGGCTTCCTTTGCCAGGGGTAGCATTTTGTATGCAAAATGCCCCCCAACCCTCAGGGGCCCTTCTCCCACCTTTCCTCCCACCCCCCACCAAGGCTCAGTCTGCTTCCACTTGGGGGGGGCCATTTCATGGCCTCCCCAAGTAGGTGACCTTTTCTCTAGCTGGGGGAGGCTTGTCTTGCCAGGGGTGGCATTTTGCATGCAAAATGCCCCCCAACCCTCAGGGGCCATTCTCCCACCTTTCCTCCCACCCCCACCAAGGATCAGCCTGCTCCCACGTGGGGGGGGGCATTTCATGGCCCCCCCAAGTAGGTGACCTTTTCTCTACAACCTACAGCTGGGGGAGGCTTGTCTTGCCAGGGGGGGCATTTTGCATGCAAAATGCCCCCAAACCCTCGGGGGCCCTTCTCCCACCTTTCCTCCCACCCCCCACCAAGGCGCAGCCAGCTCCCACTTGGGGGGGGCATTTCATGGCCTCCCAAAGTAGGTGCTCAGCCATCTCGCACTTGGGGGGGCATTTCATGGCCTCCCCAAGTAGGTGCTCTCAGCCCCCAAAATCCACCCCCTACAGCCCCACACAAACCCAATACACCCCCAACTGCCACACACAGACCCAAATCCCCACATTAGCCCCTCACAGACCTAAATCCACCCCCAGCAGCCCTACACCCATAACCCCAGGAACAGGCTGGCCAGCCCTCCCCCTTTGTTCCCTATGCTGGGAACTTCTAAACTCTCTTTCCCAGGGCAATTCCGCACAGCCCAGGGGTGCCACAATGGTGGGCAAACTTCTGAGTGCCAACTTGTCCCTGGGAAAGAGCACCTGACCTGACACACAGACAACCCCCCCCTGACACCCCCACCACCTACAGAGATGGCTGGCCAGCCTCCCCATTGTTCCCTATGATGGGAACCAACTGCACAACAAAGAATAAAACACGAACAACACAAAATACAGTTTTTAAAAAATTATTTTCTCCCTTTCAAAGTACAAGTAGGCAAAGCATTATGACACATTACACCAGCAGTCCCCCACACAGAAAAATAACACAACTCTCACTTAACATCAGAGAATCACAAAAACACAATTCCTGTCAAAAACACTTTATTTCTTTAACTGCTTTAGGTTACACAGTAGGAGGGCATAACAGGGCATGACAGCAGTGTACTACACAAAATAATACAACCCACTTCACCGTTTTTGACAGCAATTGTGTTTGGGTGTTTCTCTGATGTGAAGTGAGTTGTGTTATTTTTGTGTAGTACACTGCTTTCATGCCCTGTTGTGCCTTCCTACTGTGTAACCTAAAGCAGTTAAAGAAATAAAGTGCTTTTGACAGCAATTTTTGGGGGTGATTCTTTAATGTGAAGCGAGTTGTGTTATTTTTGTGTAAGATACTGCTGCCATGCCCTTTGGTGTGCCCCCTTGCTGTGTAACCTAAAGCTGTTCAAGAAATAAAGTGTTTTTGACAGGAATTGTTTTTGTGATTCTCTGATGTTAAGTGAGTTGTATTATTTTTGTGAGGTGGAATGCTGGAATGCCCTTTGGTGTGCCCCCCCTGCTGTGTAACCTAAAGCTGTTCAAGAAATAAAGTGTTTTTGACAGGTATTGTGTTTTTGTGATTCTCTGATGTTAAGTGAGTTGTGTTAATTTTTCTGTGTGGGGGACTGCTGGTGTAATGTGTCATAATGCTTTGCCTACTTGTACTTTGAAAGGGAGAAAATAATTTTTTAAAAACTTTATTTTGTGTTGTTCGTGTTTTATTCTTTGTTGTGCAGTTGGTTCCCATCATAGGGAACAATGGGGCTGGCCGGCCAGCGATCTCTGTAGGTGGTGGGGGAATTTGAGGGAGGGTGTCTGTGGTTCAGGTGCTCTTTCCCAGGGACAAGCTGGCAACTCAGTGGGTCAGTGTGGCAGCTGGGGGTGTATTGGGTTTGTGTGGGGCCATGAAATGCCCCCCCCAAGTGGGAGCAGGCTGAGCCTTGGTGGGGGGTGGGAGGAAAGGTGGGAGAAGGGCCCCTGAGGGTTGGGGAGCATTTTGCATGCAAAATGCCACCCCTGGCAAAGGAAGCCTGCCTCTTCATTTTCCCCCCATAGGAAATAATGGAGATCAGCAGCAGCAAGCACAAAATAGGAGATTAGCAGCAGCAACCTAAAGCTATGCCCTTTTATAGGTGAGGATAGGGGGACCTGGTTTGGGGGGCCATAACATGGCCCCCCAAAGTCCAATTGGTCTGACACTTGGGGGGTTGTTAGAGGGGAGTTAGAGGAAGGCCCCCACCAATTTTGGCTTGATTCGGTGGGAAAATGCCTCCCCCAGGCTTCAGAGAATCCTGGGGAGGCTTTTTCCCATTGAAAAGCAAGCAAAATGCTGCCCCGAATCGCCCCGAATCGATTCGGGGCATGCCGATTCGGGATTCCCGAATCGATTCGGGATTCCCCGAATCACCCCAAATCAGGGTGATTCGGGATTTTTTTGGGATTCGGATTCCTGAACTGCACACCCCTAGTTATGAGAAAGGGTTTTCTCCCTTTCTGTATCCTCTTCAAAAAGTGAAATCTTCCATTCCCTTTCCCAACCATTTCATTTCTTTGGAATCATATTTTAAAATATACAAGAAGGAGGGGGCCTCTAAAAATCCAAAACCCATCTCACGAATCTAAATTCTAACAGATTCCCTCTGCCAGTGTATAAAAAAAAAATCCAAAATTCTTTCTCAAAATTCCACAGAGTCTAAAACTCCTAATCTAATGAATATTGAATTTTCAACTTTTCAGGATTTTCCTTTACTGGAGCAATTCAAAAGAAGATACGCAACTTTAGCTGCATTAGATTTATACATAGTTTAAAATGGCTTTTTTTTGTTGCCTGCCAACTCTACCTTACCAATGGCTAAGCTGTTGTGACATTGTGAAATGCTCATAAATGTTCCAATGTCCCAGACAAACAATATTCATAAAAACTTCCTTAACACCCATATGTCCACTGCAATTTCAGTGATGTTAATCAGCTGAGGGTGGGGAGAACCATTTGAGTTACAGCTATTAAGACATAAGAACACCTATATGCTGATGAATATATTGATGAAAGCCTTCTGTGACTTGGACATAGTTATCCATTCCTAGCATAAAATTGGAATAACCATAACTGATATTTTAACTAATACAAATAACCATAACTGATATATTTAACTAACACAGAACCAATCTGCATTCAAAAACTATGGGAACCATAACAACGTCAACTTCAGTCAACAAAAGAATGAAAGCAACACCCACCCACACACACACACATACATGCACAGCCCCACTCACCCCATGAAAAAAAGCAGAATGAACTCAAAGCAGCACACACACACACACAGCTTGCACACAGCCCTCACACCCCATGAAAAGACAGCAGAATGAACTCAAAGCAGCACACACACACACACATACACGGCTCCCACCCCGCCATGGAAAGAAAGCAGAATGAACTCAAAGTAGCACACATGCACACACATACACAGCCCCACCACGCGCGTGCACACACACATACACAGCCCCACCACGCGCGTGCACACAGCCCCACCCACCTAAAAAGAAAGCAGAATGAACTCAAACCAGCACACACATACACAGCCCCACTCCCTCTGAAAAGAAAGCAGAATGAACTCAAAGCAGCCTATCCTTCTCTGCAGAGCCCGTGCCAGGCTCGAGCAGTGTCTGCTTGCGCACTCTCTCTCTCTCTCTCTCTCTCTCTCTCTCTCTCTCTCACACACACACACACACACACACACACACACACACACAGGAATTAAAAGAAAGTAGAATGAACTCAAAGCAGCTAGCCTCCTCTGCAGTGCCTGTGGGGCCCAAGGAGGAAGGAATCACGTGGGCAGATTCCAGAGCTGCCAGAACGTCATTCCGGGGCATTCCCCCTCAAAAAAAGCCCTGCTATAAAGTCATCTCTTTGTAAATCGTTTGGCTAGCCTCTTCCCCAACACAATCTGAAAACAAAGAATCCCATTGATCACTTATCTGCATTTTTTATTATTCCCTCTCTTAGTCTCCTCCCCATCAAAATGTAAATTGTGAGCTTTATTGGGTCTAAAAGCTTCCTGTTTTGCTAATGAATTTCTATACCTTGTGCTTTGAAGCAGGAGTATACATAATTTATCAATAATAATAACTAATTGTTAGTTTTTAAAAAATAATTGGTGCAGTCAGAGAATACACAATTAGTATGGTTATTCTGGACTAAATATTGCATTTCATTCTCAGGATGATTCAGACATCCAGCTTTTCCTGTCTGTCAGTGACATTCCAAAGGAATAACCTTCAGTCACTGAGTGGTAGGAAATTTGTCATCTGGTCGTTCTGGTGCAGTGTGGTATTCACTGCAAGCTCATAGAGAGTAGCATGTGCAATTACCATCAACCCAAAGAGCCATATGACAAATTCATGCCCTGTGAGCTACTCCACCAAACACATATATGCAATAATAGAAGATAAAAAATGTATCTATAACCTTTTAACATTATCAGAGTACCTCTGAGCCCACAGAGTTGTCTTTCCATGTCACTATTGAACCTTACCAGCCCTTATATATATGAAGTGAGAGGAAGAGAGCAAGAAGGTAGAGATGGTAGTTAAAGAGTGCTCCCACTACAGAATCCCTCTTAGGTTGGGCTAGGAACCATCCAAAAGGAGACTCCAAGCCAGCACTGCTGGCATGATACCTAGCTGCCGTAGACTCAAAACAGACGTGATGAAATACCTAGGTTCAGCTCGTGTTCTCTTACCTCAAGGTTTGTCGGGAAGTGTAGGCGTCCTTGCAGCTTAAAGTTTAGCATTTACAGTGCAGGCGTCCTTGCAGCTTAAAGTTTAGCATTTACAGAGCAGCAGGGAGAGAAGTGCAGGCGTGGGGCACCTTTCCTCCTGCTCTCAAGGTGCATCGCGGCATTTTCCCTTCCCTGCACCTGGCCTGGCCCTGCAGAGCGACGCCTGGCTGCACCAGGAGACTTTAAGTTGCAAGGACGCCCACACTTCCCTCCCTGCTGCTCTGTAAATGCTAAACTTTAAGCTGCAAGGACACCTGCACTTCCCTCCCTGCTGCTCTGTAAATGCTAAACTTTAAGCTGCAACGACGTCTACACTTCCCGACAAACCTTGAGGTAAGAGAACACGAGTTGAATCTAGGTATTTCATCTCGTTTGTTTTGGCTCGTAGTCATATATAGAAATAAGATACCATGTTTATTTTCTGTTTTTCCATTCGTCTCCAAAAAAAGGTTTCTGGTTTAAATTGTATATTGATCTTCAATATTTTTTGTATTATCATATGAATTTGTGACCATTTTTTTTGCTTTAGGGCAAGTCCACCAAAGATAATAAAATGTTCCTTCATGTTGCTCACATTTCCAACGTTTGTTTGACATACTTTGACTCATGTTTGCTAATTTATCAGGAGTGATATAACACCAATACATCATTTTATAAACATTTTCTTTAAGTGTGGAACTCAAAGTGAATTTGAGCCCCTTTACTCACATTTTTCCCCACTGGTCCAATTGAATATTATATCCCAAATTTTAACCCATTTTGCCATACAATCTTTCACACATTCTTCTTCCATTTCAAATTTCAACAAAAGTTTGTACATTTTGGAAATAACCTGTTTGTCATTTGTATGAAGCTCTTTTTCAAACTCTGTCTTTTCATAACCAAAGACCCACATTTTTTTTCTGATTTAATTCTTTCTAGAAGTTGGGCATAGAAAAACCATTAACATTTATAACCTTTAGCTATTAAGTCTTCCATTGTCTTTAATTTACAATTTCCTTGTGAGAATTCTAGTAGGTCTCCATAAGTCAACCATCTCTGTTTTGTAGTCATTTCACCTCTATAAAATGCTTCCTGTGTTGAAATCCCAATCAATTCTTCTGTTATAATCTCAGTTTGTATTTATTTCAAATTCTTAAGATGGCTCTACCAATATATTTTTGAAGTCTATATTGACCTTTATCATACCTCAAATAAGCATGCTATCCAAATCTCAGGTCAGTATCAAGAGCCTCTCATTTCTCAGAAGCATCCATTCCTTCATCCACATTAGACAGGTCGCAGCATAATACGCCTTCAAATCTGGTAAACCTAGGCTGCCTCTTTCCTTCGCACCTTGTAAAATTTTACATTTAACTCTTGTTTTCCCCCTTGTCATATAAATGTTGAAATATCCTTTTGCCACTGTTTAAATAGTACATCTGAAGTTTACACAGGTATTGTCTGGAAGAGAAATAACATCCTAGGTAAAACATTCATCTTGATAACTGATATTCTCCCCAGCAAGGACAATTGTACTCTATCCCATCTTTTTTTTCTCTCTGAATTTTTTTATTTTATTAATAGAGTTAAAAGCCCAATAGAAATGGCAAAGAGATAAAAAAGAGATAGTAAAAGAAGCATACAAGAAAAACAAATTAAAAATAAAAGAAAACAATAATACATATTTCAATTCCATTTTTCTCTACACTGATCTTGTTTTAGCGAACATCATACTTTAAATTTTAATCTCCCCTAAATTTCCTTTTCCACTACTGCCTCCCTTCTATTTATTTTCCCCCAGATTATATTATACCCCAAATTTTTAGCCCATTTTACCATACAATCTTTCAGATTCTTCTTCTGTTTCAAATTTCAATAACAGCGTATACATTTTGGAAATAGCATGTCCCATTTTAATGTCTTTTAAAATTTCTTTCCATGTCTTCACATAATTATTTTGAAATAGCATGCAGTTCATCCCTGTCAGCATGATACCTGAATATTTTACCTTTTTTCAACTTTAAAACCTGTTATTTTCATCAATTCTTCCTGGTTTTTAGTATCCATATTTTCCGTTAACATTTTTTATTTCTGTTCATTTATTTTGAATCCTGCCAGAGTACCAAACTCTGTCAATGTCTCCATCAACATTTCTTTTTTTCAAGTAATTTTTAAAATTTTATTAATAGAGTTAAAAGCCCGATAAAAAGGGCAAAGAAATAAAAGGAAGAAATAATGAAAGCGTACAAAAAAGAAAAAGAAATTAGAACTAGCAGAAAACAATAATACATGTTTCATTTACCATTTTTCTCTTCCAATACTGTCCCCCTTCTATTTATTTTTCCCAAATTTATCTTCTTAAAAATCAAAACCACAAATCATCAAATCATTTTTCCTTGTTTCACGCAGGAAGTCAATAAGGGGTTTCCAGTTAGCCAAAAAAAAGTAGATAATGTTTTACCTCTGATCAAATCTGTAAATTTAGCCATCTCTGCTAACTCCATCATGTTCATAATCCAGTCCTCGATAGAAGGCAATTCTGTACTTTTCCATTTTTCCACATACAAAAGCCTAGCTGCTGTAGTTATATATAAAAATAAAATACCATGCTGATTTTCTAACTGTTTGTCCATTAATCCCAACAGAAAGGCTTCTGGTTTAAACTGTATAGTAGTCTTCAATATTTTTTGTATTATCATATGAATTTGAGACCAAAATGTTTTGGCTTTATGGCAAGTCCACCAAAGATGATAAAATGTTCCTTCTAGTTCCTCACATTTCCAACATTTGTTTGACATACCTTTATTCATTTTTGCTAATTTGTCCAGAGACATATATCGATACATCATTTTATAAAAATGTTCTTTAATTCTAGAACTCAAAGTAAATTTGAGCCTCTTTGTCCACATATTTTACCACTGATCTTTCAGTATGTTATATCCAACATTTTAGCCCATTTTACCATACAATCTTTCACACATTCTTCTTTCAATAACAGCTTATACATTTTGGAAATAACATGTTCATCAATTGAACAAAGCTCATTTTCAAACTCAGTCTTTTCATAATCAAAGCCCATAGTTTTGTATCTAATTTGAACCTTTCTAGAATTGAACATAGAAAAACCATTGACATTTATAACCTTTAGCTATTAAATCCTCCCTTGTCTTCAATTTGCAATCTCCTTGTGAGAATTCAAATAAGTCTCCATAAGTCATCCATCCCTGTTTGGAAATCATCTCCCTTCTATGAAACGCTTCCTGTGTTGAAATCCAAGGCGGTGTCTTCTGTGCTAATCTCAGTTTGTATTTATTCCAAATTCTCAGAATGGCTCTCCTAAATAAATTATTTTTAAAGTCTACATTGACCTTTACTTTATCATACCACAAATCAGCATGCCATCCAAATCTCAGGTCATGAACTTCCAATGTCAAGAGCCCCTCATCTCTAATAAGCATCCATTCCTTCATCCACATTAGACATGTGGAGGCATAGTACGCTTTCATGTCTGGTAAGCCAAGGCTGCCCCTCTCCTTCGCATCCTGTACAATTTTATATCTAACTATTGGTTCTTTTCCCTTGCCATATAAATATTGAAATGCCCTTCTGCCATTGTTTAAATGGTACATCTGAAGTTAACACAATATTTCAATTCCCTCTAATGGATCTTCCAGGATTAAAACTAAATTGTCTGTGAAGGTTCTTAATTTGTATGACTCTTTTAATTTTTACGTCTCTAATCCTTTCCTCCTGTCTAATGTCTCTATTCAAAACCTCCAACACCAAAATGAAAAGGAGTGGTGACAACGGACATCCTTGATGTGTTCTCTTTTGAATCTCATATGGTTTAGTTAATTCTCCATTGATTTCACCCATTTTATAAAATTCTCCCCAAATTCAAATTGTCAGAGGCCTTCTCAGCATCCAAGAAAATTAGAGCTGCTACAGAAAGATGCAATTGTAGAGGTATAATACTTAAAAAGGGTCTTTTGGGTGGCCCTGTTTTCTGTCAGCATAATATTCCCATCTTCCAATTTTAAGATCATTTTTTTCTCTCTCTTTTCTCAGTCTATAATCCAACCACCTTCCTGGTTTATTAGCAAATTCAAAATTTCTCTGTTGAGCATAATTCAGTTTTTTCTCTAAATCCCTTACTGTTAACATTGATAGCTGTTGTTGCAAGCATTTTATCTCTTGTTGCACCTTAATATTCCCTGGTACAGTTTTTAATTCTTCCACCTTTTTTTTGGTAAGTATTTTATTAGTTTTCTCATAAAAATAGGAATAGGGGAAGGGGAAGAGAAAAGGTAATAGGAAAATCATAAAGTCTGCTTGCATCAGCATTCTACTTATCTACATATCATATCATTTCACACTACAAATCCTTCAACTGTGATTACTAGTAACAGTTACAGTACTGTCTTCATATGTTTACTACATTCAGGTCTTTATATTTGTTTTTAATCCAGTTATAAAAGGGAATCTATGGGGCAGCAAAATCTTCTTCCATTTGTCCTTTCATTAATGAAACTAGTTTGTCCATTTCTGCATTTTCCATTATCTTCGCTATTTGTTCCTCTTGCTGAGGTGTTGTTGGTCATTTCCAATAGTACGCTAGTTACTACATGTATTATGATATTTTTCTGGTCTTTATTCAGCTCTTCTGGCATGCAGTTTAACAAAAATATCTCTGGTCTGTAAGATTTTTATACATTTATCTTATTCCATTGTGTCGAATCAATACTATATCCTAAATTTTGTGTACATTTAGCCCTATATTCCTCCATCCCCTCATTTTTTGTCTTCATTTGCATTAAGAAGACATACATTTTTTATCAGTTTTTCATCAGAATCACAAAAGTTTTTCAAAAGCATTTTGTTCTAAGTAAAAACTTCTTTATCTTTATTATATCTAGACTTAATCTGGGCCCTTGACCACCAGTCTAAGTTAATGCCTTGTCTCTGTAATTCTTTTGTTTTTAATGTTCCTTTATCATCTAAAATCCTATCTAATAATCCTATCTAGAGAGAATACATTTGGCTGTGAAAACGCTTCTAATGGTGACACCCATTGCGAATTCTTTCCTATGTTGTTATAAGGGATTTTCTAATCAAATGGTTCTTAAAATACGTATGTTCATTTGTTTTTTCATACCATACAAATGTGTGCCATCCTAACTGCAGATCATGTTCTTCTAGGGCCAAAAGTCTTAGATTTTCTAAAAGAATCCTTTCTCTCATTCAAACTAAACAACACACTTTATAATAAATTTTTCAGTCCGGTAGAGCAAAACCAGCATTTTCTTTCAAATATTGGAGTGTTTTCAGTTTAATTCTTGGCTTTTTCCCTTGCCAGATAAATTTGGACACTGATTTATTTAGCTCTCCAAAGAAAGATTTACTAATACTTTTTTTTTCAAATTCAAATTTATTATTACAGTCCTAGACCAGCAAAAGAATTACAGGAATGAACAGTATTACAGAGATAAACTAGAAAATACAGATTAAAAAATACCTCAGTAACGTAATAGATTACATTGCCTTAAAATATTTAAAATTTAAATTTCAATATATCATTAAAACCAGATACCATAAAACCATAAAACAGAACTGTCTTTAGTTGGTAATGAACAAACTCCTATTCTTTATTGCCATCCAACCAAACTTAGCAACCTTATATGTTATGTCCTGGGATCTATCTGAGAGCATTTTTGAAAGTAGAAATGCTCTATGTCTACCTGGATAGGCAGAAAGTACAGGCCTTATGTAAACTTCTCGTAGTTGCATGTGTATTTTACAGTCAAAGATGACATGTTCTAGTGATTCTATTTTCTCATCACCACAGGGACACAGGCGTTCTTCCAGCGCCATTCTTTTGTATCTGCCTTCCAGTACAGCAGATGGAAGAAAGTCCCAACGCATTAACGTAAAGGTTCTCCTGTGTTCGTGATTGGCAAGATTGAAAAGATAAGGCATAGGGGTTAGCCTAACCATGGGGTCAGGATCAAACAGTAACACCTTGAATCTGTTTAAGTCGTGTTCTCTCTTGACCTCTATTATTCTCTGCTTAATGGCCTTTTTGGCTTGTAACCCATACTGAGCAGTAATTGCTGCAATACGCCATAGGAGGCTAGTTTACTATCTATCTTGCTAGCCCAAGATGGTGTAAAATGATCAGTTAGCATTAGATTTACAAGTCCTTTAGGGGAAAAAAGTTAGCTTTAACCAATGAAGAATTGCTGCAATCCATAATCTGGCCTCTACTGTTATCAGGCCTGCGTCCAGTTGGATTGCAGCATTTGTAGTACAAGGGGGGACCTGAAAAATACCTCTCAGAAATTTTGACTGTATTATTTCCATCAGGGTACAGTTGGATTTAATACTAAGCAAAGCTCTATACGTTAATTGAGCTAATGATTTTGCAGAGAATAACCTAAGTGCAGCTGTCAGGCATCTACCTCCCTTGGTCCAAAAATTTTTTTGAATCGCTCCGGCAGACTTTTGAGCACTCGAGGCAACATGGGCAATATGTGCATTGCTCGACCCAGTCACCTGGAAGACCACACCCAAATACTTAAATCATCGTATTTGCTCTATGTGGACTGAGTTCAGGTTCCATAAATAAGTTCTGGGTCTCTGGGCAAAGACCATTATCTTTGTTTTAGCATAATTGAGTTCTAGAGTGTTATCCCAGCAATACTGCATAAGTGAGCGCAAAGCTTTCCTCAGTCCTATAGGAGTCCTGGAGAGTATGACTGCGTCATCAGTAGAGATGAGCACGATCCAAAAAAAATTGTTGATCCAGCTGATCGTGGATCAGCGCCGGTGATGATCCCGACTAAACGATCCACACCAATCGTCTCCTGTTCCCGATCTGTGGATCGTGGAGGCCAAAGTGGGGTGCACTGCTATTCCCAGCTATGTGGGAAGGTGGGTGTTGGCGGCGGCCACCGGGCATGGTGGGCACGGGGAGACGGCGACGAGCCGCCTCCCCTCAGGGGGCAGGGGGTCTGGCTGCTCGTCGGCGGCACCCCCCATGTGCCCGCCCGCCAGGCCAAAAAGGAGCGCGCTGGCGAGAAAAGAACGGTGGGTGATGCCGGTGGCATCTGTGTTTGTGTTTGGCCGTCTGTGTTTGGCTGTCAGAGCTGCCTATCAGGGTTTACAGGGATGAGATTGAAGTGCCCATGGCTACAGAACACCCCCTTCCCCCTCCCTCCCCTGGCTGTCTTCTCCCAACTGGTGACTGCTTTGCTGCTCCGTGGTTGGAAGGAAGCCTTGCTGATCAAGGAAAGCTGGGCTTCCATTCGGGTTTCCAGGGCGACAGAAGGAGGGGAAACACAGCTCAGGCATTCCCCTGGCTCCGTTGCCCTGGGAATAGGTTACTGGCTCCTGAGTGTCTGGCTTCCCGATCTGAGCACGATCCAGCCCTGTTCCAGCCCCTTCCCGATCGTTGGCCGTGGCCGATCACGATCCGCTGAGTCACAATCGCGCGATCGCCATTATCGTGGGGTTTTTTGGATTGTAATGCGGATCGTGCCCATCTCTAGTCATCAGCATACAGAAGCACGGGAATATGCCTGTTCCCAACTTTTGGGAGATGGAAGTCTGGGTTGTTTATATATGTCCGAGGCCCGGCCCGGGGGCCTCGGACTGGCCGGACCCCCAACCCCACCCCCGCCGGCAGCAACCCCCTCGCCCCCGGCAGCACTTACCCCGGGGTGGGGGCTGCAGACGGCTCGTGGCTCACGGTGCCGACGCCGCTCGGCTGCACCTGGGCTGGTGCGTCTTCACGAGGGGCGCCAGCTGCTGCGGCTGCTGACGCACCCATGGGGTGAGCCGGGAGAGGCAGCCAAGTGGCTGCGCAGCGGTCCGATGGCCTTGCCCAAGACACGCACGGCGGCCACGGCAGCAGGGCCGCCGGCGAAGAGGGGGCAAGGTCGGGCTGCGCCAGACTGCGCCGAGCGCCCAGATGCCGGCGCAGGCGCCCTCAGATGGCCGGGGCCGCGCTCAACGGCGACCGGGAGGAGAAAGGGGCGGGACCGGCTGGGGGCGGCAGGACGCTCGGGCAGGGGCTGGCCCGCCCTGCAGCAGCCCGGAGAGGCCGGGCTCGCTGCCCGTCAGGAGGGAGGGAGACGACTTGGCCCTGGGATTGGAGGGGGACAAGGGGACTCGCCAATGGGCTAGGGCAGGGTGGGGCTGATGGGCCTGGCCACACCTGGCCCAGGTGGTGGGACTTACCATGGGCGGAGGAGCCTGGGAAGGGGGGTGGGGTTGAAAGGGGCTGAGGAAGTTATTTAAGGGGGCTCTCGAGGCTGGCCGAGGAGGATGTTGTTGTGGAAGCCAGACTGCCCTGATGTTAAGGCGCAGGTGGCTAGGGTGGAGCTGCGTGCTGACCGGTCCTACGGATCAGACGGGCCGCCCGGTCTGAGGCCGCCTGGGAAGGGGCCCCCACGCCCTAACCGTTAGCTAGCAAGCCGGAGACCCCCCCCGAATGGACCCGCCAGAGCCGCCCCATCCGGTGTTTCCCCATTATTTTGTTTCTGTATGGCCTCCACTATCCTTTCCATGAAATTCTCCATCTTATGGATTGAATCAGTTTTAAATATCTGTCCTTCAAAGTTGAAAGTGACCCCTTCAGGGTTTAACCATCGGAAGGAGATTAAATCTTCCTTTAATTTAGCTTTAGAGGCATATATTCCTTTCACTTTTGCCATAGTTTCCATGGAACTTCCTTCAACACTCTTATCACCCTGTCCTGATCTTGAATGGTTTGTCACGTAATGTTCCCAGAATGTGATCTCTTGTTGCATGTCTTGTAAACTTAATATGGACTTCTCTTGTCACATTATTCTTTTTTGCATATATTGAGTTGACTCTCTAAATTAAGTCAATGTCTATGGTAATCTCCTCTGGTTCCCCTTCTAAAAATTCAGCCAAGGCTTCTGTCATTTCTGTCATCTGTCATCCTCTCCTTTCTATTCTGATACATTCTGAAATCTTAAAAGAAATGCAGCTCTTTCCATTTCTAATCCCATCAAAGCATTCTAGGTATCTTGCTGACGGGCTATTTCTTCTGTCTCACTCTTTTTATCTACTGTTTTAATTTGTTCAGCCATCTCTTGAGTTACCTGTTTATTTTCAGCCAATTGTGCCTGAAAGTCTTTTTTCCCCTTTTAATTCCACCACTTCTGTATTCAAAGTCTTAATTTGTTCTACAACCTGGGTTAGTGTTTTGTATTTTCTCCATTCCTGTCTGGAACGTAGCTTGTAATTTTGTAATTCTGTTGCAGTTTCCTGAGCCATAGGTATAATTGGTTTGGTTGTGCTGGTGAGGGGGCCCTGCAGTCTGGCGTACTAATTTTTGCCCTTGTTTACTCATTATCTCCAGATATCAACACCTTATATAGTCAAGCACTTGTTTTTTGGTCAAGCTATTAATCAATTAACTTAACCTATTAATTCTTATTTCACCAATCTTTAGGTATCAACACCTTATATAGTCCCCAATTATATAAATCACCAATCTATTAAATCTTATTTCACCAATCTTAACATACAACATTTAATACTCCATATTCCATTTAGTATTCCATTCAGACCCCCCTCGATTCTTCCAACCCTGTTATTAATAGAGACACAAATATACCCCTCAATTTACCAGATTTAAGTGTAAAAAAAAGTTCAGTATCTTTTTTAAATCTCTGCAAATTCACAAGTAGTCCAGTAGATGGCAGTTGAGGATCACAAATGTATTTGCTCCCACTTTTTAACAAGTTCTGCTCACTTTATCCATATATGGTTGTCTTCTTGAGTGTACATCTCACATGACGTGTCATCTCACCATTATGAGTCCCTTATAATCCAAAAGGGCAACTTTTAACAGAAAAAAAAGAAAAAAAAACTTTCACACAGCCTTTTCCTAGTCCAGAAGAGGAAAAAACAGTAAAGAGTAGGATTTTTCCCAATACATTATTGAGGACAAAAATGCACAACAAAGAAGGATGCAATAACAGCTAGGACTCTCTGAGTGCAAACCAGTCTAATTCTTTGCCAAAAAAATCTCCACAAGTCTCAGCTCTCCCAAAGAAAAAAAACAAAATACTAGCTTCAAGATCTCCTGAATGAATACCAGTGTGCTTCTAATTATTCCAAGCTAAAAATTTAGTCTATAGGAAAATGAAAATGTGACTCTGCGCTGTTGAAAGCCGCTTAATGAGGGGGGATAGGTTGCCATGTCTTCCCCTCCCGCTTTTGATTCCTTTCAAGTAGAAGTGATTTAAAGTTCCTTTAAATGCTCAGTTCCTACTATCTTTGGCAAACTTTGGCAATTAAACTCACAGTTCAAATGTAGGTTACATCTCAAGCAGAGTGAAAGTTGAAAGCTTTGCTAATAAATCCTGACGGTCCCAGCTTAGCGGCCATACAGCCTCTGCTCATCCATTCTGGCATCTAGGATTACCTCTGAATACGCTTCTCTCAGCTGCTACTGACAAGAGTGACTTCAAAGGAATTACTCCACAGCTTAAAAAGCAACCTCCAGATGCTTTTTACAAATGTAAAATCTCCCAGACGGGGCAGTTCAGCTTGCCTCTGGGGGAACCCCCCCCACCCATGAGACTCGACTGATCTCGCTGGGACAACAACCAGAAGTCTTCCTCATTTTTTAATTTCTTGCAAAATACCTTGCATTTCCTGGCTTTTTTTTCTTTAATTCTGAGTTACGACATATGAAGTGGCCCTCTTATAAATGCTTTGCTTGCATCCCAAACCAGTTTGCATCCCAAACCAGTTTGATGTAGTGGTTAAGAGCACAGGACTCTAATCTGGAGAGCCGGGTTTGGTTCCCCACTCCTCCACGAAGCCAGCTGGGTGACCTTGGGTGAGTCACAGTTCTCTGGAGCTCTCTCAGCCCCACCCACCTCACAGGGTGATTGTTGTGGGGTAATAATAACACTTTGTAAACCGCTCTGAGTGGGCATTAAGTTGTCCTGAAGGGCGGTATATAAATCGAATGTTATTATTATATTATTATTATTCTCAATTCTGTACCATTGTTCAAATTTAACAATTGCCTCTTTCTGTAGTAAAGATTCATTTAATTGCCACCTAAATGTATTAGATTTGGTTCTATAACTTATATTTATAGGATTATAGTCTGAAAAGGACTTTGGCAATATCTTCACTTCAACAATTTTGCTCACCAATTTTTTTTAATACCCAGAACATATCTATACATGACAAGGATTTATGTCTCTCAGAATTGAATGTAAATTCTCTTGTATCCCCATTTTTTGTCTCCAAACATCCACCAAACCCATATTATCAGTCATGTCAAAACAAACCTTTGGTAATTTGTCTTGAGTATCTTTTATGTTTTTCTCAGAGCACCTATCTATTTGTGGAGAAACTACTCCATTCCAATCACCCATCAGCCAACAATTTTAATTGGACAAATCCACCAATTTTCCCCAAAGATATTTGTAGAACCTCCCCTTTTCCTCATTTGGTACATGGATTCCCACCATCAAAATTTTGCTTTCATTTAGTATCACCTCCACCCTCACAAATCTACCATGATTGTCAGATATTACAAGTTCTGTTTTCAATGATGGTTTTAGATACAGTATCACCCCATTTTTCTTTTTATTAACTGAAGAGACCCCTCCAATTTTGTAATCCAAATAATTGATGTCTTTTTTATGATATGAGTTTCTTATAACCAAATGATATGCTCTTAATATTTTCAAATAACGAAATACTTTCTGTCGTTTTTGAGGAGCATTTGCCCCATTTATATTCCACGTTATGCATTTGTAATCCATACTTGGGTTTTAATAATGATCAGAGTTGAGTTTTAATTATTATCATAAACCCCTTCTCCTCCTGTGCTTCAAGCACAGAACACTGCCTGGCTAGGCAGAGCAGATGCCAACTCTGGCTGGAACTGGAAGCTCATCAGAATAATAATAAATAATGGTAACTGCACTTAATATATTGCTCTTCTAGACAGATTAGGGCCTCACCCAGAGCGGTGAACAAGTTAGTATTATTATTATCCCCACAATACAGTTGGGGAACTGGGGCTGAGAGGAGTGGCTTACCCAAGGTCACCTACTAAGCTCATGGCAGTAGTGGAATTCAAACCAGTAAAGTGCTGATTTGCAGTCAAACCACTTAACCGCTGTGCCACAGCAGTTCTTGAATTCATCTCCCCAATTTGGGCTATTTAGGGACCTAATAAGCCCTTCTTGTCTAGCAGTCACTGATCATCAAGCACTTTTCTCACCAACAGTTCATCCTAGATGATCATAGCTAGCCTCTCCCAGAGTATTGTCCACCCCTGGAGACAGCCATTAAGTTCTTTCGGGCAAGACGTCAGTTTTGCCCTAGGAAATGTTTTGCTCTATAAGTAGGCTGCACAGCCATGTACTCTGTGTATGTGTTCTGGACCCTCCACGCACCTCAGATTACTTCTGAGCTCCCTCTTCCTCTTCCATGAGACACTGGCCATCCTCACTACCACTTCCACGGACCTTCTCGCCCTTCAGGACTGGTAAATATTACCCCATCACAATTACTCTTTCCATTTCCTACTTGTTTTCTAGTTAGTGCTGTATGTATGCTCCGTGTGTTGTCTGTGTGTTTGCTCTTTTTCCTCTGTTAGTAAAGAAACATTTCCTGTTGAACATCTGCCTGTTTACTTGAGCTTTCTCTAAAGGAATCATCCTGGTATATATTGGTGGAGATCCTGCAGTTATCCTCTCTCTCTGTGCCTCCTCGAATGCTAATTCCCCCAACGCACAAGGAGACCCCCCATTTGGGTAACACCACCTGTATGATTTCAACTTCATGCCAAATGAAACATTTTATTTATCACTGTTTACAGGGTTGCATACTTCAAGACAAGATTGTTTTTTTTAATCAAATATTTTTTCTTTTATTTTTATTTCTACCAATACAGGAAGCTTTCATGTTGGCTGGTGATGAGCAAGCCTGGAAAGAAGTCAAGGAAGTAATAAATAAAGTGACAACTCCCAAGTCACAAGAAGGTATCCTTTCTGTGCCACAACAATTAACAGAAAATAGACTTCCCCTTGAATCAGGAACATATAAAGACCCTCTTGCTCATTGACATTTCTATATTATAGAAACTTTTGTGTACATTAAATATTCTCCTCTGCCTGTCCATCTATTTACCTTTCTATCAGTTCCTCTGTTAATAATTGTTAGACCTTATTTAGAGGCTATTTTTGCCTCTAAAGATAACACACAATGCATGGGATTGCCCTTGAAGACAGTTCTGAAATTCCACTTGTGTAAAATTCCACAGCTTACTGTATTTACAAAAAATGCAACACTAGCGTTTTTTTCCAGGTATGCCATCAAAAGGGGAGGGTCACCTTACATTTGCATACAAGTTACAGTTGTGCCCAATAGATAATTATTATCAAGAACAAGGCAGAATAATATTACACCAGTTTTATGATTGCTTTATAGGCTGTTGATTATTTTGAGGTTCAAGTAAAGGTGCAATTTATAATGCATAAGGTCCATCATGGGACCCACATTTCTAAAACAGTTTCTCCTTTCCTGCTATTTTCTGCTGTTAGCTCCAGTCATTCTCCCTTTGAAGACCCCTCCTTTAGACAAATAAAATCTGTTACTACTTGTGCTAGGCATTTTCAGTTGTGGCGCCTATCAGGTGGAACAGTTTACTAGAGGAAGTTAGGAAAGCCCTCATGCTCCAGTCCTTCTGCATACTTTGAAATGTTTAATAATTGAATATTAGCTGTATCTTTTATCATATAGGTCACTAATTTAAAACCATTTATCTATGAAACCAAGGGCAGTTTTTCTTAGTCCGGGTAAATTAGAGCAGCACAAAACTCCTTTCCTCAGAACTATATTAAAGAAAAGAAAACTCAGTATTATGGGCTGGGTTTAAATTTATAGAGATATTAAAACAGAAAAATATGACCAGAAAGAGATCACTTATTTTACAAAAACAATGCAATAACCTACAAAATAATCATAACTTGGGTTATTATCAGGTACATATTATCATAATCAAAATATCAGCAGAAATGCAGCCTTCTACATTAGATGAGTGGCTATGTATAAATAAAAATCTTAAGTTCAGAAGTTGAATAATTGAACGGGTTACCAGGTTATTATAATTTAAGATAATTTCTGCATAAGCATTTGCTTTTGTCAGATCATTATGATGAAGATTAATCCTTAATAAAGTAAACAACAGAATGGAAGGAGGCTCTGGTGAAATACCGAACATCATTTAAAAAGACCGGTACTCTTCTCCCAGACACAAATATCTACCAGCTGAAACTGCTTGACCTTGCTATGGATGCCTGCATAAACCTTGGTCTTTTGGAGGAAGCTTTGCTTTATGGTAACAGAACTTTGGAGCCATACAGGTGAGAGGTGGAATTACAGTTATATATTACAGTTATATATTATAAGATTCAGTTTTGTTCCAGGAAAGAGGACTGCATCAGTACTAGTAGAGACCACCAGTGTTGTAAGAACCAAGAAGGGAGAATATGACTGAAAAATAGTTCTCACAGTTGCATTCTCCTAGACATTTTTCGCAATAGTATAGAAATCCTTTGCAGAGGTGCAGAATATGACAAGTCTTTATTTGTCTCATGCATGGGAATGAATCCCACCTCCATTACCACACAGTGCTGTGCTACCACCTGAACCATATGCTTGATGCCAATATCAATATATTAATCTAAAATGTTCTTTATATTAAATGAGATTGTAATTCCTTGAGGATATGCCTACTATTCCAATAGAAGTGGGAAGGAATGGGGTTTCCATGGTTTACAGTTGCTGGATATATTCTGCTTATGCCAAGCCTCGGTGGTACAATCAGTCTTTACAATCAATACTATTCTTCTGAATCAGGTTTTCACAGCATGTGGCCTCTGGGCAAACTGCAAATGGCTCCACCTCAGGTTTAAGCATTCCGAAAAAATAGGGCAACAGCATGCTGCATAACACTTTCTTTGACATGTATTGGGGTATGTGATTATCCTGTGTGTAAAATACAATTTTGTGGAGAAGTCTGATCCCTTTTTCTTCAGATCCCACATATTTTTCAAAAAATAACTATGTTTCCAGGTATATCTTTGAAATTGTCTGCCTGGCTGCCTATCTATCTGGGGCTGGGCACCAGTCTATGTGGTTTTTTTCCTTATGTTATTATCTGTTTTAAGCCTAATGTTCAATTAGCTTTGAATGATATGATTTGAACAAGAGAAAAGCTTCTTCTTTTGAAGCAGGTAGCAACTGTGTGGTGCAGAAATAAGACAAAAGGGCCAGGATGATCAAAGGGTAATTGCAGCTTTCTATTTTTCCCCTCTGTATATCTTTTCTTTAATACTGATGTAAAACGTTGAAGGAAATAATGGCAATGGGCAACCTTTGGATTAGTATATTCAAATGCCACCACTGGCATAAGAGTTCTTTTCAGTTTATTTACTCAGGTAAAGACAGAGGTTCAGTTCAGCCATTTTGTGAAACAATGGTTTAATTCAAATAAATGAAGTTGGTATGATTGTCCAAATGCATGACACTCCGCTATGCTTATTTGGAGTCTGTTAGAATGTGAAGTCAGGATCTGAGTTGTTTTTTTAACCACAGTTGATCTTAATTATAGTTTCACATGATGATAAGTCTCAGTACTATGTTTGGTACTAACCTATAAAGCCCTAAGCAGATTGAGACCAGCATATCTGCGGGACCGCCTCTCCCTATATATGCCCTGGAGGACACTTTGATCTTCAGATAAACAGCTATTGGTGGTCCCTGGCCCCAGGGAGCCCCCTGGCCTCAACCAGAGCCAGGGCCTTTTTGGTTCTGGCTTCGGCCTGGTGGAACTCTCTGTCTTTTGAAACCAGAGACCGGCAGGATTGATTGTCCTTTCACTGGGCCTGTAAGACAGAGATGTTTCACCAGGCATATGGTTAAGGTTGGGCTAGGCCTCCACTGGCCATGTAGGGGGATGGGGTGGATGAATGTTTTTAACTCTCCCCACCAGATGGTTCTTACCACCACTCTGTTAGTACCACTCTGTTACACCCAGAAAGTATGGTAATATTGAAATGGGGGTTTTATTCAAGCGAAGATATGTAAAAGCTATACTGTGGTGGCTACCTCTTGATTCTTAATTATTTATTATGAAATTACTTAGATTTAAATTGTTTTTAGGGTTTTTATGTATTTATTGATTATGTTACATTGTTGTGATTATGTTTTTAAATGATGTTATCCGCTCTGAGCCCGTTCATGGGGAGGGTGGAATAGAAATATAATAAAATAAATAAATAGTTTCACATGCCAAGTCTAAAATATTCCATTCTTGAGTAAGGTGATAAAATGGGTAACAGCTGGCTAGTTCAAGCTTTTCTGGATGAAGCAAATGGTTTAGATCCTTTCCAATCTGGTTTAAGGCCTGGCTATGGGACCGAAGCAGCTGTGGTGTACTGGTGTATGACTTGCACTGGGCGATGGACAGAGGGAGTGGAACTCAGTTGATTCTCCTGGACCTTTCAGTGATTTTCAGTACCATAGACCATGATATCCTTCTGGACTGCCTTTCTAGGCTGGAATTGAGAGACACTAAGTGAAATCCTAAACTGATTTCAATGGGCTTAGACTGGGGTAACTCTGCTTAGGATTTCACTGTTTTTGCGGTGGTTCAAATTCTACCTGGAGTTTAGGCTGCAAAAGGTGATACAGAGGGAGTGCTATTCAACCTCTTGACCTTTGGCCTGTGAGGTCCCTGTAATGATTTTAAGTGTGTGCATCTTTAAAGGCTTGGTGTGGTACAGATGAAGAATGAGGGTGAAAGAGAGGGATGAGTGAGTGAGATGATTGGTTGATGACTCAGAGTGTGGGTGGAGTGAACTGCTGGTTTTAGTTACTGAGGAAAGAGAAAGAGAGGCTTTCTAGTTTAGACAGGCGAGCTGTGTGCAGTCTGAGAGTGTCTCTGTATTTCTGAGAGAAAACATTCATTCTATCTAAAGCAGGCAAACTGTGTGTGTGCTTGAGAGAGAGAAAAAGGGCCCTTTGGTTTAGGCAGGCAAGCTGTGTGCAGTCTGAGGGTGTCTATGCATTTCTAAGAGAAATATTGATTCTGATTTAGACAGGCAAACTGTGTGTGTGCCTGAGAGAAAGTCTGTGTACCTTTGAGTGAGTGATTGATATATCTGAAGTAGGCAGAGTGTGCACCTGAGAAAGTTTATGTATATTTGTGTGACTGAGCCTATGTAAAGAAATTTTAAGAACTGAGAACTATCTTTGAAATAGTGGTGAAACCAATACACTTCTTGTAAAAATAAATGTTTATTTCATTTTTTCCATCCCAGAGTATGTTATTCCTATATCCTATTCCTTTCCTCAGGGCCACGTAGTCCTATGAAGGATCCTGACACTTGGGCAGGTTATTAAAGGGGAAATTTAAATTAACTATTTTTGAATATAATTCCTGGTGGCAGCAATCTACCCAGAGGGTATAAGAAGAGGGTTAAAGGCAAAATCTAACTGAAAAAATAAAAAAGGTCTTAACAGTCCCATCTTGTCCCTTATACTCTTTAACATCTACATGAAACCGTTGAGTGAGATCATCCAGAGATCTGGGCCAGGTTGTCACTAATATGTGGACGACATGCATCCCTATTTTGTGCGTCTAGCTGATCCCAGGGAGATTGTAAAAACCTTGAACCAGTGTGTAGAGAAAGTTTTGGAGTGGTTATGGGTTAGTACACCAAAGCTTAATCCTGACAAAATGGAAGTCCTACTGGTGATTGGAAGGTCTGACCTGGGGCTGACGATGTTACCCATTCTGAATGGGGTTGCAGATCCATAGTCTGGGAGTGTTCTTGGACCTAGGCCCTCCTGCTGGATAAGCATGTGACAGCTGAGGCCAAGAATGCCTTTTACCAGCTTTGACTGGTGAGCCAGTCAAAGAAAAGATCTAGCCACTGTGGTGCATGTCCTGTTTACATCTAGATTAGATTACTGCAACATGTTGTCCATGGGACTGCCCTTGAGAAGCATTTGGAAACTTCAATTGGTGCAGAATGTTTCAGACAGAATGTTGGCTAGAGTGGGCTGTGGAAATCATATCACTCCAGTCCTGGCTTATCTAAACTGACTCCCAGTCTTTTTCTGGGCACAATTCAAGGTGCTGGTGTTGACCTTTAAAGTCCTTTATATTTTGGAACCAACATACCTGAAGGACTGCCTACTGGGAGTGTGATCTAGAGAAATGTTTTTGAATCTGTGGCTGTTGAGTGAAATGTTTATCATGACTAGGTAGTTTTGTGGTAGGGCATTGCCAGGTCCAACTCAAAATTCCTTAGTTCCCTTTCATTCTCATTATTTTTCTGTCCTTTTCAATAGGGAAGGGGAACCATTGGAGGCTCTTGAACTGCTGTTTCTGCACCCAATAGCAACAAAATAACACAGAACTCTGTCCTCCCTCTAATCTAAAGAATTGCTAAATTTCAAGCAGATTGAACAAAGGTGGGGTGATTTTACAGATCCCCAAAGTAGGTCTCTTTCTGTGCAGCAGCAGTAAGTTCTCTCTAACTCCTAAAATCGCCATTTTACAATGACATTTTTTTTTTACCTTTTCACTGAAAACTGCATTTACGTTCCTTCTTGCTATGGTTTGTTTTTGTTTGAGGAAGACTTCAATTGCAGCCCACCCCAGCCATCTTTGCATTATTTCCTAAGGGAAATTCTGGGAAGGCTGGAGTCATTGTTTATCAACCAAATTTCACCAGAATTGCAGCAGAGTGTCTTCTTCTTGTCTTTGAAAGAATACCCAAGTTTCAAGCAAATTGGGCAAATAGTTCAAATTCTACCAGCCCCTCAGCAAGCCAGTACCCCTCCCCCTCCCCCCATTAGGCTTTTCTACATTTACAAAAAAAAAAAAGAAATTATCTTTCTGATCCACAAAGGCGGGGGGGGGGAGGAGAATGGCAGCTTTCTGCAGCTTGGATTAGCTGGGAGTGCTCTCTGCTCCTCTGTTGCAACTGTCTATTGGAAGGGAGGTACTCAGTACAGAAATTCAAAGTGAAATGCAAGCTCATGGTGCATTGCTGGTAAACACCAGAACTTGGAAAAAAGCATGGATTTTGTGAAGGAGGGTTTCCATGACTACCATGCAGACAGACTAGCATTTCCATTCAGTAGAGTCACAAGGTTTGAAAACATATTTTTGAGGCTAAGGATTTTGTTTATTACACTCCTGCTCCCTATCTGATCCTTACAACCATCTTTGGAGGCCCTGTTTTGGGTGCCCTTGTCTTCTGAAATTAGGTGGGTGGCAGCCCAGGACCTTCTTGGTAGTAGTACCAAAACTCTGGAATGTTTTCCCCACAGAGATTCACATGTCCCCTTCTGTTGTCACCTTCCACAAGTAGGTGAAGACTTTTTTTGTTTCATTTGGTGTTTCCTTCATGATCCCTCTTTCCTGCCCAGTGTTTAAATTGTTGTTTTTATGGTTTTGGTTTTAATTGTTTTAATGATGTGGTTTTATTAGTTTTAATAGTTTTTAAGATGTTTTAATTTCTTAGCCTCTTTGGTGGCCCTAAGAAGGACAGAAAGAAGTAAAGTAAAAATTAAAATGTTGAACTTGATTATAGTTTGCAGACATTCTGGTATAAACCTGGTTTAATCCTGTTTTATTCTCTGGCAATGTCCTTTCAGGCAATAGAAATGAAACCAGTATTTGTCGAGACAAACCAGGATTTGAGTGGTGATTGTGAATCCTGGTTTCCTACTTTAATCATGGTTAAAGTAAGCCCTGGTTTCACAGTATGTCAGAACTGAGCAAATTAGGTTTTGGTGTGTTAAACAGTATTCAGATAAGATGGCTGAAACGGTGTTTGACAGAAATTAAAGTGCTGTAAGACTGGCCACTAAATTTGAACAGATGCTTTTATGTTTTGACTGTAGTACATTTTAGAAGGTTACTAAGCTACTTTGGCTTGAATAATGAATCTTAGCTTTTAAAATGTTGGGGTAAACGTTTTACTCTTGATACTTTTACTGTAGCCTCATGTAGTCATTTTTGAAATAATTGGTAATTTCCCCATTCTTTTTTCTCATGATGTGTGAAAATGACACCTCTTGTAAGATTTAATGTTGCCAAGCCCTGGAGATCTTTGAAAAAATTAACAGTGGCCTTGGATAAGCCCCAGTAAAGGGTTAGGTGAAGTTATGTTATGTGTATGAAACATCATTGTGTGTGACCCACCTACTCTCACCTCATAGCAATGCCCTAGTATAAAAAAATGACAGTAATCAAAAAGTGCCATCACATTCAAGTTGTTCTGTTCTCTTTTCACATATCTTTATCCTTCATCAAAACCAGCAAAATATGTTTAATTATGTGGAAAATAAACTTACTAATGTGTCCTTGTGGGGAAAGGTTAGTGGGTTAGCTCATTGCAAGCAAGGCACTAACTGAGCCATGTGGCAAAGTTCAATGTTGCTGGTTTGTAGGCTCTGGTGTGTTGTTGCTGCACATGACTATGCTGCCCTTGTGCACAGTTTCTTGTCATGCATTTTATTCATTAACTGTTCTAGGAAGCACATCAAGACTATTAATGACCTCAATAAATAACACCTCCCTTCTGAAATTAATATATTCTGGTAGCAAACTACATTTATAGTTTGATAACTGAAGTATTGAGGCTGAGATAAGTCCAATAAACTAAACTAAACTAGATATTAATTTCCTCATGGTAGCCAGTGAACCCATGGGAGAGGCTGAGGCCAAAAATGCTCCTCCAACCATTATGGTTAAAAAACAAAATCTTTGCTAATTTTTGAAAGCAGAACAGAAAAATATGTAAGCAACCACTAAATTCTTGTACTAACATGAAATTAGTTATTATAGTTATGGCAAAATATGAGATAGTAACTGCATTGGTGTTCAAAGTAATTTCAGTGTGTACTTTGAAAGAGACTGCAGTGTTTGAAGGGAGGAGACTCTCAACCACAGCCATTCTTCAATGTTCCTTTTACAGTTCACCTTCCTTTTATAATTTACTTCCTTTATTTACTGTTTCTGTTCAGCCGCCTTCTTTTCACCCTCTAACCTGTATACATTGAGCCTCAGGCTAACAATGCTGCATGTATTTTATAATGGAAAGATTGCACCCGACAATAGTTATAATTTTATCAATCATTTTAATATGTCTTTCCCTCATTGTTTAGTGGTGTGTGACATAGTTTTCAAGCTACCTATTATAGCCAAGTTGACCCCCCCCTTTCCCCTCCACTGTGTATATGCACAAATGTCACATTCTTTGATTGAATGTCGCTGGCATGGGAAAGCTGGCCTCTTTTTGTACCTTAAAGAAGTTGCTCTTAGTCTCACCAGGTGCAAAAGCATTTCCTGAGGAGAGACATTTTTAGTCCAAATTTACTTCTTTTTACCTTCAAGCCATCACTACAAGCCTTGACGCACCTGACAAAAAATCTTCAGTTTCTCATTACAAGAAGTCGTGTCTGAAGCAGCAGGATATCAAATCCAGGAAATCTGTTGGGGTGCATTGAATTTCTCCAGTTGAATCAATCTACTGCTTGACTGCTCCTGCAGTTCCATTAAAGCTATCTATTTTCCTTTTCTCAACTCCAGCAAAAATATTCATATTGTTATCTGCAGGGAATCTCCTGAAAAACTGACCTATCCATACAAATAGGACCTGTTGTGACCCACCTTTAAAAGAGTCTGAGGAATTGTTCTAAAAAACATTTTAATTTCAGGAACGGTTTGCTGTGTGTGGGTTTCTATTATGTGGGCAGCAGGGTTGACATCCACCACTGATTACTAAGTGCCATTTTTGCAAACACGTTTCCATTGCAGTAATTGCCAGTTTTAATTTAATCATCCTATGTAGCAAATCTAGGTATTTATTTAAATAATATGTTAAACTGATCTATGAAGCCTAATGTCTTCTTTGTGCTGAAGATTTACACTGCATTTAAAAAGCATCTTCTTATCACTCATAAATATTTCTTGAGTTAAAAAAACAAAGGATGTTCTTTTTACTAAGTAAATAGTACCAGAATTCAACTCTAAAAGGAGCACACAGCATACTTAAAGCTATCTAATGAGACAGCTTTATAGAATTTAGAATATCATTATAATTTTTAAAATTATATTGGCCTCCACTATGACCATGAGAGCAAAAGTAAAGCTACACTGGTTCAGATCAAAGATCTATCTAATACAGCACTCTGTTTGTCACAATGGCCCAGCCAGTTGCTTCCAGTCCACAAGCAGGGAATTGAATAGTATCATCCCCATATTCCCCTCCCCCCAGTTGCTTTCAGAGGTACACTGCCACAGAACCAATACAAAGTGAATATAGCTATTCAACTCATGATTAGAGAGCCAGTGTAGTGCAGTGGTTAGAGTGCTAGACTAGAATCTGGGTGACCCCAGGTTTGAAGCCCCACTCTGCCATGGAAGCTCATTGGGTGACTTTGGGCCAGTCACACACACTCAGCCTAACCTACCTCATAGGGTTGTTATGAGGATAAAATGTAGGAGAAGAGAACAATGTAAGCCACTTTGGATCTCTGCAGGGGAAAAAGTGGATGTCACATGTAGGTTCAGTGTCACTTCCGGGGGCAGGGGCACCCATCACATAGAGTTCTCCCCTTTGCCCACCCTCCTCATCAGCCACTGTGCGCCCTTTATTTATTCCCTCCCACACACAGCTAAAGAGTGCTGTTCCTTTAATTTGAGTCTGCACTCCTTTCCCTAAGTTTGGAGCCTGCTGGCGGGCCCTGCCTCACCCAGGGAGCAGCTCTGCCTGGTATTGTTCTCTGCTGCCTGGTCCCAAAAGCTTTCCCTTCCTTGAGAGTTGTTTCTGGTCTTCCTGTGAGCAAGTTCCCTACAAGTAAGTCTTCCTTTGCTGTGCCCTTGGCAGCCTTCTTTCCTTGCAGTCTGTTATTCTTTCTCCCATTTGGGCCTGCCTTTTCATCAGGTTCCAGCCAGAGGAAGGGGAAGCTTCCCTGCCTGCTGCAGCCCTGCCCTCCCCCACCCCAGCTGCTTTTAAACTCAGCTGGGCCAGCAGTGGTGTAGGGCTCATGTGTGTTTTTTCATGGCATGGCTCAGTTCCATCTGCATCCTCATTGGTTCCACTTTGGTACTAGTCAGAGCCACCTGATAAAAAGGCTAAGCTCAAGTCGAAGCATATCAATAAACCCTCGACACTGAAGGCATATAAGAAGAATAATCCTCTTCTTCGGATCCAGCTACCTTGCTTCCATCAAGTCTATTCTGGGTTCCAAGAATTCCCTCACCAACTCCCAGATGTCACTCTGCTTCCCTTCTGTTTCTCTCAGATGGTGAAATTCCTGAAGTCATCAAACCATCTACAGCTATTTCCCTGCTACTGCCCTCTCCAATAAGATTAGTTGAAAGGCAGAGAGGTTCCTCAGTTCCGTCTGACAATAACAATTAACTGGAACTGGCTCATCATCAAAGATGCCATTGCTTTCATTACTCTCCATATGGTTCCCCTTATCATTACTATGATTAAGGATATGAAAATTCACTGAGTATGTATCTGCCCCCTCGTTACTTCTTCTGTGACAAAGATCATTATGTGCCAGTTCACACAGAACCAAGGCATAAAGCCAAATTCTCATTGGTTCCTACTACGGTTCCAGAAGGCAATACTGCTCTGGAACCAACACTGAACCCTGCTACGTGGTCTGATGATGACTACAATGTCAGTTCAGATTCTGAATCAGAGCCATCTCCACCAGAATTATTTATTGAGGACTTTGCCATTTCTCTGAGTGAGGATCTCTGCTTGTACAAAGAACATTTGAATGACGAGATCTTTGGAAATTGAGGTAAACTGCTCTGCTCCAGCCTCTTCAGATCCAGTCTTCAAGGACCTTCACTCAGAAGCAACTGAGGCTGTAGCCTGTACGATCATGCTGCTTTGACTCCAGCAATGTCTAAAAAGCTGGATAATATGTATAAGACCAAACAAGAAGGATCAGGCTTTCTCTTGGCTCACCCCCCAGCCATAGTAGCCTCCTTACCTCTCCCAGGAATCCTCACTAATATGGAAATGGGCTATCTAGCATCAAATCAGTCTCTTTACCATACACATAGTAGGCAAGGACAATGTTCTAGCAGATGCCCTGAATTAGTCCAAAACTCAGAACTACAAATGTTCTATCCACAGGGAGTTCTTCTGTCCTGGTTTTGCAATGCGAGGGCATCCATCCATAGACTTTTTTGCTACAAGAAGTGTACACAGTATTGCTCAAGGTCAGGGAAATGGAAGACCTCTTAGGAAACAACTTTCAGATTCCTTGTTCAGCCTCCCTCCTGTATGCATTCCCCCCTCTGCCTCTTATGACACTAATACTCAGCAAGATGATGAGGCAAGGTTGCTCAGCAATCATAATAGCACCTTACTGGCTGAGATAGACCTGGACCGTTTCCACACATCTTCTCCCCCTCCCGAAAAATAGTGCAAAACTTACAGAACAATGTGCCTTCATGGCGCGATTTCCCGACATGACTTTGCTTCATGGCGCGATGATGTCAGAAAACGTGCCACGAAGCAAAGTCATGATGAAAAATCACACCATGAAGGTGCGTCATTCTGTTAGTTTTGTGCTATTTTGGGGGAGGGGGAGATGTGTGGAAATGGCCCTGGTTTGCCAATCTGTTTAAAATGGTACCATTTCCCCTTTACCCCACACCTGCTACCCTGACAGTCACTAGGTATCCCATGAGGAAGTCCATGGTTACCCACTTCAGTAATTGTCTATGGATGGCAACAGTGATGTTGGCCACCATATTCACTTCAACGCGAACTTCAGCATGGGGCAAAGCTTGGCAGCCCTCCATCTGACCCTATCTGCCACTGGTCATCCCACTCCCACTCAGAAGGTCATTCGGTTGGCACCAGTGCATAGTCAGCAAAAGTTAGGCATGGTGAGACTGAGGGCAGGACAACTGTGCCTTCACATACTCCTTCGTGGAATAAACTGGCTTTTCCCGATGTAACACTTCCAGAAATATAGGTCCTAAGACCAACGGGAAAACAATTATTTATCAATCATATATTACATATACATAATCATTATTTTAATATAGCATATTACAATATTGCAGCCAATTTTTATCTTCGTTTTACAAGTTTCAGCATATAATTTATATTACATATATCATTCAAGAATCCTCCCCAGGAGGATCAAGGGGTGCAGCGGCAAATTAATGACTTGTACTATATCAAAGTCCTTTCAGGAGCTGGTTAAACAAGTTCATGGTTTGTTCCAAGATGAAAAGTGGAACCTTCAATGGTGCCCTGAACTAAGGCCGGCAATTTCCAACTAGTTCTTCGTCCCCACGGACTTCCTCAGGAGCAACCATTTACAACTACATAAAAATGAATAAATATTACATAAATTCATTTTAGCTCATTTATATATTCTCTAATAGTACATTGATTAATTATTTTATATATTACACATTACCAATAGTCTTGCTAAAACATCTACATGTGCTCACCCATCCAAAGTCATTTAACAGGCACACCGTCAGTTCACCCAATGACGTGGAAAACTCCTACGTGATGCAGTTCCTAGCGTTCACATTTTTGTACAAAAAAAGATTTACAATACAGGGAGGTACCAATAACATCCATGATCTCATCACAAATCGGTGACACCTGCAAGTTACAACCTCAATTTCTCAGTATATCCTGAAATAACTTACAACCTGTAATGACAAAATGCCTATACGGGTTACTAAAGACAATGTGGATTCCATTCTACAAAGGCACTACACTCAAACCAGAAAGCTTTTCAGTGGTAATTCATTATTAAGTCCCCGTGGTGATAAGGTTTTTAGCATATGAATCCACCTCGCCTCCTTTCTCAATAGAGTTAGTTGCGAGTCCGATTCTTTGGTGGTAGTAAAGAGTCCTGCTACTTTTATCTCCTCTGCCTTATGTTTCTCATCTAAAAAATGTTGTGTTAAAGGGGCTTCCTTCACCCCATTACGTATTCTGGATACGTGTTCCAGAATACGCACTCTCAGAGGTCGGGTTGTGCTGCCCACATATAATTTTGGGCAAGGGCATATTATTAAGTACACCACTCCCACAGTTTGACACGTTATGAATTGTTTCAAATTAATTACAATCCTTTTACTTGGTAAATCCACTGTCTCCCCCTGCAGCATGAATTTACAAGCTGCACAATGAGCGCAGTTAAAAGTTCCCCGAGGGGGTGGTAGCCTACCCAACGAATAATCCTCACTTTCAATCTCCTGTAACCCAGAGTGGACCAACATATCCTTAATGTTTTTTGTACGTCTGTATCCAATGTTTGGTGTCATTTCACATCCTGGGATGTCATTAATGATGGGCCAATGTTTATTAATTATTCTCCTGATTTGCCTTGATAGTGGAGTATAATCCATTGCTCATGTGAGCCGGTCTGTTAAATCCTCACTTTTCCCACAAAAAAGTGAGTCCCTAGGAGTATCACTAGATCTTTGTACAGCTTCATTAATAATTCTAAGTGGATATCCCCTCTGGCTGAAACGTTCTGCCATCCCTGCACAGGAATGGAGTTAGGAAACTCCACTTCCTTGGAGGAGTTTCATAAAGGTTGTGCAGGGATGGCAGGGATGTACACAGCACATATATGTTGCCCAAATCAACTTTAAACACAAAATCAACTGTTAAATTCAAAATGACATTTTTCAAATTGTAACTGAACGGGTCAGCTAGCAAGAGGTCCCGTTTCCGGTATCCTCTTCTTCAGAGCAGTTACAAAGCAAGTCAAACAACACTTCTATCACATTTACAGCTCGCTCACCAGCGTATGCACATACGCCGGTGAGCGAGCTGTAAATGTGATAGAAGTGTTGTACATATTGAAGTCTGTATGAAATTGTATGAAATTGTACAGAGGCTTTTGTAGCCCTTTGATAAGCTTTGATGTTTCTGCAAACAACAGGGGCTCAGTTTGAATGATATACTGCCCTTTTGAGGTTGCTTATTGGATTGAAAATATATATACTGTTATAGTCGTTCAAACAGAAGTGGCTAGAATGACTTTTTGATATCAATATTGTGTGAGTAAATTTTGTAAATTTTGCATATAACGTGTTGAATATTCTTTCATAATTGATTAGTCGGTAACGGTTATTTTGGTGGTATTGTGGTGTGAACAGGAGGCGTGTACCCAGGACAGACTTCTTGGAGCAGCCCATGGAAGCCAATAACCTCAACTATGGAAAAGAGACTTCCAGTTATAGGAATCATCTTGGTGATTTTTGAGTGACCCACTTTGTTGTCCTTTGGATCCCCCTCTTGGAACACTAGTGCCAATCCCTGCAAACATCTCTGTCAAAGATGCTTGGCATCCCTTTCCTACAAGAAGAGTGACAGAACGGTAGCAGGATGACCCCCCCCCCTTGCTGGCTTGCTCTCTCCCCCTCCCCAGCCTCTTTCTCACCCTGAGGAAGTACTGCTTGGTGGTGCTTCTTCAAGTAGTTGCTGAGGCTGCTGTTCTGCCAACGGGCAGAGGGTTCTTTGGATTTGATAGCAATGAACACACTACTGTTGAAGGAAAATAATTTTATTACACAAAGCAAGTTCAATAATCAAAACAGAGCATATACATAAAGACACAAGAACAAGGGGATAAACAAACATATAACATCAAAGGACCAAAGCCGAGGAATGCTTGATGGTTTGGATCTAACTGATAAGCCTGAGTGCCTGATACCCATTCAAGGTCTGATTGCCTGGGCCTCCCTTAATCAAGACGTTAATCTCCACACTTCTGAGCCAGGTGCCTAATGGATACTAATCTCTCAGCATTGTGCCTGGGACAGGGAAATACTAGCCCGGGGTCAAAATTTGCATCAGCGGAAAATAAAGCAGGCTAGCAAGGCAGATTTATATGTAGTATAAGGCACATATTAAAAGGCATATATAGGCCAAAGATGGCTCTTGAGGCAAGAAGGATGGACTATGGCATCACTGTCTCCTCGGAATACAATTCTCTTCCACAATTTCCTCTACAGCTGCTAGTCAGGGGTTGGTCCAGGTCTTTTCCTTGACTGACCTGTACTCTACTAGCACTGTGCATACTGGGGGTCCTCCATCCTCTGGAAGTGCTCCCACATTCCCTCTTAACTGCAGGCACCCCAAGAGCCACCTCCTTTGAGGCGATCAGGGCAGGCACACCTTGTCTGGGGGTGGAGTCAGAAAGAGACGGCCAAGAGTGAAGGGGTTGAGATGTGAGAGGCACTTCATCTCTTCTTCTACCACCTCGATCCTCTCCTCCTGCATTTCCCTTAAAGACCTGCTGCTGGCCTCAGAAGAAACCAGGGAAGACTCACTGATGAGCCCTTCTCCCAGTTCCTCCAGCATTCTCTTGGTCCCTGGGGTGAGCTTGAGGACAGGAAAATTCATGCCCCTAAGTCCAGCCAAAAGGACACCTCATGCTGCTACTCCTTCTGCCCAGTGTAAATCTCCTCCTCCCCCCTTAGAGTATATGTACTCACTTACCATAAAAACTCTGGTTATGGGCTTGGAAGGAAGGTGTATATATATAAAAAGTTGTAAAGCATTACATTCTGAACACCTGTCTCCAGTTTGCCTTTGTTAGAACATCCTGAAATAATTTGATATATAATGTTTCTCAAATAAACCTGGGCCGATTCTAGATGACTAATCTTAAGGCGTTTCATGCCGCCCTGTTCCGGATCGCGACGGGGAAAATGCGAAATATTGCGTTTCCTCACACGAGTTTTGCGCGTCGTTGCGCAAAACTCGCGCGAGGAAACGCGATATTTCACATTTTCCCCGTCGCGATCCGGAACAGGGCGGCATGAAACGCCTTAAGGTTAGTCATCTGGAATCGGCCCTGGTTTTGGGATTGCATGATAGCAGCAATGGCCAAAGATAGTTAAATACAGATCTAACTGTAATAGCTTTTAAGAGGCATGTGTGTGTGTTCTTGAATACATGGTGCCCTTTTAACAATAAAATGGACATATCACCACTAGGGGGTGCTGGTGTTTAAATGTTAGCCTATGGACAATCTTTACGGTGGTGGTTTTCCACACAAAGTTACAGTTGAAGAGCTAGCTCAGATAACTGATAACAAAAATATAAATTGTGATACAGTGTTTCTATTTCTGATCTATCAGGGCTCCCAAGATGGCTAAAATTTAAAAGCAGAACATCATAAATCTAACTAAAACCAAAGTGAAATACATATATAAAAACACAGGGCAGGAAGGAGGGGTAATTGAGGGAATGCCAAACATAACAACAAAGACTTAACACCTTGGCTGAAGGCAGTGATAGAAGGGATGGACAAACATCCCTGGGGAGGGAATTCCATAATTTTGGCACCATGACCAAGAAGACTCTCTCTTGGGTTGCCACCCCTCCTAAATTTAGAAGGCGGGGACTCCGAAAGCAGGGCCTCAGAAGATGACTGTGGTGTTTGGGTTAATTTGTATGGAGTAGGCGGTCCTTAAAGTATGCTAGTCCCAAATCAAGGCTTTAAAACATTTTAGATATTGGTTATATATTTGATTTTACTGATATGTGGTGCTTTAGGATTTAGCCCCCTCTTCTACTCTTCATCAGAAACTCCTTATTTTCAGATTTGCTCTTACCATGCAGCAAAGCTATGAGATATCTGCTCCATATTAAATTCAGCATTCACTATTTATTTAGGAAGATATATCTCATTCTATATCTGGGTTGTGGGGCAACAGAATTGAGAATCTGGCTCCCATCCCTTGACGGAGTGCAGTTACAGCCTTCGTCAACGGTGAAGAGCCTGGGTGTGCTTCTGAATGCCAAACTTTCCATGGAGGCCCAGGTTGCAGTCGTTGCCAGATCTGCATTTTTTCATCTTTGGCAGGTCAGGCAATTGTCACCCTATCTCTCTTCCCAGGACCTAGCTTCTGTAATCCATGCAATGGTCACCTCTAGACTGGACTACTGCAACTTGTTCTACACTGGGCTGCCTGTGGCCTTAACCTGGAAATTACAGCTAGTCCAGAAAGCAGTGGCACGCATCCTTACAGCGATGCCGTTTAGGGCTCACATCCATCCTGTATTACACCAGCTGCACTGGCTCCAGGTTGAGTTCCAAGTCCAGTTCAAGGTATTAGTCTTAGTGTTTAAAGCCCTTCACAGACTGGGACCTGCATACCTATGAGACTGCCTCTCCCATTATGCCCCCTGTAAGGCCTTGCGCTCTGCGGATAAACAGTTTCTGGTGGTTCCCAGACTGAGAGACATTCGGCTGGCCTCAACTAGGGCCAGGACCTTTTCTGCCCTGGCCCTGGCCTGGTAGAACGCTCTCCCAATTGAGATCCAGGCCCTGCAGGACATTTTACAGTTTCACAGGGCCTGCAAGATGAAGCTGTTCCACCAGGCCTTTGACTAGGGGCCAGCTTTTTGTCCCCTCTTCTGACCACCACACCCTCCTTTTGCAGCTGCCCTGGAGTTACATCATGGTAGTACCCGTGGTTGTGGTGACTCTGTAGTGGCCAGATTTGATTGGTGGTGCCTGGATTCTTATGCTGCTGATATAAAATTGTGTATCAGTATTGGTTTTCATACTATTTATAATGTTTTATTGTACTTTGAATAATATATTTGTTGGAAGCTGCCCTGAGCCTGCTAGCAGGAAGGGTGGGGTATAAGTCGAATGAAATAAATATGTTGAAAAAGTTGGTATATATGTAGGAAACAAAGTATTATTTATTTAGTGCACTTTTATCCCAGCCTTTTCCAAGAAGTTTAGGATGACATACATCATTCTTTCCTCCTCCATTTTGTCTTCACAACAATCCTGTGTGATAGATTGGACTGAGAGTGTGACTGGCTGAAGGTCACCCAGTAAATTTCCATGGCAGAATGAGGATTTGAGGATTGAAATTAATGGGCTTAGACTAGACTAACTCTCTTTAGCATTAGACTGTTTATCTCCCAAATCGTAATCAAACACTTTAACTATTATTCCGTGCTAGTATGTACATATTTGCTTTCATTTATAGTTTTTTAAAGTATGTATGTATATATGTGTCTCTGTGTGTCTTTCCAGCTCCTGTTGCCGTCTCCTTTCTTCCTGTCCTTACCCCTGTCTAATGTTCAGTTTTTATTACAAAATGCCTTCCAAAGTGAAGGTGCTGCTTTAAATATTAATCACTTATATATTAAAGTTCATTATAATATTTTAATCTGAAGTGTGCTTAATCTTAATTCTTCCAGCCTCTTATCAAATCAGTCAGCATAGTAATAAGGTGTTCATTTTCTGATTGTGGTGCATGTGGTTTTTGTGCTGTAAATTGCTTAGAGTTTTGCTCCCTGTGGAAAACTACTTTGCCTTGCATTGCCCAAGGGTTCCTTGCAACTGTTATCCCGCTCAGATCTCATGTTGTTTCCCAGAAGAGTTCATAAAAGGTTACAGGGTCATGAAGCATGGCTGATGATCATTGGAATGTTCACCATCTTAGCTGCTGGCTCTCATATCAAAAAACAGAGGTAGGCTATCATAGCAAGCTCTTTTTATGGCTGCATGCAATACTTGACAAGAAGACTGCTTTTTAAACTAGTTAAACCCTCAGACACTGCTATCCATTTGGCATTTTGGAAGAGAAAGCATGTGATGCCTTTTTAGATGATAACATACCTTGGGCCTACATACCTTGGCCCTTATCTCTTGCTTTCTGCCTGGACACAGCTAGTCTGCATATCATCTCACTGGCATGTCTGCTTTCTAGCTAACATCTCAAGGGCTGAACAGATATCAAGAGGTGAACAATAGTTGAAAGTATTGTTATGGATTGCTTGTGTAAGCAGGGAAGGATTCTCTGCCACCATACTTCAACAAGGCAAAATGTCCAGTAGCAGCTTTAAGACTAACCAACTTTATTGAGGCATAAGCTTTCGAGAACCACAGCTCTCTTCGTCAGTTGGTTAGTCTTAAAGGTGCTACTAGACTTTTTGCTATACTTCAATAAGTAACTAATGAAGGGGTTAAAACAAAGGGACTGTTCATACTTTCTGCAACACAGGTTTCGTATCATATTAAAGTAGGTGAAGTTTCTAAGATCTCATCGGCATATCACTGTATAATAAATCTTTGGGAAGGAAATGAGGGCTTATCATGCCAACAGGCATCATTTAGTTATTAACTTCCCTCCAGTGCTAATGTGTCAATACTCATCTGGAATGCAAGGTTTTAAGCCTTGTGTGGTTTTAAACATTCTGGGAGAGCTGCAGCATTATCTGTGCCATTGGGGGTGATAATGGGGGCCAGAAACAGTCTTCTCTGGACAGCAGGCTCTGGGTACTGTCATTGGTAACTTCAAGGAGTGTATGATTCTTTACTGGTGGCGGCTCTTGAAAATTGTTCAGAGGCAACAGCAAATGAATTATTCCTCTCTCTTACAGGAGATGGTTCTGTGCAAAATGAGCCTACCTATTATAGGAACTGTGTGTGTGTTGGGGATTGTCTCCACCACCATTCTATTTAAAAAGATTCTTCATATGAAAAATAATTATGCTACAGACAATGTATTTAGTGATTTCCAAGTTCTCTTTGCATTTTTGGACCTGTTAGCCATAGTTTGGCAAATTTTGAATATCCCTTGATTAATCAAGATTCACAAAAGCAGCTCAGTTCCCTCAGGCTGTGGCAGCACTGGTGACAGCTATAGCTTATACAGAGATATCTTAGTCTGATACTGAAGCAAAGTTAAGGCATTGTTTCCAGTATCATAACATTACCCAAACTTGTGATCAAGTGCCTATTGAGTTTCATTTCCTTATAAGAACATGTGTAAGAACCCAGGAATGTATACTACAAGTGAACTAAGCATTAATCTGTCAGCAGTCTAAGTGTGTTTAGGACAGGGCAGTGGAAATATGCAAAAGGTGACACAGTGTATGTTTGCCGGGAAGTATTTAAGAGCAGATGGGAGCTGTAAAGCAGACTGATTCAAGGAAGTACTCAGCATGTATCTCCTTCATTAGCTGTATCTTTGTTTAAACCTATGTAAACGGGCTTCACGACTGCAGATCTCCAACAAAACTCAAAAAGCTACACTTTTGGAACAACATTAAACAGTGTGTTTGAGCAAGATTTTAATAGCATTTTTCTTTTAAAAGATGTCATTCTATCTTGAAGATAGAAATCATGTCTTTATGGAAGAATATGGCAGAGTTGAATAGAGATTTACAGTTGGGGTCAAAATAATAAGATGGAGATTTGTAAACCTCTGTCCAGTTGACTTTATATGGAATTCAAACATTCTCTGCAGCTGCCTACCTCCCCTCAAACCCACCCACCTCTTCCATGCCTTTCAAGTCCCTCTTTCTCCCTGCTCTTTGACTGTGACCTGTCCAGTGCTTTAATTGTAAAGTTTACCATTTTTACTGATGAGAGAGCCATGTTTTATTAAGAGCCCCTTTACTTTTTCCTATAATTCAAATACTGGATCCAGGTACCTAATTTTTGTAGGAAGTATTTAGTAATATTCAAGAAGAACTATATAACCTAGGAGCTTCTAATAACATTAAGAACAGCCCTGCTGGATGAGAGCAGTGGTCTGTATAGTCCAGCCTCCCTTTTCATACAGTGACCAATTAGTTACTCTGGGGGTCATGGAGATCAAGGCCTTTCCTTGATGTTGCCTCCTGGCACTGGTATTCAAAAGTTTACTGCCTCTGGATGTGAAGGTTCCCTTTAGTGACCATGGCTAGTAGCCACTGATAGACATATCCACTGTGGATTTGTCTAATCCCCTGTTAAGTTGCCTATGTCTGTGGCCATGATTCATCCTCTGATGGTGAATTCCACATTTTAATTGCTCATTGTATAAAGAAGTGCTTCCTTTTTTCCCCATCCTGAATCTTCATTGGATGCTCTTGAGTTCCACAATTTTTGGAGAGGTAGAAAAAGTTCTCTCTGTCCATTCTCTCTACCAAGTGCATAATTTTATAATTTTCTGTCATATCCTCTCTTAGACCGTTTTCACACTGCTTACCAGCCATGGAACATAGCGCCGAGCTTCCAGAACGACAGCATCTTCCTGGTGCAATTTCATGCGAGAACTGCTGTTCTCACGCGAAATCACGCCAGGAAGACGCTGTCGTTCCGGGAGCTCAGGGCAGTGGTCAGTAAGCAGTGTGGTCAGTAAGCAGTGTGAAAATAGCCTTAGTTGACTCTTTTCTAAACTGAAAAGTTCCCGATTCTTTAGCCTTTCTTTATACAAAAGGTGCTTCAACCCCTTAATCATCTTGTTCCCCTCTTCTATACTTTTTCCAGCTCTGATATGTCCTTTTTGAGATATGATGACCAGAACTGCACACAGTATTCCAAATAAGGTCACACTATAGATCTGTGTGTAAAGTGCCATCAAGTCACAGTCAATTTATGGGGGCTCCAAAGGGTTTTCAAGGTAAGAGACGAACACAGGTGGTTTGCCATTGCCTGTCTCTGCACAGTGACCCTGGACTTCCTTGGTGGTCTTCCATCCAAGTACTAACTTGGGCCAACGATGCTTAGCTTCTGAGATCTGACAAGGTCAGTCTAGCCTGGGCCTTTTATCTGCACAGATGTGTTCTTGCACTTTTTCACTGTCATGGCATACAGGGTTCACACTTCCATTGTTTTATCCTCTACGACCCCAAGATCTCTTTCCCTCTCAGTCTCAATATGTTCAGACCCTATTAGCATAGTCCACAACATCTCTCCCTCATCATCTCCATGTTGGCAACTCTAGCCTCAAGGGAACAAACTTATTCCCTGAGAGAGAGGAGCAACATACTTCAAACATACACCCACAATTTCTGCAGAGTGGGTAGATAATCATACATGTGCACTCCTTGCAAAACCTTGGATAGCACTACTCCACTGCTGGTTTTCTATTTTCATAACTGGTTTGATTGTTTAAAAATATCTTAGAATTGTAATAGGGTGCTCACCTGAACATGCAGATTTTTGTAGCAGGAAAGGTAATGTGGCGCATTACTCTCCTTGCTGATGTAGAGTTTGTATATCCTTTTTTCAGGAAGACTAGAGGGGTTCTCTCCTGCTCCCCCTCAGCCTTGTTCACTGAACTTTCACACTTAACTCCCTTGTTAGAAGCCCTGTTTGCAAGCACCGAATGCAAGCTCTGGGATACAGGCGTCCGGGAAATGTGTGTGCTCTTGTGCTTGCTATGACTGCCAGTGGCATAATATTTTTGCACCCAGGGCAAGTGTCATGAATGTTGCCCATATTTTATGTAACAAAATCTATCCTATAATTTGAATTGTATTTTTCTTGACTCAAGGATGGCATTGCACTCTAGTTTAAAAGTTTGCCTTGTCAAATGTTTTTATCACTTGCTTCTCACTTGCTCCCACAATTATGAGAGAAGGAAGGAGCAGCTCCTACCAGCTCACATTCCCACAGCAGCATTAGTCTGACATGGATAAGCATCCAAGGTTACAGGCAGGTGCTGTGCCTACCCATCAATGGCAGGAAAGAGCCAGTGATAGTGTGGAGGAAAGATAGAAAAGTTCTCTCTTAGGCCAAGTTTTGGTTGCGGCGTTCAACCAGAAGCAGGCTGGAATGCAGCATCATAGTAGCAAGGATGGAACGGGATTCAGTGGGGCAGGTGATGTGGGAACCTGGGAATTAACTCCTGGACAAATCTAGCCAGCCTTCTGCTCTGTTGCTTTTCCAACAGCCCAGGCCCTGATTTGGCTAGGAGGCGGTGGCACAGAAGCTGAAAAGCTATGTATGCAGTCATCTCACAATCTGAAGGTGCCTTTAGAACAGCCACTGTGCCTACTTAGTGTCTTATATGCTGCATGCATAAGGGCACGGCTAGAAGATATGGTGTCCCCAGGCACAACCCAAGGATACTGCAGATATTTCATCTCAGGAATTTTCTTGCTCTCCTCCCCCCACTCAAGTTAAACCACCTATGCCTGCTTGTAAGTGTGTACACAACTGTTAGTTGATCTAGATGAGGTGAAATATACTATTTCTGATCAGTATGGCTAAGCATATCCAATATACAACATTTCGTAGGTTTTCTGCCAGAGTGGTGGCATTTCAAAGGCTAACAGTGTAATACAACAGCCTTATGTATTTTAATTCTATGACAGCACAAGAGCACATGTTGGTAGACAGATTTGTCACATCAGGCTCCAGCATATGCTCAACAGTGTTGTAACCTGTCACTGATCTGTACTGTGATTTAACATAAATTATTGAGTCAAAGTTGACAATTGAGCTTTTGTTCCAACTATTACTCAATGATATTATTTAATCGTGATAATAAGATATATTTCTCTCTAGCAAATATAAGGATAACAGAAAATAGAATTTAAAAGCATCTTTTATTATCTGCTGAGGCTAGCGTAAGTACAGAAAAAGATGCAACACTGGTTGTACAGAATAAGAATATATGAATAATTAAGTGTCTTATATAACTGTCCAAATCTTATTTTCCATTTCTTCAAAGGCATTCAGTACACTCTAGGAGACTTTCAGTAGTAAGTCCTTAGAAGTTTGCTGTGTCTCTACTTGTATGCAGGTTGTCATAAAGAAATTATCTCTGATTCATAAAGGGGCTAATATCTTTGGCTAAATATACCACGATTCACTGATGACATAGGTGTATATTAACTGATTTAAATCCTTCAGCTCTTATACTTGTTTGACTGCTCCCTGGCATATACAATTCCAGGGATTCAGCTTCTTATTATGCAGTCATCTTTAAATGGGTTAGATGGGCATGAAGAACTTTTCCTGTAGGAAATTTCCTGTAGGGATGTCATTCTAAAACTGTCATATGGCTGCAGAGGGTTACATGGGAATGTAAAAGATGTGTCTGAATTTGTGCCAGTGATTTTTGGTGAGTTCTTCTCCCCCACTACCCTTTCTTCTTTGGCCTGATACATTTCCAGCATTGTTTAAAGCATTATTTAAAAAACATGCTCTGCAATACATGACCATGTTTTTTTTCCTTACTTCAGTCTAGCCAGCTAGCAGCATGCTCCCTAGAGGCTCGTTTCTCTCCTTTACATTTAATTTTGCCTTTTGTAAGCCAGAGGGTTCCCAGAAGTATCATCTATAACCACTCCAGCATATGTAGACGTTGGCTACAGATCTGTACCATATGGGGACTTTTACGAACTAGAGCACCTTAAAAAATATAAGGCCATGGGGCCTGAAATGCAACATTTGCTTTAACACTACTCTTTTCTTAATGGCCCATAATGCTTGGTGACATGCAGCCATTGCTCATAAAACTGCAAGCAAGTAATACAATTACTCTCATACCCTATATACCCTGGAGTCTTCTACTAATCTCCCATATTCAGCACTCAGTATTCAAGGATAAGACCACCGGCCTTCTCTATGTTTCCTTAATGGCCTTTTTTTTTACATATATGTAGATGTGTTGCCTTAATTAGGCGATACCATTGTTAATTTTTTGTTAACATGAGAACCATTTTGCATTTTAATGGATTTTCTGTAGGAGGCGGTGATTTTACTACTGTGGAATTTTAGATGTTCAATGCATGTGCCTGTCTAACTGGTGTGCCTTTTACTTCAGGTTTAACTTCAGTGGGGTGGATCCTGAACTTACCCTCCCACTCCACTGTGAAAAGTTTGAAGCCTTCCTCCAACTTAAGTGGCTTTACTAATCAAAATTCACACTGTGGCAGGTAGTGTGGCATGCAGCAGTGGGTGTTCTTCTCAGCTCTTTCCCTTAGCACCATTGTTCTCTCTCTCGTTTTCTTTTCCTGGGGCTGCTATACAACCCCTAGTAAAATTCAAGGAAACCATTGTTGCACTTAAATAAGTGAAGAAACCTGATAACTGAGCTGTTCGTTGAACTGGGGTTAGGACCAAGCCTCAACACATGGAAAATTGCTCCCTTGTGCTGGTGCAGGGATCCAAATAGGGTGCCAATTACCAGATGGTGGCACGCAGTTGCCCACTTCTGCAACCCATTGCCTGCCACCTGTAAATATGGCAGGGAGGAAGGGGGTGGTGTTGAGCTGAAAACTGAAAAGGGACATCACAACAATCCCACTGCTCTATGCTGGGATTCCTGGAGCATCAACATCATTTCTGGTTTCTGGCCGGAAATGACATCTTGTGTTGCCATTTTTGCATCTCTGCCCCTCTGAGCCCTTCTGCTGCCCTAGTAAGACTCTCACCAGTTGCCAGCTGACAACCATAGATCTAGATGTCCAACACTAGGAACCATGACCTCAACAAAGCAGCTCTTTTAAGTATTATTTCCCCTATTAAATCAGTAGGTTAGATCCAACTAGATTTTTTATTCAATCTTGCCCAATTTCCTTCTTTACTACAGTCCTCATCCCAAATGGCTTTTGTCCTAGAAGGTCCCATGGTCCCTAGCACAGCCTTTTTGGGTAGTCAAAGGGGACCATTTCTTCTTTTTTCACCAACAGAAAAGCTAGTTGAATCCAACCTGATAGCTGAATCCAACCTGATAAATACATAGGCATGCATTTACAAATTTTAATGTGGTATATGTATTCAATTAATCATTAAACAAAATGAGGAGGATGGTGGCTGATGCATTTACTTTAGATCCATTGTTATCTCTTCCAGCAGCCAGACTGCATACACACTCTCTCAATGAGCCCATAATTCCTTTATACATCAGTAAGCAGAATGACAGCAGTAAAGGGACCTAGTAGCATAACTTCATTCACAGGCTGCTTTATGTTTTCACAATTCCTGCTTTGAACTCGTTATGTCTGTAGCCTATTGGTTATTGACCACAGCACAGGAGAAGAGCTTACTTGCTAAGAGAGTTCACACAATGTGCAGTTGAATCTCCATTATTGGTACGGTTCCCGCCTAATTTGTGTGTGACCATCCCCTTCCACACAAAGTGCCCTATCTATACAAAACTACAGTTCATCAGAACTTCTGATGATCTTATCTTCTGCTAAAAGACTGCTGACAAAAGGCGAATTGGAAGAAAAAACAAATTCCACAATACCATGGTTTCAGTATTTCCAATTATCGCATATGGCTACTAAAATAAAATTAGCTGAAATTCTCTGTAAACCCAAAACTGATCTAGAAAATATTTTAAGTCAGGCATCTGACGTTAAGCGGAAAGGTCTTATAGCTAAGTTATATAACATCATACTACTCACAGAGAAACCAAAAGTTGCAACTTATCAATCAAAATGGCAGCAAGACTGCAGTGATCAACTCTCAACAGAACACTGGAATCAAATCTGGTCCTCTAAACTAATCAACACAACAGACATCAATAAGAAACTTCTATCACACAAAATCATAACAAAATGGTACTACACACCAAAGCAACTCTCTGCAATAATACCAAATTACTCTCCTCTTTGTTGGAGGAAATGCGGCCAAATTGGCACTTACGCTCACTGTTGGTGGCAATGCCCCGTCATTTACAAATTTTGGGAAAATATACTACAACAAATTTTTATAATAACAAACATTAAGATTCCCCTTTCCCCACAGCTAATCTTTCTAGATTTATGGCAAACCATTGAAACTCCTCCATCTAAACGTGATTTAATTTCAACACTTCTTATAGCCGCAAAAAATATAATAGCTTTAAACTGGAACAAACCAACTCAACCATCGATTAACTGATGGTATTTGAAAATTTGGGACTATATTATCATTGAAAAAATAACAAACAACCTACAATATTTGGACTCATCTATCAAAAGCTCACTATTCTATGGAAAGTGGCTACCCTTCTATGAGTTTATCATAGAGAAAGAATTACAGGCCCCCAGTCAACTGTATCAATCCATCTTTGACACTTAATTAGATCTTTTGCAAAACAAAGGAAGATCGCTTTGCAAATTTTATTCAACATATTTGGTTTTATTGACTTATATTTGGGTATATATTCAACATATTTGGTTTTATTGACTTATACTCCAGAGTTAAGAAAAGAAGCTAACTTTCTAAGGGTTTCTAATACACACCTTCTTACACACTATTTCTCCAATTCAAGGTGTATATTTACATAGCCATATTTACAGTTACCTAAGTATATAAATTGTGTTTCTTGCTGTTGTTGTTACCTTTCTCTTCTTAGTGTATTCTGCTATATCTATTTTTGATTCTGACACAATTGTTCTTGTCTCATCTTCCTTGTAAACTTGTAAATTTTCAAATAAAAGTTAAAAAAAAGAACTTCTGATTATCTGAATAAGCCACTAGCCAAAATGAGTCTGGGCTACATTATTGCTTGAGGGGAAAGGATCAGAAAAAATACAGCTTTTGTATGGCCCTCATCATGGTATGTGTGTGTGTTTAAAGAAATCTAATAGCACAAGAGTAACACTCTAGCAGTTTTTTTCAGATTATAGCTATCATTACGAGTATACACAGTTAAATGCCATTAATTTTCATTTAATTTGTGTTTACATTAATTCATTTTTGTTTGTTTGTTTTTCATTGGTTTCAATGGGCAATACATTGTTTTCTATCCAATTTAGATGAAACATCCAAAGATTTTATCTCCCCCTCTCCCCTATTCCAGATCCCTTATGCCAAATTTCAGGCAGTCAGGATAAAGAGTCAAAACAATTAATACTGCAATTCTAAGCAGAGTTACACCTTTGCAGGCCAGCGCCAAAAGGGGAAGGAGAGCTAGGAGGCAAGGTGACAAAATACACCAGACAACCATGATGGAGTTAAAAGAGGCCACAATTTTATTGAGTTACAGCTTCTGAAGCATTGGCGCTGCATAGGGCACTGATCCGAACATCAACTGACCCACCTGCCAGCCGATGACAGCCATGCCCTCCAGATCCCTGCTTGGGGGGGGGGCATGGAATGACAGTCTGTGGAATAACACATGGGTGTACACCCCTGTGTGGATCCCCTGCCCTCTGGGAGTGAGACGGATCTGACAGCCCTCAAGCTGGGCATGCACCTGCCATGCCACACTCCCCAGATGCCTTAAGGGGATCCTCAAATAGGGAAACAGAGCTCACAGGCCCTGTTTCCCCCAAAACAGATTGGTGTCCAATGCCCAAAACCACCTGCTCTCTCCAACATTGTGATGAAAGGGAGAGCTGGGTGGGATGCCAGCCACAAGCCAAGCGTCGAGGGGTGGGTCCCACCTCCTTTTACAAGGGGTGACGGTGGACCTTTGGGCCTCCCAGATCCTCAGACATCTCCCTGCCCCTCGCTTCCCGTTTTGAATCTGGGCGGCTTGGGCAAAGCTGCAGGAATCTGGGTGGCTTGGACGAAGCTGCAGGAAGCCCTCGCCACCCTACAACGTGATGGCCACCAAGCCTTCCCCACTCCCCTCCCCCTGTACAACCAGCAACTGAGCCCCCCTCTGTTAAGTCTGGGAAGCCGGTATTTCTAAGCCTATTGATTGACTCTTACTAGAATTGCCTTGTAAAATTTTCACTTGTAGACTTGGCACTCCATAGAAGTCAGGCAGTATTATAAAGCATACCCAGGGAGGAGTTTGGCACCTTAAGAAAGGCAAGCAATTTGGCAGAGCCACTCCTCCTGTCTTGCTTTAAGGCATAGTTCCCTCTTACTCATTTTTCAGACAGTGAATGTGAGTGCTTGGTGGAAAGCAAATGCTGAAAATCCTTTTCTGTGTGTATGTGTGCATGCATGCACATTGCAACGAGTGATAGTAGAACACTTGACTACTGAGCTGCAGTCTAACATCACAATTGTATTGTGATAGGTATACGCACAGTTTCTTGCAGGGATGAAATGGGAGGAAAAATTGCCCTGGAAAAAGACTCACTCCCAGTTTGCCATGTCTCTGTACCCCACCCCTGTACCCCACCCGCAAAGGAAGGAGGGAAAATAAGCCAGCTCAGCTAGCCCCATACCAGGAGCCTTGGCTGGGCTCATCACTTAGCCATTTAGAGTCCCAGCTAGCAAGAAAAGTGGAATATGAAGAAAGACAAAGGCAATGCGTGAAATGGCTCTGCAGAACTGATATTTGGCCCTTGGGGCAAGCATAATAGTACCTGTATCAGTCTCTATATTTTTCCTTAACAAGACAAATTTGTAATTTTTTGTTCTGGGTCCTCTATTGCAATGACTATTATGATTATTTATTTCATTTCTGCGCAATAGAGACACAAAACAGCTTTTAGCACTGCTGTTTTCCTATTCTTGTTCTTCTTGTTTTAAGAGCAACAATAATGAACAGGACTTTTTCATATTGTTATTTAATTAGTTAATAAACAAGGGCACATCCCAGTGCTATCACTTGCTTCCCTTTGTGTGCTTGCTTGGATTGTTGCCCTCCTGCCCCTCCTGCTCTGTGTTCTGTCATAAACTCAGATTGTTTGTTGGCTCACACTGTTTCAACATTGCTCTAGCTCTGCTGCAGCCTTTCCATTAACACATTTTGTGTTTTACTGGGTAGGCCTGAAATTTTACTAGTCTACTGTTGTACTTACTACCTTATTAAGTTGTCAGAAGATCCCTCACATTTGCTTGATGAAAGATTTGCTCCTCTATTTTATTTATCAATATATCACTTTGACCCCCAAGCTGCAAATAAAAGCTTTTGTATGCAGTATCATTAACTCCCTCACCTTTAGCTTCCTGATAAAGGTCAAATAGATTAGTTTGGCAGGTGGTTGACCTTCTAAATCTATGGCAGCAATCTCTGTTTTAGATAATTACTCTCCAAGTAAATCTCTAACAGGCTATGTATTTTTCCATTTCTTTACACAGTTCAATATACCTATTTCTGGTATATTTCATATTTTTGACTGATCTGACACTACTTTTCTATTACTAAACAAAACAGTGAGGATGAAATTAAATTCAGTACAGAAAATGAAAGAAACAAAGTCCATATTTAGGTATAACAATATTGTCATGAATATAGTTTTTTCACAAGTGACACAAAGAACAATAATTTAATTTCCCATTTATAAACATATAATAGAAAAACCATATTATACATTCTAATAATTGCTTGTTAAAATAATTTTTCCTGTCTGGTGAAGGCAATATCAACAATATTTATATTGTGTGATATCCAAACACATTAAGCTTTGAAGCATGTGCTGTTACCTGTCTAGTATATTTTTCTCCCACCTTTAGGAATTTAGGGTAGTGTCCATGATTCTTTTTTTCCACTATTTGTCCTCGTTACAACCCTGTGAGGTCAATTATTCTGAGATCCCAAGGTCAACCAGTGGACATCATGGCCAAGTAGAAATTTGAACCCATGTCTTCCTGATCATAATCTGACACTGACTACTACATCAAGCTGCCTATGAGATGAAGTAGATTAATAAAATGATATAGATTAATAAAATGATGTAGATTAACAATTCCCAGGCTATGACAGAACTCTTGTAGTGTGATGTGAAATACAGTTAATCATTCAAATACTCTGATGAGACCAAAATATTTATACATGGAAGTGTCTGTCTGCGGCATATCTGCACGATCCCTTGTTTTGGCCTTGATTCGTTCCAGATTATTAAGTCCTTTGTACAGAAACAAACTGAAATTAGCACACTTGTACACGTGCATGCATCACTGGTACACTTGCCTGACACCACTTGAAGTGGTAGCCAAAAATAATTTTTTTTAACACTGCAGCCTTTGTACATGGTGTGACATCATTTCTGTGGGAAACCCAAAAATGTCATCACATAGCTCTAGGAATAGCTGGAAACGCTTGTGTTTTTACCATAGAGCTTCCAGTAATTCCTAGAGTGACACTGCTCCCCAAGTCCCCTCAGCCCAAGCTCCCTCCAGTTGCCAGGCTCAGCCTCGCAACTCTAGTCACTGGTCTGGGCTGGCCTCCTGTAATTCAGAAAGAATTGCCAAATTAGTGAATCACAAGTAGGGGCCTGTAATAAACTGTTGCAGATTGTTTTTAGCTTTCCTGATGTACCCTTTAAATTAAGCTCTATGTAGAAACTATAGTATGGGCCATGAAATGATGTGGAACATTAAGAACTATTGTTTTCTACTTGCTTTAGACCTCTGCTTTATCCACTGTTTCACTTTCACCCACTATTCATTTCCCCCCTGCCCAGCATTGCTTTTTCTCTCCCTTTACTTTCTCCCTTTACTCTTTCTCTTTCACTTCTACATGACCATCATCACTCAGGCACCTCACAATCTGCCCATCACCCCATATCAATCCTTCCCACTCATACAACAGGCATTTCTCCCTCCCTAACTGAACTGAAAAAGGAGGCATCCTTCTTGTTCCTTTTCACATCATCCCAGTATCCTTTATCCTATAGCATTTCTTTTTCTCCTTCCCCTATTTATATCCACTCTTTTCTTCTACGCACATTTCTTTTATACATTTCACTCACGTAATGTCCTATCACTTTTCTACACCAGTACCCCTTCCTTCTGCTCTTTATCTCATTTTCCCTACTTTTTACAGCCTTTTCCACCCCAGTCAACTGTCTCAATAGTGCCTCTTAACTGCCTGATGCCATTCTCAGCCCCTCCTTCCAAACCCCTATTCCCCATCCATTTTTTCATCTTAGGTCTTTCCCCCATTCTTCTCTGCCCCCGCAAGGCTCATGTTAACTCACTTGGGGCTTCCCCTTTCTGCATAGGTGCAGAGTTTGAGGCAACTAAGAGTCATTGGCTCTGCTATGTCAGAACAGATGCAATGGACCAACTCCCACCTATCCACAACCTCGGAGTGCCTGCCAAACTGGGACTTTACTAGCAGTTTTGCATGTGTCCCAGAGGCTGGCTAAGACCAATTTCTGAAACCATTGCCTGGATTTCTCCTGGGATGGGAACACACTGCAGAACAGCTCCATTCTACCCTCAGTCCCTGTATCTTCCTCCCTTCCTTTGGCTTTTTCTCCTGTTCTACTTCCCTACCCACTCTCCCCATACCTATGGCTCCTCATCTTCTTGGTAGATGGTGGTTGATGAGATCATGTTGGGGACTAGCTGAGGTTATTAAAACAACCAAATGCTCTCCCCAGACTGTTTTTTTTCCCGTGTCTTCACAGACCGCTTCAGTCATTTGAAAGAGTAATCCTTCCCATTTTTTAAAATCAATTTGTATTATTCTGCAAACCAGGGATTCCCCCTAGATTTACAGAAATCTCTAACAGCACAGTGTGATCCTGTTGTGTTGACTTTTTGATCTGCACAGTGGCATCATGATGGTCATTATATAGAGAGACATAGAAACATCAAGTATTGGTTTAACTGAATGTGAATAATTAGGGTGTCAGCAAACCAGGGGACACCCATATATGTGGACATATGGAAATTAGAGGATATCTACAAAACAGATAACATTAAAAGCAAAATTCCTTATTGCTTCTCATCATATGTAATTAAAACACTAAAATAAGGAACTTGATTGGTGTTTGCTGAACAGAAATTGTTGTTCACATCAATACAGCACAGTTTTCACAATCAAGTATTTCTTTAATTTCAAGTTTATACTTGCATTCAATAAAAAGATTAAAATAACTATTCTAGATCACACCATATAATCCAGCATCCTGGTTTCAACAAAGACCAGGTGGGACAGGGAAGGCCATAAAAAGGACCTGTGGAGAAAAGCTTTCACATGTGTCTTGAATATAGGTGGGCACGATCCAAAAAAAATTACCGTTCAAGCTGATCATGGATCCGCACCAGCAACGACCCCCAAATCACCAATCCACACCGATCATCTCCCGTTTCTGATCTGTGGATCGGATCAGGGAGGCCAAAGCGGAGGGGCGCCCTGCTGTTCCCAGCTATGTGGGAAGGTGGGTGGTGGCAGTGACCACCAGGCCCAGCAGGCACGGGGAGGGGACGTTCACACACACACAGACACTTAGATCAGGGGGGGAGTTTTTAACCCGGTGACAAGCCGCCTCCCCTCAGGGAGGGGACGTTCACACACACACACTTAGAGCAGGGGGGGAGTTTTTAACCCGGCGACAAGCCACCTCCCCTCAGGAAGGGGACATTCTCACTCACACACACACACACACACACACACACACACACACTTAGAGCAGGGGGGGACGTTTTTAACCCAGCGATGAGCCGCCTCCCCTCAGGGAGGGGACGTTCACACACACACACACACACACACACACACACACACACACACACACACACACACACACACACACTTAGAGCAGAGGGGGGGAGTTTTTAACCCGTCCCTGCCTCTCCAAATAGAGAGAGAGAGATACCCCGTCAACACGTTTCAGCCGGCTTTTAAAAAAAAGCAGGGACAGAATCCTCCATTCCTCCCCACCCAATTTTAAAAGCAAGCAGCAAGCATATTTTAAACACACACACAGAGCCGTGAATGAGGTTTTCCAACAAAATACAGTGTTTTAAAAGCAGGTTAAAAACAGAGTGACAGACAGAAAAACAGCCATTCCTCCTACAAAGCCCCATTTTTTTAAAAAGCAAAACATGTTTGGAGTGCCCATGGCTACAGAACACCCCCTTCCCCCTCCCTCCCCTGGGTCTCTTCTCCCAACTGGTGGTGAGTGTGTTGCTGCTTCGTGGTTAGAAGGAAGCCCTGCTGATCAAGGAAAGCTGGGCTTCCATTCGGGTTTCCAGGGCGACAGAAGGAGGGCAAACACAGCTCAGGCATTCCCCTGGCTCCATTGCTCCGGGAATAGATTACTGGCACCTGATTGTCTGCATCCCTGATCAGATCCCGTTGGCCTGAATCAAGCCCCAATGAAGCCCCTCCCCCGGACGCTGGATTGGTCGCCGTGGACGGCACCGATCCGCTGGGTCCCGATCGCGTGAATGCCATTATCGTGGGTATTTTTCTATCGTAATGCTGATCGTGCCCATCTCTAGTCTTGAACCCCAGCATCTGATCATCAGAGGCATTCTGCCTCTGAACCTGGAGGCCCTGTTTTGATGACATGGCTTCATAAATCTGCCAAGAGCCCTCTTAAATCCATTTAAGCCACTGGCCATTAGCACGTCTCATGGTGTTGAGTTCCACAATTCAACTAGTCAGTGTGTGATGCAGCACTTTCTTTGCCTGTCTTGAGTTTATCGCGAATCAGTTTCATAGGATGACTCCAAACTGTAGTATTACAGAAGAGGAAGAAAAGTTTCTGTCTATCTACTTTCTCTACATCATGCATAATTTTGTAGACCTCGGCCATATCACTCCCTTACCTTTTTTCTAAGCTAAGAACCCGCAGATGCATTAGGCCCTTGCCTAATGGGGCAGGTTTTCCAGTCCTGTGATCATTTTCATTGCTTTTTTCTGCATTTCCCCCAGTTTTCCAATATCTTTTCTGAGAGACGGTGACAAAAACTGTACACTATATTTCAAATCAGGTCATTCCACAGCACACTGGGTCAGTGTTTTCAGCCACAACTCCAGTGAGGTTAGTCATGAGCAGGCAGGTGGACAAAACCTTGTCTCCCAAATCCCACCTGGAAGACCATCCAAATAGGAATTAAATTGAATCAAACATGGTGTTCTGAAGGCAAGGCAAATAAATAGATTTTCTAATTTTCTTGTTCTATGCATGGTTCCAGTGCATTTGAACACTACATTCACAGACCACAGAATCAAAGGTAGAGTTGTCCCTACCAATGCATGCCCATGGTAGGTTGAACAACTGTCTGTTAAATAGCTTCCAATGGTGCAAGAGTCAGGCTAGAACAAGAGAATTGGCAGCCCCTTTGCACAGCTGCAAAATGCCTATTGGTCACTGCAGCTCTTGATCATGTTGCAACCTCAGCAGAAGGTTGGCACTGGACAGTGAGGGTCTATCCTTTGGTTGTTGGGGGTTTTCCGGGCTGTCTTGCCGTGGTCTTGGCATTGTAGTTCCTGACGTTTCGCCAGCAGCTGTAGCTGGCATCTTCAGAGGTGTAGCACCAAAAGACAGAGATCTCTCAGTGTCACAGTGTGGAAAAGATGTAGGTCATTTGTATCTACTCAGGAGGGGTGGGGTTGAGCTGAGTCATCCTGTAAGAGTTTCCCAGGGTGTGGAATGCTAATGGCGGGAGGCTTCACTGTATCCTGAGGCGGTTCTTTTGCATATGGATTGGTGCTTGATGTGCTAATCTTCTCTGCAGGGCTATTGTCGGGTGTGGAGTGTTTTGTTGGCCTGGTGTTTTTCAGAACTGGAGCCCATGCTCTGTTCATTCTTAAGGTTTCTTCTTTCCTGTTGAAGTTTTGCTTATGCTTGTGAATTTCAATGGCTTCCCTGTGCAGTCTGACAAAGTAGTTGGAAGTGTTGTCCAGTATTTTGGTGTCCTGGAATAAGATACTGTGCCCTGTTTGAGTTAGGCTATGTTCAGCCACTGCTGATTTTTCAGGCTGTCCAAGTCTGCAGTGTCTTTCATGTTCTTTTATTCTTGTCTGGATGCTACGCTTTGTGGTCCCGATGTAAACTTGTCCACAGCTGCAGGGTATACGGTATACTCCTGCAGAGGTGAGGGGATCTCTGCTGTCTTTTGCTGATCGTAGCATCTGTTGTATTTTTCGGGTGGGTCTGAATACTGCTTGAAGGTTATGCTTTTTCATAAGCTTTCCCATCTGATCAGTAATTCCTTTGATATATGGCAAAAACACTTTTCCTGTGGGAGACTGTTTTTCTTTGGTTGTTTGATTCATCCTGGGTTTGATTGCTCTTCGGATTTCATTTCTGGAGTAGCCATTTGCCTGAAGTGCGTGGTTTAGATGATTAATTTCCTCATTGAGAAAGCGCGGCTCACATATCCGTCTTGCACGATCCACTAATGTTTTCATTATGCCTCTTTTCTGTCGGGGGTGGTGATTGGAGTTTTTGTGTAAGTACCGATCAGTGTGAGTTGGTTTCCTGTAGACCTTGTGACCTAACTGAAAGTTTGCTTTGCGGATGACCAAGGTATCCAGGAATGAGAGTTTTCCCTCACTTTCTTTCTCCATTGTGAATTGTATGTTCAGGTGGATGTTGTTGAGATGATTCAAAAACTCCATCAATTCTTCCTCCCCATGGCTCCAAATGATGAATGTATCATCCACAAACCGGAACCATACACTGGGTTTGTGGGGTGCTGATTCTAGAGCTGTTTTTTCAAAATGTTCCATGTAGAAGTTTGCTATAACTGGGCTGAGTGGGCTCCCCATGGCCACCCCATCCATCTGTTCATAGAATTCGTTGTCCCATTTGAAGTAACTGGTTGTCAGACAATGATGGAATAAGGCTGTTACATCCTCTGGGAAAATCTGATTAATCAGTGCAATAGTGTCTTTTACTGGAACCTTGGTAAACAGGGATACAACATCAAAACTGACAAGTATGTCTTGTGGATTGAGTTTCAGAGAACTGATTTTGTTGATGAAATCTGCTGAATCTTTGATGTAAGACGAGGTTTTCCCGATGTGGTCCTGCAGGAGATCTGCCAGATGTCTAGCTAATTCATATGTCGGTGAACCAATGGCACTCACAATGGGTCGGAGTGGGACTGAATCTTTATGTATTTTGGGGAGTCCATATAGTCTAGGTGGCTGTGCTTCTGTCTTGCATAGTTTGCTGTGCGTGTCGGGATGTAGTGAGGAATTCTTGATCAGCGCATTTGTTAGCCTGGTGATTTTGCAAGTGGGATCTCGTTTTAGTTTTTTGTAGGTGGAGGGGTCCAGGAGTTCCTTAATCTTCTTTTTGTATTCCTCCGTTTTCATGATCACTGTAGCATTGCCTTTATCAGCTGGTAGAATGATGATGTCTGGATCTGCATTGAGGGTCTTGATGGCATTTCTCTCCTTGCGTGTTACATTGCTGGTGGGAAGCTTTGCCTTTCGTAGAATCCTGGCTGTCTCTCCTCTTATTTCCTCAGCTTCCTCTTCAGGTAGATGACGGATGGCAGCTTCTACATTTGCAATGATGTCTTCCACAGGAATTCTGGTGGGGGTGACTGCAAAGTTTCCTCCCTTTGCCAAGATGGAGGTTTCTTCTGGTGAGAGTTGACGGTCTGTCAGATTGATGACAATGCGTGCATTGTCGAGCATTGGGCTTGTCTGTCTTTTTTCCTGTAGTTTCCATCATTGTCTGACAACCAGTTACTTCAAATGGGACAACGAATTCTATGAACAGATGGATGGGGTGGCCATGGGGAGCCCACTCAGCCCAGTTATAGCAAACTTCTACATGGAACATTTTGAAAAAACAGCTCTAGAATCAGCACCCCACAAACCCAGTGTATGGTTCCGGTTTGTGGATGATACATTCATCATTTGGAGCCATGGGGAGGAAGAATTGATGGAGTTTTTGAATCATCTCAACAACATCCACCTGAACATACAATTCACAATGGAGAAAGAAAGTGAGGGAAAACTCTCATTCCTGGATACCTTGGTCATCCGCAAAGCAAACTTTCAGTTAGGTCACAAGGTCTACAGGAAACCAACTCACACTGATCGGTACTTACACAAAAACTCCAATCACCACCCCCGACAGAAAAGAGGCATAATGAAAACATTAGTGGATCGTGCAAGACGGATATGTGAGCCGCGCTTTCTCAATGAGGAAATTAATCATCTAAACCACGCACTTCAGGCAAATGGCTACTCCAGAAATGAAATCCGAAGAGCAATCAAACCCAGGATGAATCAAACAACCAAAGAAAAACAGTCTCCCACAGGAAAAGTGTTTTTGCCATATATCAAAGGAATTACTGATCAGATGGGAAAGCTTATGAAAAAGCATAACCTTCAAGCAGTATTCAGACCCACCCGAAAAATACAACAGATGCTACGATCAGCAAAAGACAGCAGAGATCCCCTCACCTCTGCAGGAGTATACCGTATACCCTGCAGCTGTGGACAAGTTTACATCGGGACCACAAAGCGTAGCATCCAGACAAGAATAAAAGAACATGAAAGACACTGCAGACTTGGACAGCCTGAAAAATCAGCAGTGGCTGAACATAGCCTAACTCAAACAGGGCACAGTATCTTATTCCAGGACACCAAAATACTGGACAACACTTCCAACTACTTTGTCAGACTGCACAGGGAAGCCATTGAAATTCACAAGCATAAGCAAAACTTCAACAGGAAAGAAGAAACCTTAAGAATGAACAGAGCATGGGCTCCAGTTCTGAAAAACACCAGGCCAACAAAACACTCCACACCCGACAATAGCCCTGCAGAGAAGATTAGCACATCAAGCACCAATCCATATGCAAAAGAACCGCCTCAGGATACAGTGAAGCCTCCCGCCATTAGCATTCCACACCCTGGGAAACTCTTACAGAATGACTCAGCTCAACCCCACCCCTCCTGAGTAGATACAAATGACCTACATCTTTTCCACACTGTGACACTGAGAGATCTCTGTCTTTTGGTGCTACACCTCTGAAGATGCCAGCTACAGCTGCTGGCGAAACGTCAGGAACTACAATGCCAAGACCACGGCAAGACAGCCCGGAAAACCCCCAACAACCATCGTTCTCCGGCCGTGAAAGCCTTCGACAATACATCGGTCTATCCTTTCTTCTTCCCCTGCTGGAGGGCTGCCTAGAAAGAGTCAAAAGAGACACACTGACCAGAATGATATATATTCATCAGCAGAACCAAACATGAAGTGAGTGTAAGCACTCTGTACATGGTATGAGTTAAACATTTGAAAAAGTTCCCTTCCTATGCCTCCCTCTCCCCCTTGGGTGGCATTCACCTGTTAGGGGACATATTGAGCCAATATAACCCACCCCTTATTGGTGGGCATTGGAACTCTGTCTGCATTTGATGTTCAAGCTGCTCAACGGGACTCTGATCCTTCAAGTCAGTGGTTGGAGTGTTAAATAGAAATGTGGTCATGGTTGCTGTTTCACTCTTGTGGGGTTATCCAGCTCAATGATGCACTGACAGCACAGTGATGTTTGCCAGCATATATCCAAGTCTGCTCCCCCATCCTGCTTTTTCATACTGTGTGGAAGACACTGCTAGCAACTATGGAGAGAGGATGAATTATAGTTGAAGCAATACCATTAGGTACATTGGGGGGACATTTGCAACAGCCCACGCTTGAGATGGGATCCAACTCCCTTGCTCCCTTTCCTGTGTGGAGTGCGTTGTCTTTGTATTCTCAGTGGGAGAAGTGAAATAACCACTTTGGTGTTTATGTCCTGAGGTAGAGTATCTCTAAGAGTTCTGAACAAAGCAGTGTTAAGCAATATGCTGCAACAATGTTCGTTCTTATCCTTGGCTGTTATACTTACATGGGGCTTAATTGCTCTCTTTAGCAGTTTATAGACCAACTTTGGGACTGCACTGTCAGAGCACTATAGAATTATACGCTTCATGCTTGGTGAGTTAGGTAGTTTGCTGCTACACATGTGAGACAGAAAAAGACTATATGTGATATATACAAGTTGCATATGTACACAGTTGTGCCATTCTAATATCTTATGGTTGACAGAAGCTATTCCGATGAGCTGTATATTTTGGCATACACGGTCTGAGTATACAATACCTTCGGCAGATACTATTGACTGAGCATTTCAAACTGCCTAATACAACTTATTTGTATTAGGCTGCTGTTTTATTGTGATTTTATTGAATATATTGTATTTTTGTATAGGTTTTGAACTGCTGTGATTTTTTTATGAACTGCTTCAAGATCTTAATTGAATGATAAAAATTGAATAAACAAACAAATATATAAATAAATTATAACTCCTTTCACATTTCCATTTTAACCCAGTTGTTATCCATTGCTGCCCCCAACTCTGTATAAAGCAATGTGGAGGCAGTGGTTTCAACTGGAATTTACATTCAATTATAAACCGAATTGAATTGCTGTGGCCATTTCACATACCACCACTTTTTCTGAAACAGGAAGAGTCTACTCCCTCTTCCTTGGGCCACCGGGGCTTTTGATTTTTTTAAAAAAATTAGCACAAAAATACCACTATAGCACAATAGCATTTTCATGATAGCAAGGCAGGTTCTCTGAATACCTAAATTTCATTTTTTTTAAAGTAAGTCTCTAGGCCCTTCTCTTGTTGAGATATAAGGGAAAAGGCACTTCTCTGCAAAGGAATGCACTAGAGACTTACTTTACTTATTTTTTTAATTAAAAAAAGTTAGGAATTCAGAGAACCTGCTGTGCCTGTCATTACAATGCTATAGCACTACGTGTTCAAAATAAGAATGCACTGCAATTGAGCAGGAACATACCAAAGGTGGTGCTGTTGGAGGAGCTATGGACATTTCAAGTGGTGCACTGCAGTGAATCAGAAGCACACAGAATACTTAAGAATGGGAGAAAACAGTATTTTTTAAAAAAAGTATAGCTCATCCCCGCATTGCAAATGAGACACAAGTGGTTTTGTCTGAAAAGGTTAAAAAAACCTGTTAGCAACTGGCAACCAAACTGGTTGTTTCTGAAATGGCACAAAAATGTACTAGCAACCAGCAGTCAAAACTGTGTGGAAAGGGCCTCTGTCCTGGAGCTGAACAAAGCAACAAGCAAGTTCAGTAATCTAACAACACATTCACAACAAAACCTGACCAAAGGGGTGCATTTCAGCATCATTTATATTTGTTCGCATCTAATATAACCGTTGTTGCTGAATTTGAACATTCATAGTTGCAATATCCCTTCTGGATCTCAACCAAATAGAAAAGTCTCCCAATAAATATTTAATTTTTTAATCAAAAAGTGCTCAGTGCATATGCTAAATAGCAATAAATACAATTAATAAATAGTTCCATGGATAAGTATGTGGATCATTTACTCTTTTATTCCAGCTCTCTTCCATTTTCAGTGTTAGTACAACTGGAAAGAAATGCATCCATTATTTCCCTCATAATTTTTCTAGAAAAAACAGAAGCTATTAAAAACTGAAGGCGTGCATATCTCATGCTATTCAACAAAGTGGTAATTAAAGAGCAATTAAATTTTTCACGGTGCGGATTTTGACTGTTTTCAAGGGCATTAGGTGCTGCAGTTCTTTGAAACTTGTGCTGCTAATATATAGATGTTTATTGCTGTAGCAATAATTAAACATTGATTAATAATTTCTAAGAATCTTACACCAAAAATGGCTATATGTATTTATGCCCATACTATTTTGGCTATGGCAACTTGTACTTCTAGGAAGATGAGACAAAGAAGTTTTACATTAGGCTATTTAGATGGGGTGCCACACCCATGGGAACTTATTTAGGGGGGTAGCCATGTTAGTCTGCTGCAGCCAACATAACAGAGAGGCACCTTAAAGAAGGATCATATTGTGACATAAGATGTCATGAGCCAAAGCCCACTTCTTCAGACTCATGAAGGTTTCTTAAGGGGCTTATATTTGATTCCAGCATGCTGCGCTGATGAGCCATTAGAGGATATATTTGGCAAATTTCAGCCACTAGATGGGAGGCTTTGCAAGATTCATAGAGTGGTTGAGCCAGAATGAGACATTAGAGGAGCCCTGTGGCTGCTATCAAAAACTTTAGCCACACATCGCCTCTTCTATTTCTCCTGCAGTAATATCAAATAATAAAAAAGTGATATGATGTCATTGTAAGGCCCCGCTCCACTTCATGGGCTATTGCTTACAAGGGCAGGGGAACTCACAGCTCTGATATGTGGAGGAGGAGAAGCAGGACTGCTGGAGAACAGCCAAATGCCTCCAGTACTGTCCAGTTTCTGCCTGAGACAGTGTAAATGGAAGGTGTAATTTTCTGCCACCACTGCATGCAGTGCTACACTGTGGAGCAGAGTCTGCTTCAGGTAGGCCTCCTCAGAAACTTTAGGGAATCTTCAATGGCCTCTATAACTTATTGGACAAGTTTTTCACAAATAAAATTGCTCATATTCACATTGACGTTGTGATCACATTACTTGCAGAGCAATTACTGAATGTTGCCAGGGAACCAAGTCATCACAGTTCCTTGGATGAACTTCAATTATTGCAGCCTTGCTGTGGCCATTTAGGTGCCAGATCAAGGTGATTTTATTCTCCAAAACTTTTAATGACTGACCTGTTTTGCTGCTGTGACTGATTTTATTCTGCTATTTACTGAAATTTTGAGGATAATTCTGCTGATGTCTTTTGTTAGCCAAGTTGGAAGTTTTCTCAGAAAGGCAGAATAGAAATATTTTGCATAAATAAAACAAAAATCCACTTAAGTATCAGTTCTCACAGTGTTTTATACACACATATATTATGTGTACGAAGTGCCATTTGAAGAAATTCCCATGTATTATTTTAATCCAGTTTCTAATAACCCAAGTGGAATGCAAGCTATTATACGTGTTGCCCTCTGTTTTCACTAAGAACACATACAACATGCTGTGGCCTCTGATCCACATGTGCTCTCGTTGCTCTGAAACTATCATCTTAAAGATACTTTTGTATATGGTGTAGGATATACGTATTTTAAATAAATAACTGGAGTGTGAGGACACGTTGAATGCAGAACAAAAATACTCTCAAAAATTCAGAAGTAGGTTTGAGGAAAGTAAGGCTTCTCAGCACGCTACAGGGCTACTTCTAAAGGCCAACTTGCACATTAAGTGAGAGATCTGTGATCAGATCTCCTGACATTTACTTTAATATTAAAAAGTAGCTGACACAGATAACAATACATCAGATTAATAGCAGATTGATGAGGGTACTTTCCATTTGGGCAATGGTACATAGAGAAAGGTTTACACCATCCCCATCCTTGCATAGCAAACCTAATCCTAATCCTTCTGCAATATGTTTTAACATTAAAATAAATGTCAGGAGATTTGCTTACAGATCTGCCATGTAATGTTCAGTTTTACTGTCAAGCATACACTTTGCCAGTTTTAACACATTGTAGGCTATTTTGCTTGGTAATACCTTTTGAGTATTTTCATAAAATCATTCTGGCTAGATTTGTCTCTGTCAAAATGAGTGAATGCTGTTCAAAATGGATAGATAATGCAACAGGCTAGCAAGTTATAAACATACCTGTGTGTGCGCGCGCGCACACACACACACACACATGCACACATGTTCTGGTACTTCTGTTATGTGAAAATGACCAAGGTTGAGATAGGAGACATGTGCAGGCCAGCCTTGAAATCTTTACAGTTTTGAATAAACAAGTCATGTGCTGGAAAATTATCCAATAAACCCTTTTTTCTATGAAAATATGTTTTTCTTATATCCACCAGCTATATTTCAGTTTTTATCTTGCATACTTGCAAACTGCAAATTCTCTTTTCCTCCTCTGTAAAATCGATTAAAGACCAAACATTAAAATCTGTTAAGATTAATAAATCAGATAGAACAAAATAAAAAGGACCTCTCTTTCTCTGTGATGCAGGGTAATGCATAGAGATTACTAATATCTAAGCAAAGATTCTTTTGTGAGCCAAGACATCATAGTTAGATTGCTATCAGTCAGATGCTCAAACATTCTCCAGGAAGCTTCCAGCACATTATTTGCTATCTTTGAAATGATTTTCATTCAAATCTTTTAACTCTTCAATATCTTTTCATAGCATTTAAGTTATAAGCTTGCTGCTCACATTCGTGACTGAAGTGGATCAGTATATTAGGTATCAGCATGGTGTTTTTCTGCTTCGCTGCACAACACTGTGTGTGTTGTATGTGAGGTTCAAGATTAAATTTGAGAAAATCTCTGATCAGAGACTGAACTCTCTCTTTTTCAAGCTGCTTATGCTGAACAAAACGGCATAGGAGCTGTAGTAAAATGGATGGATTGGGAGCAGAATAAAATGAGAGGTAGAAATAGCAAAATAAGGTGAAATAAAGCAAAAATATGAAGGGGAAAAATAATATAAAATGTGGGCCATGAGAGAATATGAGAGGGATGGAGAACTGTACATTCAACAGAGATATACTAGAGTGATGGTGTGAGAAAAAGAAAGATTGCCAGATGTTATAAGTGGCAAAAGTATAATGTGTTTTGGGGGTGGGGGAATACTTGAAGTAAAATGAGTCCAATGGTTGTTGTGGGTTTTCCGGGCTGTATTGCCGTGGTCTTGGCATTGTAGTTCCTGACGTTTCGCCAGCAGCTGTGGCTGGCATCTTCAGAGGTGTAGCACCAAAAGACAGAGATCTCTCAGTGTCACAGTGACACTGAGAGATCTCTGTCTTTTGGTGCTACACCTCTGAAGATGCCAGCCACAGCTGCTGGTGAAACGTCAGGAACTACAATGACAAGACCACGGCAATACAGCCCGGAAAACCCACAACAACCATCGTTCTCCGGCCGTGAAAGCCTTCGACAAAATGAGTCCACTTAATGAGTTCCTAGCTTTTAGCAGCACACAATGAGGAACATAGGAGGTGTCCCATGGCTTACTATAGCACCTCTAGCCTCAACTGTGAAAGCTAGCTATGCACAGTTTGGGTTGGTTCCAGCAGTTCCTTGGTGGGGAGAAACACAGATCTTCACTGCATTCTGTTCCCCAGCAATCCCTTCCAAACCGCAGAAAGCTGATTCCTGGCATCACAGAAGCCATGCTGATAAACAGCCACATGAATTTGAAGGGACTAAAATGAAGAGGGGGAAAGAGGTGAAATCACACTCTCCTCTTTCTTTTGCAAGTATAGCTTTGCTGATGGAAAAGTCTGTGTGCCGTACAGAAGCACAACACAAAAACAGTGTGATGCAGTGGGCAGACATGAGGGTTTCAGTGTTGAAGATCACACATGAAATTCCCAAGTGCAGGGCCTTTTAATTCCCTCTTACTCCCTACACCGCATTGTCTGGCATACTTGCAGATACAGCAGTGACTGACAGCACTCCCCATCTGACTCCTCCCTGTGACTGTATGCAAGAGGAGAAAAAAATGGACAACTGAGAGAAAAGGAGGCGCTCCTGCTAGAGGGCATATTACTATGGGTCATAGGCTCTGACAGTGGTGCGCTCTGGAAAACTATCCCCTTTGCCCATTGGATAAGGCAGTCCTGCATGTCTTTACCCATTTTGACTCAAGGCTTGTTGTGCAATTCAACTGAGAAGCTCAACTGGATGAATAACCCAGTCAGTTTCTTGGGGCTACAGGGGTTTTAGAGGCTGCAGTAAAGCAGTCTGATCCAAGGATTGTGTCCCCACCACCCACATCCGCCATCTTCTGTGGCATTCCCGGGTGCCCTTCTTTCATTGGACAGTGCAGGTGCTCAAAGCTGCCTTGCTAAAAATGATAGCATTTTTAGAGAGTTTGTTTGCTTGTTCTTTGTATAATATCCTGTCAAAATTGAATTTACGGCTATGTACTCAGGATTCCCCAAAAATGTCCCATCCAGGCACTTATTTAAACTAAGACCAGTTCAGCTCTGCAAGGCTGCATCTTGTGTTTTCCAGCCAGAAAACATTTAAGACCATTTAAAATGAGTCCCTTCTCTACCTGGCCCTCTAGAGAGCTGCTGCCAATCCGAGTAATAATCTAGATGGAACGTTTGTGTGACTCCATATAAGGCCTTTATGTAAAACATAAAGAATGATGAGACAGTGTAGCATTGTGTCTTGATTGATCCGGCAGCCAGCAGGGCTCCCACATAGGGAGAGGGAGGTAAACCTTACTGGGGAGTCCAGAGTGAGTCCAAGCTACAATCCCTATTACCATGAGGAAAAAATTAGGAATAAAATGTAGATTATGCCTGAGGATATTTATAGAAATTTATATCCTTGTATCTGCTGTCCATATCTCGTAAGATTTGGGGAGTCAGTAAGAAGCAGGAGTAGAGCAGCAATCTCAAGGAACATTCTGAACTTCTTGGGCCTAATGTTGCCAATCTCCAAATGGCATCTGGAGACCTCCCAGCATTACAGCCGATTTTAGGGCTGCCAGATCCCCTGGTGGGGGTGGAGGATCCTCTGTTTCCAGCCTCTGCCCCCCCCTGCTACTCACCTGACTGGCAGGGGGAGAAGCCTGGGGAACAGGCCTAGGAGGCAAAAAAACTCCCGACAGGCACAATCACATCACTTCCAGAAGTGACATCATTGTGTCTGCTGGGAGCGCACGTGTACAAAGTGTGCATGCAACGAGATTGACCAGCATAAGTGCCAGGTCACTCCCCCCCCCACCCACACAGCACACAGCAGAAGGGTAAAGGGGACCTGGCAACCTTAGTTGATCTCCAGGTAATAGAGAACAGTTCCCCTGGAGAAAATGGCTGCTTTATAGGGTAGACTCTATGGCATTATACCCTGCTGAGGTCCCTTCCCTTCCCAAACCCTGCCCTCCCCTGGCACCATCCCCAAATTTCCCAAGCTGGAGCTGGTGACCCTAGTTGGGCCTCCTGTTTCTATCATATCGAGAACTACCAGTCCTGGACTTCCTGTTCCATAGGCAGGAGAGAGGAATAGATGGTGGGAAGGACAAAACAAAGCACCATAAGACAATGGGAGTGAATGCTCCTACCTCTTTTGGTGGGATCTGCAGGTCCAAAATATATGTAAGTGTCTAATTCAATCATGTTCACAAACACACACACTCCATGCTGCTATGTCAGTAAATACAACTCAGGCAGCAAGAAACATAAGGGGTAAAAGAGAGAGTACAAAAAGAAACTAAAGGATATTAATCTACCCTCCATTTTTTCAAATCAGGTAAGGCCTTTCTGCAGGCAGGAAAGAATACAGTAACTAGGGAAGCTGATGAACAAAATCAAGATGAAAATGGTTTCCGTATAGAGACTGAATATGCATCCACAATTTTTAAGGAGATGTGCATACCTCTATGGATGCTTTGCACACTGTCCATGACTGATAGAAGTTGAAAGAAGTTTCAGAAGCTAGCACTCTTCAAAACTACAGCTATTCTAAAATGTAGTAAGAGTAGTTAAATGGTGGCTGCGATGTCATTAATGTCACTACATCATCGCCATAGAGTTTCCAGCAATTCCAAGACCTAACCGTCATCACTTCTGGGTTGTATCTGGAAGTGACATTGTGACATCAGTGACATTGTTTTGTTTTTAATTGCTGCTGCAGCTCAAAGCAGTGGCAGGCAATAATGTTTGCTGTTCTTTCTTTAACAAGATGCTTACTATTCTGCTTGGATGAAGATTGTTGATGTCAGGTTGTAGCAGTTGAGGCTCACAACCAAAGACGTCGTTGTTCTGGATAAGGCAGAGACCTTTCCTACTGTTAAGCATCGTCATATCAAACTTAATTATAATAGAATGGTGATATGGGCTTGTAGAGTTTGTTCAACTCAGTTTCTTGGTATCTTACATCCTTACCATCCTACATGAGAAATTTAATGGCTTTTCATTATGTTTGGGTATTTGCCCTAGCTCAATTGAATGCTAACCCCTCTAAAGTACTGAATGGCACATTTGATCATATTCCATATTCAGATCACCTATATTCTTGTGGCTAGGGTAAAATTGACACTTGGTCTCATAAAATATTGAAATGTCCTCTTTTTGCTGTTGTTAGGAGTAATTGGTTTTTACCGGTTTTAACTTGTGCTCTGGTTAATAATTCTCATGGGGAGATTCTTCCCTATCTGAAGCTAGATAGTGATCCAAATATAACTTTGTTGGTTGCTAAATTTCTGTCCAGTTAATTTTGTTTAGAAATTATTTATTTATTTATTTATTATTAATTTATTCTATTAGTCATTGCTCAAAATCATTTGATCATAGGAGCTCTGAAAAGGAAAGGAAGTGGCAGGCAAACAGTTTCCTGGCAGAAGGTCTTCCACTGTAATGGTACATCCAGCAAGCCTACCCAGCTATCTTGTCTACTAAGTGTGAATTTGCAAGAGAAATTGACTTTTGAGGAATAGTTCATGATTTGCAATGAAAAAGACCAGAATATCTTTAAGTTAATTGGCTTAATCTTTAAAGCCACATTGTTCCATTAGATATTGACAAGAGAACCTCTTTATAGTAACCAAAAGGTTACAAAATAATTAAAAAGACTTGTAGTCCTCTCAGACTGTGTGTAATTATTAAACAAAAGTAGCAAAAGCAGGCATTTTTCAGAAATGTAGACTATGTAACAGTAATTTCATAGCTAAAACCAGTGGCGTTGCGTGGTTGGGGCAAGAGGGGTGGTCGCCCTGGGCGCATACTTTTGGGGGGTGCCATGGGGCGCCATGCCAAGGACAGCCTGCACTCCACCGGAGGCCACCCGCAGCACCCTTGCTGCCTGCCATGCCGACAGGGCAGCCATCCTGCAGCTAAGGAGCGTGCCAAGCTGGTGGCGGTGCAGGCGGCTCCCGTGGAGGGCTGCCTGATGGCAGTGGCGTGGGCAGCTCCTGTGGAGGGCTTCCAGTGACATCATCACACAGTCCCAGGAGTGCATGCACACTTTGCGTGCGTGCGGACCCCAGGAATTGCCCTGGGCACTCCAAACCCATGGTATGCCACTGGCTAAAACAAACTTTTTTCCTGAGTCTTGAGATTGTATGTATGGGATAAGAGATTATGGTGTTGGTGTGTGTGTGTGTGTGTGTGTGTGTGTAGGTAATTGTTTTACAAGTTTCTACTGTGCCTGAAAACAATGCTTGGGCCCTGGCAAGCAGTTTCTGAGTAAACAATGTGATATTATTGGTATCTAGGTGAAGGCAAGAGGATAAAGAAGCTGTCAATACCTGTATTAGATTTTATTCCAGAGCAGATGGCGGTATCGTGTATAAGGCTGCCAACCTCTAGATGGGGTCTGGAGACTTCCGGGAATTACAACTGATCTGTAGAATACAGGCATCATTTTTGCGAGAGAAAAAGGCTGCTTTGGGGGGTGGACTCCATGGAATTATATCCCCGCTAAGGTTCCTCCCTTCCACAAACCACACCATCCTCAGACTCTGCCACCAAAATTTCCAGTGATTTTCCAGCCCAGAGTTGGCAACCCTACTCCTATATCTGGATTAAATTGCAATAGCCAAGGGCAATAGGGTTAATCAAGTATCACTGAATCTTCTTCTGACACTTGCAGTGCTGGGGCTAAAGAAGAACCTCAGCACCAAGGCCCAGTAATTCCCTTATCTGAACTTGGAACTCCTCTGAAGTTAAAAGCTGTTCATGGGATGCCAGTGGCTTGGACTTCAAAATAAACTGGCAGAAGTAGTACTTGAATCCATCTCCCGGGACTGTTCTGGCTCTCTGTGACTTTTCCTCTTCAATATTAAATTTTTGCCAAGTCTTGTAGAAGCAACTGTGTAGGCAGGTCATAAAGTGCCATCACTAACTAGATTGATATTAAATTTAGGGGCACTATCAATTTCTCTGTGACAGCCAGAACAGTAGCTCTTTAAGTCTGTTTCAGCAAAAACAGCAAAGAATTTTGCATAGCACGATGGCTAACACATTTATTGCAGCATGAATATTTTCTCTTCATTAGATTTAGCTTACTGCATCTGATGACGTAGGTGGAGCCTTCCAAAGCTCAATAAATTTACTAGTCTTTTAAGAACTGCGATTTGATGTAATTATAGTTAACCTTATACAGAAGGTGTAGAAGAGTAAAGCAAAGTGGCCAGTCAACCAACTCTAAAGGGCAACAGTGCCTAAAGAAGGCTTATTCTACTAGCACAGTTAACTTATTCAGGAATCAAAATGTACAGTTTTCATCTTGTTCACAAATTTAAATGTAATAGCACTTTCTGTTCTGTGTTCAGCATTCAGAGTCAAAAGGGATGAGCAGAAATGCCCACAAATGACAAGTGAACCAAGCAGCACAGCCTGGCAGGCATGTAAAGTAATGAATATAGAACAGTATGCGGCAAAAACACTGCAACACTAGACAAAAAGCAATTTTCCTGACTTTTCCTTTCAAGTGAATTATATTATAGCTTTGGTTTGGCAGAACATCAAAATGTCTGCACAGACAACCTCTGCTCTCTTAGTGTGACTCGATTTGGAGAAGAGGTGTTATTCAATATTTTTCAATTTTGTTTGATTTTGTGCAAGAACAACAACAACAAAAGTAAATGTTTTTAGCCCCTTACTAGTGTATGCAATGAATTTGACACAGAATCAAAGCTGTCAGCAACTGTAACTGGTAAAACATTTTGTAACCTGATTGTCTTTCCAAGCGAAAGGGATTGTAATGTATTTAAGTCTTCTTATTTTTACATCCAGATATAACTTCTAAAGTTTGAGCTAAGACCACTTGCTCCAGTGACGCAAAGCTGTTGTAAATTTACGTTGTAGCCAGGTAGAAGCATTCTATATTTTTCTGGCTTTGGGTTTATTGTAAGATTTTTAATGTTTTTAGATTCTTTTTCTCTGTGTTATATATATGTTTTATTATCTAATGCGCTTGAAAATTCTTCTATATATTTCTGCCAGAGCTCTTTTTTCTTAATATCAATATATGATGATGACTTTGGACCTTTTTAACAAAGAGAGCAGAATATAAATACTTAAAATCCATATATTAATAAAATAGTAGTTCCAGCTCAGCTCCTGGTCATTATTGTAAGGTCTACTTAAGGTAGCTTTGTTATTTTGTAAGCTTCAGAACTGCTGAGACCTGTACTGAATTGATTTTAAAGACTTATTAATTGAATATTTAGTAAAGAACTTAAATTTTCTTGAGTGGTTATTTACATGTGAGTATCCCAACCTTGGAACCCAGAAAAGGATGTCTGGCAGCTTTGCCAGGGTCTCTTAAGATACAAGGGGTTCCTCTGGCTTCCAAACACAAGGAGTCAAAGGAGCAACAACAAATGAGCCTCCCTTCCTCATCTTTCACAGAGCTTGGGCCGTGCCAGGGGAACAAGGGAGAGTGACGAGGAAGTGTGGCAAGGGAGGTTTGTACGTTACAATTGTAACTCCGGTTACAATATATATACAATATATATAAAAAAATACCTGCAGTGGATAGTTTACGTTTTGTTCATTAGACAAGAGTGTTGAACATGGATACTTATGGTTTTTAGAGTTGGATATAAGATATATCATGGACAAATTCCAGGAAACTATGGGCTGGTTTAAACATTTCAGGTTCATTGTGGAACAGGTTGAATGTTTGTTTGTGCATATGTTATGCATATCCCCATGCCAATTAGGGGATATGCATAACAGAAAAAAAGCCAAAAATATACCCAGGAATCGCTTTGTTTTGTTAAAGCAGCTTCTGGGATGCTGAACCAAATCCAGGAAACTAAACTGTAACAAGTCCCTCCCACCAAAACGTTTGTGTATTTTCTATCTTCCAGCAGCAGGCAGGCATTGGGCTTGCCTTGCAGGGCAGCAGCCTGTTTTCCTGAACATCATTCACCAATCAGATCCCAAGCAGAGAGAGACCTTACATTCATCTGTTGTCTTCAGTGCAGTCCCACATTGGGACTGTGCTTGTGCAGGCCAGCCTTTGGAATATGATTCTGTAGCTTTAAGGCTTCTGAGGGGGGTGACCCCCTCCCCCTCAGATCACCCTCTGGAGTAGTTTCCAGCCCAAACGCTCATGTGACCTGGAGAGGTCACCACCTTCAGTTTGTTTTTTACCACTGCAGAAAACAGGCATTTGTAGCTTGTGCTGTGTAGTTTCTGAGGTAAATTCTTTCCCTCTTACTTAACAGCTGAACATTTTTTCCCTTATCAGGGTCCATTCTCTCTTCTATCTCAGAGTAATTTATTTTTGTTTTTCAACCAGATTTGAGGTCTTCATCATTCCTTATTTCCTCTCACAGTGTCTGTTCTTTGCCTTGGCTCTAACAAGATGGCTGATAACTCATTGTTTAAGAAGTGTGAGGGCTGCGTGACCAAGATGACTAAAACTGATAGTCACTCTTTGTACTTGTTGTGCCTTGGAGAAGGCCATGTAGTCAACCAGTGCAAACATTGTCAACGTTTTACATCAAAGGCTAGAGGGGACTGAGCCACTCGTCTTTAAGCCTTACTTTGGGAGAAGGTAATAACTTGCACCACAAGCCCAGCAGCAAAAAGATAGATTCTCCTCAGATCCGACAACGCCCTCACTCTTGCTCCAGAGAGTCTTCAGTACTGTGCAAGTCCTCTGCTCCAGCAACTGATTGGGCCCGATCTGCTTCACAGAGCAGGAGTTTGCACTCCCTGGTTCCGACTGCTCACAGGGAGAACTCCTTGTATCTTCCCCTGAGGAAACATAAAGACAAGTCTTAGCTCAAGGAAAAGGCATCTTTGTCTTCTAAGCAAGCCATGACTGTGGATCTGACTCAACCTCTGGATCCAAATGTAGTTCTAGATGATCCTCAGTCTCCTAGTAGACATTCTTTTCTAGCTTATTCCAATGATGTAGTACCGTTTCCAACCAAATTTCACAAGCAGCATACTGGCTGCCCATGTCCAGGTCACAACTCCTATCATTCAGTGCCATGGTAGCCATACTACACCAGGAGATGTTTATAGGCCATTCTCCTGTTTGGTTCTGATCCTCTTGGAACCAAGAAAGTGACAAGCTTCTCATGAACCATAGGTGCCTCCTACACCATATGCCTCCAGACACGATTCCAACTCTGAATCTGATGCAGAAGGACTCGATTCCAGTTGAAGTGTAAGTATGCCATCTGATCCATCACCTGAAGAAGCAGTTGGAAATACTGAACCTATCTCTGCTACTGTTGATTATAAGCTCTATGCTGAAAAAATGCATTTCATGGCAGCTTCTTTAAAGATTGACATCTCTTCGTCTCAGCAGAAACCAAAGGATAGCATACTTCAGCATCTGTATTCTGAAACTTCTACTTCAGTTGCATTTCCCATGATTGAGGGACTCTTGGAGATGATGGACTCTCTCTGTCAAAAACCAGCTTCTATTCCTGCAATAACAAAGGAGGTGGAGGCTCTCTATAAGATCAAACAGGACAAATGTCTATTTCTTTTCACACACACCCCTGCTTCCTCCTTTATTGCTGAAGAATTGTAGTGCAGAAGCAGGGCAGCCTTTCCACTCCTACTGATAGAGAAAAACAGAAGTTAGACACAGTTTGTTGCAAAATGTATTCTACTGCGGCCCTTAACATTAAGTTTGTGAACTATCAGGCAATTATGAGCAGCTATCAAATTTTCATGTGGCAAAAGATGTCTTCTTCCATGGATGGTTTGCTGTAGGACAAAAAAGCCTTAACTAATATGATCCAACATGAGGCAATTATCCTATCCAAACTACAGATCAGTTCCAGGAGGCGTGTATTGGATGTCTCCACTAGGGGTCTGGCATCGTCGGTGTCTTTGTGCAGACATGCCTGGTTGCACTCCACAGCTCTTCCATTTGAAATTCATCAAAAGATAGAGGACATTCTTTCAAGGAGACCTCTCTTTTTTCTGAGAAGACACATAAATACCTCTCAAAGAAGATAAAAGTTTGCCTGACTACCCGGTCGTATGGCATACCAATACACTGCCTTACCCTTTGATTTGACCACAGCCCTGCGTGTATTTACAAGATGTATGCCTGTAGTTATAGCTTACATTTGTAAACGAGGATGCGACATCTATCCTTAACTGGATGATTGGCTTATTTTTGCTCAGTTTAAGGAGACCCTCCAACATCACATCAGTCTCATTTTATCAGTCTGTTCAGATATGGGTCTCATGGTGAATGTGAAGAAGTCTAAACTAGAGATGGGCACGAACCGCATTACGAACTTCAAAAACCAACGAAAATGGCGATTGCGTGATCGCGATCCAGCGGTTCGTTATCAGCCACGGCCAACGAACCAGCAGTTGGTAAAAGCCTGGTTCGGTGCATTCGGGCGCGGTTCGGGAAGCCAGACACTCAGGTGCCAGCAATCAATTCCCCTGGCAACAGAGCCGGGGGAATGTCTGAACTCTGTTTGTGCTCCTTCTGTTACCCTGGAAACCCGAATGGAAGCCCAGCTTACCTTGATCAGCAGGTCTTCCTTCCAACCACGGAGCTGCAAAGCGGTTACAAGTTGGGAGAAGACACCCAGGGGAGGGAGGGGGAAGGGGGTGTCCTATAGCCACGAGCACTCCAATCTCATCCCTGCAAACCCTGATAGGCAGCTCTGATGGCCAAACACAGACTTCCTGCGTTGCTCAATGGGACCTGTGCTTATAAATAGCCATTGGCTCCCAGACTGGGTTTCACTTTCAGTGAGCAGTGGAGTGGTACAGAGCTCTTGCTTGCCATTTGCTAGCCTTTGGGGAGAGAGACTAATTCAGCGTGGATTTGGGGGATAGGGCTCTATTTCCTCTGGTTCCAGGGCTGCTGCCTGGCTCTGGGGCCAAGCTCAGTGGGCACCTCGGCTGAGGGCTCACATTGATCTGTTCAGATCTGTGGGAGTGGTGGGCTAGGGCTCTAGTCCCTCCCTCCCTCTGGTGCCAGGGCTGCTACCAGGCCCTGGGGCCAAGCTCAGTGGATACCTCAACTGAGGGCTCACACAGTGTTATTAGTGCCTGTTCTGTTCAGATCTGTGGGAGTGGTGGGCTAGGGCTCTAGTCCCTCCCTCCCTCTGGTTCCAGGGCTGCTGCCAGGCCCTGGGGCCAAGCTCGGTGGGCACCTGGTCTGAGGGCTCACCAAATGATTCTTATTATTATCACAATCCTAATCATTTTAATTATGATTCTTATTATTACTATTATTATTCTTGTCTCTGTGCCTGTTCTGCCCAGGCATCTTGGTGTGCTGGGCTATGGCTGTAGCCCCAGCCTCTGGTTCCAGTGCTATTGCCAGGCCCTGGGGCTAAGCTCAGTGGGCACCTCAGCTGAGGGCTCACACTGAGTTATTAGTGCCTGATCTGTTCAGATCTGTGGGAGTGGTGGGCTAGGGCTCTAGTCCCTCCCTTCCTCTGGTGCCAGGGTTGCTACCAGGCCCTGGGGCCAAGCTCAGTAGGCATGTTGGTTGAGGGCTCACATTGATTATTATTAATCAGTGCCTGATCTGTTCAGGTCTGTGGAAGTGGTAGGCTAGGGCTCTAGTCCCTCCCTCCCTCTGGTGCCAGGGCTGCTACCAGGCCCTGGGGCCAAGCTCAGTGGGCACCTCAGCTGAGGGCTCACACAGTGTTATTAGTGCCTGATTTGTTAAGGTCTGTGGGAGTGGTGGGCTACGGCTCTAGTCCCTCCCTCTGGTGCCAGGGCTGCTGCCAGGCACTGGGGCCAAACTCAGTGGGCACCCCAGCGGAGGGCACACAGAGTCATCTCCTTTCCTGTCCTCCTTAATTCTAGTTTGGTGGCACAATGAGTCTTCCTCTTGTGTTGGCTGCCAAGGGTGGTTGTGGGGTGAAGTGCGATGGCAGTCCTCCTGGTTCAGTTGTGGAAAGCAGTATTGGGTGTGCCTCGGGGACTGAAGAGAGTCCTCCCACTCCCCCCCAATTCACCTATGTGGGCTGTGGAGGAGGCCCAAGAGGTCTTTGCGCAGGGGGGAGAGAATCTCTCTCAACATTTTGAGGAGGGGTGGGTGGGTGATGGATCCCTGGAGGAATGGTATGTGTGTTATGAAAGATCCCTCCCATTCTCATCCCAAACTCTTGGTGGTGTCCCCTCCTGCAGTCCACCCGTCACCCCGTCATCCGTGTCCAGCTCCGCAGCGCAGCCTGTAACCATTTTTCCTCCTTCCCCTAGGACAGTTAGCAGTCGACGTTACAATGCCTCCGTATGGAGGTTCTTTCAGGCCCTTCCTGATGACCCCTGTGTGGTGTGGTGCCGTGCCTGTGATGTCCTGTTGCGCAGTGGCAAAAACCCGAAGCACCTGTCTTCAACGGCCCTGACTCGGCACCTGAAGAAGCACGACCCAAGCCTGTCTCCCTCCTCACCCAGTGAAACATCCATTGGGGGGAGAACTGGGGCCCACCAGCTCTTCTGAGCGGGGGTCAGTAGGAGGATCACTTTGCCCTGAGGGTGATGCTGGTGAGAGCAGAGCGCTCCGGCAGGCTGTGCTGGCAGACGTTGTCCCCTTGGGGTCTGGGACAGCACCGCTTACAACCTCGAGGCTGATGGCTCCGGAGGTGGCTGCCGCCACACTGTTCCTCAGTGGGACCCTCGGGTGAGGACCCGCGGTGGCTGGGGGATCAGGCCCCCAGTCTGAATGACATGTCCTCTCCCTTCCACGCTGGGAATACCAGCACGCTCCTCTTTGGCCTGGCGGTTGCAGGGGATCTTCCCACTTACCCCCCACATGACAGGTCCTCTCTCTCCCATCCTTTCCAGCAAGGCAGGGTGGGTGATGCTGCTGATGGCAGCCTCCTTTGGGCACTTGCGCAGCAGCTCAGAAACTGTTTCACATATAGTTTAGCCACACGGTGCCCCCATCCATCGCAAACGCAGAGCCCTCTGAGTAGGGGGGAATGGGTCGCTCAACTCATGTCCTTCCCGCAAAGGCAGGAAGGCGGCCGATGTCAGCTGCTGCTGCTGCTGCTGCTGTCACGTTTCCATCTCCCCCTCTCAGGAACCACTCTGACCCGTCCAAACAATGCCTCCTGTTCTGCCCATCCCTTACTTTCCGCAAAGGCAGGACAGCAGATCAGGTCAGCCCCTGCTTCACGAGAGACTATCCTGTTACTGCTCCTTCCTTGGTTACACAGCTCAGTTGTGATCGCGCAGCTGATTGTATTGTGTACGGATACAGTTGGTTGACAATGTGGCAGGACCCCTGTCAACAGGACTGACGGGACCTCTTTCAGCTGGGTGGTAATGTGTCCTGCAACTCCTGTCCTTTCTGTCAAGGCAGGAAGGTGGGTACTGTCGGCTGCCACCGTATTACTTCTCAGTGGGACCCTTGGGTGAGGACCCGTGGCTGCTGGGGGATCTTCCCCCTCCCCCTCCTCATGTTGGACAGAACAAGACAGAGAGACAGATAGAAAGATGTATTGAAAAACAAAAACAAAACCATTGGAAAAAGATGGATACACAAGCCTACATACGGATGATGATAGAGAAAGGAAAATAGAAAACAACATAGTTATTGAAAGAGAAAAAAAGACAGCTAGAGATGGAAAGAAACAATAAAGGACAGATATATACGTAGAAAGAGATAAATTCAGATAAGTAGTGGTGGAATCACATAGGAAGAGACAGAGAGAGATAGAAAGTTGCAAATAGACAGTGAGAGGGAGAAACAGAGAAACAGATAGAAAGGGGCACACAGATATGAACCGTTCTAGAAGTAGAAATAGAATGCGAATGCATCAAGGAGATATAGAATCGAACAGAACACGCCACATCCATGGAGAAAAGGACTGAATATCAAAAACAGAGAAGGAGACAAACAGTCCAGAATGTATCAGTATAATGAAAAAGACACTAGAATGTATGCACAAACATTACAGAATGACTGTTAACAGTAAGAGAATGGTATATGGTTGGAGAACTGTAAGTAGAGACAGATAGAGATTCCCGGCCCCTCTGCACCGGGAATACCAGTGCGCTTCTCTTTGGCCAGAAGGTTGGGGGAGGATCTTCCCACTTACCCCCCACATAACAGGTCCTCTCCCTCCCATCCTTTCCGGCAAGGCAGGAAGATGTGTACTGTTGGCTGCCGCTGCCGCACTGTTCCTCAGTGGGACTCTCGGGTGAGGACCCGCGGTTGCTAAGGGTTATTCCCCCTCCTCATGATGACAGGTCATCTCCCACCCACTCCGGGAATACCAGCGCACTCCTCTTTGGACTGGAGGTTGGGGGGGATCTTCCCACTTACCCCCCACATGACAGGTCCTCTCCCTCCCATCTTTTCTTGCAAGGCAGGAAGGTGTGTACTGTTGGCTGCCGCTGCCGCACTGTTCCTCAGTGGGACCCTCGGGTGAGGACCCGCGGTTGCTAAGGGTTATTCCCCCTCCTCATGATGACAGGTCCTCTCCCACCCACTCCAGGAATACCAGCGCGCTCCTCTTTGGCCTGGAGGTTGGGGGGGATCTTCCCACTTACCCCCCACATGACAGGTCCTCTCCCTCCCATCCTTTCTGGCAACTTTTGCAAATCGTCTTGCTCCGGGGGGGGGGGGGAATGCTCTAGAGAAAGCTGACATGTCGGTGAAGCTGAGCAGGATGCCCTGGGAAGGGAGAAAGTTGCAGCTGCCCGCCCCCAAAGATCGTTGAGAGCAGGCTTGTGACTGGAGGAATGATTTGCAAAAGCTGCTGTTGCCGCAGGCTTTCTCTGACTTTTCAGGCAGCGATTCTAACAGAGAGGGGAAGGACACTAGGACTCCACCGACATGTCAGCTTTCTTCAGAGCATCCCCCCCCCCGCGCGCAAGACGATTTGCAAAAGCTGCTGTTGCCGTAGGCTTTCTCTGTCTCTTCAGGCAGCTATTCTAACAGAGAGGGAAAGGAACAGAAGGAAAAGGGGTGGGGGAGAGGGACTTCAGTTCCCAGAAAGACTTGCGAAAATGATCAAGTGTCCTTCATGTGTAAAATGTCACTTGTAGCGAGGCTCTCAGAGGGCTGTTCACATACTCTTACCTCAATCCCGCCATTCTATTGTATCAGTTGCGCTGTGCTTCAGACGAGGTTGTCACACTTTCAAATGCTTCTCTCGCGCAGTTCTCACTATGGATGTGAACAAATAGAAGCGGTTCCCAAAGAGACTGCCCCCTCTTAACCACCCTCACTTCCTTGTTTCTTGCCTTTCCGGAACACCATCCCTCTTTGCCAATTCTTATGGTCCCAACTCTGTCTGAGGCATGCCCACACCCCCGTCCTGTTTATTTATTTATTTTTTTAAGGGGGCATTCCTAGCGCTATTGCGCAATCCCATTCATGAAGATCACTCACAAGCGGATTGGGAAGTGGCGTTGTAAAAAGTCCATGGAGTCATCAAGGGGGGTTGCCATTTTTTTTACAGTAAATAATGTTTCACTGCCGAAGGAGAGCCTAGGTAATTTCTGATAGGTGGACTGTGCCTGCAAAGGTTGACTCTTTCCAGGTTTGTTTGTTTTTTAAATATTAAAATTATCGGTATAGTGAAAAATTGCTATCCTATCATTATAGTTGAGTGAAAACATTAACCAATTGCAGGCATCAATGGGAGTGTGGCCCCACTATTGCAATTGAGCGGAAAATTGATATAGCGAAAATCTAGCATTAAATTTTTTAAAAAGGCTACGTGATGTCATCTTCGGTGACGGCAGATCTAAATCCACCCCGTATCGCGCCATTCTCCCAGGGATGTGAACGGAGTATAGAGCAACACTGGTGTAGTAAAAGAGGGGATGTGAACACAGACTGGGACATTGCAGGATAAAATCCAGCTGAATTATTGTGTATGAAAAGTGGAAGGTAGGGAAGTGTGGATTCGGCCATAGTTGGGAAAACCATGTTTGCTCATTATTTGTCTAAATTGTTCTTGAAGGGTTTGTATAATCTATATCCCCCATGGACCCCTATTGTTCCTCAGTGGTCTCTCTCACTAGTTTTGGCCTGCTTGATGTTAAAGCCCTTCAAACTTTTAGCAACTTGTTCCTTGAATTTTTTTATCCACTGAAGTAGCCTTTCTACTGACCATCACTACTGCCAGGGTTAGTGAGCTTCAAGCGTTATGTCTTCACTTCCATTTCTCAGGGTTTACCCTGATAAGGTTGTGATATGTACTTGTTTACAATTCCTGCCCAAGATTGTTTCTAGGTTCCATGTTTCTTGAAACATTGTCCTCCTTGTGTTTTTTCCAAACCTATCCTCAGCTCAAGAAGTCACATTACACACTTTGGATGTACAAAGGGCTTTGTTGTTTTATTTAGACAGAACAAAACTTTTTAGAAAGAATTCAGCATTCTTTATTTGTCACTCTGGCCTGAACAAGGGCAAGGCTGCTTCCCCCCAAACCATTTCCTGATGAGTTGTGACTGCTATTAAACTTTGCTATCAATTTGCTCAGGTTCCTTGTCCATTTAGTATCCATGCTAATTCCACAAGGGCACAAGCTGCTTCAGCTGCTTTTCTTTGTGGTGTTCAATTGACAGACGTCTGTCAGGCAGTGACATGGTCTTCAGTGGACACCTTTATCAAGCATTACTCTGTTGATGTTAATGCTAGAAATGAAGCAGCAGTTTTTCAAGCGGTGCTACAGTCTCCCTTCTCGTGAGAACTTCACCCCACCTCCTTGGTGAGTAGCCTGCTAGTTGTCAGGTTCAGAATGCTTTCCTGTATGTTATAACCAAAAAAACTCCATTTTAATTCTTTTAGTGTTCTGAGTTACTTTGTTCACAGGTGCCAGGATGTTCCCTAGCAGCCATCTCACAGAAGAGGAATGTTTTGGCTACAACTTCTCCAGCCTTGGGAAACTTTCACTTTCTCAGCTTCAAAGGAATTGTTTTGAGAACTATGGGGGGAGGTTGGGCCTGCTGGGGTCTGATACTTTGTACCTTGTTCTTTGCCTATCATTCGTAACAATACACGTGTACCAGCCCAGATATTGCATCTGGGCCCGTGGACTATAATGGTTGCCTTTTTCAGTAAATCTTTTGAAAACAACGGACTCTTGTCTGATTGCAGAAGGTAGTCTGGATACAACTATTATTTAGCCACAGATCTGACATTTTGTTACGAATCATCTTTTTCCAATGCCTAAGCCGGAGCAGTCGGATGCCAAAGCCGTTCCCGACAGGGACCCTTTGTTTGATCCATATGCCTCCCCCGGCTCTCAAGGACTGGAACCTCAAGGACCCATTCAAAGAGGGACAGGGTCTTCTGTTACTACAATTTATACCCTTGCTCCCAGTAGGACAGATACCCGGCCTATAGCCACAGCTGACCCACTGATATCCTTGCCGACGCTGACACAGTGGGGATCGAGGCCAAGGGACGCAAGGGAAAGGAGAGCAAGTACTGTGTTCATGCAACCCCCGATGGAAGGTCGACGGAGTTTGGGAGTGATTACAGAGCACTCCAGTAGTCAACCTTGGTACTACTGGAATAGAGAGGCCGACCAGTTGGAATGGGGAACGTCCCACCGCGATGTAATGAGTTGGGACTATGCAGAGGTTACCCCGTGGACGGGGCAACAAGATCCGAATGAACACACGTGGATACAATTACAAAGCCAAACCATAGCCGTAGATGCTGGAATTTCGGCGGTCACAGGATTAGCGAAGGGAATCCTGGCAGGGAGATTGCAAGAAGAGCAAGGTGCGGGGGCCCAAGGCATGGAATAAGACCTTGGCCCAGGGCAGCCTGTGCGGAGTCCTATGCAGAATACGTGGAGACCCCGCAAACTACCGATGAACCTCCCTATAAGTATGCAGAAACCAAAACCACCGAGGTGGACTCGAGTCGCGTACAAGTCCTAGAAGAGAGACTATCTAGCATGGAAGAGAGTTTGGCCCTTGCAGTCCATTTACTCTCCGTACTCGTGGTCGGAGGATCGGAAGGAAACTGAGAAACGCCCTCAGGTATGCAGAGCATTAGTCAGATCCTGTCAAATTTACAGGAAATCATCCCGCGGACAGAGACGGGGGTACCAAGTCAGCCGCTCCCGATTGCGGACGATCCGCAGCAACCTGAGCAGCCGCTGAATCCTACTCCGGAACTAGTTGATGATAAATCGACTGATACTGAAGAAGAAGAAGAAGAAGTAGAAGAAGAAGGAGCAGGAGGGGGGCAACCACCAGAGGAGCCTCCGACAACCCCGTCTCAACCTGGGGGTACACCACAGCGTCCACAAGGAGAAGCTCCGGTCCTCACGCCGACAACAATTCAGCCGCAAGGACCGCCAATCCTCCAACCACCAACGTCCCAGGCGGGAGGACAACCGTTTCTGCCGAGACTTGTGGCACCGATGCCAAGAGGCACCACTCCTCGACAAACTCCGCTGCCAGGACCAATTGGACGGGGAACCACGCCTCGGCCACTACGAACACCCAGGCCGAGAGCAACCCCCATGCCAATGCAGCCGATTCCAAGAGGGCCTCCTCCTCCGCTACAGCCAGTGCTGAGAGGACCCCCTCCACCAGCACAGCCAATGCCGAGGGGACCTCCTCCACAGCTTCCTCAACCGAGGCCCAAACAACCTCCAGTACAACCTCTTCCGCAGTACCCTGATGGGGGACCTCAACAAGTGCCAATCGAATATTATCCACTGCCTGCGCCGGTCGCTAGACACCCGGAGTTACCGATGGGGTGGGTGAAGCTGGAGGCCACGTTTGACGGGGATCCTTCCAAATTAGGGTTCTTCCTCGTACAAGCTTTACAATTCTTTAACCGTTGGGGACATCTATTTGGAGATGAAGCCAGCCAGATCGAACACCTGGGGTCACGTCTCCAAGGAAAAGCAGCCGAATGGTATGTAGCCCTTTATGAATTGGGGGCCCCCGAATTGAACACTCTACAGGGGCTAGTGGATGCGCTTCGCGCCCAATACAAAGACCCCTTAGAAGAAAGTAGAGCCAGGACTGAATTACAGTCCATTAGACGAGGCAGCATGTCGGCTAGAGACTATGTTACAAAATTCCGACAGCTGGCTGCCAAATGCCCAAGGTGTGAGGAGTCCACCAAAATAATTCTATTCAAACAGGGCATGAATCCCAAATTGTTGGACCGGGCTCTTATGCAAGATAACCCCCCTACACTTTTGGGGTGGATCCAGTTAACTTGTGAAGTGGAAAATCGTATGCAGGAAGTACGCTTAGTCGAGCAACAGCAAACCACTGGGCAGTGGCGTTCTTCCGTACTGGTGAGAGGAAGTAGGGGTGCTGGATACGCAACCAGAGGAGCGAGAGATGCTAGATGGCAACAAGGTTTGTGTCTGTAGTGTGGACAAAGCGGTCACTTTGCGGCACAATGTCCGTTCTGGCCTGTGCAAAGAACTCCATTCCCACCAAGGCGTCCAGCCCCCACCGCTCTGCCCGCGCCAACCTGCCCAACGCCCGCTCCAAGAGCAACGAGAGGCAGGGGGACATTCCGTAGAAATCCTCCCAAAAAAGGGTTAGAGCTGGAAGAAATTATGGACTATGATTCAACAGCTCTAATCGGTGAGGAAAACCCCGAGAGTCCTACTTCGGGAAACGAGATGGATCTGTCATAAAAGGGCCCAAACGGCAGATCAAAGATCAGTCAGTTCCTACTCCAGACAGACCTCATGGGTCCATACTATTCATACCAGTAACGTTAGTTAATCCAGAAAGAAAAACACATGTTCGTGTACAAGCCTTCATAGACTCTGGCTGCTCTAGAGACATTATTGCACCAGCCTTAGTAAATGGACTAGTGCTCCCCATAAAAGAGTTGAAAACTCCAGTCATTTTTGAACAAATGGACGGCACTAATATGAACCCTGTCACTACCGAAACTATGCCTGTCATCACAGGTATGGGACAGCATTGGGAGACAAGATCATTTGTAATTAGTACTACAGCCAAATACCCGTTGATTCTAGGAAGCAGATGGTTGTGGGATCACAACCCCTATATAGACTGGACAGTCGGAAGCATCACCTTTTCCCATGATAAATGTAAAAACCACCGTTGGAACCAAAATTGGGGTAACAACCCTACCTTCGTTGAGCAAGCCCTCTTAACTCAAGAAGAACTTAACCAAATACCTAAACAGTACCGAGCCTATGTCCAAGCCTTCACCGAAGAAGAAGCCAACTCTTTACCTCCCCACAGGAGGACGGATTGTGCAGTAGAAATTTTACCGGGTGCATCTTTACCCAAAGGCAGACTGTATCCCATGAGTCCTAACAAGTGGGAAGAGCTCCGCAAATTCATTGACACTAATCTTCAAAGAGGATTCATCCGATTCGCAAATAGCCCGCATGCGGCTCCAGTACTTTTTGTCAAGAAAAAGGATGGGGGACTGAGACTTTGTACGGACTTTAGAGGACTTAATGCAGTCTCCTCCAGCAACGCTTACCCCATCCCACTCATCCGAGATCTACTCAACGTCGTGGCACAAGATAAGATCTTTACAAAATTGTATTTAAAAGATGCTTACTTCCACGTTCGTATAAGGGAAGGCGATGAATGGAAAACCGCATTTAATACGCCCCTCGGCCGGTATGAATATTTAGTTATGCCGTTTGGCCTGGCCGGGGCCCCTTCGGTTTTCATGTCCATGATCAATGAAGTATTGCACGAATTTTTATATAAAGGAGTAGTGGTGTACCTAGATGACGTCCTAATTTATTCAGAATCTGAAGAAGAACACATAGATCTCATGAAAAAGGTCTTAACTACTCTGATGTGCAACAAATTGCCCGTTAAACTGTCCAAATGTGAATTCCATAAAACAGAACTCACCTATCTAGGATATTGCATCTCCAAAGATGGTTTAAAAATGGACCCGAGCAAAGTACAAGCTGTCCAGGACTGGCAAACGCCCACTACCCGAAAAGAACTGCAATCCTTTTTGGGCTTTGCCAACTTCTATAGAGAATTTATAGCAAACTTTGCTCAAATAACACTTCCCCTGACTGAACTATTAAAAACCAAAGACAAAGGGGACCAAGCTAAAAAACCAAGCACTAAATTGTCCTGGACACCCCAATGCCAAGCAGCATTCAATCACCTAAAATCCCAGTTCGTTTCCGAACCAGTTCTACAACACCCTGATGAAAATCGCCCATTCGTAGTAAAAGTGGACGCCAGCGATACTGCAATTGGAGGCGTCCTCTTACAGCGGGGGGAAGATGATGTACTTAAACCCTGTGCCTTCCTATCCCGCAAATTTTCTGAACCTGAAAGAAATTGGAATGTTTGGGAAAAGGAGGCGTTTGCTGTAAAAGCGGCACTCTCCGCCTGGAGACATTGGCTAGAAGGAGCCCGTCATCCATTTGAAGTATGGATGGACCACAAAAATTTAGAAGCCTTACGCAGTCCCAGGAGACTAAATGCCAAGCAACTGCGATGGGCAGAATATTTCTCTGAATTCAGTTTCACTTTAAACTTTTTGCCTGGCAAAACTAACTTCCTTGCCGACGCCCTATCGCGCATGCCTCAACACAAAAGCAAGAGGGAGGAGACAATAGACACAGTCTTTTCGCCTACGCAGTTAGGGGGAGTGGTAACAACGCGCAGCCGCGCAGCCCAACCTCCTCAACCCGACCAAGGGTGGAGACTAAAACTAAAAGCTGAAGTGGAAAAGGAGGGGGGAAACGTACCCAAAGAAAAATTGCAACAATCTGAACAAGGAGAATGGCTTTGGGGGGACCGTTTTTATGTACCCAGCAGTTTAAGGAAAGAAGTATTACAACGCTGTCACGACGCCCCTACGGCTGGCCACTACGGGTACTTGAAAACACTCCACCTAGTGCAATGGCAATTTTGGTGGCCAGGCATGCTCAAAGACATTTCTCAGTATGTAGCGTCATGCCCCATCTGTCTCAGTGCCAAGTCACGCAAAGGCAAGCCACCGGGACTTTTACAACCCTTAGAAACACCAAGCAGACCATGGGAAATCATATCCATGGATTTTATTACAGACCTTCCCCCCTCCAAAGGTCACAACTGCATTTTGGTTGTAGTGGATTTGTTCTTCAAACAAGCTCATTTTATACCTTGCACCACTATACCTTCAGCCCGAAAGCTAGCAGATATCTTCCTAAAACACATTGTAAAACTGCATTCTTTTCCGTCAAAGGTGATTTTGGACCGCAGCGGACAGTTCGTTGCCAACTTCTGATGGGAGCTTCTACAAATTATGGGGATTGAGCAAGGTTTAAGTTCAAGCGATCATCCTCAAACCGACGGCCAGTCCGAAAAAACTAATCAAATATTGGAACAATTTCTCCTCTGTTATATTAATTTTCAACAAGACAACTGGGTCGATTTGCTTCCCCTAGCGGAATTCTCATATAATAACAGCGTGCATGCCTCCACTGGAGAAACTCCCTTCAAAGTAGTTTATGGCTACCATTTCAAACCTTTCCCGTTTGAAGCGCTCTCCCCTCCTACTTCAACATCCAAAGACATTTCAGACTGGTGGGGGGAAGCAGCTCAACACTGGACTCTAATAAAAAAGCATCTTGACAAAGCCAAACGGGATTACAAAAAATACTCTGATCGCCATCGTGTGGCCGAATGGGATTTACAACCGGGAGACCTTGTTTATCTCTCTACAAAAAATTTGAAAACTACGCAAACCAGCTGTAAACTGGCTTTGAAATTTCTAGGACCTTTTCCTGTTCGTAAAGTCATCAATAAAGTGACTGTAGCCCTAGATCTACCAAAAAACTTGCGCCATGTACATGATACATTCCATGTCAGCCTCTTAAAAAAGGCTCCCCCAGCAAATCAATGGCACACCCATGCCCCTCCTATTCCAACTTTGATCGATGATCAAACCCATTATGAAGTACAACAAATTTTGGACTCTAAACTTAGGAGAAATCAACTATTTTATCTTATCAGATGGAAAGACTTTGACTCTGGGTTTGATGAATGGGTGAACTCTGTGCATGTTCATGCTCCTAGATTAGTTAAAGCATTTCATAGCCGTTATCCACATAAACTAGGGGGAGGGGCATTTTAGAGGGGGCAAAAATGTCAGGTTCAGAATGCTTTCCTGTATGTTATAACCAAAGAAACTCCATTTTAATTCTTTTAGTGTTCTGAGTTACTTTGTTCACAGGTGCCAGGATGTTCCCTAGCAGCTATCTCACAGAAGAGGAATGTTTTGGCTATGACTTCTCCAGCCTTGGGAAACCTTCACTTTCTCAGCTTCAAAGGAATTGTTTTGAGAACTATGGGGGGAGGTTGGGCCTGCTGGGGTCTGATACTTTGTACCTTGTTCTTTGCCTATCATTTGTAACAATACACGTGTACCAGCCCAGATATTGCATCTGGGCCCGTGGACTATAATGATTGCCTTTTTCAGTAAATCTTTTGAAAACAACGGACTCTTGTCTGATTGCAGAAGGTAGTCTGGATACAACTATTATTTAGCCACAGATCTGACACTAGTCTCCCAATGTGGGACTGCTCTGAAAAGCACAGACGAAAACAGGGTTGCACTTACCTGTAACTGTTGTTCGTCTAAGTCTTCTGTGCAGACACACATTCCCTCCCTCCTGCCCCATTGTGAGATCCAATTATATATTTTTTCCCTGTAGAGGGTTTGGCAGCAACACAGGAGAACTGTGCATCAGGCACTGATATGTCTCCCCTTCCCCATCAGGGCACTTGGAATTGACATGAGGGAAAGTGCCATGGCTGGGGTGAGGGGAAGAATATAATCAATCAAACTTGATAAAAGCCTCGGAAGACGGCAGTCATGCTCTGCAATTCTAAAGACAGTTCCCTGGGAGTAAGTATTATTGAATAACATGGGACTGTTATTCTGTTTAGGATTAATTCCATAGTCTTTCGGGGCTCTGTGTTTTTCTGAGTCAAACGACAAACATGTATGTATTCCACCCTTTCAAAAACAATCCTGCCTGCCCCCACAGAAAAAAGAAAACTTATGGAGAAAACGTAAGGTCTATTTTGGTGTGTGTGGGGGGGGGGGCGAGAATTCAGTCAATCATTCTGTCTGCCTACCTGGAGAAGGTTACTATGAACCAGAGGGCAACCCTGAGTGCAAAGAGCCAGTACAAAATATACAAAATCCAGGGATAGATAGTCAATAGTCAATGAGACCATTTAATTACAAAAGTATAAATCAAGTGCAGTAGCACTAGTATATAAAATGTATGTGCTTTGCACCAATGCATGGAACAAGAGATATGAAAATATTCTGCCTTCCCCATGGACGGCTGTCCCGATGGAGCCATTTTTAAGCAGCCTTCTTACAGCAGCTATAATATTTAAATCAACCCTTCATTTCATGGTTCGAAGGGAAATGTCGTATGCAAATAATATAGATGAGAGATCTTTGCACTTTTATAACTTGCCACCCAATCTGTCTTAGCCCTGTTAACTGGTACCCAGCTGTGAAATTTACAGCTCACCTGCAGCACAAGACAGCTTCTAAAGACCAGTGACAGAGACGGAGAAAATATGGATGCCAAAAATTGGTTTTAAGTTATGTTTAAAAATTTGTCCATGTCAAACATAAAGCAATTTTGATGGAAGTCTTAAAATCACCTTTGTTAGATTTTAAGACTAACTCCTAAGTGAAAAATATTAATATAAGAGTTACTTTAAATACAATCACTTGCAGGACATTATTGTTTTCACAGTAGACTCTAAGATCAAGTGAACAGATTCTTTGCTTTCCCCATCGATGTCTGGTACTGAATACCTTAAATGAGGGATATCTTGAATGTATGTCAGTCCCCCATTTAGGAAAAAAGGGGAAATGCTAGAGTTTCTACAAGGTGACACTTTCGGATCCCTGTCAGAAGGGTTTCCCTTATCTATTCTTAATGCTGGCCTTTTTAAATTGCACTGAGGGGATATAACATACCTCAAGTTTAATATGAGTGCTTTATAGCAGAAAACTTTCATTGATTTGCTGTCAGAGAAGTTAATTAATGCCAAGGCTATTAACATAGAAGGATGTTATTGCTAATGTATATCTTCCTCTTCCTTTACCTCTTTTTTCCTTCCCGTTGCTGGTTTTTTTAAAAAAAAGAATCTTTCAGTCCTTCTTGATGTGATCCTGTTTTAAAATGGCATACTTCACACTTGATTTAGCAGTGAAACATGCTGTTGCCATGTGAGACACCAGAATATTTTGATAATTTCTGCTGTTATTGTAGAACCTGGTCTCAGCCTGTTAGAACAGAATGGGAATAATATTCTATGTATCAAGTTTCTTGGAACAAAAGGAAGGTGAACAGACCATTCTTCATATCTGTTACATCAGCCAGTAATATAAGTTTAACATGGCTTGCAGTGGAACTGTAACACCAGGGTGGCATGGGGTATATAGCTGTATAAACATTTATATTCTTGTTGCAGCAAATTTTGCAATGCTTTCTACTTGTTTGAAATATTCAAATCCTATATGTGTATACCTGATGCCTGAGATCCTTCTCCCTCAAAATGTTATAGATAAATAACAAGAATCTGCTCTTTGCATGTATAAGCCACGTGAATCTTTACAATGGCTGTGCTGTCTAAGGGGCAAAAGGAATCTATCATCCCTGCCATATAGAGGCAATCATTAGACTGTGTAGATAGTCAGGTGCTTTGTGCAACGTACTCTTACTTGCGTTGTGTATCACTTGCTGCTTATTTTACATGTCAAAATTTTAAATGTTCCAAACATGACAATTCAAAGTGTTATTTTTGTGAATTATGTATGTGCAATCAGCCATGTTTGAACATTGGGTGAGGATTCCATGAACTGTGGCATAGGCTCATGTAATGAAGCAAGGATGCTGTTGTGGGGTAGAACATGAACTGACAATAGGAACAAAATTGCACTTAATTTTCAAAGAATAATCTCATTAACTCTCTTTTTCTGACTAAATTGATGAAGGCATCATTAAACTTTATCAAGGCATCATTTTATCTGGCTGTAGTGGGAGAAAAACAGCCAGCTGCCTTTTTCTGTTATGTATTCTAAATTTTTAGGTAGAGGCACTATGAGTCTATCTACACAAGACATCTTAGATGGGGACACTCAAGTGTAGGTAGATGCAATGTTAGCAAGGAAGTATAGTTTTAAAAGACAGAGCCAAAGGCTCTGTCAATTTCACCTCTCTATACAAGGGTAGTTTAAAAAGACAGAGCCAGCAGGGATTGGTCCCCAGAGGGTTTGCTAATTTTGTCTTCCCCTCCCTGAAGGCTCTGTCAATTTCACCTTCCCTTTGAGGAAGCAAAGATGAAATTAACAAACCCTCTGAAGAGTGAGCTCTGGCTCTTATAGAGAGGTGAAATTGACAGAGCCTTTGGCTCTGTCTTTTTAAACTACGCTTCTTGGCTAACATTGTGTCTCCCTACACTTGAGCATTCCCATGTATGATGTCTCATGTAGAGAAACTCTATGTTAAAAGCCTTCTCAGCCTCTGTTGTCTAGCAAGCATTTCCTACCATGGTAAACAATAATTTCTTACCAATCATGTCTGTTTTAAATTCTATCATGGGTGGAGCCAAAATGTTACTTTGCAAATGGATTGACAGAGAAGAGCACACATCAATTAACCTATTTTAAATTGTGACGAATCAGAAATGATAGTCATTTTCCTTGCTGTACACTAAGCTTTTAATTTAAACTCATGAGAGGATGAAAAGGCTCTAATTACTTAACCTGGGAAACAAAGGAAGGAGAAGATTGTGAAAGAAATTCTCTGAGATGTAGGCTTTAAAAAAACAGGCATTGAATATCTAGATAATACCAGTCCTTTCCTGTAACACAAGAATGCTTGCGCTGAAGGAAATGCATGTCAGATGTAGGGCTTTTTTTCTAGGAAAAGAGGTGGTAGAACTCTCTATTACCACATGTGCACACGCAAAGCATGTGCATGCTCCCAGAAACGTGTAATGACGTCCGTTCCAGAAGTGACATCACTCCCAGAAGAGCCGCCTCTCCCGGAAGTGACACCACTTCCCGGAAGTGACATCACTTCCCGGAACGCAGCACAATTCATTACAATGAGATAAATGTTAGTAAACTTGGAAAATTACATTATTATGAGAAAGGATTCCCCCCCCCTTTCTGTATCCTCTACAAAAAGTGAACTCTTCCTTTCCCTTTTCCAAACATTTCATTTCTTTGGAATCATAGTTTAAAATATACAAGAAGGAGGGGGCCTCTAAAAAACCAAAACCCATCTCACAAATCTAAATTCTAACAGATTCCCTCTGACAGCATAGGAAAAAAAATCATAGAATCATAGAGTTGGAAGGGGCCATACAGACCATCTAGTCCAACCTCCTGCCCAGTGCAGGATCAGCCTAAAGCATCTCTGACAAGTATTCATCCAACCTCTTCTTGAAAACTGCCAGTGAGGGGAGCTCACCACCTCCCTAGGCAGCTGATTCCACTTTTGAACTACTCTGACCATGAAAAAGTTTTTCCTAATATCCAGCTGGTACCTTTGTGCATGTAAATTAAGCCCATTGCTTCGCATCCTACCCGCTGCTGCCAACTGGAACAGCTCCTTGCCCTCCTCCAAATGACAGCCTTTCACATATTTAAAGAGAGCAATCATGTCCCCCCTCAACCTCCTCTTCTCCAAACTAAACATTCCCAAGGCCCTTAGCCTTTCATCGTAGGGCTTAGTCTCCAGACCCCTGATCATCCTCGTCGCTCTCCTCTGCACCCTCTCGATTTTGGCCACATCCTTTTTGAAGTGAGGCCTCCAGAACTGCACACAATACTCCAGGTGTGACCTGACCAAGGCAGTATAGAGAGGGGCTATGACCTCCTGCGATTTCGACGCTATGGCCCCTTTGATACAACCCAAGATTGAATTAGCCTTTTTTGCCACCGCATCACACTGACTGTTCATATTTAGTTTACAGTCCACTCTTACCCCAAGATCCCTTTCGCATATACTACTGCCCAGAAGTGTATCCCCCATCCAGTATTTGTGCTTCCCATTTTTGTGGCCCAGATGTAATACTGTGCACTTGTCTTTGTTGAATTGCATCCTATTCACAGCTTCCCACTTCTCCAGAGTATTCAGGTCTTGTTGAATTTTAATTCTGTCTTCTTGGGTGTTTGCTACTCCTCCCAATTTGGTATCATCAGCAAATTTAATGAGCAGCCCTTCCACTCCTTCATCCAGATCATTGATAAAAATATTGAAAAGTACCAGGCCCAAAACTGAGCCCTGCGGCACCCCACTGGACACCTCCCTCCAATCTGATGAAATGCCGTTGACCACCACTTTTTGAGTACAGTCCTCTAACCAGTTCCCTATCCACCGAACTGTCCTTTAGTCCAGTCCACAGTCTTCCAGTTTGCCCATCAGAATGTTATGAGGGACCTTATCAAAAGCTTTACTGAAATCCAGATAAATCACGTCAACAGAGTTCCCCCGATCCAGTAAGCTGGTCACTCGATCAAAGAAGGAAACCAGGTTGGTCTGGCAAGATCTGATAGGAACAAAACCATGCTGACTTCCCCGGATCACTGAGCGGTCCTTCAGATGCTTACAGATTGATCCCTTTAAAATCTGTTCTAATATCTTCCCAGCAACAGAAGTCAGACTGACCGGCCTGTAGTTTCCCGGGTCATCCTTCTTCCCTTTCTTAAAGATTGGGATAACATTTGCTCTTCTCTAATCTTGTGGCACACCCCCAGTCCTCCAGGAGGCCTTGAAGATGATGGACAGTGGTTCTGCAAGTTCTCTAGAAAGTTCTTTCAGCACTCTTGGGTGCACCCCATCCGGCCCAGGGGATTTGTATTCATCCAATGCAGCCAGATGCCTCTCCACAACCTCTCTGTCAATGTCAATTAGCCACTCAGGTGTCCTGCCATATTTTCTACTATCTCTAGATGTGCCTGAGTTCTTCAGGGAGAAAACAGAGGCAAAAAAGTCATTAAGCCTGTCTGCTTTTTCTCTGTCCTGTATCAGAGTTTCTCCATCTACTCCCAACAGCGGTCCAATTGCCTCTTTTACCTTGCGTTTGCTTCTCACATATCTGTAGAAGTTTTTCTTATTGTAGCGAGCCCTCCTGGCCAGACCCAGCTCGTACTGAGCTTTGGCCTCTCTGATGGCTTATCTGCAGTGCCTAGTAACCCTCATATACTCCTCTTTAGAGGTCTGTCCTTCTCTCCATTTCCTGAACATTTCCTTTTTCTCTCTTAGCTTATTCTGGAGCTCTCTGTACATCCACATAGGTTTCTTAGAGCTCTTACCATGTTTCCGTCTTGCTGGGATAGTGAGGGCTTGAGCTTGCAAAAGCTCATGTTTGAGAAGGGCCCACCCTTCACTCGCTCCTTTCCCTTCCAGCACACTCCCCCACGGAATGACTCTCATCAAGCCTCTGAGTTCATCAAAGTTGGCCCTACGAAAATCTAACCTACGAGTCTGGCTACAAACCTCCTTGGCTCCCAACAGCAACTGGAATTCAAGGAGGACATGGTCACTTCCCCCTAAGGTCCCCACCACCTTCATCTCATCTACCAATTCTTCCCTGTTGGTTAATATCAAGTCTAGTATGGCCGAGCCCCTTGTAGCTTCCTCCACCTTTTGAAAAAGGAAGTTATCGGCCAGGCAGGTCAGGAAAGTGTGTGATTCATGACGCTTTGCTGAGCCTGTCTCCCAGCACACATCAGGGAAGTTGAAGTCACCCATAAGTACAAGGTTCTGATGTCTGGATACTCTACCAATCTGTTCAAAGAGGGCAGCATCTGTTTCTTCTCGCTGGTCAGGTGGTCTGTGGCAGACTCCAACAATAATACCCTTTATCCTTCCTCCCTTTATTTCTACCCATATGCTTTCCACCGGGCTGTCCGCCCCATTCTCCATAACTTCTTGACAATCAAGCCCTCTCCTCACATACAACGCCACTCCACCTCCTCTTCTACCCTTCCGGTTTTTCTTGAACACCTCATACCCATCCACTAGCACATTCCAGTCATGGGAATCATCCCACCTAGTCTCAGTAATTCCTACTATATCGTAGCCTTCTGTTTGCAATAGAAGCTCAAGCTCTTCTTTCTTATTGCCCATACTTCGGGCATTGGTATATAGACACTTGTAGCCTTGTACCTTTGTTTGACCTTTCCTACCCAGGTGGGTCCCCACTGTTTTCACTTTGTCATTGAAATCATCATGTCGATCGTCCCCTTCCCCTTGTGGCATCAGTTTAAAGCTCTCCTGATGAAGTTCTCCAGGTTCGTTCCAAACGTTTTCTTCCCTGCCCTTGAGAGGTGAAGCCCATCATGTGCTAGAAGACCTTCTCTAAGAAAACCTATCCCATGGTTCCAGAACCCAAAGCGCTCCTGCCGGCACCACCAACTCAGCCAACGATTCACCTCAAGTATGGTCCGCTCCCTGCACGTTCCTTTTCCTGTGACTGGAAGGATAGAAGAGAATACCACCTGAGCTCCCAATGTCTTCAACTGCCTTCCAAGAGTTTCATAATCCTCTTTAATTCTTGCAACAGTATTCGCAGCCGTGTCATTCGTTCCCACATGAATCAGCACAAACGGGTACTTATCAGCAGGCTTGATGATTTTCGGCAGCCGGTTGGTAATATCCTGAATTCTGGCCCCCGGCAAGCAACACATCTCTCGGAATAGGGGATCTGGCCCAGAGACATGGCGTTCCATACCCCTGAGCAGAGAGTCCCCGACAACTACCACCTTCTGTTTTTTTCCACTTCCATGTGGCCTCATGTCTTCTGCACACCCTCTTCCAGCACTTTGCGGTTCTCCTTCCACTCTCATCTCCGTCACCATCTCTAGCACTTCAAAACGATTCTTGAGCTCAAGTGGACCAGAGCATCTTCTTCACTTACGTCTTCGGGTTTGTACCGTAGATCTGAGAGGAGGCTCATAAGGAAGATTGACTCTTTCTTCTCCTCCTTGACTTTCCTCTTCTTGGCTGTGCAGAGCCCCCAGGCTGTTGTCAATAAAATCCTCTCCCTCCTTGATCTCCTGAAGGGTGGTGATCCTGTCCTCCAGGCTCTGAACCTTTTCTTCCAAAACTCTGACCAGCTTACACTTCTGGCAAGTGAACTCTGTCTTCTCTTCTGGGAGGAAAACAAACATGGCACACTCAATGCAGGTGACTACGAAGGGGGCTTCAGTAGACTTGATTTCCTTCCAGATATCCAAAATTCTTTCTCAAAATTCCACAGAGTTGAAATTCCTAATCTAATAAAAATTGAATTTTCAAATTTTCAGGGAGGGTTTTCCTTTACTGGAGCAATTCAAAAGAAGATACTCAACTTTAGCTGCATTAGATTTATACTTAGTTTAAAATGACCTTTTTTTTGTTGCCTGCCAACTCTAGCTTACCAATGGCTAAGCTGTTGTGACATTGTAAAATGCTCATAAATATTCCAATGTCCCAGACAAACAATATTCATAAAAACTTCCTTAACACCCATATGTCCACTGCAATTTCAGTGATGTTAATCAGCTGAGGGTGGGGAGAACCATTTAAGTTACAGCTATTAAGACATAAGAGCACCTATATGCTGATGAATATATTGATGAAAGCCTTCTGTAACTTGGACACAGTTATCCATTCCTAGCATACAACTGGAATAACCTTAACTGATATTTTAGCTAACACAAATAACCATAAGTGATATATTTAACTAACACAGAACCAATCTGCATTCAAAAGCTGTAGGAGCCATAACAATGTCAACTTCAGTCAACAAAAGAATGAAAGCAACACACACACACACATGCACAGCCCCACCCACCCCCATGAAAAGAAAGCAGAATGAACTCAAAGCAGCACACACACACACAGCCCCCACACCCCATGAAAAGAAAGTAGAATGAACTCAAAGCAGCACACACACACACACCCATGAAAATAAAGCAGAATGAACTCAAAGTAGCACACGCACACACACATACACAGCTCCCACCCCCTGAAAAGAAAGCAGAATGAACTCAAAGCAGCACATGCCACACACACACAGCCCCACCCTCCATGAAAAGAAAGCAGAATGAACTCAAAGCAGCACACACACACACAGCCCCACCCCCTAAAAAGAAAGCAGAATGAACTCCAAGCAGCACACATACACACACGGCCCCACCCACCCACTCCCCCAATGAAAATAAAGCAGAATGAACTCAAAGCAGCACACACATACACAGAAATCCCTGAAAGAAATGAAAGCAGAATGAACTCAAAGCAGCTTAACCTCCTCTGCTGAGCCCACGCTGGGCCTAAGCAGCGTCTTGAGATTAAATAGTACTTGGAAGCTGTATTTAAATTGGACCCTGTGGATTTTCCTGCTTGGGTAAGAACTTGTATTACTGGTATTAGCAAAAGGGAAAAATGCAGAGAGATCTATCACATCATCCTCTTACTCGCTGAACTCCTGTAGGAACTCTATAGATTAGATCAAGGCCATGTACACTTCCATGAATACTGAGAACAATGGGAACTATATTTCCATGATTCCTAATATCACGCAGCTGCTGCCACAAACAAACACCTAAGTCTATGTTGTTGCCCTTTGCTTATGTGCTGCTGCACATGGAATGGCTCAGTACTAGCCACATAATGCCAAGCATATTCATATTAATTCAGTGTTCAAAAGTGGATCAGGTTACTTTGCTCAAAGCTTTAGTTGATCCAGTATTTTGATCATATGATAGTACGATGAATGCTGCTAACATTAATACCATTGACTCAGCAATGCGTTCATTGGTCTCCCTTTCAGGTGAAGACTGCCAACATTTGAATTCGATTATAAGCTGTGAGGCTTTTGCAAGCTTTTTTGCTGATAAAGTCTTGTCTTTCCACTGCAGTTTACTGGCCACAGTTGATACAGTATGTGAACTAGAGGCCCCTTGGCCGTCTTTGGGGCAGATATTCGATCATTTCATCCCTCTTTCCGGGGAAGAGGTGGACAGGATTCTGCGGGTGGTGAGGCCTATCACATGCCCCCTGGACCCGTGTCTGTCGTGGCTGTTGAAAGCCAGTGTCGATGGATTACGGGATTCCCTGGAGGCTATTGTTAACTTGTTGCTGGGCTCTGGGGTTGTAGTAAGTCCTCTTCTAAAGAAACCATCATTGGATCCTGCCGACCCGTTCAGTTACCACCCGGTCTCAAACCTCCTGTTTCTGGGTAAAGTGATTGAGCGGGCGGCCGAGAAACAACTGCAGAATTTCCTGAAGGAGACCTCGGCTCTAGATCCTTTCCAGTCCGGTTTTCGCCCGGGGCACAGGGTGGAGACATTGCTGGTTGCCCTCATGGACGATTTTCGCAGGCATCTGGACCGGGGTGGATCGGCGCTGCTGTTATTTTAGACCTTTCAGCAGCATTCGATACGGTCGATTACGATCTTTTGACCCACCACCTCGCTGATGTGGGAATTCAAATGATGGCACTACAGTGGCTAGTCTCTTTTCTTCACGGTTGGGGACAGAGGGTGGTGCTGGGGGAGAAGTTATCATCCCATAGGCCACTAATATGTGGTGTGCCGCAGGGGGAGATACTCTCCCCATTACTGTTCAACATCTATATGCGCCCCCTCGCCCAGTTGGTGTGAAGTTTCAGGCTTGGGTGTCACCAATATGCTGATGACACCCAGCTATACCTGCTGATAGATGGCCAGCCTGGATTGGTCACAGATGCCCTGGAGTGTGCTTTTGAAGCCGTGGCTGGATGGTTGAGGCAAAGTCAGCTGAAACTAAACCCTGCGAAGACAGAGATCCTGTACTTGAGTTGTGGAAACATGGATTCAGGACCTCGGCTTCCTATACTCGATGGGGCAGTGCTTACACTGGCCCTGAGAGTTAGGAGCCTGGGGGTGATCCTGGATGCCTCCCTGACCATGGAGGCCCAGGTCACTGCAGTTGCCAGGTCTTCTTTTTTCTACCTTCGACAGATCAGGCAGCTTGCCCCTTATCTTTCATCCCACAACTTGACTACAGTGGTCCAGGCAACGGTCACCTCTAGGCTTTTGATTCTGGAAGCAAAGGAGCTTTTGATTCTGTTTCGAGAGAATTACTTTGGAAGAAGCTTATAAGTGCTGGGATATAAAAAATTGTTATTTTTGATTAAAAAGTTACATCAAAACACCATTGTCAGGTTAGATGCTCTCGCGAAGGAGATCTAACCCAAACATTCCAATAAATATTGGGGTGAAACAAGGCTGTATTTTAGCCCCACTATTATTCAATCTCTTTATAAATGATCTGGCTCCCTTTTTGGAGAATATAGATGGCCACACCCCCAGACTTGGGGCAATCCATGTTCCACTGCTTTTATATGCAGGCGATGCAGTTTTACTTTTTCTCTCACAAATCAGTTTGAAAAGACTATTATCAGCTTTCATGATTACTGCGAAATAAACAAACTGCCCCTGAATTTTGAGAAATCAAAAATCATGTTTTTTGCAAAAAGATGGAAACCTTTAAAATGGAATATAAGAGGTAACAGGATTGAACAGGTCAAAAGTTTTCGTTACTTAGGAATCCATTTCAATTATAGAGCTAGCTGGGTTCTGCATAGAAGGGAATTGATAAAATCTGTGAACTGCAACGCACTTGTGCTCACTCACTTCTTTTTCACCAAGGGTAATCAATTTTTGCCCACAACTATTAGAGTATTCAACCACAAAATTAGTGCAGGGCTGGGTTTTTTTATCATGTTTTATTAGTTTTAATTCCAAATCAACCTACAAACAGATCAAACCAAATCTTACAGGATTAATACATATTTATACAATATATTACACTCCATCGCTACAATTCAATTGTATTTGTGTAGTCTTTTCATTACTGTTAGCCTATTATTTCTATAAGTCTACTTTGTTTAATTTTGATAATCATTTTATTTTTTCGCTATTTTGGGTCCTGTCTTCCTAGACTATAATTAAATTCTTCTTTTGTATTTTAATTCAATCCACCTATAGTGCAGGACTGTTTTATGGTGCACCTATATGGATGATGGCTTTCAACAAGCAAGTGGAAAGAGTACAATCCAACTTCCTACAGAAAATATTGGGCCTTCCCATGTGTGTGTCTTACGCGGCCATCTTACGCGACCAATCAAAGACTCCTTGAGACTAAAGCATGAATTAATACTATCAAATTTTGGTTACATCTACATTTGAAGAATAATGAGGATAGCCTCATCTTTCACATGCTGATGGAGTCTCATTCATCCATGTGGCTTAACCACATAGAAGAGAAAATTAATAGGGATTAATATTGAAGATTTATTTCCCCTCACAGAAAAATCAGCTTATGCACTGATCGGACAAAGACTCCTTGACATCGAGATTCAGAATCTCAGGAGTCTTGCAAAAGGCAGATGTTCACCCCTGGGTTTGAGGTTTTTACCCCATGGGTATAGGGCAGAATATCTTACCTGTTTAATGCCCCTACATTATCATAGAGCTTATTCATTAGCTTGATTTAATGTGCTACTTTTCTGCAATACTTTATGGGAGATATCATAAAACACCATATGCTAACAGGTTATGCACTTGTGCTCAGAGAGACATAGAAATCCTGGAACATGTTTTTTTTGTATTGTACTTATAACAGTGATATACGCCCCACACTTATTGATCCATTGCTGAGAGAGCAAATTGGGAAATCTGATAAATGTAAAATTATCTTCCTATTGGCTACTTGGAACCAAAAGGTGATCGAAACTGTAGCTAAATTTTTGTATCTTGCATCTATGAGGCAAGTTGTGTATTTATAGACTGAGTTTTTGATTGCGTTGAGTGTTTTTGTTATTAATATGGATGTAATGCCAATAAAGGTTGCTGCTGCTGCTAATCAAACAAATTTCCAACAAATTGGAAAAATAATTCTAGGTTTTGTTTGTTTGTTTGGCCCTAAATCCACACTCAGAATTGGGATTAGGAGATTTGACTTGGCTAGACTTAAATGTGTCCTTTACTCTGTTTCCCAGGGTGTCCTGGACGTGCTTTACACACTGCCAAAATCATATGTGTTGCTGGGGGAGGGGGAGAGAAGACAGGACATAGAGTAGCAAAGATTCTCTCTTCCTATCCTAATAGTTGTTCCCAAGCATTAACAGCCATCACTGCCATAATTATGACAATGTGAAGGAGGAGGAGGAGAGAGGGATAGAAGAACTTCAATATCTCATATATGCAATCCAAGTCAGAGAAGAATTCAGGCTTGTAATGTGGCAACAGAAAGAATTGTTTGATGGCTACCATTTTGAAATTGTTATAATATTTGGTTTTCAGTAGTATAGCCTCTGCTTACACTTGACTAAGAACCAAATTCCTTTGTGCTGCATAGATCTCTCAGTGTATATGTGGGCTATTAGTTGGTGTGGGCCCAGCTAAGCTAAGGTAGCCCCAGCTGCCTCCAACTTAGTGAACTCCAATGCCAAGTAAGAAGTAAGAACCAGGATGATGATCTTGGCTTTCAGTGGCTGGATCCAAACCTCTTGTGTCCACTGTGCATTTGCCTAAATCATTTGAATTTCATCACAGATGAAAAGTCTAACTTTCTTGGGAATCCTTAGCTTAGTGTATGGTTGAGATGTAACTGGGTTCTCTAGTTTTTGATTGCACAGCAATGAAGATAAATGGAGGTCAGTCATAGCACTTTGTCCATTCCCCCAAAACTGCATGTTGTATATTCCCCCAAGAATGTTGTCCAGCAGATGTGCCTACACAAAGATGTTCCAATAATTTAACACATTACAGAAAATAATACTAAACAAGCTATTTTACGTGTCAGGTTTAAAGCTTGTGAAAAGCAACTAAACACATGCATAAGACCAGTACATAAATCAGCCCAATAAAACAGCTTTGTAAATATTTATGTACTCGGTGCTCTCAGTTTCATGCTTTCTTCCTTTTCCTTCACCTCTTAAATTTCCTCTCTCTGTATAGTTTATGGCTGTGAGTGGATTTGGTTGTCTGCCTGACATTGCCTAATTACTTACTGCTTCCTCTGGTATCACATGCCATAATCCTAAATCTTCTCAGAGTCTGATTATCTTAGAAACGGGATGTACTTATTAAAAGAGTCTCAATAGGACAGTTGTGGGAGTAATGGAGGAGTGTTCTGAAGGTTGAATTTACTCACTGCTTACTACTAATATTGTCTCTATTTCAAGATCATTGAAGGCAAGCTACAACTTTACCATACAGTTGCAACTCACGAACCCTAAAATTCTCTTTACGATAGGATGCTACAGGCAGTCAAGCTATCCTAGCTGGGAAGATGTATTTCAAAATCACTTTTTCATCAGTATGGGCTTGGATTTAGGAAGAAAGTCAGAGATTGCCCATATTAAATCACTACTGTATGGTGAAGCTGATTTCTCTCCTGCTTCTAGACCATGGAATTGGAATTTAATCTAAGTCCCATTGCTGTCATGAAGGCACTAAGTAACCTGCTACAGGCTACTCTTTTCAGGACCCTCCATATGAGTCCTGTGACTTTAGAAATGATCTATGTGGGAGTCATAAGGGGATTCAGGAACTGAGAGGACTACAGGAAAACTCTGCACTCCGTGCCCAGTTGTGTGCCTCCCATGCATGGATAACTGGTAGAGAGAGACCATAATAAATACTGTAAAGAACTACACTTTGAAAATAAAAGTACAAGCTGTAAATGTTGACAGTGGAAGACGGTGGTGCAGTTGCTGAACATTTTGTCCTGTTTGGTGCCCTCTTCTGTTCCCTTCCTACTCTTGTTTCCTCTTCTGAAACAAGTACAATCCTGTGTTCTGAGGGTGGGGATCAAAATTTCTTCTGCAGCTTTCTCTGAAGCATTAGAAGAGGCTGCCAGTGGAGACACACAATTGGAAGGAGTCTGACACCATCTAAATGGAATTTCTTTTTTTTTCTTTAAATTTTTTTTATTAATATTAATAATGCTTACAATACAAGGTAGTTACAAAGCTTTTAAATATTCTTAGTGAAACTTTTATGGTTTACAATATATAATAGATAGTCTGAAATTGTTACACAAAAGGTTAACTTTAGTTGTAAACTTGGGCTTGAAAATTGTTAGAAAAAGGGCAATAATATGTATCTATCATTGAATCATTACAACATTACCAGACCAAATCCTTCTTCCCTCCCCCTTCCCCCTCTTTCCCCCCTAAAGATAGTTATCAACCATAAATTCTCCTGACTTTCTCTTCCCTCCCACCTCACCCCCCTCCCCTTCTACCCTTCCCCAAACCCCACATATAGACAAACCTGACATGGTGACCTGTAGGTAAAACCTAACAGGTTATTGGTATAGAATACCAAGTCCAAGTGCAGGAAAAGACAATGAGGGCTAAGTGCAATTACCCCCTATCCCCTCTACCACCCCAATTCCCTATGATATCTTAATTAACTGCTTTTTTCATTAACTTCACAACATGAAAAATTATGTCCTGCTTATTGAGAACAATCCTCTAATTCAAACAAACTGGTATTTTGCTGTTCTTAATGGGAGATAAGGCAGATAACATTATTCTTTTCTGAGTGTTCCTCTCCATTTCTATTGCGGGGTCAATTCCAATGACTCTAAGAAGTGCTTCTCCAGACTCTTGATCAATGGCTCTGTAAATTTGTTCATGATGTGTGACTTCTAGATGAACAAGATTAGTCCATTTGTAGTTGATTTGAGCTTTCTTTAGAGCCTCCGATGTTCTTTTCAGTTCTCTTCTTTTGCTCAGTACTTCTGGTGGTAAATCAGTGAAGGCTAATATTGGGGTTCCGTTGTAGTCAAGTGCACCCCTCGCTCTAGCAGTTGCAAGAATTTTTTTTTAATGTTCCCATCTTGAAAGTTAGCAATGATGTCTCTGGGATACTTGTTCTTTCTGCTGTATCTTGATCCCACTCTATAAGCATTTTCTATCTTCATCTTTATTCCACTGCAGTTGCTTTATTAGCCATGACGCCAAAAGGTTAGGCAAATCTTCTCTTGTATTAATATTTTCTTTAAATCCTCTAAATTTAACGTTCCTCTGTCTTACGGCCATTTCCAACCTTAATAATCTTTCTTGTTGATAAGCATTTTTACGCTGAAGCTCTTTGACTTCTATCTGAGTTGCGTTGTTTATTTCTACCGCTTTATTAGCGTTGTGGGTTGCTTTATTTATTTCGATTTTCATTTCAGCAAATTGTGCTGTAAATTGCTGTGACAACATTTTTATGTTGTCAAGCAGATTTTGTTCCATTTGTTTTATTAATTGGGAAAAGCTGTCCTGTTGGGAGGGTGAGCTTATTTCGGCAGTTTTAGTTGCGTCCGCCATTTTGTCTTCCTTTCCCTGCTGCTTCCCAGGCTCTAGTGCTGTTTCCCAGCTCGGGAAAAAGTTCTGTAAGTTTTTTATTGCCTTTACCTGGTGCCTCTTTTTCTCGGACATCTGCTTCCCCATAATTAGTGTGTTTCTTTTCGTTGTGACAATTTTAAAAGGGGAATTGGAGGGGGGTGGGACAGAGCTCTTGCACTAAGCGTCCTTCCTCCTCTCCGTCGACGCCATGCCCCCCATCTAAATGGAACTTCTAAGGTTTTTATCCTTGCTTCTGTAGCTAGAGAACTTTGAATTTTTTTTAACTAGCATGAAAAATTTTCAGCAAGAATTGATAAATGTTTGATCAACTGTATTTTTTTCATTTGCTGAATGAAACTGATCATGAACAGTTTAGAGCTCTGTTCAAATCTGGGCAGCTACAGAAAGAATGCCTTTAAAACTGTGACATTTCCAGTACATATTGCAATAATTAGTGACATTAGAGCATAATGTGTTCCTTTTGCTACAAATATGCAGTCTAGCTCTGTCTTCATCTTTGTGTGAATGTAAATCAGTACTAATGGCAGAGCAGTTAATAGGGAATACTGGCCCCATCAAATTAGTGTGAAGGAAAGCATAAAATGTTATCAGGCTACCTCCGTATGTTAACCAAAAGTAGAAGTAAACGTAAATGCAGATATTAGCTTCAGTTTGCTTAGACTGCTGTCGCAGAAGTACTCCATGGCATATATAGCTGTTTCTGAACTTGCTTTCCCTGTTCATGAAAAAAAAATGTATGGAGAAGCACTAAAGATCTTGCATGTTATTAGTGCTAGTTATTATTAGAATGTCCAGGGTGCATATTAACCATTGCAAGATTGCCTAGTACTGTTACCTCCATATTACAGATGGGAGGCTGTGAAATGGTAGCTTGGCAAAGCTTTCTAATGTATTCAAGGCCAGGATATATTTGAACTGGGAACATTCCAGCTCTCACAGTTAGCCACTGTGCTAGTCCAGTTATTTTGGCCAGTTTACTTTGGTTCTGATCTTTCAGACATTGCAGAAATACATCCTCAACCATTTTGTAGACCATTTAAAAAAAAACAGTGACCTAGAAGTGGCCTCAGGATCAAAGCTCTGAATGTAATTCACCTGTATATTGTGTGTCATGTACTTCTCACCATATGTGCCTGCTGGTGGTCCCTGTTCCTAGGGAGGCTTGCCTGGCTTTGACCAGAGCCAGGGCCTTCTCAGTCCTGGCATCCACCAGGTCTTATCTTTTCATTGGGCTGGTAAGTCAGAGATGTTCCACCAGGCATATGGTTGAGGCTGAGCCATGGGTGAGTTTCCTGCCAATCTCCTGTTGGGGGGGGGGTAGTGAAATCTCCACCCTGGTTTTCCATCAGTGGACGACTGCTGTTTTTCACCTCCCACCCCTTGGAAATGTTTTACTGTGGCTTGGAAAAATGGGCTGCCATCTAGAATCGTTTTTATGACTGAACTGTTATTTATTGTGGTTGTAATGTTGACATTTTAATGTAAATGTAATTTTTGATGTTATTCACTCTGAACCCATTCGCAGGGACAGTGGGCTACAAATGTAATCAATCAATCAATTAACATTATTCTCTGATAAAGAATGGTTGTTTGGGCTACATACTGAAAATCTTCTATGAAAATAAAATCACCCTAGTGCTACTGCGAGTGAAAGCCTCTTTGTTTAACACTAAGTACAGTCAGAGCTATTGTATTGTCTAACTGCGGTGTTCAAATTAATCCCACCCCTGTCACTTTCCAAAAGGATAATGTAAAAGCTGTTCTGTGGGGACAGAAAATAATAATTTGTTAATTCCCCTTAGTATTTCACACTCTTCCATAGTGCAGCTAATTTTCTCTGAATACCTTATTAAAATTCACAATGGCTTTGCAGACCCACCCTAATAACTCTCCACTGAGGCAGCAACTATGAAGGTGAGAGCTGACAATGATGCTATGTGTTTTCTCTCCTCCATGTTTTCTAGGTTTTATTATTCTAGCTTCCATCCTTTAAGGGCTGTCCAGATGATGAGAGTGGCCAAATTGCAGTACAGCCAAGATATGTTTCCTCAGGCCCTGGAAACCTTGAAGCAGGTCAGTTCTTCTCACTGAGGTGGTGCCATGTTCCCTTTCCTTACTCCCTAGCCTGTCATCTAGACAAATATTTCCACACCTTCTATCTCCCTCCCCCGACCTTTAAATGCCAGCGTCAGTTCTCACTCCCTTTTTCACTGCACCATCTCCTTAGGCAACAGCTTCAAAGTGAGGTGACGGGTCATTGCTGCTTGCACCATTTCCAGGTCTGACTTCCGTTAATATCAGTTGTTGGTAATTACTGTTCAGTAGCTGGGAGGTATCATTAATCACTTCCTAACCCTGAATGGCAAATAGCTATTAAGTTTGAGGAAAGAGAGACTCTTTCAGTGCCTGATTCTATTTCTCATCCTCATTTTTGCATATCTATTATGTCTTGCATGTATTTCAATGAGGGAAGACAGAATAGAGTATATTCCAATGTTTGTGGTCACAGGCAAGAGATGTCCTTGTAGTAACACTTATGGAACTGATATGAAGTGGAGTTGCACTGAAATTAAAAATGCTGTAGTTTTCAAACTCTAGGGCTAAGATCTTGACATAGGAAGCTAAAAAAAAAAATCATGGACAGATGACGAGTTGGTGTCGTTAATGGATGGTATCTAAAATGTGTTTTTTGATTAATGTTGTGATCAACCACTGAGCATGAAAAGAAGATCTGATTTTCAACAGATTTCTGGACCAGGTGGGGTTTTAAGGATCTGTCCTTGGAAACTCACATAGTGAATTCCAGAAGGTTTTTAATTTGTGCTTCTTATAAAAGTCATTGTGAATGGAAGGCAATAATAGCTGCACTGCATTTAGCACTGGGAAGCTTGCAAGGTGAATTATAATGGCATCAAGCGCAAAATGAATTTTAGAAGTTTATCAGAGGTTTATCAGAGTCCATTCTATTTAGCATTTCTAATTGTTTACAAGCAAATTCAGGATAACAATAAAGTGCACATGTGCTGAGGGTAACTCTTTTATTTGGTAATTTAGCATATGAATAAAGCATGTGCTTTATTGCATTACTATGTGACTGACGCTCACTTTATTTATTTAAAATTCAAATCCACTTTGTTTCAAGGGATGGGTAGCAACACTGAAACAACAATCCATTAAACTATTGCAATACAAATCCTCCTGTATGAAGTTAAAATACCATATTAAATGAGATTCCTCTCGACATGCTGTCTTCAGGCCCAGTGCGTCCATGGAGGTGGTGCTGGCAGCCGCCTGAGTGCTGAACTCTGAAGGAGGCGCCATGCCGGCCCCCAATGACCCCCCACGACCTGGAAGTGGGCCGCATCCCTGCTTGCCTCTCCACCCCTTCACCGCCGCTGCCTGCCTCAGCTCAGCTCCCAGCAAGCCAGGCGCCCAGGCAGTGTGGCAGCGAGCGGGCAAGCGAGTGTGGAAGCCGGCTGTCTCCCTGCCCCTTCGCTACTGCTGCCCACCTCAGTTGAGGGGGATGCTCCTGTGCGATGACATCACAAGTGACGTTATTGTGTGGGGCTGGAGCTCACACGTGCTTTGCACACACGCATGCGGCGAGGGGCGCAAGTAGGTATCTCGCCTCAGGCACCAGAAACCCTGGCACCAGCCCTAGCTGTCTTATTCAGAGCATACCATGAATTTGTAATATATTTACAAGGGGCAAGGTACATGCCATATACTTGTCCATATGTACAATAAATTCCCAAGACCAGCAAAGCCTTCTAATGGTTGTCCTGTGCTTCACCAGCTTAATCCTTTTGATCTTAAAAAATGTTGTTTCAAGTTCCAGAATAACCAAGGATTGAGATCCACTGAGAATGATAACATTCAGTTGAACTAGTACAATAGAAAAGAGAAAAATTAGAACACTAATTGCTGTTGGACTTTAATTGATAGATTCTGTGGTAGGAGACTCATGCAACAATTGCACTGCAGTATTTCTGATTTTACTTCATGTATGGAGCTTCCAACCATTAGGAAATAATGATTTATATATTTTGTATTATGGAATTGTTATATAATTGCCTGCTGTGTGAAATGAAGGTTAATTTGTATATTCTTATAAATATGATCATTTTTTGCGTTATATATTGGGGCTGTTGTTACCCTTGATATTTTGATCCCCTATATTGAGTCACTGTTCATATTACATATTGCATAGCAGGTGGCTTTTTGGTTCTTGCAGCCTCCTTTTCTACTGTTGTATTCCCAAATCTGCCATGATGCGACTGAGATTCATGGAGCTCTGGTTTAAGTGTAGAGTGAAGGTCACATCTTGGTGGAAATCTGTCCAGGTCAATCATGTGGGTTTGAGGAAGCTTTGCCTCTTGGAAGCTCGTGCCCTGGAAATCTTGTTGGTCTTTAAAGTGCTACTGGACCTGAATCATGCTCTTCTACTACAGACCAACACTGCTACCCTCTTGAAACTGTGATTAGATGTGTAGTTCAATGCAACAGTGCACAGTTTACACTATTGCGCTAGTAGATCATAATGATACCAAACTTCATCATCCCAGGATGTGTAGTAATTAAAGGAGAATTCTTTAGACAAGTAAAAAGTGCTCTGTGTCCTATGGATCCAATTCCTGAAGCTTACATCCTCTGCCAACAGACCTCATTACCAACTACAAGCCTTGCAGATTGAACCGTGTTCCTCCAGGGTACCATGGATGCTGCAAAACATGCTGATTTAACATTCAGCTGACCCATAGTTTAACACTCAGGGCCAAGCTACACATGACGAATGACACTTGAACGGCAAGTGGATTGAGTGGAGGGCAAGTGAACAGGGAGAAATACACTTGCCATTCAAGTGTCATTCGTCACGTGTAGCTTGGCCCTCAGTCAGCTGGCTTACGACTTGTCAACTGATTCCAAGGTCAAAACTCCTTCCTGAGAGAGGAATCTTCAGACTGGAATGGACTCTGCCGGGCCCAGCTCTTGCTCCCCTCACTGCACTTCTGCCTTTGGAATCTGATCTCCCGCATGTCCTGGATTTCATTGCCTGCTTCTGGCCCGTCTGATCTGCAGTTGCTTCTTATGGAGCTTGCCCTGGATTGCACCTGTGGACCCCTGGGACTGACAACTGGCTTCTATCAAATCTTGACCACATGGGGACTGATCATTTCTGGATCCTGATAAAAAATGCAATTCAGCGTCATTCACATTTACTCTAATAGAGACTGCTAGTGGAATGAGCCCCATGAGTCCACTGTACCCACCTTTACAATATTTCATTTACAAGGCTCTTTTAACCAATTGGATGGTGGGTCTCATCTGCTGTTTTCAAATTACCAGTATAGAATGCACTGGACTACATGTGATGCAATATTTATATCAGAAATTCTAAATAATAAATCAGGTCCCCACATTCTCTTTCTGTTGCTGCACCCACACAAATGAAACTTGCCTCTGTTTCATATGTCTTTTCCCCCTGCAGCTTGAAAATCCAAAGGAGAGGTGGTGTAGGACTATACCACTTCAGCTGGTTTTCCAATGCAAAAGAAGAAGAAGAACTGAACAAATTAGCAATACAAGAAAAAAGACTGGCCTACATTACATGTGTAGATTCTAATTAAATCCAAATTTGTAAGAATAAATTACATTATCTGATGAAAAATCGATATTTTGGATCCTGAAATATATGCCATCTCCAATTCTCCACCAATCTCCTGCTGTGGGAAAGCCACAAAGCAACATAAATGTAAAGCCCTTCCATTCCCGAATGCTGCCTGAATCTTTCTACTTACATTCCATTTGAACAGATTCTTTTCAGCTTGTATGTAGATTATTAATTGCATGTGTGAGTAAAGTAAAATGAGTGATAATTTCTAGGCATTTGTCCTTCCCTTACCATCTCTAACAGGCATTCATTTTAATCAAGAGACAAAAGAGAAACAGAAATGATTTCCCCACTATTCTGCCCTTCTCTTTGTAGCTTATCGGAGTGATGAAGTTTGCTTCTTCCTTTCATAGTGACTGAGTGGTGCAGTGGCATATTTGCATAACTGTTACATGCATTTTTGATGTTCGGCCCCAATGCAAATCAAACTCAAAGGAACAGATAAATACAATGTCTAGTAAAACTTTACCTGTGTTCTGATATTAAAATGGGTTTTTTGTATTTCTCCAGCCACATTCTATATAACTGGCTATCATTAGTGGTGGGGTATGATATTATTACATAGGAAGTTTTGCTGAATATTATGAAGGAGGGCAGGAAGTAGAAGCACCGTAGGCTGATTCAGCAGTAGCTACATGTTTAGTACAGTGTCTAGGCTGGCCCCCATTGCCACCCTTAAAGTAGATTTTTGCAGTGTTTTCCCGGTCCCCTTTTGTACTTTAAGTTATCTCTTTCTCAAGTCCAAATTTCTTGCATATTTTGCATGCAGCAGAGTAGCCTGGGCTTCTAACATAAATACAAAGAAGCTGATGAAAAGACTAAGAAAACTACTGCTTTTAGCATTATTGCACTTTTATACTGCAATCTGTGCCAAGCTGGTAGGTGATGAAAACATAGCACGATAACTATCACAGCAATAATGAAACGGCATTAAGAACAAATAATGGTTAAATTTAAAACCATACAACAGAATGAAACTACAGACAGGTTATTCTCTATGAAGCATAATCAGCAAATTTAAATGCTTTCTTGCTCCTCTGGCAGCAAACTAGCAGTGAATGGTGTGGGGCCATAATGTGTGCTATGGAGAAGGTGCTTTTTTTGCCCATACAGTAACAGTTCTCACGTTCATAAAGGATAGGGATGCAGGTGAAGGCTGAACTGATAGGAGGCTTTCTAAAGTTACACAGGAACAAAGCATAAAAAGGGGGAAAGGACAAACCAGCTAAAAATGGAGCATAGATTGCTTATCTTTTTTCTCCTCTTTACTGTAGGCGTATGATATTATGAAAGTGACCCATGGGGCAGAGCACAGTCTAGTGCAAGATTTGATGATGCTTAAAGAAGACTGTGAGGCTGGCATAACAGTCAAGAGTGGCCCACAAACCTGATGAACTCTGCTCTGCCAAGAGAAGGCCAAGAAAAGACAATGAAGAAAGCAAATTCTACTTCTAGACAGGCAACGTGGCAGTAAAATCTCCATGTGTATAGCTAGGAGAAAAGTTCTGTTTGTTACATAGTCTCTGCCTTATTACTTCTGTTAGTTTTCCAGCTGCTGTTTCTCAACAGTGAACTTTTCCAGGTGCAATGTACTACCTGCAAAGTGATATGTTAACGTAGTAAACCTTATCTAACAATATACTAGTTTCTGGGAACAATTTTCTTCATGTGTCGTGTCATGTTTTTTAAGACACACTCTCTGTGCTTTGATCTAAATTATTGGATGGGTGTAGGGTGCCTCTGAACTATGGAGAATTTAGACTCCATTTTCCAACCAGTCAGATCTCTTCTTGATTTTTTCTTTCCCTCTCACATTTTGTTGATGCCAGGCATGGAGATGTTCTTGATATAATCTCACTTTATATTCTATATCATCTTATTACGTCCGGCATGTTTATTATTAGTATGCTCATCATGACATTTGCATATTAAAGTTGGATATCACCTTTTGCAGGTGCAAACTGACTTTGCTTGTCTTACTTAGGTCATATGAGTTATACATACTTAATAATACTTAGCTTTTTAGTGTTCCATGCACTTCACACATGTTATTTTGTTCATTTCTACCATCCGAGCCTGATTGGTGCAGTCAAAGATATCCTGAGGTAATTTTCTGGCACTGCTGAATACAAGAAATATGAAGTAGTCCTTGGTGTAAAGATGGTCAGTTTGGTTAAGTTGCTTTGTCACTGATTTCATGAATACAAGTTTTGGAACACTTCTAGAAAGTCCTTATAATTTTAAAGAAATTACCCACACGCATTTGTACTTTCTTCTGTAACCATGAGATTTCCAGAAAACAATGATTATTTTATTTTATTCACATTATTTATAGTATGCCTTTCTCACTGATACTCAAGGCAAATGAGACAATGTAAGTCAATATAATCAATGGCTGGGACATTCAATAAACAATACAGTAGGAATTTGAAAATAAGCAGAAATCTGGTATACAGCTGAAACAATACTGAAACAAAACGTAAGAAAATTTACATGACATTTTAAAAGATGCAGCAAAAATATCCAGTAGAATCATAATTACAGCAAAAGACAGTACACAATAATATAGTCAACAGCCTCTATCACTTTACCAACATATCTCTCTGAAACATTTTCTTACAGCACAGTCCTATTACCTGTGTAAAAAGCCCTTCTGAATAGTTAATAGTTTGTGGAAAGCCAAGAAAGTGGGAGCTTTCCTGACTTCTTCAGGCAGGCTTTTCCATAATGTAGGAGCCAGCACAGAGAATACACATGTTACTGCAATTGCATCATGAGCGTATTATTAGAAAATTCGAAATATGTTTTGTGTTGGCATGTGAGCTGTCGTGTGTTGGTGCTCATACAAGTGGTGCAAAAGTCCTGAACCTTGCCCTGCAGTTGCTACAAAGATAAGTTGTAGTTCATAGTTGTTTATTTATATCCTACTTTTCTCCCCAATGGGGACCCAAAGTGGCTTAAATCTCTTTTCCCTTTTATCCTCACAACAACCCTATGAGGCAGAATAGGCTAAGAGGGTATGGCTGGCCCATAATCACCCATAAGGCTTCCATAGCAGAATCTCCCAGATCCTAGTCCAACATTCTAACCACTACACCTCTCTGGCTCATACATGATGGGCTACTCCATGTGGACGGTTCACACAAGTCATGCATAAAACTGTTAGAGGAGTCTGTGTAAAGTACTCACGTGTCACCAACTTAAACTGCCTTTTTCTTTTGGTGGTGGCAGCGGCGGCGGGTATTTGTAGGTGCACCAAGCTGCAGCCACCAGCCTGGCCCTCCCCAATTCCTGCGCCACTGGTTGCCCCTCGCCTGAATGTCAGGGGAGGGGTGTGGCCATTGGCTGTTGTGAGCAGGGTTGTCAGGGAAACAGTGGGCGGGGCGGGGGCGGGGGCGGGCCCTCCCAGGGGCTGCTGCATCTCACCTTGCCCTGCTCAGGCGCCAGTGGGACTATCCTGCAAAAGTCCATAGGGGGTCGTGCAGCGGCACCCCATTTACACCCGCGCACAAGCGATGACACTGCCTGGGGGGTTAGGATTGGGCTGTAAATCTAGTAAAGAGAAAGAGACAATGTCAACCAATGCATTCAAATATCATGAGGAAGAGGGATGAAGTTAGTGAAAGGCAGGAACCTGGTTGTTCATCAGACTTCCATGTAGAGATTGTAGATGGATGTTTTCAATGAACTCCAGTTTGTCACAATGTCCAATATGAATGCTTTAACACATTAAGCATGTAAGAATCCCAGTAATCATGATTTGATCCATTATGGAAAAAACAAAGAAACCCTTACCTGTTCACATTCAGACATCACATCTGAGTTAGATGTAGAATGCTGCCCTAATATCTCAGCATACAGTATGAATAGAGAAAGAAGGGGGTAGGAGGAAGGGAGTATGCAAGCCCAACAATCAAACAAATTTGTGCCCATCATGAATACAGTGCACTTTTGTTGTGACATCTGAAATGGGCAACAGTGCAATCTTAGCAACACTTTCCTGGGAGTAAGCTCCATTGAGCTGTCTGTAGGCAAGGAAAGGTCTTCCAGCCCCCCAATCTTAAACGACTTCTCACTCACAATCATGAATCGGCCAGCAGAGTCACCAGCACAGGTACCAGGCCCTGCAACAGACCCAGATGCCAGCTCTGCCCCTATATCTACCCAGGGAATACAATTACAGGACCCAATGGCATCAACTACACTGTCTCTGGCTCTTACAGCTGCTCATCCTCCAATCTGATATATGCCCTCATGTGCCAACAATGTCCTTCTGCTCTGTACATTGGACAAACCAGCCAACCTCTACGCAAAAGAATAAATGGACACAAATCTGACATTAGAAATGGAAACGTCCAGAAACCAGTGGGAGAACACTTCAATCTACCAGGACATTCCACCAAAGACTTAAAGGTCGCTGTGGTTCAACAGAAACCTTTCAAAAACAAAATCCAACGGGAGGCTGCTGAATTGGAATTCATATGCAAATTTGACTCTGTCAAGCTGGGACTGAATAGAGACTATGAATGGTTATCACATTATCACAGGTAACAGATTCCCTTTACAGGGGCGTGGTCTGGGGGAGCCCAGTGACGCCTGGTGTGGGCTTTCGGGGACCACAGTTCTCTTTGTCAGATGCAGCTGGCAGGGAGAGCTGTGGTCATCGAAGGCTTATACTACATAGGAATTGGATACTTTCACTGCTACAAACTAATACGGCAAACTGACTGCACACCAAAAGGAGATGTTTACATTTCCAAGCAAAGGAATGTTTTGACTGCCTCCACGCTAATTGCATTCTGTCTCCTTGTGATATATGTCCCCTTCTTTCTCCCCTCTCTCCCCTCCTCTTCTGTATTTGACCAGTTCGGATCATGCATCTGACGAAGAGAACTTGATTCTCGAAAGCTTATGCTACAATAAAATTGGTTAGTCTTAAAGGTGCTACTGGACTCTTTTTGATTTATATACATGTTCATACTAGATGCTATATATGTATAAATATTCATAATAGGGCACAATTCAGTTAAAGGTGAGTACTGGGTGTACACACACTTTCATACACACTGAATGATGCACTTTCAATCCACTTTCAATACATTTTAGCGATAATTTGCAAGTAGATCCAGCTGTTTCACACAAAATGAAGTACAATTCTTGAAGTAAAACTATATGAACCCGAAGAAAAAGAGTTACAATTTTAAACACAGAACCAGCTTCCTATGGGGAATGAGAGATATTCCTCCTATGTCACCACCTAATCCACCCCTTTCACTCAAAAGTGTGAATGGGATGGCTACACAAAGAGCCTCCATTCCTTCTTCTGGCTGGGTGCAGTCCCCATGTCCATGCACAGACATCAAAGGGGAAGGAGGTAACCATGCTTCATTCTGCTCTATGGTTATTTTGCCATGTGATCTTTAGCTGTGGTGGAACTAAGATTAGTTTGTTGTTTTATAGGGCTCTTTCACATATGCTTAATAATGCACTTCCATTCCATTTTCAATGCACTGTATTATATTCTTCCACCACAGCAATGTATCAGTGGCAGCTGAGGGAGTAAAATGTCAGAGGAATGGATTTGTTAGAAGATGGGAGAGTGGCTGCCTAGAACATAAGACACTGGGCTCTGCTATTGCTTGTCAGTACAACGTCTAGCGAGACATTTCCTGAATGTCACATGATATCATTCATGCTGTTTCCTTTGCAGCAGAACAGTACTTCTTCCGCTGGTGGATCATTTGTTTCATTGCATTGGGCACTGCTGCTTCTCTCGTTTTTTAAAAGAAAGGAAAAATTATAACTAAACCGGATCTACAGAAATGCAGTTGGTTGGATCCTACACCTTCCTTTTGCTTGGTGCTTAGAGCCAGAGAACCTATGCTCTGCAGCCCTATGCAAGTGGAAGGAAGGTATAGAATAGCTCTCCAAAATCCTCCCCCAGCATTGAGGCTGCCTGTAAAACTCAAAGGGTTGGATCCCATGGAAGATTTCTGCATGGACAATATTCACACAAACGGAAACACTAAAATCATCCCTCGCTTTCTGCTTTTGCTGAGTGAAGGTATTTTTTATTGTATCCATATTGTCTTTTGTGCATGTGCAAGACAAAGATCAAGGTATTCTGATACAATTTCAAAAACAAAATCATGCAAATCATCAGTTGTACATTCCATTGCTTCACATGGGCATTGTTAGTTAAAAATGATATTGAAGTCCTGTGTATTGCATCCCTTGCACTGTTGTTTATGCAAGAAAAAGTACACCTAGTACATTTTCTTTTCTGTGTGTGCAACCAAACCCTATGGCTTGAAGGAGGCTGCTGGCAGAATAAAAAATACTTATCTCATATAAATGTGTAGCAGTGCTTTGCATACACACCCTTGGATCACAGCCATTATATCTGACCAATTGGTGTGAACTCCTGTTCTTTGGTATATAAGGATATCTTTAGGATGTTGTAGGTATCATATGTCTCTATTTATTAGTAATTTTCCAGTGTGGTTCAGAATATCTGCATGAAAGTTGGACACATGGTCCATTTCAGTGTGACTTTAGGCCAGGATTCAGGAATTAAACAGCACTAGCAGCCGTGATTAATGATCTTTGCTTACAGATGGATAAGGGCAATATCTCGCTACTGATATTGTTCTCTCTCAGTGGCATTAAATACAATCAACCATTATATTTAAGTGGATTGAATTCAATCAATGATTAGGATAAAAGGGATTGCTTTCTGCTGGTTTTGCTCTTTTCTTCCTGACAAAGACCATAGGAGAGGCAGAGTCAGCCACTTGGGACATATGTGAGGTACCCCAGAGGTCCATTTTATTCCCAATGCTCTCTATGTAAAAATACTGGCCCAGATCATTAGGAGTTTTGAAATGGGTTATCATGAATATGCTGGTTACAACCAGCTTTATATCTATCCAAAACCTTCAGAGGCAGCTGAGATGGTCCTGGTTTAATGTCTTGAGGCTGTGGTTGAGAGGTTGAGGGTAAACAAACGGAAGCTTTATCCAGACATTTGGAGGTTATACCAATTAGGAAACCAGAATGTGTGGCTGATATTGATCTACTAGACTAAGATGTGGCTAAGTAGATCAAGTTAAAGCTTAGGGGTTCTGCTGCTTGTTAATGGATAAGTAGGTTAGTGCTGTTGCTTGGAATGCCTTCTTTCAATCACATCTAGCTCATACAGGCCTCTGCTAACCTAACTATGCAGTTCCATTTGTCTATAACCTCCATATTAGACAGTTGTACTATTGCAATGTGCTCTGTGTGAAGCAGCCGTTGAAGATATTTTGGAAGCTCTAGTCAGTTCAAAATGTAGCACCAAGGCTCCTTTCTAGAGTCAAAACATAGTTCCAGTACTGCATCAATTGTAGTTGTTACCTATTTAAAATGTCCCAAGTGCCAGTTTTTACCTTAAAAACCTTTCATGGCTTTGGATCTTCATACTTATCAAACCTCAATTTGCAGATGATATATTTCGTGTCACTACTTGTCTCACCTGCTCAATTACAATAAAAGAATCAAATAAAAGGGAGCAATTTACTAAAGAGGTACAATCTGCCTTTATTCTCCTTTAATTATTAAATTGCTAATGTTTGCCTAAAAAGGGTATATTGGATAGAGATTGGGAACATCTGTACAGACAGTGTCTTGGATCCACTGCAGTGTTTCCTTGTACAGAAGATTTTTGCCTGCAGAGCATGACTGTCTTACCTCTCCCTTCCAGTTGCATCCCAAAATGTAGCATTTCAGAGGGCATTTTGGGCTGCAGCGGGAGAGGAGAGGTGGAAACGACAGAGTGGATTTGCACCAGTGCATATTTCCAGTTGTGCACACAATAGAAATAAATTGACAGTATATATACTCAAGGAGTGTATGTTGCTCATTAGATATATCTCTTTCTTCTCTACCCGGAACTGCTTTGAGGATGCTTTGCCCTGAAGTTGCCTCCTGGCAGTGGTATTCAGAGGTTTATTGCCTCTAAATTTGGAGGTTTCCTTGAGTCACCAAGGCTAGTAGCTTATGATATATCCTCCAAAAATCTGTCTAATCTCCTCTTAAAGCTGTCTATGCCTGTGGTCATCACTACATCCTCTGGCAGCAAATTCCACATTTTAATTACTAGTTGTGTAAAGAAGTTTTTCCCTTTGTCCATCCTGAATCTACTGCCCATCAGCTTTATTGGATGCCTTCAATTTCTAGTATTTTGGGAGAGGGAGGGAAAGTTTTCTCTGTCCACTATTTCTACTTTGTACATAAATGTATAAACCTCTATCATATCCTCTCTTAGTTGACTCATTTCTAAACTGAAAAGTCCCAGGACCCAAACTCTTCAGCCTTTCCTTGTAGGAAAGGAGCTCCAACCCCTTAAACATTTTGGTTGCCCTTTTCTGTACATTTTCCAGTTCTGCAATGTCCTTTTTGAGGCCTTCCTTGGGAGAGGGATCTTGTACCAAGTTATTACTGTGTGGGTGCCATTGCCAGTGCTTGTGCTATGTGACAGTTCTGCTGCTGTGCAGTTGATGTATGGGTAGATGGTTCTGTTTTGTGATGTTACCACATTGGCCCTGGGTTCTACCTGACTTTTGTGAGTGACCCTGGTTGTGTTTGGTTTACAGCAGTGTCCTTTGCTTCACTTTGGCTCTGCTGAGATCCTCTTATTTGATGTTGGTTCCATTGGATTTTCTTGGTTCAGCTTGCATTGGGACTGGGTCTTTGGTCAGCAGTTGCCTTGCCCCTGTGTGTTTGGTTAAGGGCTTTTTTTGCTGGAAAGCCAACTTGGAGGGTTTTCCCCCCCATAAGGAACAATGGAGGGGGGGGAGCTTGTTCAGGAGCCCAGACTTCTTGAAACTTGAGTGGGGAGCTTTAGGGGACAGGAAGGACTAGGTTCCTTGCAATTTTGGTGCAACTTACTCAGCAAAAAAATTATGTTTAGGGTATATTGGACACCACAGTTCCTTTTTACTATAGGTTTAGGCACAGTGTCTAATCACTGGCAGTGTAATTCACAAGAAGCAGCTCTTAAGCATATGCTTTGGACAAGTTCAGTCATTCAGCCCTTTGTGGAGGAAGTTACTATATTAATTTTTTATTAGAGTACTCATTTATTTTTGAGGATGTTAATGTATTGTTAAATTATTTGCCTGTCTCTTGGAATCTGTTAGTCAATGGAAATGGATCTTTTGTGCCCTTACAGTTGCTAAAAGACTTATACTACAGCACTGGAAAGACAAAAGCCCACTTCCTGTCATTCATTGGACTGAGGACCTTATAAACTCATCAACATCTGAATGTGTAGCATATAGAAAGCAATTGTGTATGGACTCATTTTTAGATATTTGGAAACGTTTAATAGATGCCTATGTATAAATTCGCTAATAGAGTTTTTGTAACCAGCACTTCCTTTTTTGTTTTTTGTTTTTTATTTTTTTTTGTTTTGCACTAATAAAAATGAAATTTAAATAAAACACCTTCTCAGCCCCCCAGATACTTTCCAACATAGGTAATAATGGAGCGAGATGTATTCGGATTGCCAATAAAAACCCAGATCCAAATATTAAATTAGTATTTTTTGACCCTAATATCTGGAATACGGAATATATATGGTATTCCAGATACCTAGATATGAATAATACCATATTTTTGTGCACACACCCATACTGTAAAGCCTTCAATCCCAAATCTTCTTTTTATTTATGGAGAGGCTGCCAAACTGGACCAATTATCACATTCTGGAGATTGATGGTACCCCACTTGCTATTAAATGAAATGAGCCATGTGCCTCTAAACTACTCTTATTATTTTATTAATTTATTTATTTAAAAGTTGCATGCTGATTTTTTACCAGAAATAGGGTCTTCAGAGTGACAAACAAAACACTAAAAAATTTAAAACAACAGTTTAAAACACTTTAAATTTATAACAGTATTTAAAATCATATAAAACAATTCAATAAACACACACACAAATACACCACACACACCCACACACACAAAAAGGAGGAGGGCCAATAAGTTATTGGGGGGTATGCCAGACAGACAAAATAAAAAAGTCTTCATCCAAGGGCAGAAGACAGCAATCTCCCTGGGAGGGAGTTCCAGACTTATCTCCCTGGGAGGGAGTTCCGAAGTTGTGGCACCATGACTAAAAAGGACTTTCTCAGAGTGCCACCCACCTAGCCACAGATGGTAGGAGCCCCTGAAGCAAGGCCTCTGAAGATGACCGGAGTGAATGGGCAGGTTCATATGGGAGAAGGTGGTCCTTAAAGAATACTAGTTGCATGCTGTATAAATGTCAATACCAGTACTATGAATTGGGCTTGTAAGCAAATTGGGAGCCAGTTAGGGTTGCCAAGTCCCCTGGGGGATGAAAATGGGAGATGGGGGGATTGTGAGGGGAGTCACGTGGGGGCTCACTTACTTCACATGTGCACGCAGTGCATGAGAGCCCCATGCTGCACCAGGAATTATGCTGTTCCTGGAGCGAAGTGGAAGTAATAGATTCTTCCAGGGATCAATTGAATAAAAATCAACCCCAAACACTAAATTGGGGGGCAATTTTTACTCAGTCAGTCCCTGGAATGACCCATTGCTTCTGTGTCGTGTCAGGAATGATGTTGTTCCCTCTGTACAACATGGAAGTACTTCACCCCTCCATCACCATGTACCTGCACCTTTCCTCACTCTGTCAGTCAGGTAAGAAGTAGCAGGTGTGGAGGCCGGGGGTGGGGGATTCCCCTCCGGGACTGGCGACCCTAGAGCCAGTGCAGTTGCTACTACTATTACGCCCCTGAGCGAGTGGCCATTGTGCTTACAGATTATGTGTGACTTACCTTGGATTCTTTATTTGTAACTGCCAGGAAGAAGGGGATACCAGAAACGGGATTCCTCGCATGCAAACCCATTGTGGTTACTGCTAGTTGGATTTCTTGCAAGCTTTTTTAGCTGCTATGTAAATCATTTGGGTTGTCACCTCTCAAATTTATTGTTCTTCCGCAAGCTTTCAGCTGCACTGAAATTGACTTATATATATGGAATTACTGATGGGATTGTGTTTTGTACTATTAAGAATTCAAGCATCTTGCACTTTGTAATTGACTTTGATTGTTTTCGTGGGACTCACATTATATCCCCGGTGATTTTGTATTGGCTGTATTATTTCCTTGGAATATTTATCAATTGTATATAAACTTTGGTATTACTGTTTCTTTAAATCGCTTTAGTCAGTTGGTCACAGCTTTGTTTATTTGATGCATGTTACTCCGTGACTCTCTCTTTCTTTTTTGTTACTACTATTACTGCTGCTGCTGCTGCTACAGGTGGTGGTGGTGGTGATAGTAGTAGTAGTAGTAGTAGTAGTAGTAGTAGTAGTAGTAGTAGTAGTAGTAGTAGTAGTAGTGTAGGGCTTTCCTGCCCCTTCTGACTATAGTTCCTCCCACCCCCATCCACCACCTTAAAAATCTGGGATAGTCAAAAGGGCCAACTTTATTTCTATTGCTTAAGGGGATCTGCAGTACACCCATGGCAAAATTCATCTTCAAACCTAATTGCAGGTCACTGCCATCTCATGAGGAAGCTCCAGATACAAATGGGCTGCTATAGAAGTGGTAGGTTTAGGGTTGCCAATCAACCAGCAGTTGTCTGGGCGGGGGCAGGTACCATGGTGGTACATCATCAGTATGATGACATTACGTCATTGCCCAGTTTTCCCTGGAACTGACAACACTTTTGCACACTGTGATTTTTAAACTAATTTTTTCCTGCCAGCTACAGGAGTAGTGTTGGCCAGTGGGAACTGGGGTGAGGAGATTCCCTTAGGTACATTATTAAATGTATAGTTGCATGTTTGCTGTCTTGTTACTGTGAACAGCCAAGAGAAAATGCAGATCATAAATATTTTATTAAATAAATTAAATAACGGGTTCATCTGTGTTGTTTTGCCTGAAATGTCACCTGACAGGATTAAAGAGTATAAATGCTCTTTAATGCCTGTAGAAGTTTCCAAAATGGGCATTTCAAATGCACTGATATTTGAGACACACATGCTTGGCAGGCATGTGTGTATGTGAGAGAGATGCACACAACTGTTAACAGTTTTTGGTACACAGAGTGTGTACAGAATCTCTGGGAATGTGGTGCAGGGCAGCGGGTGTGCTGCCTTGTAGGAGTGCTTCTTTGACTCCATTGATGCTCTTGGGTTGACAGCCTCCACATGGGGCTTGGAATTAATCTCCAGACTATGAGATAATTTCCCTTGGAGAAAATGGCTGCTTTGTGGACTCTATGGTATTGCATCCCTACTGAGCTCCCTCCCTGCTAGGAATCGGCAACCCTATACTTTACTTGTATATCTGTAAATAAAGATAATATCACACCATACATCTTTAAATCTTTCTCCAAAAGAAACTAACCAGGATAGTGCTGCCTCTTGAACTGTGGTTTAGTTAGAGTTGTGGGGAGCACATAACAGTATGCTGCATGTCCAAATAAACTTGTTAGAGAAAGATTATCAAAAAATTATTGTCTGAGGCATGTTGTATGAGAATATGTACTGCTGCCTCCATTCATCAACTTTTAGATTTCATCTTTTATTTTCCAGTTGTGATCTGCAGAGAAAACAACAATAACCAATCTGTTGCAGCAGTTTTCCCAGCAAAGACAAATGATTCTGTCTCAAACCTTCTGCTTCATACTTTATGGAATGTCTAATAAATAGTAGCTTCTTTCCATTTTCTTCCAAAGCGTGACACAATTCATACTTACCAAGCAAAATGGCATTCTTACTTAGACACTGTCCCACATTTTAGCTTTACTTTTGTGGCAAGCTTAACGAACTCTCATTTGGGAGTTTCACGCTTGAAAACTGTCAGGCCTTGTATTGTTCTAAAAATATCACAAGTGTTCGATTTTGTACAAATGAAACTAGGAAATAAAAATGAGATGTGTACAGAAAATAAGAGCTGTAAAAGCAACACTTCTGCTCTTAAAGTGCATTGGAAAAGGTATTAATTGTAAGGATACGTAATATTTCTCTCTTTTGTCAGGGAACAGAAACATGAAGGGTATGTACTTTTACATTTTTTAAAAAATCCTGCATTATCGCCCAAGTAGGATCAAAGTGATTTGAGGGTCATTAGACACTTTCCCCAAAACTATCATAGGCAGGATAGCATTTTAGAAGAAAATAAAAATTCACAGCAATATTCAGAGGCCTGTCCTGGGATGCATTAAAATTTAAACTAAAAAAAAAAGCAAAATACTTTAATAAGTTTGTTTAGTTAATGTTTTATACCTTACTCATAATAATTAGAATTATGTGTGATGATAGTACAAACACAATGTTCTGAGTATTGGTGCACTAATGGATAGGGTTGCCATGCGCCTGCTTGAGGTGGGAGATTTCCAACCTCAAACAGGCTTCGCCTGTTGGATTCCAGTGGCTGGCAGGAGAATTAAGTGACATCACATCTCTTCTAGGGGCAATGAGTCAAGGGTAAGACCTTAATGGACTTGATGGTTCCCTGGCTGCCCCTCCTGTTTTGGTACCTGGATATATTATAAAGGGCACAATGACTTAGCTGGTGCTGCATGGTTGCAATGCGATGAGGAATTCAGGGTGTAGGGGCTGACCTCAAGCCTGGCCTACCCTGGGATAGGGTATAGGGATACCCTGGGATAAACTAGCAGCTTGGGCTACAGGTGATGTCTCCTGCGAAGCCAAAACAGGGGATCGCTCTGACAGCAGTCACACAGGGAATCACTCTGTCAGCAGTCACCTTGTTCATAGGGCTGCTGTTAATCCTATTATCTGAGCCTCTAGTGGGGCAGTCCATTCAGCCCTGGATGCTTTGGGAGTTCACCTTCCAAGGAGTGGTGCTAGGAAATTCTGTAGATTTGTCCACGAATGCCTAATCTGAAGTGCCCTCCCCCCACCTTCATGACCTGCAAACATCAGGGGCATGGAGGTAGGCCTGGAGGGAAGCCGGGCGATGGTCCCAACAACAGCAAACTTGAGAGGGGACCTGTCCCATAAATCTGAAGGTTCTTAGTGGTTGCTGGCTGCATATTCCAGATGCCAGGATGCCCCTTTATTTGCTAGTGGGTTTCACTTGGATGTCGGATCCCTGTTCAGAGTCCTGGTAAAAAATAGCAAGGGGGTGTGGTGAGGGCAGGGTGCTGCCCTCCCTTTTTTTATGCCCTTCTTGTTCCACATATAGGTCCTTTGACCAGCAGTCAAGGTGGCTTGGTGATGTGGGGTCTGCACTGAAATGGCGAAATGTGGCATTGAGTCTGTCCTTCACACCATCGGTTTATCTCAAAGATTTTGTGTCATTGGGTTTCCCTTTTGAAGGGCAATATCATATAGACAGAGCTCTTCTAAGGGAGTGCTCTGTCTTTTATTGGCCTTTGAGCACTTCAGCTCTTTTTGCCAGTGATGTCTCTGCAGGTTCTGACCCTTGTGAGAATTATTCTGGCCATTGTAAGGCTGGTTATTCAGCCTTGAGGTTGAACCAGGAGTGCCTTTGGCTCATGATTTGGCAATGGGCACAGTGTCGGTGCTAACATCCCTGGGCATAGAGCTGAATATACGGGAACAAGCATCAGGTTTGCTGGTACAAAAGCCATTAGCCCTGCGGGTCAGTTTGGCCTCTTTCAGAGGAAGAATAAAATTTTCCTCTTGGAGCTCCAGCAACTTGTGGGTCACTTAAATTTTACCCGTAGAGTGGTGGCACCTGATGGGGAGTTTTTTGGTGACCCGTACTTGGCCATGGGTTCCCTTCTAGTTGCTTCATCACAGGCTTAAGTTTTGTAAAGGTAGGATTTGACAGTGTGGGATGAGTTAGTTTCCCAATTCTTTTAATTGGGTTACCTTTTGGAAGGAGGATCTGCTCTTAGAGGCAGAGTTTCAAGTTACCTGTGATGATACTTGGTTTCCAGATATTAGCGGTAGTTGGTGTGTGGTAAGGGAGTTGGTCTGCCTCATTGTCCACTTTTGGTGTGACAGTTCAAGGGGTAGTCCATGTTCTCAAGTCACTTTCTTCTTAGCCATTTCCCCCCAACAGAGTTATGAAACTGTTCAGAACATTTATGTTCCTGTTCTGCAGTTTAGGTAGCAGGAGGGGAAGTTCACCTGGGTCACCACATGGTCAGGGCATGCCCCTTTCCTATAGGTTTACACGAACTTGCTGCACCCGGACAGGGTGGCCTGATGATGATACAGGCTCACACAGACTTGCACCACCGAGGCAAGTAGTGGCCTGATGACTTGAGGGGAGGTACAGTCCTCTGCCTCACATTGGCTCACAGGGCATGGCTCTTGCCATACAGGCTCACACAGAGTTGCACCACCAAGGCAAGTAGTAGCCTGATGGCTTGAGGACAGGTGTGGTCCTCCACCTCACATCTTGGTCATTCACCTGGTCAGTAATGACCTTGGCTCACAAGGCATAGCCCTTTCCTTACAGACTTACACAGATTTGCAATGCCTAGGCAAGTAGTGGCCTGATGGCTCGAGGGGAGGTGTGGACCACTGCCTCACTTTGGCTCACAGGGCATGGCCCTTTCCGTAAAGGCTCACACAGACTTAGCAGCACCCAGGCAAGTAGTGGCCTGATGGCTTGAGGGGAGGTGCGATCCTCCACCTCATGTTCTGGTCATTCACCTGGGTAGTGATGACATTCTGTTGCAGGTTCACACGGACTTGGAGTGCACAGGCAAGTAGTGGCCTGGTGGCTTGAGGAGATGTGTGTCCTCCACCTCCTATTCTGGTCATTCACCTGGATGGTAATGACTTTGGCTTTGGGGGAGGGCTGGGGCATTGTTTGCTGCACCCCAGCTTACAGGCTGAATTCACCAACCTGTACAGAGGTGATGGGGTCCACCTTTCGGTGGCTGGCTATGACATATTCCTGGATGATTTACGGCAAGGGCTCAGCAGGGTGCTGGAGGGAGCGCCGGAGGAGGTGCGGGGGGCGGGAGCGCGTGCCACAAAGCAGCAGCCTCCTATCCCTCCTACCCCGCCCCATGCTGCAGCGGCGGCTGCCGCCAGCACAAGCCCCCGCCTGGGCGCAGCCACCATGGGCAGGCATCTGCGGCAGTACAGGCAACCAAGCGGGAGAGCTCAGAGGCCGCCCGCCACAGCAATCGGGCCGGTGGCGGTGCACGCGCTCCCATGATGATGTCACGCGTGACATCACGCAGGCCAGTGTGCGCGCGCGGGGGGCGCCCGGCCGGCCGGCCGCAAGCACCGCAAACCCTTGCGCCAGCCCTGGGGCTCAGATTGGCCATAAGCCACTTGTGGGGCGCACAGGCCTAAGCAGAGGCTTGGCCCTAGCGGTGGCAGGTTAGAATAGGAAAATGAGCGGGCCAGTGACCTCCTTGGCACATCCTTATTGGTGGGGAATTGGGGTCTGTCAGGAGCTTCTGGTAGGCTGTACGGCTGCCAGCTGCAAAGACAGACTGCCATGTGGCTCCCCCTGTACAAGTAAGGCCTTCCTGCTGTATGGTGAGGTGCTGCAGGCTTGCCTGTCCACCAGGTACAGCCATGCGCTGTATTGCTCACTCTTGGGGCAGTGGGGGCTCGCCCAGACAGGTCAAGGTGGAGGTCATGGGTGACCCCAGGGCTTGAGCTATACTGCTAGTTAATTAGATCCCTTGCCGTATTGACAGTTTATGTTGTAATTGATAAAGTGGCCCAGCTTTATACCCAGGCTTTGTGTCTGCCTTTTACTTCAACTGCGGGGGGGGGGGGGGAGCAAATACTATTTCCCAGGGAATGTGGAGAAACATTTTTTAAAGGCAAGGAGGCTTTGTTAATCCACATGAAGACATGAAGCAGCCTTATACCGAATCAACACTGTCAGCTCATCAAGGTCAGCCTGGCAGCAGCTCTCCAGAGATCCAAGAGTTGGTCTGGGAAGCCTCTGACAACCTCTGATATAGCCTACCCAGTTCAATGCCAGGTAAGTTGGATAACTGTTTGGGCCAGCAATATCTGACTTCACACCCCTAAATCATATTATTTTGAATTACAAAGTGGATATGATTTATTATTTCCTATTCTGGTCTTTGTTTAATGCTCCCAAACAGAAACATTAATGATCAAATGGATATAGAAAGTCCCAAGAATTAGGTGCTTTTCAACAAATTTCACACTTGATTTTAAATTTTAAATTTTACTCAACTAACTGCTAAGCTAACCTTTGGAAGGCAAACTGGAGGTCACAGAAATGCTGGCCTGGAACTGAATGCAAGCTTTCCCTCCCTTGCTGGCAACTGAAGCCGCTCATTTCAAGGCAGTTTCTTCCTCGTCACATAATTGAGATGCCTGCTGTTGACCTTGAAATCATAACAAAAATAGTCACTGCAGGAAGAGTTCTGCATTGCTGTTTCACTGCACGTGAAAATTTTCAAAAGTACATATCATCTGATAAAACAAGGCTTTGCTTTCACCAGGCTGTTTACCTTCCCCCGTGACATTATTTTTAATTTTTCACATACCAGCTTCTATGAATTTTTAAATGTGCATGTACTTCAATAAATGGAATACCATCAGGTTGGATTTTTTTTCACTTGGAAATACTAGCCTGTGATCAAAAGATCCTCATTATGGGTCTTCCACACCCATCTTAGTTCTGTCCCTACCATGTATTCAGCAGGATAGCTGGGTGAGCATGCTTAATTAACATACTGCCAAGGAAGTAGGTGAGCTTATTCCTGACAAATTCAAAAAAAAGGTTAATAATGGAAGGGGGGATGAGCTGGTATTTGTGTCTATTTCTGTTTGGGATGGTGTTGCACTCCTCCTGAAGGATCAATCTGGGCATACTTCACAACTCAGTGTGGAATGCTGGAATCCTGGTCAGCAGTTATGACAAGAGTGTCTATTCCTAAAGATGAATTTTCTAGAACCTTGAAGGCCAAACAGGTGTCATGTGTTCTATGTGGGACTGTCTTTGTAAATCATTAGTAAACTCAGTTCTTTCAGAATTTGGCAGAAAAGAGCTGAAGAGAGTAGAGCTCCATTATTTTCCAATCAGTTTCTGGCCATAAAAATGCTGATTTGGACCATTATAGCCACCCCCATGTGTCCTGGTTTGCTCCCATTTGAACCTTCCTGTATATTAAGGTCATCAAAGGCCTCTGAATCCATCCCATCTTTATCTGGAGCCAAATTGGTGGGGAGGAGAACAAGGCCTTCGCTGTACTACTGTTTGTTGTAGAATCAAATGGGGATGCAATTTGGTATACCCAGTCTGAAAATATATCAAAAAACAAACAAACAAAAAGCCTTTATTGGTATTTTTGGAGTGTATTTGAAAATCCTAATGAAATCCAGGATTATTGGATAGACTGGTATGGGCTTCCTAGTTAACTCTGGAAATATTCAGAAATAACCTGGTCATTATTCCCTATGGGGGATCTTTCCAGGGGACTGGGGGTGGTGTTAGAGGCAAACTACACCAAAATTGCAGTGGAGTGATGGCTGGCTGTCCTCTCAAGACCCCCTTCTCTACCAAGTTTCAAGAAAATTGAGTTAAGGGGTCTGATTTTACAGGCTCCTGAAAAAGGTTTGCCCAACCATTCTCCATTGTTTCCTATGGGGGTGGGGGAGCAGAATCCAATACTTTCTCCGGAGAAGAGAAGCCAAACCAAATACACATTAGTCTATAAGAATTGTCATGATTGAATGGACAGAGCTCTCTCTCCCTAGTTTTCTGCCTGAGAGTCACCTCCCCTCCCTGCTTACTTTTCCCTCTTCCTCCAAAAAGCTGAGGTGGTGGTGGTCTTCAAATGGCTACCAGTGAGTACATGCCTTCCTTACCTTTCTTCTGCTGTCAGATGGGTTCTGCTGGGATTCTCTGGTTCTTTTAGGCTATGTTAGTTGTTTTAGAAAGACTGATTGCTCTTTGTGTGTTTAGCTTGGCTTCTTTGCCCTGGAGAGCATATTGAATTTCCCCCCTTTTAGAAAATAATGAAAAGTGGCTGGGCGGGGGTGGTGGTGGCTTGTTCAGGAGACCATAGAATTGGACCCCTTGACCAAATATTCTTGAAACATGGGGGTCTGCTGAGGACAGCCACCCCTCACTCTGCTGCAATTTTGGTTAAATTTACTCAAAAACTGCTCCCCATCCCCTGGAAAGATTCCCTCATAGGGAATAATGGACCCATATATTCAGGTTTCTGAATTAAACTCAGCCTCTAATACTATACCAGTATTTTTGGACCTGAATATTGGAAATACCAATATTTATCCAATTCCCAATACCCAACTCTGATTTTTTTTATTTAGTGCAAACAACTAACAAAGCCCAAAAGAACCAGAGGATCCCAGCAGAACCCATCTGACAGCAGAAGAAAGGCAAGAAAGTCATGAACTCACTGGAAGCCAGTTTGTTGTAGTTGTTAAGAATGGCAGAACTCTCATCTGGAGAACCAGGTTTGATTCCCTACTCCTCTGCTTGAAGCCAGCTGGGTGACCTTGGGTCAGTCACAACTCTCTCGGAGCTCTCTCAGCCCCACCCACCTCACAGGGTGATTGTTGTGGGGATAATAATAACATACTTTGCAAACTGCTCTGAGTGGGTGTTAAGTTGTCCTGAATGGTGGTATATAAATAGAACGTTGTTGTTATATCCCTTGAACCAACTCCCTAGGTCTGTTACGGGCCTTGAGAATGTTGTATAGACATTATTCTTGAAATATACAGAAGTTAGTGGTTAGGATTTAGTTGCTATTCATTAGTGTTTTTATATTGGTATTATTATGAGTCTGACTGGTAGCATCGTTAATTGAGTTAGGCCCTTTAACAAAGCAATGTCAATATCCATGACTTTGCAAATTTCTGGTGGGTAATTCTCCTGCAGAGTAGTGCAGAGATTGGTGCTGGAAGATGAGTTTGTTAAAAATGTCATATTGCAAGTGGAAGGGTGAGAGAGAATTTCTAGTGAAGTTATCTGACACTGCATGTGCAGCTGGGAGGGGCAGGTTGCCGTATGGGGGACCTTCTGTCACTTTGTTTCCACTTATGCTGTGAAGGAGGTTGAGTAAAATATAATAATAATAACAGCACTTATATACCACTCTTCTAAACAGATGAGTGCGTCACCCAGAGAGCGGTGAATACATTAGTGTTGTTATTATCCCCACAATACAACCAAGTGGCTTACCCAAGACCACATACTGAACTCATGGTAGTAGTGGGAGTTGAACCAGTAGAGTGCTGATTTGCAGCCTAACTACTTAACCACTGTGCTACACAGTCAGTGAATTGGGAGAGATAAATATTAGAGGATAAGTGGAGGCTTGAGTAAAGGGCTGTCAGCACAGGGATGGGTTATTCCTGGAGATTTGGGGAGTAGAGCTTAGGAAGGCTAGAGTTTGGGGAGGGAACTCAGAGTAGATGTGATGCCATAGACTTCACCCTCTGAAACTGTCATTTTCTACAGGAGAAACTAATATTTGTGGTGCAGAAATCAGTTGTCATTTTTGGAAATTTCCACCTCCACCTGAGGGTTGGCAGCCTTACTTGAGGTAAAGGGCAAAAGATAGAGAAGTAAAAGAATAATAAGCTAATCAGAGAGGGAAGTATGAGGAAAATTTACAAAATTCACAATGTTTACAATGATAGGTTGTGTGATCTAGGGGAAGAAAGGTGCTGTGGGCACTAAGAGAGAGAGAGGTTAACCCCAAAAAAGGAAATGCTCTGAAAATCAGGAACCTGAGAAGAAAAATGGGTGGTAGCAACCTGAGAATGGGAAAGGAAGCAGCCAAGGAAGAAAAGACCTATGGCAAAACCAGTGCCTATTGTGAGGAAAGATCCACAATAATCCTAATAAACATTAAAGGGTAACTATCTGAATAAAGAGAACTTAGAATCACTTCATTTTATAGCTCAAAGAAGGAGTAAGAGGGACCCAAGTTATAATATCTGTAATTTGGCAATGTCTCATATAATGATTGCTATTATTAATCAATGGTCTTTTGGGGAAATATAAAATAGAGTGACATCCAAAGACCCCAGAAGTTCTGGGGTACCCAAGGAAAATACTGTCATTTAAATCTACACTTTAAAGGAAGAAAATAACAATGGTGCTTTATTATTTGCCTTCTATATCCTATATAGATATGTATCTGGTAATCCTTGCTGTCCTACAAATTCTGTTGTCTTTACATCTTAGGAATTGATGGGTGCTAATGAGGGGGGAAACTGTGAAGATTGATGTATCTTTTTGGTCCTTGCCAGTAATCCACGTCTACCTCACAGTTGTGGTGCCTACCAATGACCTTGTAGTAATCAGTAAGTTCTCTGGAAAAGCTGTTAATCCCTTCAAACTTGACCCTTCATTCCTTAGGGAATCATTTAATCAGCCAGCCTGCTAGTAGAAACAGTAAGAATCCAATTCATACTTTGGTAGATAAGGTCAGTGCTTGTTCGTATTCTTTTTCTGTCTCTCATGACTGCATAATGCCATATTTTGCATTAACAGAAACATACTGCAGAAACCTCTGTAAAGAATCAAGCCTTTTTTCAATCAAGATTTTGTGAGAAGTACAAGGAATGGTAAGATAAAGTAAACATTTAATGCCACTATATTTTGATATCTTTTAAACATCATATTTTGACAATATGTTTCACACCTCATATACTACAAAAGGTAAGAGATTTTTTTTAAGCCAGCAAACAGTGAACTTTACATTTTAATGGCAAAAGGCTCAAAATATTAATTCAATCAACTTGTAAATTCCTGGGTTTATTCCTTTTCCATTTTTGTCCTACTGTTGCCTGTTTTTCATTCTGTCCCAATAAAGCTTAGCAGATGTAACAAAACATCAGTTTATGGATCCATCATCTTGCGGAACTGTTCCTGACTTGACTAGCTCAGTTGAAGCACTGCGACCATTGCCAGAACTGGTCTCCAACCTCATGTCTCTCTATTATACCACTGTTACTATGAGAAAGGACATAGCCACAGACAGAATGAAATGGATTCTGCAAATGTACACTTCAATGCATAGCACTTAGATAAGCATTTCCAATCATGATGGGTAAATAAATTATAAAATACAAGCCATTCTATAAAGCAAGAACATCCTGAGTTTACAAATAAATTATGTCCTTCATACGTCGAATAGGTGATAGATGTCAGATAGCAGTTTCAGCTAGGAAAAGTAGAGAAGTTAAAATTTAGAAAACAGTATTATCTGCATACATAAAATCTCTAGGCAAGTGTGCGTTTTATTCAGATAACCACTCACACATGCATGTTATACAATACATAAGGTACTATACCATAGAGTATGTGTAATATAGATAGAGCTGAAACTGCTTTAAGCACCATTTTATTACCATCATTTTATTATAAAGTAAGCTCCATATTTGAGTAGGACCACTCAAAGTTTAATGGTGTTTTTGTGAGAGGCTGAGAAGCTGATTTGATCGGTTTTCTGTATGAGAGCATCATCCAAAGAACTTACCATAGATCTTCTTGCAACATAAACCTTTTGGCCTGCATTGATCAGTCTGGTTGGAATTTAGCTCTTGACTAGCAAAACACATTGTGAAAAAATGATTAAATAATCCTCAAAAATGTTATGACTTAGTTTGAACAGTGTGAGAAGGTCCTTAAGAAATATGTAGCAGTTGCTCAGATGACTGCAGGCGTGTGCTCTAAAAAAACCTTCATCTGGAGGCTGTTTTTTAAAAAGTGTGATTGCTGTCATATTGCTACAGACATAAGTAGCCTTATGTGTGTTCAGCTACGCTGTGCAATCTTAATACAAATGCCCTGTTCACAAGTTACAATGAACACAGGTACAATTCATGTGCAACGTACACTTGATTTTCATTTATTTATGTTCAGTGCATGTCCAGTTCAACAAGAGATTTAAACCCCACCTTTAACCAGGTACTGGTCCCTGGTTTTGTTTGTAAAGTGATCACATGTATGTGCATTAACAGTAATGTGTGAACAGGGTTAAAAAATAGCTACAACATACTTACTAATATTAACTGAGATCAGGAAAATCAACCCCCCCCCCCCAGATCATAATTTTCCCTAACTCAACAAATATGGCCAGTATTTTGTCTATGGCCAGGCATGGGACGGTCACTAATTTAACGAAAAATTGCACAAAGATTTCAATTTAGTTTATGACCATAAAACGACAACAGCCAGTTTAGATACACACTTGCATTGGACTTTTCATCATGTATGTCAATTCCCCCAACATGGATCAAGAACAGAGTTGAGCAGGCTGTTAGCATTGTTTTTCCAACTGTGGCTAGAAATACCAAAGTTTTATTTTGAAGAGCAAGGGCTCTCTCTATATATATTGATCACATCAGACCTCAAATTAGTGACATCCAAATGTTTATGGAGGTTACAGTTTTTTGAATATTTATATGAATCAACCATAGGAACTTGGCTTTATAGATTGAAGAACAGGCAGAAATGTTAACATACTCTGCATTTTTAAAAAAGCAGTTTGCGGGCCCAGCATCGAGGAGGTGAGAAGTAAGAGCAAGATGACAGAAGACACAAAACAACTTGTTAGAATTAAGAAGGCCACAACTTCGTAACACCCTGCATTAAAAAAAAAACAGTTTCTATAAAATTTGGCATAAACGGCCAGCCTGTTGATATGTAGGGCTGTAAAATGTTTGTTGGTATAGGTTTGTGATGAGTTGCATAAATTACACTTTGCCACTTGTGAGTGACTAGTGTGTTTCAGCCACATAAAACCTAGCTGTACCCTCATGCAGATTTTCATCTGTGTTTATGGCAGACTCCCTCATCATCTTCCTGCATTATTATTTTTAATCTGGCAAAGTATGCAACATGGCTGTTAAAAGCTATACTTGTTTTCCAATTCCAGCATGAGAGTTTGAAAATGCAAAAAAGGGGGTTGATTCACATAGCCGGCAGTCACAAAATAATATATTTGCATACATTTGCATGTTATGTTGGTGTATGCACAAGAAGATTTATTTCCACAATCCCTTTCTCCCTCTTTTCAGGTGAACGGTAGGGATCTGATTTTCATGCATATACACAATATGTACAAGTGGCGGTGAATGTGTGCCATGTTCTGTACTCCACTACATTTGTATTATTTCTAGTTCTAGTAGAGCCAGGCTTAGATTCTTTCATCTGATCTTGCAGTTTCTGTCTGCTCTTTTGCAGCCATGTTAAAATCAAAAGAAGTAAAGAAAAGCCATCTGTTCATTCTACATTTCTCAGTGTAAACCACAATCAAATCTATCACATGCTGGTTCATTCAGTTCCCCCCCTACATTTCTGTGAGTAACCTCAACAGATTGCCAACCAGCAGAAACTTCTGTGACCATGGAATTATGTTTTCCCACTCACCATGCAGAAACTAAGGCTGGGGAACTCTCAAGGCTGCTCACACAAAAGTTGTTGAATGTGAATGCATACTAATAATGGTTATATGTGTGGAAACTAGGTCTGCACATCTTGCAACCCACTAAGCTGAGTATGCTATAGTCTGCCAGTCATGTATTATGGCCTGCCAGGTGCAGAGCAGTTTCAGCAATTTCAGACCATCAACCAAAACATGAGCTTTATCAAGTCATATCTAGTAGATTGCATTTGGCTGGGTGGTGCATGCCTGGGGTACAAGAAAATATTTTGTTTGAAACTGGCTCTGAGATGTTTCATAATATGTTTTAACACTGCGCATATATACACTTTTACTGTTCTCCCATTCCATTATTAGGAAAGCCTGCTAAATCTGAAGTCCAGTGAAGTGATATTCATTTTCAAAATGCCTGGAAGTCTTGCCAAGCTTTCAGAAGTGCTGAGTTGCCTTGCAAAATACTGTGTTGTGCTCCAATCTTGGGAAGTTGCCTTACTTGCCAGTGATGTTGTTCAGAAAATTCAGGGAAGGTAAAAACTGGCCTGAAGAAAGTGAGGTGCAAGACATTATGTCAATAGCCTTGATATCAGTGAGAAAGTTAAATAAACTGGAGTATTACAGTTGCTGATGCATGTAGATAAAAAGAGAATCGATGCTTGTTTCTATTGCCTCCCAAGCAGCTATCCAATTGCTTATGAATGAAGGAGCTATCCAAATCCCCTTCCTAGACCAGGAACATATGTCTCCCTGAGCTCTCCCACACATGAACCCAGGCTCTGGTTTCATCCATCCTTTTAAAAGTAATAATTTTATCTGCACTTCTGCCACTGGGAAACAAACAGAATTGAATTAATGTATAAGGATTCACCATTCAATCCACAACCTTTAATCATTCTAAGTAGGAGGGCAACTATGTGTAGAAAAATACATGCATTGACATCTCTATCAATAGGTAAAAGCATTTTTTATCAATGACGTCTCATCTTAGTCATATGACAATTCCAGAAACAGTATTTATTGTCTAAATGTATCATTAACTTTGGCTATTGCATCTAGTTATTATATCAAAGCATTTGTGAGGCGGTTTATAGAAATAACATCGAATGTTCCTCTTATTTCTCAATACTAATAAAATGTAGACTCTGATCCAGAGCCTCAGAGGTCTTTTAAAATGCTATGGTTCTACTGATCTGTTTGCCAGGCTAAGATGGGTGAATACAACCCCGCTACTTTCCAAAACATCTGATCAACAGATTGTCAGCAGTTTTTAAAAGGCTCTGCATGCATAACTTCAGCTCTTTGAGCAAGCAAAGGAATCATATGAGCTGGACTCATCTGAGCTTGTGGCTCCTTATGTGGCCAAGCCCAGCTTCTGTGTTCAGAGAGCTCTGATCTGCATTGGGGTGTTTATGCATAAGCAAAGATGGCTAACTTCTTAGAGGGCTATGCTGTAGCCAGGGGCCCACTAAACTATCAGTTGCTCACAGTTTTATCCCTCTTTTCCTTCAAGGAAAAGTGTAAATAGTTTTTCCTTTCCTCATTATCACAACAAGGACAAGTTCACCCAATGAGCTTCATGGCAAAGAAAGGATCTGAACCATGCCAAGTCTGGCATTCTCTAAACATAGCAATCAGCCAGAATGTTATGCACAAAAGGCACAGAAATGGAGCATTCCTATATACTGATTACAATCATTTATTTTATTTTCCTGGAGACAGAAACAGTGCCCCAAAATATTTAGCACACTTTGATTAAAATTTGGTAGGGGGTGTCACGAGGCACAACTGGTGCACTGAGGGGTGGAGTGGCCCTATAAGGCCTCTACCTCCACCCCGCTGCATTCTCCAGATGCCCAGGAAAGCCTCGCTGCCTCCCCCCTCTTCGGGGAGGCAAATCCTGACACCCCCCCAGCAGCTATTGCCATGCCCAAGAGTGCTGCATTCTTATATACTGATTACAATCATTTATTTTATTTTCCTGGAGACAGAAACAGTGCCCAAAAATATTTAGCTCACTTTGATTCAAACTTGGTAGGAGGTGTCGAGTCCAATAAAATTGCTTCAAGAGACATCATTTGGCTATCTGTACAATAAATGTATGCATATTTATGGAACTAAGGCTGCACTGTGAATTGAATGAGAATGGTGGTCTAAGTAAACATTGACTGGTTGGAAGCAGTCTACTTATGACACTATTTAGTGACTGTGAAGTTTTTGCTTTTTTATATCTATGAAAAATCTGAGTTTTTATTCGAAACAGTTTTAGTTCAAAACCTGAAAATATACTATAATGCTTAGGCAGCATAATTAAAATTTGGTAGGGGGTGTCACGAGGCGCAACTGGTGCACTGAGGGGTGGAGTGGCCCTATGAAGTTGCTAGACTTTTAATCAAATGGGTATGAAGACAAATTGAGAAGACAGCAATTCATATTTTTCTTTCAAAAGTATATGTTTTAATCCAGATCTTGCTGTATGCATGTTTTAGCAGACTTCTGTGCACATACCCCCTGAGCTAAATGATTAATCATCATGTATGCAAATAGGTGCTGCGCACATAATTTCTCTCCCCGTCCAGCCATTGGGGCACCACTTGACTAGCCTGGTTAAAATCCCAAAGAACAAGACGCCAAGATGGGATGCTGCTGACCAGCTGTTCAGAAGTGAGAGTCAGGCCAGATTAATTTCCTTGATCCACCTTTCCTCCCAAACCATAGATTTCACGATTTAAGAGATCTGTAAGGTTTTTTTTTAAAAAAAGGCTATGTTATAATAATACAATATAACAATATATAATATAATATAATTATATGCATGATGATCTTTGGTTTGTAATTATACTTTTAATTTGGCTGTTGTTATATGCAAAAATACGTATCAACATATTTTAAGAAACGTCTTTACTTTTCTAGCTTTTCTGTACCCACTGCAATTGGTTATGGTTTACACCCACCAAACAGATTAACTTTTCTGCTTTATTAAATCTGTGAAAGAGCACATGCTTTGTATACAGAAGGTCCCAGGCACAATTCCTGGCATCTCCACTGAAAAGATCTAAGCAGGAGGTGCTGAGTAAGATCTTTTTGCACCTGAGCTGCTGCAAGTCAAAATGAACAATACAGTCCTAGACAGACTCAGTATAAGTTCTGACTCAGTACAGGGCAGCTTCATATGCTGAAATTCATTTTCATTACATTACTGAGAACTGCAACTATTACCTTGGTTCATCAACATATCAAATCAGTCAACTAGGAGATGTTGATCGTATTCAATTAAAGTGCTTTGGGATGTGATTTGTGGCTTGGCAATATACTGCATCTTCATGTATTTTCAAGACACACTCCAACTGTATCCAGTTTGGCAATTCTGTGTGATTTGCTCCAGAATCCTTCAACTGTATGCATCTGCTATCATGATTCATCATGCCTTTTGTATGAAGTATAAAACAAGAGAGCAAGGATCAGATCAGGTGCTGGGTCTGGAGGCACTGAAGTGGTGTTTTACTCGTGACACAGAATTTATGTGTAGGTATGCCTTCGACTTGCATTCAGTGTGTAGTTAAACTATACATTTTGTTCTGGTCCTATGAAGGATCTTGTTTGAGGGCAAAGGAAAAATGATGAGTGAACAGCCAAGCCTTCTCAGAAGCATACTGTGTTTATTCTAACCTGAACAGAATACATGCTAAGCTGAATCAAAATACTCTTTCTGATTTCTGTTTCAAAAGTACATTTTGAAAACAAATATTCTTTTGAAAAAAGGAATAGTATTTCATTCCTTTCTGAAATCATTTCTCTTCAGAGGATGATGCTGAAAAATGCTTAATACAAAGGATTTTTTTTCAAAACGGATAAATCCTTAAAAAGCAAGAATGATATTGTGTTGGACTATCCACTCAAAGTACAAGACTAACAGCGTAATCCTAAACAAAGTTACTCCAATCTAAGCTCATTGAAATCAATGAGTTTAGACTGGAGTAACTATGTTTAGGATTACACTGTAAAAATACTGTGGTACAGCTGCCCACTTAGAGCGCATGGTCTCTCTTTTGTACAAAACTGGCAATCTATGGCCAATTATTTCCCTTTGCTTGGATTGTTTCTCACACTATAATGATGTGCCCCTGTAGTGTCAGGGTTAAAAGAAAAGAAGGTCAATAGGTCACAAAAAGTGGGACTGCTAGCTTGAGTTTTACTTCCCAAGTCACATACCATCCATTTATCTCAAGGAACTGATATGTTGTGGAAAGAAACACACTCTACTCTGTGATGAGAGCAAGTTGTGGATAGACACGGAATAGACAGATGTTAGGGGAAACAAGAGGGGATAGCCATCATTTACAAGCCCTGTTTGTAACCTTCCAAAGGCACCAGGCTAGCTGCCAGAAGGCTAGACCAGACAGACTTTGGTCTGATTCAGAAAAGCAGTTCTTCTTATAAACCTTGCAATCAAATTAATGGTAACTTTTCCTCACTACAGTGACCTCCAAAAAGGTGGTGTTCATCAGCCAACATTGTGATTTTCATCAGAGGGGATCTTGACTGCAACCATAATTCAGGCATCAAAAACCAAAAATAAGTGTTGAGGCTACAGAAAAAACAGCAATAGGAGCTTAATGTCTCCATCTAAACATTGGTAAAATGTGATCTAAATATAATTATTTGATTCCCAAAAGCAAAGAAAAACAGGCAGACACCCATTTTCCCAGTTTTTCAGTTCCAAGGCAGATTGTTGTTATTTTGCCAGAAAATCTACATTTATGTTCTTTAGTGATAAGGGTGGGGGACTGCTTTTCCACTACTGTAAAACATTACAGGGTGAGTCTGGAAGCTTTAATATTCTCTTTGAGTGGCCTTACTCTGGAGTAACAATAAAAGACAGTTAACATTTATTTATATGCTGCATTGGTTAGGAAATCTCTCTACAAACACAAGTTACTTAGAAACAGCAAGTCAGAAATAGGATAAAACACCAAGAGAAAAAACAGGCTGTAAATACATTTCAAAAAAGTTTGATTTTTTGTCTTTTTCTTTTTCTTGACTAGCACCATCTGTACATAAGAAAGTATGAACATAAATGTTTGGATAATAAAGATTTGCAAGGCACTTAAGACAGTCTTTCTGTTTATTTTTAATTTAATGGTGCTTTCAGCAGCGATCCTACATCTGCCCTTCCTTCTTCTTCAGTTATTGTTGGGGGGAAAGTCACTTCTGCCAGCAGTTCCTATTTACAGATTTGTCCTTAAAGATTTCTCAAAGTGCTCTTTCAGGCTAGGAGACTTCACACCCTTATTTCTCAGTGTCTTTGCTTCTTTCAGCATCACCTATTCGGTTTATGCATCATTCTTCGGCATACTCGAGGGGGAAAAAAATCTCTTCTCTCACAGACAGTCAAAACATGACACCAACCTTCATCCTCATTCTGTGTCTTTGGGGTACATCTCAGAAGGGAGGCAGGGGAGGGGCAGCAGTCTGGGACATTCTTGAAGTTAATGTTTCACCGACGTCTGGAAGTGATGTCAAAGCAGGTGATCATCATGAGGTGGGCCTTGCAGTAGTTGACACGATTCTCCAGGCGCTCCGTCACACACTCAAGAGCTTCTAAATACTCCAGGGAATCCAAGTCAAATACCTGTTCCAGGTCAACTGCGAGAAAAGAAATAAGTATTGGCAATCAAATAAAAGCTGAGGAGGAGGGAAACACACCCAGCATAACATTCAGCATGAAGCATGCACACACACACATATGTGTATGTGTGTGTATATATGTATATAGATGTGTATATATATTATATATACATACACACATATATAAACTAATAAATTGGATCCAAGTGTCCGAGGAAAATGGGGGCTACCAAAGAGCTTAGCACTATAATAGTCAGTTCTTTAGCGGTTCTTATGCTTTTGCTTCTCCTCTTGGACTAGGGGAAGGACATTTTTGGCTTTAGTTTCACTTTCTCATGTAACATTCAGCAAGAAGCACAGAATACCCCAGCAGTGAGCCGAAGCTGCATCATAAGGATGTGACACTTTTAGCCCCAGTCTGTTGTCTCATCCCTTGATTGCTTCACTGTCAATGATTTGTAAGTGAACATTAGCACTTACTTTGTCAGATATAGGAAGCATTACCTTCTTGTGGCAGACACAAGAACATTGAAAGAAGCATTGTAAACAATGAGGTCAAAGGATCACAAAATTCAAGGGGTAGCAGAAAGTCTGTAGCCCCACAAGTATATAATAATAGTGGCCCATTCAAAACAGCAGTCATTATGGTAGTATGGTCATTCTAGCAAGTTTGTATTACTTGTACACTGTAGTGGGAAAGAAATTCAGAACCTGATTTAAATCCAAATTCAACATAATCAAATTTAATGATAATTCTAGTTGGCAATTTCACAATTATATTGAAGATCATTTGTTAAAGTATGATGAATTTGAAGTCAGCAGCATAGTATCATAGAGGAATCCAAAATGTTCTCCCTCTAGTTTCTGAATGTTGGCAGTTTTATACTGGATTTGTGTTATTTATTCTCTTTCATGGAGACTGACTGGTTTGTTCTATGTAAAGAGCAGAAGGGAGTTGTTAGTAGGGGATACCTATTATGATGTTAGAGAATGAGTAGATGAAGCAACGTCTGATGGTATGGCTGGTATTAGCTCCTCAGTAGTAGATACTGGGAAGGAGTTGGCATCAGAATATTCTGCAGAGCCTAGTCTCTGAGCATGCATCTTCCAATTTAAGTAAGCCATTTTAAGATGGGGGACTGTCTGTAATCAAAAACAGGGGTATTATGCAAAGCCTTTTAAATCCTAATTGTTCAAGACAGAGATCATTTATGATATGTTGTAGTGACTTTACCAGGCAGTTGTAGGTGATGGTGTGTGTGTGTAATGCCAATCTGTCCTTGCCAATCTGAACTTGTTTACAAACTAAAACAGCTACTGTTCAGCAAATTATTAGAGAGCTCTTTTCCCACTAGTGGTGTTATATCAATGTAGGATAACTAGAAAGGTAGCATTAACACACTGATTGGTCTTATAATACACATCTGGGGGCTGTGCAAAAATGTCACAGCCCCACTGCTACCCTTTGCATTTTTATACTGGATTTGTGTTTTGGCCCCACTATTTGTGGATTTGGCCCCACTATTTTCAAAAATCTTCCTCCCTCTGTACTTCTGTCAACTGAAGATAATACTTTTATGCATCTTAATCCATGAAGTTTAATGGTGCAATAAATTTGAGTCTTTTGGGTGCCCCCAATTTGCTGTGACACACACTAAAATGGCAATCCCACTGAAAAAATAACAACTAACTGTAGCCTAGTGTATAACTATCTTGTTCCTTTCTGTAGGAGAATTCAACTAAGTTTAAGGAGGAACGATTTCATACATGACTTTCTTCTATCAGAATCACTTCGGTGTAATTACTCATGTACATTATATGTACATGTGGGGCACATGTCTGTTTTGCTGTATATACACATAGTGGAACCCTGCAGCTATTATATCTCCCAGCTGCAAAAAAAAGACATATGCAGTTCCATAAATAAGGATGAGATTTGTAGACCATACTACTAGGTGTGGTCTGTTGATGTAGATATGTTGTTGATCCTATTGATTTACACTGTGTGATCTGCCTTGAGTCTCGGTGACAAAGGTGGACTATGAATGAATGAATGAATGAATGAATGAATGAACCAACTGTTGACCTAATCTTACTTTATTACTTTTTCTTCCACTTGTGCATTTTGACTGAGGGCATGGCCTGTCAGGCTTTTGATTTATTCACACTACTTAGTTAATATAGACGGTTTAGAAATAAATAATGATCAGTTGGCTAATCTGATTCACCTTCCTGACCTGTTGCTCTACAGAACCTCTAGTATGTATAAACCATATCTATGTCATCATGCAACTTTTTTCTTGGTAAGCAAGTACTATGAGGCCAGATTGCCTGCATTTATTAGCCCAGAAAGTTGCCTTTTTCAAAGAATAACCAACTCTACATTGTTTTAAAACATAACAAAACTCTCTAGTATCTCTAAGTAGTCAGTAGCAAAAGAATTTTCTGTTGTGTTTTAACCATTTGCACTAGTGGTGGTTTCCTCAACTAAATGTAAAATATTGGTTGTATCTGTGTTGTTTTCATGTTGTTTTCTTAGCAATATCTTCATAGTTTGAAGGTGGGATTCTTTTAACCTGTTAGGACAACTGTGGGAACTTTATCCTTTTCTTTCTATATAAAGAACTAAAATTAAGCTCTTTTGTGAGTCATTTCAATTGAGGGTCAAATTTCCTTGAAGTAGTATTTCACAGCAGAAGAGCAGATTTATAATATAATTCATAGTCTAAGCAATCTCAGGGCAAAGGCGAAAAAAATCTCATTTTCAAGAGCTGTGGACTGAGACGCATAAGCACTAATCTAGTGATGGCAATATTCCCCACTACAGTGCTAAACAATTCTTGGATTCAGCTCTTGAGCAAATAGATCCACTTGTTTTTACTGTCAGAGTTTAATGGGAATTATGTATGAAATAGTCCTAGAAACATAGTCCATATACATCTACCTCTAGGTCAAATGTCAATTTCATCTTTGCTTACCCACACAGTGGCTCATAACTTAGATATGGCACAGGTAAACTTCTATATGTGTCGAAGAAATAAACCAAGTATAGGCAGTAAAACCTTACATTCACTGAGCCATTTATTAGGATCCAGCATCAGGTACTGTTTGGTCACTTCCAGCTCTCTCATTAACCACTCATACTTGGCCTTGACCTCTGCAATTCTCTGCTGCCGGTGTTCCAATATTTTCAGCTTAGCATTGAAGCAAATCAACTCCTGCCCAATAAGATATAGGAAATAAAGTATCAAGGAGAGAAAAAGAATGTTTAAGGCTAGATTAGATTTCTCTCAACCACATTATCTTCCAAGTGGTAGTATCAATTATAAAAACTCAATAAATGGGGAATTAAGCATGTAAACCTTCAACATTGAAGAGATTGCTGGGTAATTGTGTTCTTTTACTTGATGCAGATAGCTATCAGCCACCTTGTCAAAGGAAAACATTTTCACAATACATTTCTTCAGATGTTCTGATTGTTGTTACACCACATTTTCCCAAAGCAGAAACATTTATTTTCAAGGCTACATTTCTAATTCCCAACACCATATAGCCATCCCATAAAATGCCCATGTGGGTGCTAGGAAGATTTGTTTGAGAGACTCAATGGCCTTAAGCCATCTGCCACATGCAATTCTCCCATTCAAATTTACTTCCTGGTCAGTTTATCATTTCCACTTCCATCCAGTTAGAATCCAAAACTACGAATGATCTTGAATGTGATGTGCATGAGAAGGGGTTTCAGGTTTCTCCTCAGCACCATTTTCCTGACCTGAAGTGGGCCAGGGGACACTATTTGGTCTGTTGGGGAACCACCTGATCATGGGCCAGATAGCATACCCCCAGGATGACTGCAAGAAAGGAAAATGGCACGGGGGAAGGAAGGCTGAAGCCTCTTCTCCTCATGAACCACAATTACAATCTGAATTGGTCACCATATGTGCAGGAATTGAGGAGAACCTGCTACTCATGTGTGACTGTTACAAAGGACACAGGGTGAGGAAACCAGACCAAATCTGTGTACTCTGTAATGTGTGAACAGGCATGTGAGAGGTTATTTTTTTTCCTCTTGGGAAGCACTTTCCTCTTGGGAAGCACTGCATTCTAATTATCTTAGCAAATACAGGGTTGGAGCCATGCATTTGCAAACATTACGTCTAATGTGACCCTGAAATATCTTACTTTATTGCACTGCTGTCATTTAAAGGTTAGACTTCAAAATAATAGGTCCTGCCCAGGAACCAGCAAACATTTTTTTTTTACCAAATCCTTCTACATGTTCAGGCCTCATGGGTGCTTTGACACTTCTTACCCCAGGGAATGGAAACCCAGAATTGTACTCTCCGGCCCACAAATGTGGAATCCCTTCAAAGTTCTAGTCTTAATTGCTTATTATATTAAGATATTTTTGAGTCAGAGATGTCTTATGTGTGAAGGAGTTCTAGTCTGCAAAAACCTCTTCTCTCCTACAACTTACTCACTTAAATGGAGGAAAAAGTTTTACATGTACATTCTTCTTTATGCATATCTGTTCTCTTAATCTACTACTTAATCTACTACTACTAAAATTCAATATGAAAACCCTCCAAATCTTTCCCTTAGCCCTAGGATAAGTGTTGAATGGAAACTCAAACTGAATGAACATAATACAGTAAGGCATGTCACACAACTTTGGAGTTAGGGAATGGGAATAAGTCTATTAGGAGGTTCTCACATTGCTGTCTCCCATGCGCCGCCGCTGGAGCCGCTCTACATCATCGATCTCATAGACTTTGATCTCAAAGGGCTCTCCCATTCCTCTCTGGGCAGTTCGTAAGGGTCCATCTACCCAGCGTACTGCTGGGCTGGTAGGTTTCCTTACTGGGGATGTTGTGTCAAGCGATAAAGCTGGAATGAGTCTCCGTCTCTGAGAACCTAAGCAAGCATTAATGACAAGTCTATATTATCAAGGAGCAAACTGCAAGGAAGAGCATACAGGATGCAAGAGAATTAGTGGAAGCAAAAGCAATGACTTAAGATTCATTTAGCTCGGAACATTAACACCCAAGACACAATGATATTACAATCTTGCAGACTTTTACCTGTGAATGTACATGTCCATTGCAAAGCTCTGAGCCTTCAAAACATGCACTCTATCAACAGAGGGTGGAATCATCATAAAGTAACCCTCATACTACTCGTTTGTATGGTCTCCCAGTCACAATCCCTGGAGTTTATTTGAAATACAGGGTAAGCCACAATATAGTGTGACCTATGTATGTGATTGGTTACAGTGTATTAACATTCACCATTATTAAAAAGTACAAATGAAAGATGAACCAACCTGTCTCTGGAAAGCTGTACTGTTTCAGCTTGTTTCTTTCAAACATTTTTTTTTAAAAAATCCAGTTCTAGTGCTAATTCTTGAATTGCTGAGAACTGATACTTTAAAAATAATAGATGAGGAAAGGAAGGGAAAGTGGGGAAAAGATAAATTTGCTTGTATGTATGAAAAGAAGAAAGTTATTGGATTATATGTTCTGTTTGTTCATTTTCTACTACATTGTGCCTCCTAGGAGATATTAGAAGAATATGGGCAGACAACCTCAAGCAGATTTCAAATGGACTTTCTTGGCTGCTAAAAGTTAATCCTGTGCCAACAGAAGAGGAGCACAGTGAAAATATACATATATGACTTTTTTTTTTGCTGACTCACAGCTGGTGCAGTAACATAAATAACGTGAATAAATAAGCGTGAGAGAATGGAAATGATTGCCTTATCTTTGTAAGAACTCAATAACTGCCACGATGACCCAAAGTTCCTGAACAAGCAGACAGCAGTCTACAAACAACTTGGAAGAGTTCTGAAGATTAGTTTTGAAACAAACTCTAGGTAGCTATCTGTCATCTATTTTTACTATACTGTCATTGGTTGTATGTTAGACTTGCCATCTGAGGTGCATTTTTCCATTGTACCATTGATCCAACATATTTGCACATTTTTGCCCATTCACAGTATTTTGTCCTTACCCACTTTGATGTCAGATAGTTGTTCACATTCTTGAATAAACAGTGTTGCCCTTACTGTAACTGTTGTTCATCAAGGTCTTCCGTGCAGGTACACATGGGACTGCGCTTGCGCAGGCCTGCCAATTTAGGAGATTTTTAAAGCTCAAAACCACTAGGGGGCACCCTCGCCTCTCGGAGAGCATGCACAACCGTCTTCTCACCGAAATGGCACCCTAAAGGCGGGGCACCTCCGATCACCCTCAATCCTTTTTCACCGCTGTACTCACTATAAGAATAATGAGCATTAGCAGGGAAGGAGGGAGGGGTATGTGTGCCTGCACGGAAGACCTCGATGAACAACAGTTACAGGTAAGTGCAACACTCTTTTTCATCAAGGTCTTCCAGTGTAGTCCCACATGGGAGATTAACAAGCTTAATTACCTGGGTGGAGGAAGATGAGAATGCATCAGGAGAAGATGGACTGCAGGACTGCTGTACTCACTGCTGTCTCCCTCCAGTCCAGGATGTCCAGGGCATAGTGTCTTATGAAAGTATCAGGTGACACCCAAGTAGCAGCTTTGCAGGAGTCTTGTACAGGAACACCCTTCATCTGTGCTGCCAAAGAAGCTGGGACCGGGTAGAGTGAGCATGGACTTCCAATGGACAAGGTAAGTTGGACAATGGACAATAAGTTCCTTTGGACCACCCATCTAGCTAAAGTCTGGGAGCTTGCCTTCTTCCCTTTCTTGGGTCCTGAGAAACAGACAAAAAGTTAAGTGTCTGACAGAAAAGGTCTGGTACAATCTAAATAAAAGAGGAGCGCCCTCTTGACATCTAGCGTATGAAGGGCCTTTTCTGCTTCAGTCGACGGATTTCTAAAGAAGACTGGTAGGACTATTTCCTGGGAGAAATGGAACTTAGACACTACCTTGGGTAAGAAATCGACCTTGGTCCTGAGGGCTACCTTCTCAGGGTGGACTTTCAGATAGGGGGATTCACTACATAATGCTGCCAATTCGCCAACCCTCCGGGCAGAAGTAACAGCAACCAGGAAGGCCACTTTCATGGATAAGAACCTCAAATAGCATGTCGCCATGGGTTTGAATGGTTTAGACATGAGCTTAGCTAATATGAGTGGTAACTAAAGACCACTGTGGGATAATGGTGGTAATCGGGGGAAACAGATTATTTAATCCCCTCAGAAACAATTTGGAAGTGTAATGTGAAAAAACTATCTATCTACAGGGGGATGAAAGGCAGATATCGCTGCCAAATATACTTTCACGGATGAGTAGTGTCTTTAGTTTGAGATCCCAAAGGAATTCCAATATCTCCAGGAGGGAGCATTCAAAAGGATCCAGTTCTTTCTCCCGACACCAGGTACAGAATTTCTCCCATTTAATGTTATATGATTGTCTAGTTGACAAACGCCTAGCGTTTTGTAAGACATGAGTCACGCCCTCCGAAAAGGACCTCATTGGTGTATCAGCCATGCAGTCAGTTTGAGTCTATTCTGTCTATTCTGTGGTGTAAGACCCCCTTCCACAGCAAGAGGTCTGGGTATGGTGGGAAGTGGTAAAGTTGTGACTGCAACTTCATCAACCCGTGGAACCACGGTTGCCTTGGCTAATAAGGGGCTATCAGAATAGCTGAAGTCTTGTCTGCCTGAATTTTGCTCACCACCCTGGTCAAGAGGGGGAAGGGTGGAAACAGGTAGTAAAGATGGCCTGACCACTGGAGTTGAAATGCGTCTCCAAGTGACCCTCTACCTACACCACCTCGAGAGCAGAAGCGATCTAGTTTGTGATTCTCTTCTGAGGCAAACAAGTCTATAAGAAGGGTGCCCCAATAGTCGAAAATGGGGTCTAAATAAGAGTCCTTTATAGCCCATTCGTGATTGTTCCCTTTTAGTCTGCTCAGTTGATTTTCTAGGGTGTGGTTTCTCATGGCCCAAGTCTAAATCCACAGGGCCTCCTCGCAGAGGGATTCTGACGCAGTGCCCCCCTGCTTGTTTAGGCAGAACATGGTAGTCGTATTGTCCGTGAGAATGAGGACATTCTTGGCTCTTACCGCATCCGAAAATCAAGTTAACACATATGAGACTGCTCTCATCTCTAATAGATTGATATGAAAGTTCCGTTCAGTAGCATCCCATAAGCCATGTGTATATGAGCCCTCACAATGAGCACCCCAGCCAATGGTGGAGGCATCTGTGGTGATGGTTACATCAGGTAACTTGTGACCAAAATGAACTCTCTCGAGGAGGTTATTACTATTCAGCCACCAGTCTAAGGATCTAATTACCCCCTGTGGAATGCTGAACTTCCTATCTTGAGAGCTCTATCTGCTTGAAAAATAGAAATAAACCACAACTGCAAGGGCCACAGATGAAGTCTTGCTAGAGGCACCACAACTGTGGTGGAGGCCATAAACCCTAGTAGGGTCTGTATAAGCTTAGCAGATTGAAACCTGCAACATTTAAACTGGTAAATTAGGGTCTTAATTTTTGTTACCCTTTCAAGGGGGAGGAAGCCTTTGTTCTGCTCACCATCGAGGACTGCCCCTATGAACTGCACTGATCCAGATGGGGTAAGTTTCAATTTCTTTTGATTAATGAAGAGTCCAAGGTCTAGACAGGTAGTATGACCAAGACTTGAGACTCAACATCCTCTGCTGAGTGCCATGTGATGAGCCAGTCGTCCCGATATGGATAAACACAACAACTGTTGGTTCTGAGGAAGGCTATAACCACAGCAATACACTTAGTAAACACTCTGGGGGCTGAAGAGAGACCAAACAGTAAGACCTTAGAAAATGCGATTGCCCCATGTAAAACACAGAAACTTTTTGTGCTCCAGAAAAATAGAAATACGAAAGTATGCATCTTTAAGATCTAAGATCGCGAACCAAGATTTCGGGGGAATAAATGTCAGCGCTGCCTGAAGGGTAGTCATACAGAATTTGCGAACCCTAACCGACTCATTTAGACCACAAAGGTCAAGGATGGGCCTAAAACCTCCATCCTTCTTCTCCACCACAAAGAGCCCGGAGTAAAACCCCTAATGATCAAAATCATTCGTCACCTCCTCAATCGCTCCCTCCTCTAGAAGGGCTTCTAACTCTGATTGAATCTCCAAATGAGACATGGACTCAGAGAAAGTAGGGATACTCAGACTGAGTAAAGTTATAAACTCAACTTTATAACCAGAACGGATAATTTTGAGAACCCAAGAATCGGATGTAATTCTGCACCACGCATGGTAAAATGGACTCAGCCTGTCCCCAAACTAGGGATCTTGGCTCTGTAATTGTCAGAACTGCTTCTGAATGTGGGTTTGTTCCTTAGCTTGTTTCTGGTAAGACCCCTGTTTACTCCTGTGGGTAGATTTCCTCTTAGAAAAGGAGAATTGAGGGCCTTGGAAGGATCGCTGTGATTGGTAGGCATACCCTTGATAGGGTTGGAAGTGTTGAGAGCGATTCCTAGAGAAGGATCTATACGGGGTTCTTCCAGATGACTGCTGTGGGAATTTGGCGGTAAGTCTATCTTTCCTCTTCTGGGATAAATATTCATACGTTTTCTCCAAAAACAGGGTGTTCCCTTCAATGGGAGATCCTCCACTTTGTTTCGAGTCTCGTGAGGGAGAGCCGTAGCTCGAAGCCATGCATAGCGATGAATGACCACAGCTGATAAAAGAGTCCTGGCTGAAGTGTCTGCGATGTTTTGACCTGCGTTAATTTGATGTTGGGCCAACCTAATGGCTTCTTCTTGAATTACCTTCAGGTAGATACGCTGGTCCTCTGGCACCTTGGGGATGGATGTGGTGATCTTATTCCACAGTAGTAACAGATAAGCTGCCATCATAGCGGAATAGTTTGCGATTTTAATATTAAATGCTGCTGAGGTGTAGACTTTTCTACCCATGGAGTCGAGACGTCTCCCTTCCTTATTGGAGGGTGCAGAGTGAGAGGGTGCCAAGGTTTGCTCTGCATGGAGATGTATGGGCATAGCTCATCACGAACCCTGTACATGTTTACAATTTTTTTATTGGTGGCGGGAGTAGGGGCCAGTTTCAAGTTCAGGGTCTTGAACATGTCAATGAAACCCTCAATTACCAGGAATGTAATGCTGGAGGTAGATCCCGAGTAAATATTCTTTAATATCTTGTCAGTAGATCTTGGTTCCGAGGAGATGATGTCTATCTCCAGAGCCTTGGCCATGCGTTGAAGCAACTCAGTGTAGGCTCGGAAGTCATCAGATGGTGAGCCTCTTCAGTAGCCCCTATGGTGTCATTGGGGGATGGATCCAACAGAGGGGAGTCACCAGGCCTGTGGTAAGTCTCCTTCTCCTGTTCCTCATCAGAGAGATGGGAAGTTGCTCTGGATCTTGAGCCATAGTGTGCCCTGTCTGGTGACAGAGTGCGATATCTAGAACGAACGTCTGAGTAACAGGACCTTTCACAGTCAAGACAATAGGGTGGGGTAAGCCCCCTTCGCCAAGAGTCTCTCATATAAGAGCTATCCCCATAATATTCTTGGGTGCTGAACGCCCTCTCAGTAATTCACCTTCTTCCCTTGAAGACTGTGGTGTCCACGATCTAGGGATAGGGGATCTGGAACGACCCGTAGGCATGGGAGGTTTCTCTAGTATTATAATCTCATCTTCAGTCCATTCCCTGGACAAAATGGATACGCCCTGAGGTGAGGCCCGATGGTCAGATCCCTTCGTCTTTTTGCTGGGCGGCTCAGAACTGAGCCCTGTATCCCACTCGCCCTCAAGTGGTCAAGGGGATAGCACCCTCTCTAGTGCAGCTTTCTCCTTCTTAGATGCGTGTTGTCTCTTTTTCTTCTTAACAGCAGGATTGGAGGAGAGTGTCTGCTCTGAAGTCGCACCGAGGTTTTTCAAAGTCGAGGGTTGGTTGGGTTGGACCTGAGGAGAAGGCGTTGAGGTGGATCAATGCTGCGTCGGAGTCAGTGGAAGCATGGCCTATGTAGAGGGGTGTGGCTCCAAGGGGTCTTGGGGCCTGAAGGAATCAGATCTGACTGGGTGAGTATCGTCGGTTCCGAAGTGCTCTGACCTGTCGGATCTGACGTAGAGGGTTCTGCTGGTGGTCTCGACTCTGAGTGTGATGGTGAGGGTCGGGAGCGTGGGGTTTTTGATCCACCCTGACATGGGTCGGAATGCTCAGGGGCGCCAGACAAAGCAGGTGGAGGTGCCTTAGCCAGAGGGTCAGCGGCTGCCATGGCTTTTTGCCAGTGGGAAGCCTGCAGCCTGCCCGCTCTTTCCGCTCTAGCCTTCAGCATAAAATTGCGGCAATGTTTGCACACCTGAGTGTTATGGGTCTCACTGAGGCAAAACAAGCAATTTGAGAGTCCATCAGAGTGGGTCATCTTGCGATCGCATGACACACATCGCTTAAAGAGCACTTTCTCAGAAATTTTCCATTCCCTATTTCTCCATCTACAGACGACGTTGAGCTGGAACCTCCTTTCACAACGGTGGGGAAAGAGGAACTGAGGGTGATTGGGGTGCCCTGCCTTTAGGGTGCCGTTTCGGCAGGAAGATCGCTGTGCATGTGCTCTGAGAGGTGAGAGTGCCCCCTAGTGGTTTTGAGCAAAAAAAAATCTCTGAAATTGGCAGGCCAGAGCAAGCGCAGTCCCATGTGAGACTGCATTGGAAGACCGACGATGAAGACTGTGTTCTGTATTAAATCTTTTTTGCTCTTATCTCATTTGGTGATTTTTCCTTTGTACCTCTAGTATGCCTGTACGTCTGTTTTTTGCTATTGTAGAGGTCAATCTCTTGTTTCCTGGAATATTACCATGACTGAAGTCACTGGCTACAAATTATCTCTCCTCCTCCAACCATAAAGCCAATGATGCTGCTGTGCAACAACAGCTGTGGTAACTTGACATTTCAAAACAATAATTGGGGAAACCTGGTTCTACTAATAACAACTAAAATTAGGACTCTGCCCAACATATATCAATTTAATAAGCACCTCTCCTACTATCCATTAGTCATTTGAGAAACATACTATTAATAGTCATTATATTAATATTTGACTCTGCCCTCTGAAAGCTCAAGATGGTTTACATAGAGCTTTCAGGCAGTTTCCCATCTGCAACAAACTTTTCTTACTTTTTACAGTGGAACAGCTCTGTGCACCCTCCCAAATGCTGAAATGAAAACAATAGTTCATATTTAGCTGAATCTTTATTTACATAACAGATTCAAGGATCATTCTGAAGCAAATTACACTGCTGCTATCTAGTGAAAGCAAGGGGTAAGGCCAGGGATAGGCTATTCATATGGTATTATGAAAGTTTGCAGATGGAACTGGTGCAATGGTTGCCCACAAGGATTGCTGATTCCTTCCAAAACTCCCTTGGACAGGTACTCTTCCTTCCCCACTAGCATTCGAAATAATAACCCTAACCTTTAGAAACTCCATAATAATTAAACTCTCAGACTTGTTTTCTTTAAAAAATGGTTTTGGCTTTTGTCAAGATTAACTTCTGTAAATATTTGACATTATTTTAATAAATCTTGTGATTTGGAAGTGTCTTACATTACAAAATGTTTGTGGTTGTATGTACTGCATAGCTTACAGCAGTATTTTCTGAATTTCTAGCAGCACACTGTAGAGAAAAACGCTTTTCTATTTAGTTTTACAGAGAACACGTTTCTGAAACTTTGCTCAAGAGGTCCTGCTGGGCCTTGCTGCTTCGTTAAGACATTCCTTTTTGCCCAACCTCCACCTTCCTTTCTTTGTTGCTAGCAGCTCTCTGACAACGGAGCTTTTTCCAGCCTTTCAGCTCTCTCTGACCTTGGAGATAACGCTGTGAGCAACTGAGCTTCTCTGGACAGTCAGTAGCCAATTAACATTCTTGACTTTGGGAACTAATTGCACCTGCAAGATGGGAACTTGATGCCAAGGACTGCCGCCTTTGCACTCAACCCCTTCTGCATGTAATCTCCTTTTGACTATGACATCACTTCTCTGTCACTTGATTGGAGCAGGGACCGCCCCACTGAAGTGGCAAGGATGGCATAACAATCCTTAACCTCACATGGAGACTTCAGATCTGCAGTGGGTTACAGCAATCCTTCCATTGTAACTCGCCCATCGTCTCAAATCTGGCTCTGATTGCAGATGGAATTCCAGGCGCCCATCCGCTTTGCCTTGCTGTGAAGCCTAGCCAGCCTTTGCCTCTTGACTAGAGATTTTTCCTCCCACCTTCTTGACAACTTTGTGATTTATCTTTTGCTATGATATTGGTATGTATAAGTTAGAGCTTACAAAGCTATAGGATTTGTTATTTTATTCCTCACATTCTGTCTTGTGCATTTTAATGTGAACTTGCACCTTAATTAAAATAATTATATTTTGTGTGGGTTTGTGACTTTGAAGTCTCAAAACTTTAAATCATTTTGCTGAACTCACTTTTGTTAGTTCTTGTGAACCACCTACCATTCAAATACCTTTTGCTGTGAATTCTACTTGCAACACCATTCTTGCAAGGTAGACTTTGCTTTGGTTAATTCCCTTATAGGCTCGGAGTGGTGTCCCTCCCCTCCTAAGCTTTGGGAACCGCTGAGGGACTGGTAGCAGATTTACAGGGCACTTGGAGGACTTTCCTTCACTTGCCAGTTTTGTAACTTTGTGTAAACCGGTCTACAGGACTTTGCCGGCTCCATCTGGTCTGTAAGTGATTTTGCTACTTTTACGACTGGCAAAACCAACTCATGTTATTATTAGATATAAGTGGAGGATCTGCAAGGACTTGTGGAGGGGGATCTCATATCCCCCCTCTCTCATCATGTCCTCTTTCCCTTCCCGACCCCCAAAGCCTCTCCCCCTTTCCCTGCTTCCTTCTCTCCTTCCCACCCACTTCCATCTGTCGCCCCCCATTTTCACATTTCCCAACTTCCCCAGTAGCCTCTCCCCTATGGCCCAGCTGTGTGGGGCCAGCTGAGCCAGGCCCAGTTGTATGGTGGAGAAGCTGCAAGGACTTGTGGGGAGCACTTCATTTTTTCTTGTATGCCCTTCCTTACATTATTTCCTCTTTCCCTCTTCCCAGAAGTTTCCATATACTTATTTTTCCCTTTGTTGTTCTCTCCTTCAAACCCACTAAACAACTTACTTTTTATCTGCCCAATCTTCATCTATATTTATTAATTTACTTCATTTATATACTGCCTTTCTCCACAATAGATACCTAAAGCAGCTTACATATTTCTTCTTGCCTCCATATTATCCTAACAACAACTCTGTGAGGTGGGTTAAGCTGAGAGTGACTAGCGCAAGGTTACCCAGCAAACTTCCACAGCAGAGTGATAATTCAAAGCTGGGTCTCCCACATCCTACTCTGAAACCACTATACCACACTGACTTTCATGTAGTGGCTGCTGTTGAACAGTAGCAAGCAATCAGGCCTGGGTGAGTCATGCAACTCATGTGGCATCATGTTGCGCAGTGGTTGCTTCTGGCCCTGGCCCTGATGAGTCCTCTCTCAAAGGCTAAAACTGCTCTAGAAAGGCCCTGTCCTCTCTCCCTGCCTTTTACCAAGCCTGGAATTCTGGCTAAACTGTAATGGTTGCCTAGCAACAGCCACTGAGGGCATCTGGTTACAGCTACAGGCACTCCTTTTATCATATTGGGGGTTTTAAAATGCCCCAATGCATTTTTTTAGATTTCAGATTTTTCTACAAACCTGAGGCATTTTTCAGGTGTGCAGGAAGATCTGTCTTGTCCATTCATGACTCCAATCTCCAGAGTTTGGAGCCATTTGGCTATTATTATATAACTTAATGATGATGTCTCAGGACTTGTCTCAGCCAAGAAAGAATAGTAAGATAGGTTGTAAAGTATGAAACAAGGGGCATTTTGCTTGCCATCACCCATACATTTCAGGTTTCTATTAACTATTAGGATTAGATGTTCATCTTTCTGAAAGATCCAGTAATCTGCTGCTTTGACTGATCAGATTCCTTCTATGCTTATGTATTTGGGTTCTTACCTCCTGTAAATATGTATATTCATGTTGCTGAATATAATAAATTATAGCAGTTTTGGTGAGGGAACAAGTCTTTCCTACGTGCAGAGAAGTTGATTTAAATCTGTTTTAAATAAGCATTGATTAATGAGCTACTTATTAGTCTAGACACTGAAGATACTTCATAACTTGAGAAGAACTCCTGCTGCCTCTGAGCCCCCTCCCTCTGTCCTGGTTTTATATGATTTCACAGAATGGATTGTGAAAGAAAATAATCCACAGAACAGCATTTTAGGGTGAATTAATAAATCTCTGATGGGGAGAGACTTTAGCTGTTGAAATATTCAAAATTATGCACAGTAACAATGTTTTGTTAGAGGTGACTATGCACCAGTCCCACAACATTCTGGTCACAAGGTCAATGGGACAACCTGAACATTTGACAAGACTCTAATCCCTCTGTGCATCATCCAATCATATATACTCAACTTTAGCAAATTAACCCTAGTCTATTCTAACTGTACATGGGATTTGCAGTGCTATATTTCCCAAGTAAAGATATCAAAATGTTGAGCTTGTTTGAGCCTGGCACTATATGTCTGGTAGCTGAAACCACTGTGGGCTGCTGAAGTGCAGTGAATTCCATTACTATCACAATAGATCTGATTCTCAGCAAATCTGTGAATGCTTAAAATGAGACATTAAAGCCATGAACAGAGAAGACAGAACATTTTACAAACCTGACAAAACTTTAAAATCTAAAACATAATACAGTGAGGGTATTAAATCCCCCCATACCCCAATAATACAAGCAGTGCCTGTAGTTGTAAGAAACAAATACCCGCAGTGGCCATTGTTAGGCAATCACAAAGTGTTGCCTTAAAACCTTGGTTTCTCTCAGTAAAAGGCAAGGAGAGAGAGACCCAGGCTCGAATCCCCTCTCTGTTGGAAGCTCATTGGGTGACCTTGGGTGACCAATTAAATATTCTCAAGCCTAATTTACCTCAGAGGGTGGTTGTGAGGATAAAATGGAGTACAGGATACAAATGAAATGAATAATAATTGCAGCTGAACATAGAAGAAGATAAAAGGTAGGTTGGCTGGTGGGTGGGAAGGAGACAAGGAAGCAGAGAAAGAAGAAAGCTATGGAGCGTTCAGAGAAGGACAGAGGAAACAGTAGGAAAGGTATAGTTGCCAGGCCAAGCCTGGCAACTGGTGGGAAGGTAAGGTTGAGAACTTGGGGTGTGTGATATCAGCAATGTCACCAACATCATTACATCACTTCTGGAGAAAACCCGGATGCAACATAGGGTAACTATAGGAATTACCATAAACTGGGTAAAACCATAGAGTTTCTGGCAATTCCTACAGCTACTCTGTGTCACTTTTGGATTTTCCTTGCCATAGCAGGATGCATGGTAACCCTAGGGGGGAGGTGAAAATGAGATGCCCCCTGCAAACCCTTGTCAGTGGTCTGCTTGCATAGATAATAATGCCTTTACTTAGAGCAGTGGTTTCCAAACTTTTGGGGACCACTGCCCCTTTGGTTCCATAAACTCCTCCCCAGTGCCCCCTATCTGATCCCATAAAAAGCATTATTCAGAATAGTGGTTCCCATGACCCACTAAGGAAGAAATTCAGAACAGGGAGGGTTCCCCTCCCTCCCCACAATGGTCCCACAACTGCTTTATTTTCCCAGATCTAGCTTAAACCATTAGTTGTAAGGCAGACCACCTACCCCACAATCATAAGCAGAATTGCATTTTTCTAAATTTATGGAAGTCAATGGGCTAAAGCTTAGAATCTCACTATTAGAGCCTGTAAATTAGCGCTACTGAAGCACTGACAGGAGTCAGCCACTCAGTGAGCATGGCCAATTGACAAGTAATTTGAGAGAAGTTCCAAGGAAGATTTAGGATATAGCAAATAGTGTCCAACACACACACATCTCCAATCATCTGTTGATTAGTGACCCCCCCCCCCCAAACTACGTATCTTCACTTGGGCAAATTTTTAGTCCACTATTTCTTGCCCGTTGTCTGATGCTATTGTACAGGGAGATGATTCTGAGATGGTTATTGTCCTAGGCACAGGCACTATAGCATAGTTTTTGTTTTTGTTTTAAAAGTATTAACTCAGTCCCTTTCCCAGTCTTCCAAAAAAAAAAAAGAATGGGCAGCTCCAGACAAGCAATGGTATTCCTGTGAACTAATTCTGAGGCTGCCAAGTTAGCAAGTTTTATTTACAAGTAGTCTAATGATGTCCAACTCAATCATGCATGTACCACACTGCTTTCAATGGGCACAATAGCCCACTGCCGCTTCCTCTATTAAATCATCTCTATATTTGTGAGGTTGAAAGCTCAATGTTGGCACGCAGTAGTCAAGCGTGTAAAAAATGATTACTCAGATCCCTTTCAACACAAATTTGCTGCATGAAATGGCCTGGCTGTGACCTAGGAAAATCAATGCTGTTGTTTTTAATGATTAAAACAAAAATGGTTGGGGCCCATTTCCCAATCTCTGCTTTCCAGTCAGCATTTAAGTATTAAACAGTCTAGCCCTGTGCAAAGTTACTCCACTCCATGTCCATTGATTTACTGGATACTGACTAGAGTAACTCTGCATAGGATTGCTTTGAAAAGTGGTCACCCAGCACTCAGAGAACTATCAGTTTCTTTTATTATTATGACTATCAGTGTTGCCATCATCATCAGTTGTGAAGGAAGTCAGAAGTGAGCATGCAAAAGACAGTTTGGCACAAGAGGGAGTCAGAATTCCAAATGCTGAGATCAAAATTAGTCCACTTAAGCACACTGTATTCTGTGTTACGTTATGGGTATCATGAATTCAAACAGATTATCTGGCCACAGTAAGAAATGATCCACTTGTTTGGCTAACATTAATAAGAACTTATTTTATAACATATCCTCTAGTATTAGCAGGGCTCATTTTGAGGGGCAACGCACAGGAATGCAGTTCCGGCAGTTCCCCAAAGCGGTCACATGACAGATGGTTACGCCCACCTGACTCTTGGCCATTTTGGGCCTGTTTTGGCCTGGATTGGGGCCGACATGGCCCAGATTGGGCCTCTGATGGGTGGTGGATCACTCTCCCGCTCAGCAGCGGCCTGATCCTGACCATTTTGGGCCCCTTTTCGGCCGCTTTTTGGGCCCAATTTTGGCCCTGAATGGCCAGGATTGGGTCCAAAACAGCCAGGATAGGTGACGTCAGGGGTGGTAGCATATGCAAATCAGTTATGCCAATGACACACTTCCGGCAATGTCAAGAGGTGTGGTATATGCTAATGAGTTATGCTAATGAGTTCCTCCATCTCTTTTTCTACGAAATGACCCCTGAGTATTAGGACTCATAATTTTCACAATACAGAGATGCTATTCAGAGAACTTCAGAAGAGAAGCACCTTTTCACATGCTGTGTGGAAAAGCTTGAGCATTTGAACTTTCTAGAATAGTTGTGTGTATTTTTAATCCATCTACCAAATGCACAAAGGGAAGATTAAAAACAAAATAAATATAATTGTAAATGTTGTAATGAGTTTTACCTTCTAAGCATTACCTGGTCACTCACATAATAAAGAAACTCAAATGAGCCCAAAGGTTTTTAAAGATCTGCTCCTGCCCCTTTCCTTACTCCCTTCTTTACCAAAAATCAGAATAAGTTACTCATCAGCCATATAAACCAGGTCACAGTGGGCCACCAGCAGTGGGCACATGCACTGCCATTAGGAGAATGCAGAGATAATCTGACATAATCCTCTCACTTCTCAATTAAGGCAATCCTATTCCTTTTGCTTTCTGCTTTCAGCCAAATGTTATTAAGAAGATACAGATTCATCTGCAACAGAAATCTGAGCAAAGTAGACCTTATTTATTTTATTTGGACTTCTACCCTCAGGATGAGTAGCAATACTTAACAACCACTACAACAAAACAAGTGTGGCAGTACAGTCATCTAGTGTGGGCAAAAGATGTGGATATAAGAAGTATGGATATAAGTGAGTCTCATTGTTAAAACATTCTTTTTGCTTTTCTTCAACATACAAGATCAACTAAGGGTAAGTAAGTCCCCTGCTAGCCATATCTGAAGAACTGACACTTGATTCTCTTTCCCAAACCAGTCACCCATATAAACTCTTCCATGGTTCCAAACTACTTCCTTGATCTCCCTTCCAAGTGAGCTAGTCCAGACCTTGCCAGCAGGCAGTTAGCCAGCAGCAAATTACATTGGGGCCCAATCGTCTGCCTATAACAAGCTATTCTCTAAAGAGTGACCAGGTAGCCCATTCCTACAAACTCAAGCATGTTACTCTTCCTGTATTTTGCATGGTCCAGTTCTGAACTAATTGCTTCAGGGAAAAGCAGAGGCAAACAAACATACAGGACAAAAGTACATGAGATCTATACAGAGTTTTATACTCCAAAGAATGGGAAACTAATTCTCTCTGAATTAGCGTTACAGGTAAAAATTAGTCACAGTTTCAGGCACACCAAGAACACTTTGATCTGTATATTTTTTAAAGGCATGAGTCTGTTTTATAGCCTGCGGGAAAAAACTAATCTGTAGAGTTTACTTTTAAAACCTCATCCTGTTGCAAATGGTATTCACTATCACTCAGAGTCAGTACTCAAGGGCTTGCTAAGGGAGGGTCCAAAAAAACTAGGAGCCAGTAAATAATGGAGGGGGGGCTAAAAAGGTCTTAAGGAGTATGTTAGAAGAGGATAAGGAAGCAATTAATGAGAAAGAGGTGAAAAGAAGTTTTTATGTCAGGCTACAAATGCCTTTGTTGTAAAGAACAATTGTAACAAAATATAGCATGATGTTTGTAATCCTTATTTATTTATACAGAACTCTTACTTAATAAAGTATTTCATGTTTTAACAGATTACATCCTCATATAGTTAAACCCACCTGCAATTAAAATTATTCCAGTTTTAACAATAAGCAATTAGATTAAGAAATAGTGACTTGGCCACTATTGGCCACAGAGTATAGTGAGAGGCTCTTTAACTCTGATCTTTGACATCCAAGTGTTTTTCTTTTTGCCTCCTGGACTACATGGATTCCCTAATTGTTGGTGTAATCATGATTTTGCTAGCTGCAAGGTTTCCAGACCAGCATCAGTACTGAGTCTAATTTTAAAAGGTACAAGGTATAATTCAAGCCAAAATGAAGCTTTTTTGAGTTCCCTTGATTCGTTGTGGGTGGGCACATCCCAAACTCTCCCATTAGAATCAATGCTGCTCAGACATGCTTTACTTAGCTTGGGTAATATCTATTCATCTATCACATTTTCATGACTTTCATCCAAGTAACTTTTATTTCAGGATAAATACAATAATTTCCCATTAATGTCTTCTAACCTGAATAATATATATGTTATATATTAACAATCTTGTTAATTAATCATACCTTCCTACTTGGTGAAAAGGTGACCATAGTGCCTATTCACTCTTGGGGGATCAGAGGTTAATGGGATGAAGTGGGAAACCATAGAATAAATAGCTACACAGATGCTAGGAGTTGGTGAGGGAGGACAGGTCTGTCACAAAAAGATAATTACAACTGAAACCATCCACTGAACTGCTAGAAAAAAAACAAGAGCATTATAAAATCTGTGGTCTAGTTAACTGAGTTCAAGGTCAAAAAGCCAAACCAATGAAGGCTTATTTTCTCCCTCTCTCCCTCTCACACATATTTACCTATTTCTCACTTATCTTTCAGAACAATCTTAAAGACTTTTTTTTGCAGAAATAAAGTCCCAGGGAACTTATTCTCAAGTAAATGTGCATAGGGTTGCAGATTCTTTCTCTTAATAGCCCTGTCTCAGCTTCCTGGAATACACAATGAAGCAATACAAATGTACAATGGGACAATAATAATGCAATAAATGATATCAACCATTATTATATCATGTCATATTATATCCTGTCAAGTGATAGAAGAGTGCTACTTGTAACTTACTGTGGTAGAATCCTACACACCACCATGAACTACCCTTTCCCTGTTTTTGGATAACACTGCAGTAGAAGTCCAAGTGATGCAGAGTTTAGTTTAGAGCTGAAGCTCTAAGAAAGATCAATATATGATTTAAAGAGCAGGGAACTAGTTGACCAATGGCAGAATGCATCTATATATGTGTGCTCACGCATGCTAGATGTCTTTTTAGGCTAAGAAGCAGACAGCTACCTCCAACCATATCTGTGTACTTAGAATCTGGACTTTAATCCGGATTAAAAGTGAAAAGCAAATTGGTCTTGCTTCCGAACTTGTCATGGACCCTTTGATTCTCACATTTGATCAATAACACATTAGTACATACAAGTAATGCACTTAAGAAATAAGTAAAAGAAACGAGGCCGTAATCTCCAGGAGAAGAGGAAAGGGATCAGGCTCTCCAGTGTGTCTACGCTTCATAAGTAACTGAGAAACTTGACAGACTGCTTGTGATTTCCTTAAAAGTCTTTGTGGTCTCTCTTAAAGGGGCTCTCTGTTGATTCATGTTGATCATGCCTGACAGCTATTGTTTCTGTTAATAATAATCATAAATAAACTGGACAAGGTCTCCTGACCTGAAATGAGCATATCTACAGCACCATATTCATTACAGCAATGTGTATCCATGACAGCAAATCAGGAAGGGTCCAATGCTCTTGACACCACACATTAAAATGATATCCAAGCCAAAATGTCTTGGGTTCCTGACATTTTTTTTACAGTTCACAATGGCAATCTTTACATATGGGCAGGAAATAGCAAAAGTGAATCTTGTTCTGAGAAGAAACACTGAGCTACTTCTCTGATCCATATGGTAATGCTAAAAGGTTTCCTTTTGCATCCCAATTTAATCTTAGCCTTGTGCTACAGTTTTAATCTTATTTTTATGACCCCATAAATCTGTAGCTGTGTTGGTCTGCAGATCTAGGTCCAACAGCACCTTTGGAAATCTAGTTGGTCTTTGGACCTTAAAAACCAACTAGATCTTGTTATTGGAGGGAGATGAAAAGAAAATATTCTGTGAGGAAGTATTAAATGGTAAATGATCCATGAGGGGAAAGAAATTGTATTGATTTTTTAAAGAAATTGTTTTCAAAAAGCACTGAAAAATATTTAAATGTGATCTGTTCTATCTTATAGGGTAAACTGGAAATATACACCAGCCATTCAAAATGCTGGTCTGCATTCAAAAATGGAGCAATTCTAGCTCAAAATTAGCCTTTGACCTTCTCCCCTTCCTTTGCACTTTCACCTTCTTTGCACAGTTTAGTAAAGATGGGCTTTATACAATGTGCAGAAGGTCAATGGATCCAAGCTGCATCAGGGTAACAGGGCAAGCAATCCCCTAAGTGCCTGAGTGCTGGAGGGGAGCTTAAGAATCAAGCCATCCACATACATTATGTATTTTCTAGAACTAAACCATCCCTGACAGATGCTTATGCAGCTGCTTATCAAAAACCGTACATGAAGGATCTTATACCATAAGAGGAGAAATGTTTCTAGAGTAGGCCAGGCATCAGAAATAAAACCAGTGTGTGCTAGCCTATGAACTGCAGAAAGTATTGGGGGGTGGGGGGTAGGATTTGAGTAGAAGAGCAGAAACCACACCACACAGTGGAATTCTCAGAACATGGGTGCACTTGTTAGCTACATTAATAGAAAAGTGTACCAGTTAACTCCTCCTGGGGTATGTTCATATTTCTTGTAAGCTAATCACAATGCACAGAGTTCTCTATCTTCTGAAATTGTAGGAGGTTAGGGCTCTTACCTATATGACGTTGTGAGTTACAGTAGGGATAGCACACATGTGTATATTACTTCCCTCCACTTGCATACTCCTTGAACTAAGGTTGGACAAACATTTTACTCTGTACACATCATCACCTGATGTGTACACCATGCTATAAGGGCTGGATCTTGAAGCATAAGTTCTGCTGAGCCCTCAAATGCAGCTGTGCAGCACTAGCCTTGAGCTGAGAATGAGTTATTCCATTGTATATAGTAGTTAAAATATTAGCATCTAGGAAGCTTGGGTTTGAATCATTCTGCCATGGCAGCTTGATGGGTAACCTTTGACCAGTCACTCTCCCTCAGCCAAACCTACCTCACAGGGTTGTTGTTGTGAGAATACAATAGAGGAAGGGAGAATGATGTTGTAAATCTGTTTGGGTCCCCCCTGGGGAGAAAAGCAGGGTATAAATAATAAATGAATTAAAATGAAAAGAGGAAGAAAACCCAACAGAAGCAGCAGAGGAACACAGGAATGAACAGGAGCAAAGCACGGCAGCAGAAAGAGTGAATAAATTATTAGTTCATCTTCCAAGCCTTCATTACTCTTCAGAGAGAGACCAACTTCATCATCATCATCATCATCATCATCATCATCATCATTAACTTTTAATGACTTGCTATTTATTCCCTTGGGAGCAGTAAACATGATGACATGGCAGCATGTGACTTTCCCCAATGGAGCCATTTCAGGTTGGAAAAAGAGTGTGCAGGGGAAGGTTAAGCCCCATGTCCCTGTGATCCGTGGCCCTGAGCCAAATTAGGCCACCACACACTTAGGAAGCATTGCGTTCTAGAACATGGTTAAAACATTATGTGCAGTTAGGTTTTCTGTTTCCTTTTGTTCACTCCTCCTATTTCCAAAAATACAATATTCTTAAGTAAATGGAAAAGGAGAGATCATTTTTGTTATCTTTTAAATAATAAGAACAATAAACAAACTGAATTTTAGTGCCTTTCCTTGCAATTTTTCTATAACTTTTTAACGTTTCTTTCTTTGTTTGTTTGCTTTATGCAGAAAGTTTTGGGATTCAGGAGGAACACCTTCAGCTGTATTTTTGTGTAAATGCTCTATGTCTTTCTCCAGTACATCGATTAATAATGTTCTTATTGCTCCTGTGACGTACTGTAAATTTGAAAAAGCTTGGCAGTGGTATACACACAGCTGTGGGACTGTTAAGGGTTAATCCTTCATAGAAACAGAGAGCTTTGAGTGACAGGCTACTCCAAGGGACCTGATTGGGTAGCATGAGCTGGAAAGAGGAGGGGCTGTTTTCAGTCCCAGCTTAGAGGACTTGAATGTGAAGAGTTGGGGGAGATGGAGTCTTAACTGAGAGCAGTTTAACACAGACAAGAGAACTGGGGAAAAGATGGCAAGGAAGTTTGAGAAGTAGGTACAGAGAGACTCCCATTCAGGCCAAAGAAAGGAGATAGATCTTCTAAGGAGAGGAGACTTTCCCTACCCAGACAAACAGGGAGGTAGCTCTGGAGAGTGAAGAGATCCCTGGTTGGGTGTAGTTCGAAACTGCCTGTGGAGACCTTCAAATTTAGTTAAAAACTGAAGGAAAGCACTGGTATGTGAAAGGAAAGCTGAAAGAAAGCACTGGAGTGAAAAAACTCTCCAATGGTCAGAACAAATATAGACAGCTCCGTTCTCAAAAGGAAGCTGGGCAGTGCTTGGCTATATAGTTCAGCATAAGACAGGTCCAGTGACAAGAAAAGCACCATTTTTTCCCAACCTTTACAAAGAAGAAGCCATAAAAGAAGAAAAGATGGAGAAATACTTGCAAGAGACATCAATCAAAGGGTTTACAATCAAGTATACAAACATTCTAAATCAAGTAATACAAGAGATACATTTTACAATCAAAAGGCTGCAATGGCTCCAGGTCCAGATGGACTCACAGCCTCCTATTATAACTTTTTGAGGACAGATTAGCTATACTCTTGCAAAAAGTGCTGAAGGAGATACAAGACAGGAAGATATTACAATGGATGAGGCAAGAAGCAAACATAATACATAAAGAGGGAAATGACCCATTAATACCACAATCATATAGACCTGTCTCCTTACTGAATGTGGACTATGAGATATTTACAACAATAATGGTGGAAAGATTAAGAAGATGCATCTCAGAAGCAGGGCTTTTTTTCAGTGGGATCTCCCCAGATCTGAGATCCAGCACCTCTGAAAAAAGATCATGTGATTGGTGGCCCAGCGCCCAAATACCCATGGACCATCTCCTTGGGTGGAGCTTCTCCCAGGCCGCCTGCTTCCCAGCCTCTTCTCCAGCCTTTCCCCCTCCCTCCCTCCCCTCTCCCTTTTGTCTTTCTTTTCTTCTTTCCTTGCTTCCCTCTTTCTTTCCCTCCCTCCTTTCCTCTTTCCATGTCTTTTCTTCCTCCCTTTCTTTCCTTTCCTTCCTGAGCCGCTGCCACTGCCTGGCTGGCTGAGAGGCAGGCCGGGAGGGAGAAGAAAGGAAGAGACAGCTGTCCTCCTGTTGCTCTTCTTGCTGCCATTACCGCTGTGCCAAGCAAGGGGTGAGAGAAGGAAGGAGGTGCGCAGCTGGCTGGAGGCGGTGGTGAAGGAGCAGCTCGGCAGGGCACTCCCCTCTCAGCTGCCCCACAGGGAAAGAGCCCCTGTCCTGCCCACCAATTTCATGGTGGTGTCGGTGGAGGCGCCCACTGAGGGCGAGAAGGAGGAGCACCCGGGGGACAACTGCCACTGCCGCCCCCAGCGGAGCCAGGCAAAGAGCCCAGCAGTGGGAGCTACAGCAGGCAAGGCAGCAGCGCCCAGTGGCAGCAAGCCGAGATTGGCCGCGTGGAGCAAGGTGAGGCTGAAGGTGAGTCTTGGGACTTCTTCACTACCTGTGCGGGGCAGGTGAGGCAGCCACTTGGACTGGCCATTGTCAAGATTAACAGGGTAGGCAGCCACTTCCCTCCCTGTCCCCGCCCTAGTCTTTGGGAGCAAAGGAGCCTCTCAGAAGGCTCCCCCGCGGAGGCCAGTGGTGAGCCATGGCGCTGCAGCTTGCAGCTGGCTCTTGTTTGTGCAGCCAGCCAGTCCCACAGAGGAAAAAGGGGGTTGTTCTATGAGCCTCCCTCTTGAGGTGGGGGGTCTTTAGGAGAGAAGATGTAAGAGAACAAATGGTCACAAATTAGACATTAAAAGTGAAAACACTCAGAAACCTGGAATTAAAAAGGATGGAATGTTTCAGTAGAGATCAGTGCATGAGCTGGTGTCAACCACTCTAAGGGTGGAGCTTCATTGGTCAAGTGGAGTCTATGTTCAGTCAATGGGGAAATGGTAAGGAGATGCTTATAAGGGTTGCTTCCCAGCCTTTTCTTTTTCGCATTCTGCTGACTCTTCCATGCAGTTTTTTGCAAAGCCTGACTTAAATGGTCAAGAGACTAACAGTATGTCATGTTAAATTGCTTCTGTTTTGTTTTGACTGTGTATCAACTTTCTGCTTGTTTTCACATTTATGCAGTCCATACCTTATTGTATTATTGAATGTCCCAGCCCTAGATCATATTGATTTGCACTGTAATCTGCCTTGAGTCTCAGTGAGAAAAGCAGACCATAAATAACATAAGTAAATAAATTAGACATTACCTAGTCCCACAACCTAGGAAACTAGAAGAATCTGGATTTAAGACTGTTTAATGCCACTGCTTTCTGTCAGATTTAGGTGGAAAGTCATAAACTAGTGATGGGTGTCTATATCCTTTATAGTATCTGGAAAAGCCAATCTAAGCCATGAGATATTGTTGCTCTAGGGTTTCCTATTAAGCTGAAGTAAGAATGGCTATGGGCTGTGATCCAGGAGGTCCCTGGTTCAAATCTCATGTCTACCAGGAGCTCACAAGGTGGCCTTAGGTACTCTCAACCATCCATCCACAATATGAGAACAACATTGGCCTACCTTCCAGGGCCATTGTAAGGGTCACCAGTAATATCTGTAATACTCTCTGAACAATTAAATTGCTATAGAAATGCAAAGCATTATTATTATTAGAAAAAGTGCAATAATACATAGCACCGTAGCTTTGACTTTATTTATTCCCTTATTGGACTTCTATCCCACCCCATCCAAAAGGCAGGGTAGCTTGCAATACTTTAATTATGACTCTTGTTTATGTACCAACAAAACTGCAGCACTGGAAAGCAATCATAAGCAAAACCTACTTAGCTTCCGAGATCTAAGATCAGGCTAGCCTGGCTATACTGCCCCAGTTAATTCTTATGCTAAAATAACTGTGAATTGATCTTTCATCCACACATTTCTCTAATCATTTTTAAAGTTCCTAATACCCTCTAGCAGTTGCCACTTCATGTGACAGTGAACTCCACATGTTACAGATGTACTCTTTAATATCCAGAGGAGTTAGCCATGTTAGTCTGTAGTTGTGTCAGAATGTCAGTTCTCAAGCCACAGCTACGCCATGTTCTCCTGTTATAACCTGTAGTTATTCAGTTCTCTCCCTCCAGGCCCAGGTGCTGCCCAGACTGCCTATATCCATGGGAATGAAGAACTCTTATCAGCCCGGCCGACCTTGATGTCCTCGCCTTCCCAGGCCTTCTAGACAGGACTAAGGGGGGAGGCTGGGAAGGGGTGTTTGAAATGTTGTTACAGAGTACTAGCAGTGACTGGGATTACAAAGGGTTGGGTGGCTAGCACGACTGAGATGTCAGACCAAGTCCCTTCGGGGGCAACTGCGACATCTGGCCCCCAAGCCCAGTTGCAAGGAGCCCAAACCACGGAGGAAGCTGTGGAGAGAGCTGACTGCCAGCAGAGAGCCTGGGAGGAGAGCTTGCTCCAGCAGCCCGGAGAGGAAGAGACGCAGCCAGACCTCAACGTACAACAGGAGAACCACTGCCAAGCCTTAGAAGCCCAAATGGAGGTGATGCAAGCAGATTTAGCACAAGCCACCTATTTGATTGCGTTGCTAGTCCAAGGGGAGGAAGGTGCAGGATGCACCGGTGCCCATGTCCCAGCGGGACTACACCAGTTGCTTGAACTAGCAGAAGCTAGGGGCAATGCAAGACCAGCCGCCCCACCCGCGCAAGGCCCACCACTCCCGTTGCCACCGCCACCGGGAGGAGTCACACCCACCGCAAATGGTGTGCAAGGAGGGATAGCGCCCCAGGGTCCAGCAGCGGGAGTCCCTCCAGCGGGGGGCCACCTGGCTCGAGGGCCGGCGCCACCGCCGCAACTGGGACCAGGGGGAGCAGGGCCACCAGGGAGATTCCCTGTCCCACCTCCACCTCAGCTGCGTCCGGTTGCTCCAGGAGCGCTACCAAGACCTGTGCTGGTTCAGCCGCGTCCCCAAGGTATATCTCCTGCACCGCGACAACCACCTGCACAACCGGTTGACTTGGGAGGAGCCGGTGAGGGCGAACTACCGATGGGATGGATTAAGCTGGAAGCTACCTTCAATGGTGATCCTTGCAAATTGGGATTCTTTGTCGTACAAGCCCTACAATTCTTCAATCAATGGGGTTACCTATTCCCCAATGAAGAAAGCTGAGTGATGCACCTTGCGGCCTGCCTGGAAGGCATAGCAGCTGAGTGGTATGTAACCCTCTACTATACGGGGGGCCCAGAGCTGGGGAGTCTGCAAGCCTTTATTGCCGTGCTCAGAGCCCAATATGAAGACCCTCTAGAAGAGGAACGGGCCCGCATGGAACTGCAAACCTTGCGGCGAGGGCCCCAGTCAGTGAGAGATTATGCAGCCAAGTTCCGTCAGCTAGCAGCCAAGTGCCCACATCAAGAGGAAGGAACCAAAATTGTACTCTTTCAGAACAGGATGAACCCTAGGTTACTGGACAGGGCACTAATGCAAGATGATCCCCCCAACGCATCTGGGGTGGATACAACTGGCTTGTGAAGTGGAGAATCGCACCCAAGTTGTTTGAAGGGTGGAGCAACAACAGGCCACGGGGACCCGAAGAGCCCCGCCAAGTCAGCAGGGAGGACGGGGTGCCCCCGCTGCGAGAGGAGCCCGTGAAACGAGATGGAGACAAGGCCTATGCCTCCAATGCGGAAACAGCAGGCATTTTGCAGCCCAGTGCCCTCTTTGGAGGCAAGTGCTGGCACCCCCAGTGCATCCCACTCCAGCCCCACGATCCAGCAGAGGCCGGGGTTTACATAAGAAGGGGCGCTCAGAAATCAGCTTGGAGGCGGAAGAAGTATGCATGGAGTTTGAAGCACAGGTCTCGGAGGCCGATGAGCTCAGCCCGCCATCGGGAAATGAGATGGATCTGTCGTGAAGAGGCCCCAACGGCAGATAGAGGAGAAGACCACCCCAGAGGAGGTGAGAGAAAGAGGGGCCATATTATTCGTTCGCGTTATGCTAGTAAATCCTAAGAGGGGGACCCACATCTGAGTCCAAGCCTTAATTGACTCAGGATGCTCCCGGGATATTATAGCACCAGCACTAGTAAATGGACTGGGTCTAGAAATGCATGAACTGAAAGTCCCAATTGTCTTTGAACAAATGGACAGATCTAACCTGAACCCAGTGGTTCTAGAAACAGAACAAGTGCCCATGGGCATGGGCAAACATTGGGAAGTGCGTCCATTTATTGTAAGCCAAGCAGCCAAATATACACTCATCTTAGGCACTAGGTGGTTGTGGGATCACAATCCCTACATCAACTGGGCCAAAGGAATGATAGTATTTGATCCGGAATATTGCCAATAGCACCATTGGAAAGCAGAATGGGGTACAGTAGCCCCCACGAATTCAGAGGTCGCTCTGTTAACCGCTGAAGAGCTAAGTTTAATCCCTCCAGAGTATCAAGACCTGGCTCAAGCCTTTAGTGAGGAGGAGGCGGATAGCCTGCTGCCGCACCGGAACACGGACTGTGCTATTGAATTAATCCCAGGAGAGAAGCTCCCCAAAGGAAAGTTATATTCCATGAGTCCGGCAGAAAGACAAGAACTCAGAAAATTCATAGACAAGAATCTGGAGAGAGGATTCATTCGCCCGGCTAGCTCCCCACATGCAGCTCCTGTGTTGTTCGTGAAGAAAAAGGATGGGGGGCTCCAACTGTGTACAGACTTTCGAGGCATCAATGCTGTCTACGACCAACGCCTATCCGATCCCGCTAAGCCGTGACCTGCTAAGTGAAGTGGCGCAGGGTAAGATCTTCTCAAAGTTGGATCTCAAAGATGCATATTTTCATGTTAGAATAAGGGAGGGGGATGAATGGAAAACCGCGTTCAATACCCCCTTAGGCCAATTTGAATATTTGGTCATGTCATTTGGCTTATCTGGGGCCCCTTTGGTTTACAGGTCAATGATAAATGAGGTCCTACATGAATTTTTGTACAAAGGAGTTGTTGTTTACCTTGATGACGTGCTTATCTATTCAGAAAATAAAGAAGCACATGTAAAATTAGTCCGGAAAGTCCTTGCCACCCTGATGCGCCACAAGCTCCCAATCAAGCTGTCCAAATGTGAACTTCACAAAAAAGAATTGGACTATTTAGGCTACCACATATCAGGACAAGGACTAAAAATGGACCCAGCAAAGGTCAAAGCTGTGCAAGAGTGGCAAGCGCTCACCACACGCAAACAATTATAATCGTTCCTGGGCTTTGCTATTTTTTACAGACAGTTCATTGAAGGCTTTGCCCAGATAGCTCTCCCCCTTACGGAATTACTTAAGACAAAAGGAAGGGGGGAGCAAACAGCCAAACCCACAGCCCGACTCCTTTGGACCCCAAGCTGTCAGCTAGCGTTCAAAACGCTGAAGGATCAGTTTACTACCAAGCTGGTTCTACAACACCCCGATGAGAATAAAACATTCATAGTACAAGTGGATGCCAGTGACTTGGCCATTGGAGCCATCCTCATGCAAAAAGGGGAAAGTGGTCAGGTACGGCCCTGTGCATATTTGTCCAGAAAATTTACAGAAGCAGAAAGGAATTGGAGTGTGTGGGGAAAAGAAGCTTTTGCGGTTAAAATTGCCCTTGATTCTTGGCGCCATTGTTTGGAGGGGGCACGACATCCCTTTCAGGTCTGGACTGATCACAAACATTTAGAAGCGCTCAGAACGCCCCGACTCCTTAATGCTAAGCAACTCTGCTGAGCGGAATTCTTTTCTAAGTTTGATTTCACTCTGAATTTCTTACCAGGCAGATCTAACTTCCTGGCGGATGCCCTTTCGCGCATGCCCCAACACCAGAGCAGGAAGGAGGAGACTATTGACACAGTATTTCCCCCACTCTGTCAGGTTCAGAATGCTCTCATGTATGTTATAACCAAAGAGACTCCATTTTAATTCTTTTAGTGCTTTATTCACAGGTGCCAAGACGTTCCCTAGCAGCTATCTCACAGAAGAGGAATGTTTTGACTACAGCTCTTCCAGCCTTGGAAAACTTTCACTTCCTCAGCTTCAGGGGGATTGTTTTGAGAACTATGGGGGGAGGTTGGGCCTGCTGGGGTTTGATACTCTGTATCTTGTTCTTTGCCTATCATTCATAACAATACATGTGTACCAGCCCAGATATTGCATTAGGGGGAGTGGTTACTACTCGTAGCCAGGCAACCAAACAGTCCGATGACCAAAAGGGGTGGAGAGCTAAAGTGAAAAGCGAAGTGGAAAAGGAGGGGGAACAAGCGCCCACAGGAAAAATGACAGAAACGGCGGCTGGAGAATGGTTTAAGGGAAATCGGCTGTATATCCCTGCTAGTTTGAGAAGGGTAGTGCTACAACAATGTCATGATGCTCGGACCACTGGCCACTTCGGATATCTAAAAACCTTACATTTAATACAAAGGCAGTTTTGGTGGCCCAGTATCCGAAGGGATATGTCTCAATATGTAGCTTCCTGCCTTACGTGTGTCATGGCGAAACCCAGAAGGGGGAAGCCCCCAGGACTACTACAACCATTAGAGACCCCCAACAGACCCTGGAAAGTGATTTCTATGGACTTTATTACTGATATTCCCCCATCTAAGGGTTGCACCTGTATTCTAGTCATGGTGGATCTGTTCTCCAAACAAGCCCACTTCATCCCATGCTCCAGTATTCCTTCAGCAAAAAAGTTGGCCAGTCTATTCATGAAACATATTGTAAGACTGCATTATTTTCCTTCCAAGGTAATATCAGATCGCGGAGTTCAATTTGTTGCCAACTTCTGGCGGGAGCTTTTACAAGTGGCGGGCATCGAACAAGGAATAAGCTCCGCCCACCATCCCCAGAGCGATGGGCAGTCTGAAAGAACTAATCAAGTACTAGAACAGTTCCTTTGATGCTATATTAATTTTCAACAAGATAATTGGACCCAGCTCTTGCATCTTGCCGAGTACGTGTATAACAACGCGGTACACAGCTCAACAGGAGAAACTCCCTTTAAAATCATCCATGGCTACGACGGAGTAGCGTTCCCCTTCGAAGAACAACCTCCCAGCAACCGCTCGGGAGACTTGAGCGAATGATGGACCACCCTGGCAAAACAATGGGCAGAAATCCAAAAAACTTTGAACAAAGCCAAAGCAGACTACAAAAAGTATGCAGATCGCCATCGTGTGGCACAATGGAAATTACACCCAGGAGATAAGGTGTATGTCTCCACAAAAAACTTCAGAACAGAACAACCTAGTAAAAAGTTGGGCCTGAAATACTTGGGACCCTTCCCAATAAAGAAAGTGATCAATGATGTGACTGTAGAACTAGATTTACCAAAAAATCTACGCCAGGTCCACCCAACTTTCCACATCAGCCTACTCAAGAAAGTACCACCTCCTGATGAATGGCATCCCAGCAAATTGGTGCCACACCCAACCATGATAGACAACCAAGTTCACTATGAAGTTGAGGAAATCTTGGATTCCAAACGCAGATACAATAAGCTCTTTTACCTAATTAGGTGGAAAGACTTTGAGGAGGGGTATCATGAGTGGGTGGAAGCTTCTCATGTAAATGCTCCTAGACTGATTGCTAAGTTCCATAAAACGTACTCAGAGAAAGCAGGGGCAGAAGGGTGAGGGGAGGGGTCTTAAGGGAGGCAGAATGTCAGAATGTCAGTTCTCAAGCAACAGCTACGCCATGTTCTCCTGTTATAACCTGTAGTTATTCAGTTCTCTCCCTCCAGGCCCAGGTGCTGCCCAGGCTGCCTATATCCATGGGAATGAAGAACTCTTATCAGCCCGGCTGACCTTGATGTCCTCACCTTCCCAGGCCTTCTAGACAGAACTAAGGGGGGAGGCTTCATTTTCATTTCATGTGTCATTCTCAACAAAGCTTTGGTTCAGCCAAGGGCCTCAAGTCCTTGGATCATGGACCCCTGTATCCTGAGCATAATCTTCCAATAAACCTTTTGAAACCAAGAGACCTTGTGCTTCTTGCAGAAGGGGGGGAGACAAACTCTAGATAACTGGGATTCCATAGTCTGACAAGTTGCAAAATAGTAAAAAGTCCAGTAGCACCTTTAAGACTAACCAACTGTATTGAGGCATAAGATTTTGAGAACCACATGTATAAGTGGGTGTCATCAAAATATTGATGGCACCCAATACCAATGCCTCAGACAATCTAATTCAAAAGTCTTTTAATCAAATGGATTCTGGTTTTGGAAAAGGCATGACCAAACTTGCAATGTGCTGCTCACAAAGTAGATTTCTGGCTCACAACACTGCACCGCTTAGAGGGAACATTGCTGCCAGCTAAGGGGCGGGGAGGCAAGCGGGCCCAAATCGAGGGAGTGCTCTGGGGCATGGCTGCACTTCCGGAAGTGTCATCGTGTGTTTCTGGTGGCACATGTGCTAATAGAGAGATCCACCACCTCTTTTCCCAGAAAACAAGCCCTGCTCAGAAGTAATTCATGAAAATCAAACAGGCTTTGTCCTAAAGAGATATATGAAAGATAATATCAGATATCTCCTTAATGCAATTAAATACTCAAGAAGAAAAGGTGAAAAAATTGTATTTATGTTTCTAGATGCTGAAAAAGTGTTTATTTATTTTATCTTATTTTATCTTATTTGTATTCCGTCCTCCCCACAAGCAGGCTCAGGGCGGATAACAGCATTAAAAACATTTAAAACATTCCATATAAAACATTTAAAAGCATCATACAAAAATATAAAATAGTAGTACTCTTTTTCTTGATGGCGGCAGTACAGTTAATTACAAATAGTGCAACAGTACAGTTGGACATAGCAGCAGCTTAAGAACAGTGGTGCGCAGCTCTCATAGGGAGGGGGTAGATGTTGTATCCTCCAGCCAGCGGAGGCCCAGCCTCAGCCATAAGCCTGGTGGAACAACTCTGTCATACAGGCCCAGAGGAAAGATAGTAGATCCTGCCGGGCCCTGGTCTCGGTAGACAGAGCGTTCCACCAGGTAGGAGCCAGGACTGAGAAAGCTCTGGCTCTAATCAAGGCCAGGCGGGCCTCCTTGGAGCCTGGGACTGATAATAATTTCTTTTCTCCTGATCGGAGGGTCCTCTGGGGAATATACGGGGAGAGACGGTCCTTCAGGTACGCTGGCCCCAGTCCGCACAGGGCCTTATAGGTCAATACCAAGACCTTGAACCTGATCCGATACTCCACTGGCAACCAATGCAGCTCGCGCAATATTGGTGTAATATGCGCCCTACTTGGTGCTTTCATAATGATGCGTGCCACTGCATTTTGCACCAGCTGTAATCTTCAGGTCAGGCTCAAGGGTAGGCCTGCGTAGAGCGAGTGATAGTAATCTAACCTAGAGATTACCGTTGCCTGGATCACTGTAGTTAAGTCACAGGTAGACAGGTAAGGGACAAGTTGCCTGGTCTGCCGCAATGTCATGAAAGCACTGCAAAGAATGCACTGTGGGACTGAGTTCTTGAATTGGATGCAAAGTATTTACACCAGTCAGCAAGCTACAATCCTAGTAAATGGTTTGTTTATGGAGAAAATTGAAATAACAAAAGGAACACAACAGAGGTGTCCAATATCACCACTATTATTTCTTATCGCCTTGGAAATCTTGCCAGTGAGAGGTAGGCAAGATAGAAGAATAGATGGAATAAAGGAGGGGAAAGAAATACATAATATGAAAAGCTATGCAAATGATGCGGTCATATCAATGAAGAACTCAAACAATTTCCTGACTTATGTAACGGAACAAATATTGAGATTTGGACAGTACTCTGGATTAAACATGGGCACGAACAGCATTACGAATGCAAAAAGACACAAATAGCCCGTTCGTCAGTTCGTGAACAAGCTGTTTGAGAGACCCCATTTTAGATGAACAAGTGGTAGTTGCAAGCCTCGTTCGTTGCGTTCGTCCACTGTTCGTGAAGCCAGACAGTCAGGCACCTTCAATCAATTCCCTTCGCAACGGAGTCAGGGACTGCGTGAACTCTGTCTGAACTCATTCTGTCACCCTGGAAACCCCAATCTAAGCCCAATTTAGCTTGATGGGCAGGTCTTCCTTCCGAGTATGGAGCTCCAAATTGGTTACACTTGGTTACATGGGAGCAGACACCAGGGGAGAGGGAGGGGGGAGGGGTGTTCTGTGGCTATGGGAATTCCAATCTCATCCCTGCAAACCCTGATAGGCCGTTCTGACTGCCAACCACAGACCTCCTGTGTTGCTCTATGGGACCTCTGGTTATAAAAGGAAGCATGCTTCAAGCTCTAGCTCTCAGTTTCAGCAGGCAGTGGAGTGGGAGAGAGCTGTTGCTAGCCTTTTGTGAGAGAGACAGGGAGAGTGCATTGGAGCTGGGATTCTTTGTGTGTTTGGAGTGATAGGGATATATCCCCTCCCATTCCAGGGCTGCTGCCAGGCCCTAGGGCCAAGCTCAGTGGGCACCTCGGCTGAGGGCTCACAATGATTATTATTATTATCAGTGCCTGATCTGGTCAGGTTTCTGGGAGTGGTGGGCTAGGGCTCTACCCCCTCCCTCTGGTTCCAGGGCTGCTACCAGGCCCTGGGGCCAAGCTCAGTGGGCACCTTAGCTGAGGGCTCACTCTGATTATCAGTGCCTGATCTGGTCAGGTTTCTGGGAGTGCTGGGCTAGGCCTCTACCCCTACCTCTGGTTCCTGGGCTGCTGTCAGGCCCTGGGGCCAAGCTCAGTGGGCACCTCGGCTGAGGGCTCACATTATTATTAGTCCCTTATCTGGTCAGGTTTCTGGGAGTGCTGGGCTAGGGCTCTACCCCTCTCCCTCTGGTTCCAGGGCTGGTGCCAGGTCCTGGGGCCAAGCTCAGTGGGCACCTCAGCTGAGAGCTCACAGTGTTCTTTCCTTTTCTTTCCTCCTTAATTCTTGTTTGCTGGCGCAATGAGGCTTTGCGTGGGGGCCAAGGTGGTCATGGAGGGTAGTGCAAAGATTTTCCCGGTTGCCCCATGGGAAGCAGCACTGGGCAGGGCTCTGGGGCAGCAGAGACTTCCAGTCCCCAAAAATCACCTGTGGGGGCTGTGGAGGAGGCCGAAGAGCTTTTGCCACTGGGGGAAGAGAAACTCTTTAAACTGTTTGAGGAGGAGGAGGGCGAGGGATCCATGGAGGAATGGTTCAATGAAACATCCATCCCGTCCCCATCCCAAACTCCTGGTGCTGTCCCTGCCTGCAGTCCACCCCTCACTCCGTCTTCCGTTGCCAGCTCCGCAGCACAGCCAGTAAGCGTTTGTCCTCCTTCCCCAGGAACAATTAGTGGGCCACGGTTCAAACTCTCTGTATGGAGGCCCTTTTGGGCCCTTCCGAATGACCCCCATGTGGTGAGGTGCCGTGTCTGTGATGGCCTGGTGCACAGGGGCAATGACCTGAAGCACCTGTCATCGACGGTCCTGATTAGGCACCTGAAGACGCGCCACCTGAGCCTGTGGTCTTCTTCCTCGGCCAGCGAAACATCCAGCAGGGGGAGACAGAGGGCTACCAGGTCTTCCAGGGTTTGTGATATGTTGTCTTGTGGAGCAGAAGGGCCCATTGCAGGACATCCTGTCATCCACGGACGTTCTGAGGAGGGGAGAGGAGCTGAGTCTCAGCTCCATGGAATGGAGTCCTTGCCCAGATGTTCTGGATGCTGAAACCCTTTAAGGAGGCCACCGAGCTCTTGTGCTCGTATGAGGCCAGCCTGGATCAGGTCATCCCCCTGATCCACGGGCTCGAACAGTTCTGGGCCAAGGAGCTCGAGCATGAGAAAGAGCTGCTCCCCAGGGTCTGGGAGTTTTTGAGGAGGATGCAGGCTTGTGTGGCCAAGCGCTTGTATCCTCTGCGCCACAAGGTGCCATACCAAATGGCCTCACTCTGTGACCCCCAGATCAAGGGCAGCATCGCCATGCAGGCAGGTCAGATGCAGCGCTGGAAAAAGGAGCTCCGTACAGCTGTGCTCCATTTCAAGAACGAGAAGGCAGGATGGAGGGAACCGGGCAGGGGTGTGGGGCAGGCGTCAGAGAAGGAGGAGGAGGTGGGAAGGAGGTGGGAAGAGAGCCACTCCAGGAGAGACCCAACCAAATGGCCTCACTTGATCTGGACCTTGTTGGTGGGCTGTGTGGTTGGTCACAGCACAATGGGCACGTCTATCTCAGTGGAGGACTCAGCAGGGGCTATGGTGCGAGAGTACCTTGCGGAGCCCACCGAGCCCCCCCATTCCAACCCCTTGGAGTATTGGGCGAGTAAATCTTTGTAACCCTTTGTCCTCCTCTCCCAGACAAGTTCCCATTCCTCTTTCAACCTCTCCCTCTCTGGATGGCACCAATATGACCCTTCCCAATGACCTCTCCTGTCCTGACCATCCCGTCCTTTCCACGAAGGCAGGAAGGTGAGTGATGCTGGTGACAGCCTCCACTAAGACACAGGAGGGGCAGACAAGCCTCTCCCGGAGCAGTCTGCGTAATCCTTCACAGTGGATGTTGGGGTCTTCCTTCCTGGTCCTTCTCCACAACACAGCTGATAAACCTTGGTCCTCCTCGCCTTGTCAAGTTCCCGATCCCTCTTTGGACCTTTCTGTCTCTGGAACCGCTCAGACCCCTCCCAACAGCCTCTGCTGTCCATTCCATCCTTTCTGCGTAGGCGGGAAGGTGGGAGATGTCAGCTGCGGTGGCTTCTGGGTGCGGGGAACAGCTCAGCTGCTGTTGCACATGCAGTTGTGCAATACTGTGGACCCTGTCAATGGCACCAGCTGTCCCCTCTGGGCAGGGGGGAATGGGTTCCACCATGACCAGTCCCGTCCTTTCTGTGAAGGCAGGAAGGTGGGTGATGTTTGCTACCACCGCTGACAAGATCAGTGGGTTTCTCAGCTCATGGCTCGGAATTTTGGGGGACTTCTCGGTTCTGCAGCGCAATGCGGCCACGAAGCCTTTGTCTTCGTCTCCCTGACAAGTTCCCTAACAGTCACTCTTTTAACCTCTCCCTCTCTGGAACCTCTCAGACCCTCCCAATGACCTCTCCTGTCCTGTTCATCCCGTCCTTTCCGTGAAGGCAGGAGTCCTCTCCCTGATGAGTTCCCAGTCCCTCTTTCAACCGCTCCCTCTTTGGAACTACTCAGATGCCTCCCAACTACCTCCCTTGTCCTACCCATCCCATCCTTTCTGCGAAGGCAGGAAGGTGGGTCATGTCAGCTGCTGCCACTGCCCCACGACTCAGTGGGTTTCTTGGCTCCTGGCTTGCCAATGAAAGGGTCTTTCCTGTCCTGCCCCTCGATGCGACCGGCAAGCCTTTGTTCCCGTCTCCCTGACAAGGCCCTGGTCCCTCTTTCAACCTCTCCCTCTCTGGATGGTGCCCAAACGACCCTTCCCCATGACTTGTCCTGCCCATCGCATCCTCTCCCTGACAAGTTCCCGGATGGTCCCTCTTTCATCCTTGCCCTCTGTGAATGGAACCAATATGACCCTTCCCAATGACCTCTACTGTTCTGCCCATCCCGTCTTTTCCGTGAAGGCAGGAAGTTGGGTCATGTCAGCTGCCACCGCTTTTGAACACAAGTGGCCGCTCAAAAGCTGTTGCTGATACGGTTGTGCCACACAGTGCCCCCCATTCCATGGCACCTGCTGTCCCCTCTGAGCAGGGGGAATGGGTCCCTCCCACCCTTTCTGTGAAGGCAGGAAGGTGCGTGCTGTCTGCTGCTGCTGCTTTTGGGCATGAGGGGCAGCTCAGGAGCTGTTCCACATGTGGTTGTTACACATGGTGCCCCCTATCCATGGGCACCTGCTGTCCCTCTGAGCAGGGGAAAATGGGTCCCAGCTGCAACACTTGTCCTTTCTGCGAAGGCAGGAAGGTGGGTGATGCTGGCAGTAGCTGCCTGTACTGCCTGCACAGGTAAGCTGTCTCTGAGTGGTGCAGATTCTGTGGAACTGCCATCTTCTGTAGGGTGCACTGAACAGACTGCCATGTCTGTGACGGCAGTCCAGTGGATGATGCGGGGGGCAGCCCACAGCTCCCCATGTGGGCACCTATCTGTCTACCCACAATCCCCTTTCCTAGGGAAACTGATGCCTCCCCTACAATGGGGAGGAGGCATCCTCCACTGCCTCCAAGGCCAGCACGTTAACCTCTGCTTCTACATGTTAGGGGCGGGCCCCACCTCCCACCCTTGGTTATTTCCTTCCAACTTTCTAATGTCAGGATAACACAGATATTTATGCAATCCATATGTCTCCCCAATATGCCCATACATGGTATCTGTCTCTCCTGTCAATCCAATACAGGCATTCAATGTATCCATGCATCCCTCTATCCTATACAGCTATCCCACACAGCTATGCACCTGTCTATTGAGAAACCTGTCTATCCCATGTACCTAAATGTCCAATGCTCCATGTCCAGCTGGTGTGTTTGGGTGGCAACAGCCTCTGCACCACGTGAGGTATGGACAACAGCATTGGCCCCATGATGTCCCCATCTGGTGGACGTATGTTGGTGTCCCTGACCCACCAGGGTGTGTGTTTGTGCGCAAAGTCTTCGCATATGCCATCATGTCTTGCTGGAGAGTTTTCTTTGCAGACTGTTGCTGGTTCATTTGGTTATGCAGCAGCCGCTGACATGACCCACCGTTATACTTTGGTGGAAAGTAGCCTCTAGGAAGCCTGGCAGGTGGGCACATGGGGGGTGCCGCTGGCAAGTGGCCAACCCCCCACCCCTAGAGGGGAGGCGGCCCACCACCACCTCCCCCACCCCGCCAGGCCCGGCAGCCATTGACCTCACCTACCTTCCAGCCTTGGCAGAAAGTAGCCTCTGGGAGGTCTGGTGGGCAGGCACATGGGGGGTGCTGCCAGTGAGTGGCCACACACTCCACCCCCTAGAGGGAAGGCAGCCCACCTCCACCTCTCCCAGCCCACCAGGCCCAGCAGCCACTGACATGACCCACCGTTATACCTTGGTGGAATGTAGCTTCTGGGAGGCCTTGCAGCCAGGCACATGGGGGTGCTGCTGGCGAGCGGCCAAACTCCCTGCCCCCTAGAGGGGAGGTGGCCTGCCTTCGAGTCCACCATGAACATGTTTGTTACTGTTCATCTGTTCGTGTTCGTCGTCAGCAATGAACAACAAACAGCGTGTTCATTTTTTTCCCCCATTCGTGCCCATGTCTACTCTGGATATAAGTTGAATAAAAAGAAAACAAAGATAATGTTACTTTTGACAACAACAGAGGAATGAGAAGAGATTGAAAAAATAACAGATTGGGCCGTTACTACAAAGCCAGTAAAATACTTAGGGATAAATGTATCAGCACAAAATGAGAATCTTTATAAGGATAACTATCAAAAAGTGTGGACAAACATTACTGAAGATTTGCAAAGATGGGGAAAATTGAACATTTCGTAGCTAGAAAGAATCTCTGCTGTTAAAATGAACATATTACCAAAATTGAATTTTTTATTTCAAATGGTCCCAATTCATATAGATCAAATAAGTGCCAGAAAATAATAAATGACTTCATGTGGAATGGGAAGAAAACAAGGGTAAGATTTAAAGTATTACAGGAGGACAAAAAACAAGGAGGACTGGCAACACCGAACATCAAATTGTATCACCAAGCGGCAGCACTAGTTTGGATAACAGACTGGATTACAAATCTGAGTAGTAGACACATTAAATTGGAGATAGCAGATGCTAAAAAAGGCATACACAACTATTTATGGCTTAAGAAGTCACTGAAATATATTGAAAAACAGGACAGGATCCATATACTAAGAGATGGACTATTTAAAACATGGTTTCAATGCAGAAATAGACTGAGCCCACTGATCTCCCCACTGATGTTGCCAATAAATGCTCATTATGACGCTGCCACTAGAAACAGAATTGATCAGCTCAACTATGAATCTATGATCGATAAGAAAGGAAATGTAAAAACTTGGCAAGAAATTCAAACTCAAGGCAAAATTATTCCATGGCTGATGTATCATCAAACAGTATCAAGGTTCAAAGAACAAATTCCTTTAAAAGGCTGCAGGTTAAGAGAAAAAACTGAATTTGAATTATTAATGTATGGAGATTTGAAGCATTTATTTGGGAAAATTTACAAAATGTTATTGCAATACCACACAGAAACGGAAAAATTAAAAATCTGTATGATAAAATGGATGAAAAACTTTGGAGAAACTATTCCGATGACTCTATGGGAAGAGCTATGGACTAAGGATATTTAAATTTACAGACTGTCAGTTATTAAGAGAGAACTGGTACAAAATGTTTTTTTAGATGGTATACTGCTCCCAAAGACATAGCAAGAATTAGTAAGGACTATAGTGAACAATACTGGAAATGTCAAAGCATGGATGCAACATTTTATCATTTGTGGTGGACATGTAAGGAAGCATGAAAATATTGGATAAAGATATATGAAAATATGCAGAAGATTTTTAAGCTCGGGTTACATGCTATTAAACATTCTACCAAATAATGTTACAAAAGAAGAGAAAAACCTTTTTCGTTACATGGTGATAGCAGCAAGAGTACTATATGCAGCAAAATGAAAAACAGATACGTGTCCTGATTTGTCAGAGTGGATAGATAAGATCTATGGATATGCATCAATGGCCAGATTAACTATTTATGTGCATGATAGACCAACAGCTGAATTTTGGAAAAAAATGGAAGGATTTCTTTGACTACTTAGGCTAAAATTAAGATTAAGGTAACTTGATACGAAGATAAAATGATAAAACACAGGGGAAATGATTAATTAAAACAGCTGATATTAAAGTTTGGGTATAAGTAACTAAGGAGAGGGAAGCAGAGCTACTATACGATGAAGTTGTGTTGTTATACATTCTGACTGTATCTTTCTATTAGTTTAATCTAATTTTAAATGTAGTGCTTGTATAAGTTTTTATGCACTTTCTACTATTATATCTTTTCTTTTTAAATAATTTTTTTAAATTAAAAAAGCACTAATTATTTTACTAAACCAGCTAGAGATGTAATTAGGAACAATGATGTCCTGCGAACTGAAGAATTATGTACAGTCAAACATCTTCCTTGTTCTAATCAACAATGGTCAAAGCTTTTACTTTATGAAAAAAATTAAGCGAGTTAAAACAAAATAGTAATTTCCATCAAAAGAGTGAATAAACTGTCCACACATTTGTAGCAGAATGGACTGTAGAGCCAGTTTGGTGTAGTCGTTAAGAGGGTGGGATTCAGATCTGGAGAACCTGGTTTGATTCCTCTCTCCTCCACTTGAAGCCAGCTGGGTGACCTCGGGTCAGTCATAGCTTCTAGCCCTCTCAGCCCCACCAACTTCATAGGGTGTTTTGTTGTGGGGATAACAATAACATATTTTGTAAACTGCTCTGAGTGGGCATTAAGTCATCCTGAAGGGAGGTATATACATCGAATGTTATTATTATAAAAAATGCCCTTACAAAAGAAATATAATCACAGTTTACGCTAGTGTAAATTACTTCTAGTAAAAGAAATGGTAAACAAGCCTCAGCAGTTGTGGACATGCATTTAGTTAGTTTTTTATGCTCTTTTTCTTAATTTCTTCATTATGTATTTACTGAAAAGCATTTTCAATGCCAGAGATTTCAACAGGAAAGACTTGAGAATTGGCTGAATAGGTATGAATGAGCATTAATAAAGGGTCAAAATTAAGCACTTTTATTAAAAGTACAGTGTGCATATTCTTCCAATGAAGAGACTCTCCTGCTTTCTGCAAACCTAGCATATTCTAAAATGTAGTTAGCATTTCTGAATGTTATTTTGTCTGGATGCAACCAAGGACATACCTGTATTTGGACGCTTTTTAGGGTTTTTGAGACTTCGGCAGCGCCCACTGACCGAGCTGCTGTTCTCGCTCATAGAGTCTTGTGCTGAAGAAGCACTCCCTGTTGCTTCACTGTCTCTCATCATGCTTTCGTACCCACTGCTTCCTCCACTGTGGTAGAACAAGGCTGTTTTCCCCATGGCAGGAGGCAGTTCCCCACTCAGGACACTGCTGTTGTCACTTCCATGACCACTGCTACAACGGTGAGGCTTCCTAGGTGGAGTGATCTTGCTGTAAGGTGAAGGCAGCAGGTGAACAGGCGGCTTCTCATCTCCATGAATCCCACCACGTTCATCAGTATCTGAATTCCGGCGTAACTGCAAGCCTCTGGTGCCTGTGTTACCCTGCAGGAGTTCTGAAATCCTCCCATTGACAGCTCTGAGAGGCAGTTTTGAAGAAAGTCCAGAGCCCCTGCTCCTGCTGAGAGACTGAGTGGACCAGGACATGTTCTTCCCATTTGGAGGCAAGCTTGAACTATGTCCCACAGACTGAGGAAGGGACTTGGTAGAAAAGCTAAGTGTTTTGGTGGTTGAGGCAGCAAGGTTTCTAGCCTTAGGACTGGCCAAAAGGAGCTTACTCACTGCAGAGATCTTTGACTGACTTGCCTTTGGAGAGGCACCAGCAGACTGAGAAATGCCTGAGTTTGTTGGTGAAGACATTGCACTACGACTGAGATTCCGTCCAGCTCTGGGCATTGTGGTATCTTTCCCAGGACTCATCTTAGAACTGACAGATGACAGACTCTCTGCTCTTTCCAATGAGAGGCACTCATAGTGGCTCCCACTAGACCTTCCCAGGGAATTGGTTCTGCTAGCCAGTTGTTCCAGTTTGGCACTAAACAGCTTACTGCTACTGTTAGTACTACTCTCCATAGTGGAACCCTTTTGTTTCCCATTCAGTTCATCAGGAAAACAAGCCAGAAAAGAAGCTGATTGGTTGGAAGGGCTTCCTGTGCTACTATTGCAAGCACTATGCTGAGGGCTGGCCCTATTTTTCTGATCCAAGCTAGATTTTCTCACAGGAGGCAATGGTGGTGTTCCTTTTGGACGTGTCAGAATACAGTGCTTGGGGGAAGCAATCCTTTGTTCTAGACTAGCTTTTGAAGACTGAGAAGCAACACCAGAGCTCATGGTCTTGTTCTCTTCAACAAAATGATATGGAACTCCCTCCAGTTCTTCTGGCTTGCTGCCCTTCTGGAATCCCTTTGTGAAGCAGATGTTCTTCATGTTTTCAGTGGAATGAAATGGGCTGTGGTTTGTAGCATTCAGTATTCCTGTTTCGCACCCATCTACAACTCTCTTCAGAGTTTCAGATCCTGGGGAGCTAGAGATCTCACTACTGCTGGTACTAAACCTGTCTTCTGCATTCTGCTTCTTATTCTGCTCTGGTACAGCTTCAGACTTGGGCCCAACACTTGCACTATTGTTTTCTTTCTTTACATTGTCTTCCCTCTTCAACCAAGGATCATCAAATTTTATCTCTTTTCTTAAACTGGATTCTTTTACTTCTTGAGGAGGTGGGATTTTTGCTGACAAAGATGCTACCGATACGTTTTCATGAGTTTCTTGAACCTTAAAGGGATTAACAGCAATACATGGATATACGGTGATGTTGGTCTTCATTGGAATGAAGCCTTCACAACTGCTTAGGCTTGTGGTGTTTGAAACAGTGACTGTAGTCTTTCCCAGGGCTGATATTTTACAGCCTTTGATAGGTGACATTTTATTAATATTTTCTTCAACAACTTCTGGAAGAACAAACATATTCTCAGACACTGGTTTTTGATTATCATTTGTACAGACCATGCTGCTATTCTGTACAGTCCTTGCAAGTTCAGACACAGGAGCTTCTGCCATTGCTTCCCCATGACCATAACATGCCTGTGCTATGAAACTGTGACATGATTGTTCTCCATCACTGCCGGTGCTCATTTCACTCAGCCATGAGCTAATAGACGAGCGCCGGCTTTCAGCCTCATCAGCTTTGTCATCCAGTCCCATTTTCGGAAGAGGCAGAAATTGAGTGATGCTGACCTCAGAAACAGGAGCTGTACTGGCATAGCATTCTAGATCTTCACTAATGCTACTGATAATGCTAACTGGCCTAGATCCAGAGGCCAAAGCCTGCACAGAGCAATCACTGTTAAAGCTGATAATACTTGTTGGCCGCCCATTCTCTAGAACCCCACTAATGGTTAGCTCTTCAACCAGAGTGAATACCAACTCATCCTCCCCATTCAGTTCTAACGGCTGCTGCACTGTGACCATGGTGGTACTCAAAATCTCTTTCTTTGATGTGGGAGAAAGAGATTGTAGGGTCTGCTCTTCATCATCCATTAACTCTCCAAAACCAACACTGCTGGAAGACACCGACTTTTTTATAATCTGAGGGCTCATTCCAATGGGTGGAGTACGGATCTCTGGCTGCATCAGAGATTCACTAGACACCATTCCAGAGTCCTTACTTAGTGATGATGGTGGAGGTCCAGGGTTGGGTAATACCCCTTTCTGGGTATAAACTTTGCATCTCTGAGAAGGAGAAGTTGGTGGCTTGTATTCAGATGTTTTGGAAAGACTTGCAATGCCAAGCCGTGGTGAACCCATTGGCCTAGGTTTGCCTTCTACGAAGCCACAGGTGTTAAGACTTTCTCGGCTGCTTTGCAGATCTGTATAGTATGCTTGTTGGGAAGAGGAAATATGGCTACTAGGACTGCCTGTAACACTTCTAGGAGAGGAAGGAGTGGAAGTATCATGAAGTACCCCAGTGTGAATAGGTGAGTGACTTCCCTGTATTTTGTTGGCTGCTGTATTGAGATTTTCCCTGTCATCTTTATCTGGATGTTGACAATCTGCTATGCCATCTTCCATGTCTTGCTCTGACATATGAATGGGCTCTGCCACTTGGCTGGACAAAGGGCACTTAGTCATTTGGTCTGAGTTAAACTGAACAGGAAGTTCTTCAAAAGGAAATCTGTCTGTCTCTTCACTGCCATCAATGCAGTCTAACCTCTCCTGCAGTTCTGCAAAAGTATTGCACTTCAAGCAGTCTTTTTCAGAGGTGCTGGAGGCTGTTTCATTCATTTCCTCCAGCTTGCCTTCATTTTTGGTTTTCTGAAGGACAGGAACTATGGGGACAAAATCCGGGGGGCCTTCATTATCTGTCAGTTCCTTGTCAGAGAGGGCCGTGCCATTGGGCCCCACATAAATTACTGTGTCACATGACTGTTCACTGCTAGATGAATAATCTGGATCGCTTGACAAGTGAAGAATCGGGAAGTCTGGATCAACCACATTTCGAGAATGGAAAGGTCTCAGCTGGGTTGGCCTCCTCATTCTCCCTTCTTCACAAGAACTTTCTCCTCCAGAAGAGCTTGATGTATACTATGAACAGAAAGACAAATTAAATGTCAGTTTCCCAAATGAAATACAGTCCCAAGGCAAGCTCAATAGCAGTGATGCATGTGTTGGCATTTTTAAACATCTCTACTGAGAGGTTGCTCAATTGTGGCTGTTGTGGGTTTTCCGGGCTGTATTGCCGTGGTCTTGGCATTGTAGTTCCTGACGTTTCGCCAGCAGCTGTGGCTGGCATTTTCAGAGGTGTAGCACCAAAAGACAGAGATCTCTCAGTGTCACAGTGTGGAAAAGATGTAGGTCATTTGTATCTACTCAGGAGGGGAGGGGTTGAGCTGAGTCATCCTGTCAGAGTTTCCCAGGGTGTGGAATGCTAATGGCGGGAGGCTTCACTGTATCCTGAGGAGGTTCTTTTGCATATGGATTGGTACTTGATGTGCTAATCTTCTCTGCAGGGCTATTGTCGGGGATAGAATGTTTTGTTAGCCTGGTGCTTTTCAGAACTGGAAACCATGCTCTGTTCATTCTTAAGGTTTCTTCTTTCCTGTTGAAGTTTTGCTTATGCTTGTGAATTTCAATGGCTTCCCTGTGCAGTCTGACAAAGTAGTTGGAAGTGTTGTCCAGTATTTTGGTGTCCTGGAATAAGATACTGTGCCCTGTTTGAGTTAGGCTATGTTCAGCCACTGCTGATTTTTCAGGTTGTCCAAGTCTGCAGTGTCTTTCATGTTCTTTTATTCTTGTCTGGATGCTACGCTTTGTGGTCCCAATGTAAACTTGTCCACAGCTGCAGGGTATACGGTATACTCCTGCAGAGGTGAGTGGGTCTCTACTGTCTTTTGCTGATCGTAGCATCTGTTGTAGGTTATGCTTTTTCATAAGCTTTCCCATCTGATCAGTAATTCCTTTGATATATGGCAAAAACACTTTTCCTGTAGGAGACTGTTTTTCCTTGGTTGTTTGATTCATCCTGGGTTTGATTGCTCTTCGGATTTCATTTCTGGAGTAGCCATCCGAAGAGCAATCAAACCCAGGATGAATCAAACAACCAAGGAAAAACAGTGTCCTACAGGAAAAGTGTTTTTGCCATATATCAAAGGAATTACTGATCAGATGGGAAAGCTTATGAAAAAGCATAACCTTCAAGCAGTATTCAGACCCACCCAAAAAATACAACAGATGCTACGATCAGCAAAAGACAGTAGAGACCCACTCACCTCTGCAGAAGTATACCGTATACCCTGCAGCTGTGGACAAGTTTACATTGGGACCACAAAGCGTAGCATCCAGACAAGAATAAAAGAACATGAAAGACACTGCAGACTTGGACAACCTGAAAAATCAGCAGTGGCTGAACATAGCCTAACTCAAACAGGGCACAGTATCTTATTTCAGGACACCAAAATACTGGACAACACTTCCAACTACTTTGTCAGACTGCACAGGGAAGCCATTGAAATTCACAAGCATAAGCAAAACTTCAACAGGAAAGAAGAAACCTTAAGAATGAACAGAGCATGGTTTCCAGTTCTGAAAAACACCAGGCTAACAAAACATTCTATCCCCGACAATAGCCCTGCAGAGAAGATTAGCACATCAAGCACCAATCCATATGCAAAAGAACCTCCTCAGGATACAGTGAAGCCTCCCGCCATTAGCATTCCACACCCTGGGAAACTCTTACAGGATGACTCAGCTCAACCCCTCCCCTCCTGAGTAGATACAAATGACCTACATCTTTTCCACACTGTGACACTGAGAGATCTCTGTCTTTTTGGTGCTACACCTCTGAAGATGCCAGCCACAGCTGCTGGCGAAACGTCAGGAACTACAATGCCAAGACCACGGCAATACAGCCCAGAAAACCCACAACAGCCATCGTTCTCCGGCCGTGAAAGCCTTCGACAATACATTGCTCAATTGTATTCATCCATTCACCAGGAATCTGGTGACTTTTCCCATACTAGTGGTTTGTGGTGAGGTTGAGAAAATTACCAAGCACACATGGCAAGGTGCTCTGGCATTTTAAGCAGCAGTAATGGTTTGAAGCAATTACCACATCTGTCTGCTTGTTCATGTGCATTGGGACTCAACAGCATCAAAGCAAGTAAAAATACTTTCTAAAGTACATGGTTCTGTCATAAATCTTAACTCTGCAAATGGTTTTGTTCCTTTGTAGTACATGCCCTACAAAAGGGGGCAATATTTTTTCCATTTTGCAGATGAAAACTAAAGTTCACTGGCAGTGACTTCTTCAAGGCAACACAGTCCTTGGAAGAGATCAGTGCTGGTCTTATAGGAGATATTCATGGTCTATTCGCTTACCTACCAGTTTACTTTGGATTTACGCTGACCCTCAATAGTATTCATGCTTGAATAAGGTAGTCAGTTGGACAATACCTACAAAAATTCAAAGTTGTTCTATAATACATAGAAGAAAAGTGTTTGAGGCTGGAATCCTAAGCATACTTGTTAAGAACTACTGAGTGTGGTCAGAGACACTTCTGACTAGACATCCTCATTTTGTTTGTTAGATTGCTTATTTATGGTCCACCTTATCCACCGTGTACACAGTGTAAGGCCATGCAATCAACAGCTGAGACATTCTATAAACAATACAATAGGGTATGCATGGCAGAAATCTGCTTGTTTATGGAATGCATCGTAGATTCTGCCCCCTTTGACAATTATGAAATGCTTTTCAAAGCCCAAGCTTATAATCACTTACACTAAATGCTTTCATTGTCCACACTGGTGATACTTCAGAGGGCATTGTTTAGGGACTGAAACCTATACTCACCAAGGCTTATAAGTTAGCTGAAACACAGAGATGAAAACAAGGAGCATTTTTAAAACAGTTAGGCTGTTATTTGGAAATATATTCCATTTGAGTGAATTGCTTTGATCTTCTATCGCTACCCTTAGGCTTTTTCCATTCCATTCTTGTGGAATATTCTACCAACTGACTGAATTCTTAATGCCCTTTTCCTGGGAATAAGCTCCATTCCTTCTGAACAGACCTGCTTAGGATTGCTCCCTAAATATTCTTATTCTAGAACTATGGTTGAAGAGCTGCTTCTATTCCTTGGCTTCAGATCACAGACAGGTTAGCCACAGACTACATTATGCTCTATGCAGTAATGACTCTGTTAAATATATTCAAAATGAAATTAGGATTGTATTGGAGGAATGCAAAAGTATGGGCTATATGCATTCAAATGATAGACAGATTAATTTGTTGGATGTTGTGGTTAACATAAAGGACAGAAAGATTTTTACAAATGGTATAAGAAACCCACAGATAAAAATTCATTTCTTAGTCTCCATCCATTTAATCTAAAATGGAATTTGCCATACAGGATCAGGAGAAACTGTACAAATGTACAGGACTTCCACAGACAGTCTACTGTTTTAAGACAGAATCTGATAACTGGAAGTTACCTGTATCAGGTGCTGCAATCAGCACATGCTTGCAACAGGGTACAATTATTGCTAAGAAAAAAACTGACCTTGGGAGACTAACATGAAACCTCACCTTCAACCAATTAAGTATTAATCTAAAGAAGAGCATATGTAGACACTGGTACATTTTAGGTGATATTCCTATATGTGACAAGAAACCTGAAATTTCATTTAAAAGAACAATCTAATTTAAAAGATTGATTGATACACAGTAACACTTATCAACCTGTAAATTCACAGTGCTTTTTGTTGGGCATTTTCCTTGTGATAATGGCTAAAGAGGGTATTTTCCTTGTGGTAATGACTCATTCTGCAAATTCATCATTAGCATCAAATTTTTAATTAATCCACCGGACAGGGAAGTATACACTCTGAACAATTTTACCACTTGTAATTCATATGAGGTAATGAATATTATTAAATGTTCATGTAAGAAACAGTATGTTGGCAAAATACTAAGAAAACTGAGAATAAGAACCACAGGGCATAAAAGCAATGTTCATCTTTAAAAAATAATGCCCCTCTTGTTCAACACATTTTACAATACAAACATAGCTCTACAGACATTGTTCTGGGCTGTTTTTAAATTTGAAAGCCGCAAGGACAAGTGTTATTGAAAAAAGAAATGGAAATGATTTTCGAACTAAAAATTCTGGTATCTCAAGGATTAAATAAGAGTCTAGAGTAGAGATGGGAACGAGCCAAAAAAAATTAATGAACCAGTGGATCGTGGTTCGGTACCGGCGATGATCCCGAATTAATGAACCTCAACGAACATCTTCCGTTCCCGAACCAGATCGTGGATCATGGATCGTGGAGGCCAAAACGGGGAGCACTGCTATTCCCAGCTATGTGGGAAGGTGGGTGCTGGCGGCGGCCATCGGGCCTGGCGGGTATGGGGAGGCGGCGATGAGCCGCCTCCCCTCAGGGGGCGGGGGGTCTGGCCGCTCACTGGCGGCACCCCCCATATGCCTTCCCGCCAGGCCGAAGTGGAGCACGCTGATATTCTAGTCAAGAAAGGAATGTGGGTACTGGTGGCAGCCGCCGGGCCTGGCAAGCACGGGGAGACGGCAGAGAGCCACCTCCCCTCAGGGGGTGGGGGGTCTGGCCGCTCGCCAGCGGCACCCCCCATGTGCCTGCCTGCCAAGGAGCACACTGGCATTCCCGGCGCAGGCCGGAAGGTGGGTGCTAGCGGCAGCTGCCGGGCCTGGCAGACATGGGGAGATGGCGACAAGCTGCCTCCCCTCAGAGGGCAGGGGGTCTGCCCCTTGCTGGTGCCACCCCCATGTGCCCGGCCGCCAGGCCAAAGAAGAGCGTGCTGGTATTCCCTGCGCAGGCAGGAAGGTGGTTGATGATGGCAGCCGCCGGGCCTGGCGGGCACAGGGAGGCGGCGTAGAGCCACCTCCCCTCAGGGGGCAGGGGGTCTGGCCACTCGCCGGCAGCACCCCCCATGTGCCCGCCCGACAGGCCGAAGTGGAGCGCGCTGGTATTCCCAGCGATACATGAATGGTGGGTGCTGGCGGCGGCCGCTGGGCCTGGCAGGCACAGAGAGGCAGCGTTGAGCCGCCTCCCCTCAGGGGGCAGGGTGTCTGGCTGCTCTCGAGTGGCACCCCCCATATGCCTGCCCGCCAGGCCGAAAAGGAGCGCACTGGTATTACTGGCGCAGGCCGGAAGGTGGGTCCTGGCGGCGGCTGCAGGGCCTGGCAGGCACGGAGAGGAGTTGGAGAGCCACCTTCCCTCAGGGGGCAAGGGGTCTGGCTGCTCGCTAGTGGCACCCCCTATGTGCCCACCCGCCAGGCCAAAGTGGAGCATGCTGGTATTCCCAGCGATACATGAATGGTGGGTGCTGGCGGCAGCCGCCGGGCCTGGCGGGCACAGGGAGACGGCAGAGAGCCGTCTCCCCTCAGGGGGCAGAGGGTCTGGCTGCTCACTGGTGGCACCCCCCCCCATGTGCCCGCCTGCCAGGCCGAAGTGGAGTGCGCTAGTATTCCCAGAGTGGGTGGGAGAGGACCTGTCATCATGAGGAGGGGGAGGGGGAAGATCCCCCAGCAGCTACAGGTCCTCAACCGAGGGTCCCACTGAGGAGTAATACAGTGGCAGCCGACAGCACCCACCTTCCTGCCTTGACAGAAAGGATGGGAGTTGCGGGAGACATTCCCACCCAGCTGAAATAGGTCCCACCAGTCCTGTTGACAGGGATGCCTCCACATTGTCAACCGACTGTATCCATACACAATACAATCAGCTGCGTGTAACCAAGGAGGGAGCAGTAACAGGGTAGTCCCTCGTGAAGCAGGGCCTGACCTTTGTGGAAAATAGGGGATGGGCAGGACAGGAGGCATTGTTGGGACGGGTCAGAGTGCTTCCTGAGAGGGGGAGACGGAAACGTGACAGCAGCAGCAGCAGCAACAGCTGACATTGGCCACCTTTGCGGGAAGGACATCAGACGAGGGACCCATTCCCCCCTGCTCAGAGGGCTCTGTGTTTGCGATGGATGGGGGCACTGCGCAGCGGAACTATATGTGCAACAGTTCCTGAGCTGCTGCGCAAGTGCCCAAAGGAGGCTGCCAGCAGCAGCATGACCCACCTTCCTGCCTTGCTGGAAAGGATGGGAGGGAGTGGACCTGTCATGTGGGGGGTAAGTGGGAAGATCCCCCCACAACTGCCAGACCAAAGAGGAGTACACTGGTATTCCCGGCGTGGGAGGGGGAGGTCGTGTCATTTGGACCGGGGGCCTGATCCCCCAGCCACCGCGGGTTCTCACCTGAGGGTCCCGCTGAGGAATAGTGTGGCGGCAGCCAGCTCCTGAGCCATCAGCCTCGAGGTTGTAAGTGGCGCTGTCCCGGACCCCGAGGGGACAACCTCCGCCAGTGCCGCCTGCTGGAGCGCTCCGCTCTCAACAGCATCACCCTCAGGGCAAAGTGATCCTCCCACTGACCCCTGCTCAGAAGAGCGTGTGGCCCCCTTTCTCCCTCCAATGGATGTTTCACTGGGTGAGGAGGGAGACAGGCTCGGGTGGTGCCTCTTCAGGTGGCGAGTCAGGGCCGTCGAAGACAAGTGCTTTGGGTTTTTGCCCCTGCGCACCAGAACATCACAGGCACAGCACCGAACCACACGGGGGTCATCAGGAAGGGCCCATTTGAGTAAATTGTTGTTTTGTTTGATGATAGCTGTTAATGTTAATAAAATTATTTTTTTTAAAAAATGGAAGGGCCCGAAAGTGCCTCCATATGGAGGCCTTGTAACACCGACCGCTAACTGTCCCAGGGGAAGGAGGACGAACGGTTACAGGCTGCGCTGCGGGGCTGGACATGGACGACGGGTTGAGGGGTGGACTGCGGGAGGGGACACCACCTAGAGTTTGGGATGGGGATGGGAGGGATCTTTCATAACACACATACCATTCCTCCAGGGATCCATCACCCATCCACCCCTCCTCAAAATGTTGAGATTCTCTCCCTCCTGTGCAAAAACCTCTTGTGCCTCCACAGCCCACATAGGTGAATTGGGGGGAGCAGGAGGACTCCCTGCGGCCCCCGAACCACACCCCAAACTGCTTTCCACAACTGAACCAGGAGGACTGCCATCGCACTTCATCCCACAACCACCCTTGGCAGCCAACACAGGAAGACTCATTGTGCCACCAAACTAGAATTAAGGAGGACAGGAAAGGAGATGACTCTGTGTGCCCTCTGCTGTGGTGCCCACTGAGCTCGGACCAAGGGCCTGGCAGCAGCCCTGGCACCAGAGGGAGGGAAGGAGGGACTAGAGCCCTAGCCCACCACTCCCACAGATCTGAACAGATCAGGCACTAATAACACTGTGTGAGCCCTCAGCTGAGGTGCCCACTGAGCTTGGCCCCAGGGCCTGGCAGCAGAACTGGAACCAGAGGGAGGGAGGGACTAGAGCCCTAGCCCACTGCTCCCACAGATCTGAACAGATCAGGCACCGATTAATAATAATCAATATGAGCCCTCAGCCGAGGTGCCCACTGAGCTTGGCCCCAGGGCCTGGCAGCAGCCCTGGTACCAGAGGGAGGGAGGGACTAGAGCCCTAGCCCACCACTCCCACAGACCTGACCAGATCAGGCACTAATGTGAGCCCTCAGCCGAGGTACTCACTGAGCTTGGCCCCAGGGCCTGGCAGCAGCCCTTGCACCAGAGGGAGAGAGGGACTAGAGACCTAGCCCACCACTCCCACAGACCTGAACAGATCAGGCACTGATTAATAATAATCAATGTGAGCACTCAGCCAAGGTGCCCACTGAGCTTGGCTCCAGAGCGAGGCAGCAGCCCTGGAACCACAGGAGATAGATCCCTATCCACCAAAGCCAAACTCAATTGTACTCTCTCAGTCTCTCTCCCCAAAGGCTAGCAAGTGGCAAGCAAGAGCTCTGTCCCACTCCACTGCTTGCAGAAAGTAAAACCCAGCCTGGGAGCCCATGGCTATTTATAAGCATGGGTCCCATTCAGCAACACAAGAGGACTGTGTTTGGCTGTCAGAGCTGCCTATCAGGGTTTGCAGGGATGAGATTGGAGTGCCCATGGCTACAGAACACCCCTTCCCACTCCCTCCCCTGGGTGTCTTCTCCCCACTTGTAACCACTTTGCAGCTCCGTGGTTGGAAGGAAGCCCTGCTGATCAAGGAAAGCTGGGCTTCCATTCTAGTTTCCAGGGCGACAGAGGGAGGGCAGACAGAGCTCAGGCATTCCCCTGGCTCTGTTGCCAGGGGAATAGATTGCTGGCGCCTGACTGTCTGGCCTCCCGAACCGAGCCTGAACGACACGATCCAGGCCTCTCCCAAGCGCTGGTTTGTTGGCCATGGACAATCACGAACCGCCGGGTCATGATCGCGCGATTGCCATTTTCTTGGGGTTTTGACATTCGTAATGCAGTTTGTGCCCATCTCTAGTCTTGAGCTGTTATCTATAGGTAAAAGTGTGAGACAGACCAGTTCACTTCATTTTCAGAACAATTGCTACTGTGGATAGTATCTGATACTATTATATAGGTTAGTTGTATATATACTTGTCCACTAATAGTATACTTGTATACTATTAAAAATTTGAGGTATTGTATATAATACTGCTTTAAGATTTACGTCAAAATCTTAGTAATTCCTGACATAAATCTTAAAGCATTATATACAATACCTCAAATTTTTAATACTGCTTTAAGATTTATGTCAAAATCTTAGTAATTCCTGACTTCCAGCTTGGGATTAATGACGATCTGAAGGAGCCCAAGTCTGGGCTGTCCGAGGCACTGTTTTTTTTGTAAAGCGAGGTGCCTGAATGCCTGCTGCCGACCCAATTTCAGGGAGAAGTTGGGCTTGAATGCTTCGCAACCCCGAGAGAGTGTGATCTCGGTGAGGGGGGGTTCTGAATCAAGGATTCTCCCCACCACCTTGAGGTCCCCTCGGAGAAGGGTGAGCTAACAACTCTGCAGTACCTCAGGAGTCATTAATTGGCACAAGATCGTCAGAAACCAAGCTTCAGTAACAGCTTTGACCAAATATAAGTGAATGAAACAGCGCAGACAACCCACAGAAATGTTGGAAGGTAAAGATAATTATCGGACTTTATAGATTAAACAACAGTAAAAAGACCAAGATAAAAAAAGTTAAAGGGACAGAATCTAATAGAACAAATGTCAAGGATTAATTATTGAGAAAAATTTTGAATGTTGGTGAAGTTTTAAGTACAAAAAAATGGAAAAGAAATATTGTTTATGCATACCTGCAGTTAGAAGTGAGATAAGCAGCGTGAGAGAAGAGCTGGGCTGGAGAAAACATCGCAAGATGGGAAGCAAGCAGGGGAGCAGAGAAGGTCCTGCCTAGAGAGGACAGCAGAGGGCAGGAAGAAAGAAGATCGACTAGAAGAAGGAAGACCCGGAAGCAAAACAAAGGAACTACTGGAAAAGCTACAAGGACTTCAGGAACAGGAAGTACGCCATTTTAAGTGAGGTATGAAGTAAAGCCAGTAATCAAAAAGACAAGGTTAAGAAACCATAGAGAAAAAACGCCCAACATTTTGGATTTAAAAGGAACTATTTTTAAATTGTTAAAAAAGACATTTAAATATACTGAAAGGAGAGAAGGGCTATAGAAGTCAAAACGGATTTAAGAAAGAGAGCGGATACGTGGGGAGATGCGAAGCAGAGCCCCACGATAGCTGGAAAAAAAGCAGAAAGAGAGTGGCAAGCTCAAGTGGATGCATCGATTGAAGGATTAGAGAAAAGAGTGGCGGAGAATCACAAAGAATTGTTGCAAAAAATGCAGGAAATGCTTTCAAAAGACTTAAAAGATATGAAAGAGGCTATTAAGGTGGAGGTAAAATATGTTATCAAGGAAGAGGTAGTGGGATTGGCAAAAAATATAGATGCAATAAAAGGGGAACTGCAAGCAACTAATAAAAAAGTGGAGGAGGTTGAGCAAAAGACTAAGGATCTTGCAATGGATATAAAACAGGGAAATCAAGGGATACAAGGAAGAATGGTGTTGATGGAATGTAAGGCAATGGAAAGGCAATTAAGATTTCGCGGCGTTCAAGAATCAGAAACACAATCTGCACAAGAACAAATGACAGAAATAAAGAACCAGAAGTAATATCAATAAATATGGATCTCGCATATCGAATTAATTCAGCTTATGCACAATGTAAGAAAATACCAAGAGATATTATTGTCCAACTAGTAACAAAGAGAATGAAAGAAGAAATTGTCAAAAGGCATTTTGAAAAGCCCTTAACACTGGATGGAAACAGAATTCAGATTATGAAAGAAATGCCAAAAGGTATTCTCCAGGAGAGGAAAAAATATAGAGAATTGACCCAGAAATTAAGAGGAAAGGATATCAGGTATAGATGGGAACTACCAGAAGGACTGAGTTTTTACTATAAAGCCTTAAGAGTTATCATCAAAACAAGAGAGCAGATGGAAAAAAATTTTGAGGAAAATGCAGAAGATTTTTCCAGAACATTAATATAGTAACACAATGGAGTACAAATTAATATTGTGGAATGTAAATGAACTAAACTCACCCAAAAAGAGAAAAACAATTTTTCATTGGCTAAAAAAAACAAAATTGTAATATAATTTGTCTACAAGAGACTCATATTAAAGATCAAGATATTAAATACCTAAAAAATAAACAATTAGGAAAAGAATATATAACATCGTCTAAGCAAAAGAAAAAAGGAGTAGTGATTTATATTAAAGAGACTATAGATTCTAAATTAATTTTTCAAGATCAGAATGGAAGATACGTGGCTGTGGAAATTAATGTAAATGCAAAAAACATTGATAATAGGACTTTATGCACCTAATGGTGCAAAAGACCAATTTTATAGAGAAATAATGGACAAACTGGATCAGGACTCATATGAACAGATGATAATGGTAGGAGACTTTAATGCTGTTGTGGACTTACAGATGGACAGGGAGATCAAAGGAGGCAACAAGAAATCTGGAAAGTTGCCAAAAGTATTTTTTGACATGGTCCAGCAAGAACAACTTGAGGATGTATGGAGAAAAGAAAATCCTAAAGCCAAAGACTTTACATACTACTCCACGAGGCACTTATCATTTTCAAGAATTGATATGATCTGGACATCAAAAGAGCTGGCTTTAAATACAAAAAAAGTGGAAATTCTGCCAAGGGTGAGTCCAGATCATAATCCAATATTATGGAAAGCAACAATGGGTTGGAGAAGGTTAAGATGGAGAATAAATGAAGATCTACTACAAAATCAGGACAATTTGAATTATTTGAAAGTGGAATCAAAGCAATTTTTTCAAATAAACAACAGTAATGAAATTTCAATCCAGATGGTATGGGATACATATAAGGCAGTAATAAGAGGAAATTTATTTTTTTTAAATAATAAGGACAAGAAAAGAAAGCAACAGAAATGGCAAGAAATTCAAGAGAAATTGCACCAAAAAGAACAGGAGTTAAAGAAAAAACCTGGGAAAAATCAATAAGACAGGAAATCAAAATACTGCAAGAGCAAGTAAGAGCCATCAGCAACAAGGAATTGGAATGGAAGTTAAAGGTATTAAAACAGAAGTCATTTGAAGGTGCAAACAAACCAGGAAAGTACCTAGCCTGGCAACTGAAGAAGAAAAAAGAGCAGAAAATTATTAGCAAGATAATTTATTTATTTATTTATTTATTTAATTACATTTTTAGACCGCCCTCCCCGTCAGACAGGCTCAGGGTGGTTTGACAACAAATTAAAAACAGTAAAAACATTATAAAAACATTAAAACATTGTATAAAAAACCATTAAAATTGGCGGGTGTAGAATATTAAATATTAAAATGCAGCATTGTCCTGCATGGGTGGTGGAAGGTCTTCAGTGGTATGGCCAGCGAGAGGACAGCATAGCCCCCACCAAATGCCCGGTGGAACATCTCCGTCTTGAGGAAGGAAAGGAATTGAAGGATCATCAAGCAATTAAATGGGCCTTCTATAAATATTATGCGAAACTATTCCAAAGTAAGGCAGTGAATTTGGAAGAAATAGATCGATATTTCCAAAAAATAGACCTACCAAAAATATCAGAAGAAATGAAACAGAGACTGAATGCTCCAGTAACAGAGGAAGAAATTTTACAAGCAATAGAAGTAGCAAAGATTGGAAAAGCACCAGGTCTGGACGGAATCACAATTCTACAAATTCTACAAAGTAATGAAGGAAGACCTTGTACCGATATTAAAAAATATAATGAATGATACACTTCAAGGAAAAGGACTTCCAGATACATGGAATGAAGCGAGCATTGCTTTGATCCTGAAAGAATTACTAGACTTGACAGATGTGAAAAATTACAGACCAATTTCACTTATAAATAATGACTATAAAATAATGGCAAGAATACTAGCAGACAGACTTAAAATATGGCTAATGGACTTTATAGGAGAGGACCAGGCTGGATTCCTACCAAACAGACAACTAAAAGACAACCTGAGAGTGGTTATAAATGCCATTGAATATTTTGACAAGCAGCCAGACAAAGAAGTTGGCCTTTTCTTTGCAGATGCAGAGAAGGCCTTTGACAACTTGAACTGGGACTTTATGTTCGCATTAATGAAAAAGATGGACCTAGGTAAAGAATTTATAGAAGCAGTAAAAACAATATATAAGGAACAAAGAGCGACAATCTGTGTCAACGACGACCTGACAGAGAAGTTTGAAATAAGAAAAGGTACAAGACAAAGATGTCCACTATCACCGTTGTTATTTGTGATGGTCCTAGAAATATTACTAAGGCAGATCAGAGAAGATGATAATATAAAAGGAATAAAAATAAAGGGATCTTCTTATAAGTTAAGAGTGTTTGCAGATGATGTGATGTTTATAGCAGAAGATCCACTACAAACTTTGCCAAGATTACTTGATAAAATTAAGGAATCTGGAGATTTGGCAGGCTTTTATATAAACAAAAAGAAGTCAAAAATAATAACCAAGAATATGACCAAGAAGAAGCAACAGGAACTGAGTGAATTAACAAACTGTGAAGTGGTACACAAGACTAAATATTTGGGAATAGAGCTGACAGCTAAAAATATTGATTTATTTAAGAACAATTATGAAAAGCTCTGGACACAAATTGAAAGAGATATGATAAAATGGAATAAATTAAACTTATCGTGGTTTGGTCGGATTGCCACAGTCAAAATGAATGTGTTGCCTAGAATTATGTTCCTAATGCAAACAATACCAATTATAAAAGACAAACAACAAATTGAAAAATGGAAGAAGATATCGGAATTTGTGTGGGCAGGAAAGAAACCAAGAGTAAAGATGAAAGTACTTTGTGATGCTAAGGAAAGAGGTGGAATGCAGTTACCTGATCTTCGACTTTACCACAAAGCGATATGTCTAGTCTGGTTAAAAGAATGGGTGTCGTTAACCAATCATAAATTACTAACTTTGGAAGGTTATAATAAACTATTTGGATGGCATGCATATATGTGGTACGATAAGTATAAAATGGATGCAATGTTTCAGCACCACTATTTGAGAAGAAATTTACTGTTGACTTTGCTAAAGTACAAAAAATTTATAGATCAGAAGAAACCACTGTGGATTATACGAGCTGAGGTGATCAACCCAAATTTAGAATACAAAGGAAGAGAAAGGCTTACCCTCAAGGACCTAGCAGAAGTAGCAGATAAGGAGGTGAAACTCACACCAAATGAGGAGTTGCCATTCAAATATGGTTGGTTACAATATAGACAAATTAAAGACTTATTTGACTCAGACCAAAGAAAGACAGGTTTTAGAACCAAGAATTCAGAATTTGAAGAACTATTGTTGGGAGATAATAGTAAAGCAATTTCTAAAATGTACAAATTGTTATTGAAGTGGTTTACAGAAGATGAAACAGTCAAGGTACAAATGGTAAAGTGGGCTATAAATTGTAATAATGAAATAACGATGGAAGCATGGGAACAACTATGGAAAAATACCTTAAAATAACAACATGTACCAGTATAAGAGAGAATGGCTATAAAATGTTATTTAGATGGTATTTAACACTGAAAAAATTAGCCATAGCCAATAAACAGCTATCTAATAAGTGTTGGAAATGTAAGGAGCATGAAGGTTCTCTATTTCATATGCGGTGGACTTGTCGTAAGGCTAGAGACTTTTGGACCAAAATATGTGCTGAGATGTCTTTGATACTTCGCTATAATCTTGCTAGAAATCCAGAAATGCTGTTACTGTCTTTGCATTTGGAAGATGTTAACAGAAATGATAAGATATTGTTATATTACATGATGATAGCAGCTAGAATAATATATGCTCAGTACTGGAAGAGAGGAGTGATACCTGAAATTGAAGAATGGACAAGAAAATTGTTGTACATGGCTGAAATGGACAAACTAACAAGAAACTTGAAGGATCAAGATCCAAAAGCATTTTTGGAAGATTGGAAAAAGTTGAAAAAATATATGGAAACGAAATGGGATGTTAAGGGACAATTATGGTCTTTTGAGGGGTTTTAATGATACTAAGTAAGATAAGATATAGTTAAGATCTTTACTAATAACAAGATAAGAACAATTTTAGTATAGAAATAATGTGTTACTAATAACGGGGGGTTGGAGTGCTGTTGGAAGTCAACATCGAAAAGGGGGGGAAGGGAGGGGGTGGGGAATATATTCATGGGAATTGAAATGGATTATATTTGTATCTTAATTTGACTATATATTGACCCATCCAATACAAATTTATTATAAAAAAAAATCTTAGTAATTCCTCTATAATACAATTTTACATTCTGTGGCTCTGTGATTCTGGATAGTTTTATACTTTGTACATGCTCAGTATCTACTGTCTTTTAAAGTGTTTCTTTTTCTTTTAAGTGTTTTTAATGACATGTTTCACTGATATTTTTACAGACCCTCCTGAAGAGACGTTAGCAAAACACATAGGGGCAATATATTGAAATAAACCATTTTCTCAATGTACCGTTGTTCTTTTATTTCTTGTTCTGTACTTGGTGCAGTCTTCTTCTCTGGCTTGTACTGAGTCAGACCATTGGTCCAACTAGCTCAGTATTACCTAATTGGCAGTAGCTCTCCTGGAGCTAAGGAGAGGAAAGGTCTTTCCTGACACCTGTAACCTGAGACACTTTTAACTGGAAATGGCAGGGACTGCAGGAGGGATCTACATGTGCTGTACTACTGATTATTATGTTTTCCATGCTGAAAATTCCAGTCTTACTAATATGAAAATATATTTATACATCTTCTCTTGGGAAAGGGCAGAAAAGGGCAAGGGGACAATTATATTCCAAAGTGATTACTCTCTACTTACACTTACCCCTCTATATTTTTTAAAAACGTCCAGAATTACTGGTTGGAGTGGATTACAGGGATCTACTAATTCAGCCTCCTTCTTCCAAGATTTAAGTAAGTTCCATAGATTTTTAGTAACACATTCTAGATGCTTATTTAGTCATTATTTGGAAGACCTCCAGAGAAAGATTCAACAACTTCTCTTGTTATTTTCTTATTACAATATTACTATACTTAAGAAGTGTTTCCAGAAACCTGACATCAGATTTAAACCTGATTTGCTGTAATTTGCACACATGGTTTTCTGCTCTACTTCCAGAAGCCCTACAGTAAGCCTATCATTTTACATCTTAATGTATACATCTTTTTTCAAGGCAACTTGCAAGCTACAGAAACATCCAGTGACAGAATACTATTACAAAAATCTGATCAATGAAATGTAAACCACTAAAAGAGTAATCACAAAAGACCATCACCTGGCTCATTGAAGGACTCTATAAAATAAAACTTTACATGGTAGGAATAGGGGGAGTGATATTTAGTAAGATCCTCCATACTTAGACACCACTTTTGAAAAATCACTGCCTCTGCTTCTAATTCTTGCACATGACAGAACATGGAGAAGAACAGCTCTGGAAGATCTTAGGGGCATTTGTGCCATTTCATTCAGAACCTGAGACACAGCAGTCATGTGAGATTGCTAGTTTGTCCTGGGAAGTAGTATTGGGGAGGGGGGAGTATTTAACTCTTTCTCTTCACTATTTCCCCAATCTAAATTTCCTCTTCTGAAGCTACTATTAACTGAGGGGTGAGGATGGCATCAGTATCTATTTTTTCTCAGGCAGACCTAATAGCAGCTGCAGGAGGGGATAGGTTTAGATGGGGAACACAACACCTGTGGGGAAGGGTAAAACATCCTCTTCAATAGTGGTACTTTGCAACCAAATTAGCAGGCCCATGCAGCTGCTTTGAAGTAAAAGAAAGGAGATCCTCGTCACAGGGCATTGACATGTCTAGTTTGGCCGCTGAGTCTGCATGAGAAGGAGTTATTATTGTTTTTAGTTCCATACAGACAGCTGTTACTTCTTCTGTAAGGGAAACACAATGGGTTGGGTGTCTCAGATCCATTCCACTAACAGTGGTATTTCCCCTGGTACAGGAAAGCTCTTGGTGCTCCTTGAAAGCATTGCTGGTAGCAGAATGGGATCCACAGAATCCAACCCAAATTGCCGGACCAATAAACTTTGGTTTAAATCCCAGCACTGAAAAGTAGGTCCACTAAAGGCTATGAGCACAGCTACTTGGTAACTCATCTTGTCTCAAAAAGTCATCATTATTATTATTTATTAAAAAAAATAACACAGGCCTCAGATAAAAATACCTAGCCTCTCAACTTTCATTTTCATTTTCTAGGTGATAGATCAGACTGGTTTCAAATGTGTGGCCTGGATTAACGAACAGAAGATTCAACACTGCCCTGACCTAGAAGATGTTAATAGAAGACGTTTGGGCTAGTTGAAAGAATAATAGGGAGAAAACGGGAAATTAGCATTGAAGTCACACACTAAAGCCTATTCTATTGCAGAGATTTCCTTCTGTGCACAGATTGTTGTGCAGTGATATTTGTGGAAACTGTTAATTGATCTGAGTTCATGTTTAATAATTCTCAGGTCACCAGTGTGAATGATGATCATGAAGCGTACCAACTGGACTTTCAACCAGGACTGAGTGCCAGAAAGATATTCTAAGTATGCTTCAGGAGAGTTTGAACTCTCTGCGGTTTCTGTGAGTGACATAAACACCAGATCATTCTTTTAAACATTAAACCCAGGAATACCTCCTAACTCTTAGATGTAATGCCATTCACTTGGAAATTATTAATATTGATTTTGTTGCCTACCCGATTTGGGTAAGATCTCTCTGGCTGTTCAGCTTTTCCCAGTGCAAGACAACAAAAGAGTCCTCTCCCTTCCCTTACCTTAGTTTTCTTTTTCTTCATTCTTAAGACCCTTGATGCAATCTGGATTGTGGAAAGTGTTTCAGCATAGTTCCCTGCAGCTGCTGAAATGTGAGCTATCATAGTGGTACGGCAGTTCATGTTCCCGAGGGACTCCCGGAGCAACATGGTCAGCTTGCTGTCTCTGCAAAATAAAAAGAATTAAGGCTACATTAGTGAGCCATGCTTCACTTTGACTGTCGGGATGCGACTCCAGGTCTCAGCAAGATTTCTTCCTTTTTAATGGAATACTAATTAGCATTATTCTTCAGCCTTCTAGTGTACTACATTTGCAGCTGAACAAGCTGGAAAATCCCTATGCTGAAATTAGAGTCTCTCCCTTTTACAGTTTTTCTGACTTATTTTCCTGGCTAATCCCAGCAGTAATACTACTTTGAGGAGTGTATTCACAACCAGTGCAGCTAACTGGAGTTTGTTTTCTCATAAGGTGTTATACTAAAAGGCAAAGGCATAGAAGAATCAGGCCTTAAGAGATTGCACTAGATTCACCTCTGCTCATTCTTTGTGATGACTGAAGATGGGATTACTTTGTGCCATTTTCTTTCCCTGTCACTCATTGTGCCACTAAATGGACTCCGTATTAAAATTCTAATAGTCTGTGGCTGCTACCTCCGCCTCTCCTCTAGCACTCCCAATGATTATAATGAGACCTGGAAATGGTATTGCATGACAATTGCTTTGGCAATGAAGAAACCATACAATCGTATCCCATTAATACAACCAGCCTGTTACGGTGAGCAGTGGTATACTGTCAAAATTTCAACAAAAGCCTTCTTTTGAAAGATATTCTTCCTCCTGTCAGCATTGCACTCAACAGTTCAGGAGTCACGTGAACTGTACGTGTATGTTGCAGTGCTGGCGGAGGAAATAATGGATTCAATGTCATTAACAAGGGCACAATCCATGGGGAAATTCTTCTGTGCATGCCCGATTGAAAGGGATGGAAAATGTGCAAGAGAAAATGTACAGTTGCCTTAACAATCCTTATCACTAGTATTCCATTTTTGGAATCCCAGAGGAACTCCCTTCAAGTTGCAGTGATTGTAGTGATTCACTATAAGTCTTCTGGCAGCTGTGGGGAGGCTGTCTCTCCTGCCTGCATCTCTACATGTGTGGGGATTATCAGGATTCTAGCACTGACAGGATCCTCTCCATTCATAGCTCTGGTGCCAGGTGGAGATGCATACAGTTGTGTGTTTAGGTTACTACTCCTCTCACAATTGCAGCTCCCAGATCATTACAGAAAAGGTTACAGCTTTACAGCTTCGAATGAAAGCACGTTTTCCTGGCACATATACAGGGGATTTGTGGAATAAAGCTGGAATGTGCAAGTGCCCGGAAGGACAGATTTGGAAACAGGACTCGGCACCATTTTCTCCAACTCATACTAGGCTGCTGCATTTCCTGTTGCCTATACAAAAGGCATTTGAACATGTGAAGTAGAAATACCAAGGAAGATCACCCCTTGTATGGACACAGTGTTGATGAAAAACTCAAAAGGTTCCACTACAAGCACTGGACATATGCAATCCCTTCCTCCATCCACCCATTTTATCTTCCACTTTCTCCAAGGAATTCAGGGCAGCATACATTGTTCTTCCCTGTTATCCTCCCAATAACCTTATGAGGTAGGTTAACCTGAGAGACAGTGACTAGCCCAAGGTTACTCTGTGATGTGGGGATTTTAACCTAGGTCATCCTAGTCTAACTCTCTAACCACTATACTATACTACACTGTAAAATCCATGTACACAAATACATAAACACAGAAGGATCATGATTCATCTTAATGATCCGCCAACTTTAAATAATTTACAAAAAGGGTTTTTTGGCCACTACATCACACAGAAAGGTAACATAGTCAGGACAGGTAGTTAGTAAACAAATGAACTCTGTAAATGTTGTCTATTTCTACCAAATGTACATAAGCCTTGTCAAGATGAGACCCTTAGCTGTTGCTGGTTTTATCCTGATATGTAGAACAGCATTCAGCTCAAACTTGCCTGCAGTAACAGACTACTATCCCAAACAATGGATGACTGCAGGGACAGCACATGATATTGTACAAAAGCCACTGACATACTGTGGCTGTTTGGCAATATTATTAATTCTCACCCATGCTATTAGAAGTTAGATGCCACATATGAAACCATAGTAAGGTTACAACAAGTGCTGGTGCCAGTCTCAGCAGCCTACTATGCTGTTTAGATATATTTATGTTTCTGATTAATGCATATATACTAATCCACACTAGTAGTTTGAAAACACTGGTTTAGGATGCTGTAGCGCACTACTTATTTATTTAAGAATATGTCTATGTCATCTGTCCAGAGTACCTTCCTTCCAGAGAACATAATTCAAATGAACAAACTCAGCACCAAAGCCCAGCCAGAGCAAAAACAAAAAAAGAACACAAAACATTTTGCAGCTTAAAATCAGTTTCATAAAACAGTTCCCAGGCTAGAAGATTAGAGAAATAATTTTAAACAATCAACTCCTTAATCAAAAAGCCTGGGTAAAAAAGAATGCTTTGGCCTAGCACCTATAAGATAGGAAGGTAGGGACTAAGCGATCCTCAAGGGCAAGGTGCCATCACTGAAGAACCCCTGTCTTTGGTTGACAACTATCTTACATTTGCTGGCAGGTACACAGAAAACAGGGCTTGTGACGAAGTTCTTAAATGGTGGGCTGGACTGCATAGGAGGAGGCAGTTCTTTAAGTACTCCAGCCCTAAGAGCCAGCACTTTGAATAGTGCCTGGAAACAGCCAGTGCAGATCCTTCAACACAGGAGTGTTATGATCCCTGTATCCAGCCTCTGATAATAGCCTGACAACTGCATTCTGGGCCATTTGACGTTGCCAGACATTTTGCCAAGGCAGCCCCATGTAGCACACATTAGAGTAATCTAACCTACATGCGATCAGGGCACAGATTACTATGGTCAGATCACACTTTTAAAGGAATGGCTGTAGCTGACATATCAGGTGAAACTGATAAAAGGTGCTACATGCCATGGAGGATACCTGAGCATCCAACCATAGGCCAGGATCCATCAGCAGCCCCCAAGCTATGAACCTGTTCCTTCTGTGGGAAATAGATTTAATGAAAGAGATTTTATGTAACCTTATGTGCTTTCTATCACTGTTATGCACTTTTACCATTCTCTGGAGCTAAGGTAGTATTTGTAATGCAACTTGCAAGAAAATGAAACTTGAAACAAAAGACCAAAGCAGAATGTATGTTACACATGTAAATCACTGTGAAATGTAAGATCAAAGTACTGTGAAGCTTGCTATCAGCAGATTGCACTTAATAAGTTTAATGAGCACCTGTTTGATTTCTGACACCTGTTTCTTACTTAATACAGAAACCCCTTTGTGAAACTGTCCATGCAAAATGTTGCAAAGAAAGCTAGCTAAGATTAGCAACATCTCTCAAGACTGAGAGAGAAAATCACAAAGAGGAGATGGGGGACTTAATGTAATTATAAGCACATTCCAGGGGAGGAGAGCATTTCTCTCCCACAGAACCCAGAGAAATATTCTCCGCTTGAAGCCCACAAGGTTGCCAGAAGCGACATCAGGGCGCCTTTATTAAATGTTACATAGACCAAAGGAATGAGCATGAATGAGAAGCCTATGAAAGAGATGTGTGAGAAAGGAAGGAAGATGTTCCTTCCAGAGATAAAACCAAGGACAGATAAGATAAAGAAATAGCGATCGTGTAATGCTGTAACTATGCTGTTGACCTAAGTTGTTTCTTCCAGTCAGAATACCCTTAGACACTTGTATCACGAAAGGTGGTCGCCCACTTGAGCCAATGGGGGCCACTGTGTTTTCTGAGCCAATAGAATAACAAATATTATAATTAACCAAAAGGTATTAATTGCTTTGTACTGCTATTGTAACTTTGATGAGCGTTGGGCACAAGGGGACCTTGTGCTCTTTGTGTAACTGTTCCTCCATTGTTTAATAAATGGTTATAGATTTTATTTATTTATTTTTATTTATTTTATCATATTTATATTCCGCCCTTCCCGCAAGCAGGCTCAGGGCGGATAACAGCATTAAAAACATTAAAAACATTTCATTAAACATTATCATAAAACATTAAAAGCATTGTATAAAGATATTAAAAATAGCAGCTTCATCTGCTATAGATTGCTTCATCTGCAGGACTCCATGTCTGTCTCTTATTATGATTGGCTAAAAGGACATTCGAAGTACCAGTTGCATACTACACTTCAAAGGGAATACAACCCCCTCCCCCATCAGGACATGGTGACTCCTTGACCCTCGAGCAGCTTTGTCATTGTCCAGCAATATCTCAGTCTTGTCTGGACTTAGGTTTAGTTTATTAGCCCTCATCCATCCCATTACCTTATCTAGGCATATTTTTAGAACTTCTACAGTCCCACTCAACTCTGCTGTTAAGAAGAAATAGACTGTACTTCATCCACTTAGTGATGGCACCTCACTCCAAACCCCTGATCTTTCCTAGAAGTTTCATGTCTCATATCCATTTTAAAGTCTCTTGAATTATTTAAGTACTTCTCTATGGCCACCACCTTAATGGTATCACATAGCACCTGACAATGTTGGAATTGATATTAGCTAAAATTTCTTAGGCATTCACCAAAGTGAATTTCAATCTTAATACTGGTTTCAGTATTAGGTTTATGCTCTAACCCACATACTTTATAAATGTCACAATGAAAAAGACTGTATTTGCTGTCAATGCTTCCCTTAAGAGAGACAATTCCCATCAGGTATGAAAGCATCATTGTGGACTTCTAAACAAAACAAACAGCAAAGCTACGTGGAAAATTTTAATCAGTCTTTTGTACTACTTTTGGGCACAGTACTGGAACAAGAGGTTGTTTTATAACTCCAGATATGCCTGAATTACACGATCCATTCAAATCAAGAATAAGGCAGAAACTGTTCATTATTTCAGTACACTTTGAGATGAAGGATGCATTTTATATGGGCCAGATTCATTCTGTTGGTATGATGAGTGCATGTGTTATGCTTCTTTTAGATTAGGTTTACAAATTATGGTTATTGTGGTTTTATTGGTATTATATTTTTGATGGAAGCTTGGTGTAAGATAGCTGTTTTGCAAGGAAAGGGACATTGGATGGGCATTTTAAAATTATGTGTATTTTACCTTTTATGACTTAGCAATGGTAGAACAACTGTGTGCAGATATTGTACAGAACTAGAACATTATTTCCAAATGCTTGATGATTTACATTTTTCTTAGATACTGAAGCCACTGGATTACAAGAAGTATCACTTCCCAAAATGGATCCTATCAGTAAACTTTCCCTATTCTTCTCATATAAAGCATCGACCAAATGTTTTGACCAAAAGTTCAAGTTTTATCTTTCATTCAGTGCTGATTCTTCTAGTTCGCAGCTTCCTGTGGGCAGAACTATTCAATCTCATTGCAACATATGATTTTTTTTCAGTGTTAACAAAAGTCCATTAAGATTAGAGTCAGGGAAGTGCATGTGCTTTGCTGGTGACCTAATTCAGCTTTGATCCCACCATGTCAGAGATAAAAGGCTGCTGTGTTAGGTTAGTGCATCTTTTCTTCATCAAGGAACAATTGTGATATCAATTTCTGTGCATCAGTAACCAACATTCCAAAGAAGATGTACAAGGAAATTATTAACATCTGCACAGAAATCAATACCAAACCTTTCATTTACTCATGCTTCCATCAACACAAAACGTGGAATGACAGTGGGAAAAGGGCAATAGACTACATTTAGTCCTCCTGAGAATATCTAATTTATGGAACCATCATCAGCAAACTGATGTACTTTTCCTAGAGACTTATAAATGATACATGTGGGTAGGTCACCTAAACCCTGTTTGTATTATACTGAAAATCACTCGCTTTTGGAAGAGAGATGAGAAACAGTGAATTCCTGTGTAGTACATCAAAAAGAACTAGAAAGAGGAATTTATTAGGATTATGCTTAAAGTATCAACAGGTAATTTAAAAGCCACATATGTCTAATTCCTAGCTATGAAAAAATTGTCATTCTTATCTAGCTTTATCTTGCTGATCTCTTCTGCTTTGCTAAAAGCTACAGCTAGCTGCCTCCCCTGTTATCATATCTGGCTAAACTGCTCCCAAGAATAAAATTACAAAGGAAATGTTACTAATCACACAATTTGCAAACATTTTGCATTTTATATGCAGACCTGGACCTTCCAACTCAATGATTCAATTATCTCTTTCAATGGTATATGCTAATGATTGAGTAAAAAATTAATCACAGGGAAGATGCCATCAGATGCAAACCACAGAGCTGCCTTTTTATTATTTTATCTTCCAGCCATTTCAACCACTGGTAATTTTTATTGCATCTATTATAATCCAAAACATACCTGACAAATAAGCACAGAGCAGCTTTTTTAAAAAACTTGATGCTGCATTTCTGTCAGAATAAAGAAAGATTTTTCTCTTTTCATTGAGAAAGACCATCTAATATTTTCAGATGCTTGGTGACTTCTTGTGCAGCAGCTAGTTTGATGAAGAGGAATTCTAAAAAAGATAACAATATTTTGTTTCCCTTTTAAATTAAGCATGCAAAGAATGCAAAGAATACCGAGACATTCTGAAAGAGGCTTATTTACTATGGTGTGCTTGTTAGATTATTGCTTTCTGTGTCTCCACCATATTACAGACCAGATAGGTAGGTTTCCTCCTAGGAATGAAGCTGGAATTCCAAGTTCTGGGGACTGTTACCATTTATTTTGATGGTTGTTTTGTCAATGACCATTTGATGCATTTGATAATGTATACTGGGACTGATCTTGGCAATCAGGTCAGCTGTATCAGGCATCCTCTCTCATCAATTCACTTCACTGAATCAAGTTGATGGAATGCATGCAGTGAGGGATGATATGACTCCTCCTTAGGCCAAAACCAACCACAGATAGAAAGGTTCCTTGCTTAAGACTATACTATGTCAGTGAGCGTCCTAAAGACATGTGCATTTTTTACTGTCATAGTTATCTGTGACGTGCCATAGTAGAGCATTCTGGATGCAGCCAGCCTAGGGAATCTTGTTGGGCTCTACCCAGAGATTGAATAATCTTCCTCTCATATTTAAAGACCCAAGAAATTACTGGTTCCCACTCTGGAATGTGCTGGTGGATCCTAGAATGAGATGGTTCTGATCTGTTCAAAGTTCTGGAGTAACTTGGGAAATCCAAAATGCCATTTGTGATAGATTGTACATTTTTAAAAGTCTGAAAGTGCTGTACACACGCTGCAGGCCTATTAAGGGTTAATCCCTCACAGAATCAGAGAGCTTTGAGTGACAGGCTACTCCAAGGGACCTGATTGGGTAAGCATGAGCTGGAAAGAGGAGGGGCTGTTTTCAGTCCTAGCTGAGAGGACTTGAGTGTGAAGGATTGGGGGAGATGGAGTCCTAACTGAGAGCAGTTTTAACACCAGCAGGAGAACTGGGGAAAGTTGGTAAGGAGGTTTGGGAAGTAGGACAGACTCCCAAATGGGCCAAATTAAAGGGGATAGATCTTCTAAGAAGAGGAGATTTTCCCTACCCAGTCAAACAGGGAGGTAGTTCTGGAGAGCGAAGAGATCCCTGGTTGGCCGTGGTTGGAAATCAGAAAAGGAAGTTTTTTGAAGCAGATGGTGCAAGTACTGACTTTTCTAAAATCGGGGTTTAATTATTGATTATAAATGTCTAACATGGAATATAAATAGAGCAAATGCTCCTCAAATTAAACAAAAAATATTTCATTTGAAAAAATTAAAACAATATATTATTTGTTTACAAGAGACCCATATTAGAAAAAAGGATGTAAAATATTTTGCCTATAATTGGCCTGTAGATGAAGAATTTGTTTCAGCAGATATTAAGAAGAAAAATGGAGTTGTATTATATATTAAACTCCTATTGAAACTAGAATTGGTATTGACAGATGAACATGGTAGGTTTGCAGGGGTAGAAATCAATTTACTCGGAGTGAAGACCTTGGTTTTGGGACTTTATGCACAAAATGAAGATAAAGGTCTTTTTACAAACAACTTATGGACAAGTTAATACATCTCTTATATGAAAGTTGGTGTTTGATGGGGGACTGGAATGGAGAAATTTCTCCACAAATAGATTGTGGGGAAAAAATATTAAAATTATGCAAGGTAAATTGCCAAAAGTTTTTTTTGCTCTGATAGATAATTTGGTATTGGTTGACATATAGAGACAGAAAAATGGTAGCTCAAGAGAGTATACTTCTTTTTCAGAAAGACTCAGATCTTTTTTAAGAATAGATATGATTTGGACTTCTAGAGATTTAGTTACTAAGGTCTCTAAAGTAGAGATTCTGCCAAACCCTTTTTCTGATCATAATCCTGAAAATTTGGTTGTTAAAAAGAAATCTAGTACTTTTAGATGGACATTAAATAAAGCATTGTTGCAAAAAGAAGCCGTTGTTGAGAACTGTAAGAAAAATTAAAAGAATTTTTTGCAATTAATTTAAATAAAGGTACTGATTTGAGAATCATCTGGGATGCAAGTAAAGCTTTTATCAAAGGTCATTTGATACAACATAATTATAATTTAAAGAAGAAGAGACAAGAGAATATTGTGGATGAGATTAAAACAAAAGAAGATGGATTTAAAAAGTCTGCAGGGAATATAAATATTTCTTATCAAATAAGAAATTTACAACAACAGTTATCTATGTTAACAAGAAGAGAAATGAAAATAAAATTATGTAAAGGCATAGGTTTTTCAGACACAATCTAGGTTTGCATTTTTTTTAATTTACAATTTTATTTGATTTTTATAAAACTTACATGACATAACAATAAACATAGAAACAGACACACTGTTAACAAACTTTTTTTTTTAGTAGGCATTTTCCCAGACCATACATTTTGGTCCAGTTTAAATATATAACATGTGGATCCCACCTTCTCCTCGTTAATAGTTCAACAGTTGGTTATAATAGTCACTTTTGGGTCTTGTTTGTATTGCTGTTTCATTTGTTTATAAGTGTTCCATAATTGGGAACCATTGTTCTGAAAAGCAAGATTTATATTTTGGATTGTCATAGTGAGCTAAATGATCAGCTATTTTCTCCATTATAAAATAGTCCCAAATTTGGTTGTACCAGTCGGCGAGTGATGGAGGTGTTGTCTGTTTCCATTTTGATGCAACTACTGACTTTGCTATAGACAAAAGTATCCAAATTAACTTAATCCTGACTTTTGGTATTTCATTTTCTGACCAATGATTTAACAGTATAATTTCAGGGTTTCACGGAATGTCATAATGTAATATGGATTTTATTTCCTTCACTACTGACTCCCAGAATTTCCGAATATGTACACAGTCCCACCAACAATGTAGATATGACCTTTTTTCATCACAATGTTTCCAGCATTTAGATGAGTTTGTTTTGTTTACGTGGTGCAACTTAAATGGTGTCATGTATCAGTGTGTCAATAACTTTATTATTTGTCGTTTTATGTTTATTATTTTTGTTGTGAAGCTATAAGATTGCCAAATTTCCATCCAGTCATCATCTATTAAGTTTAAGTCACACTCTTAGGTTTGCATTTTTAAAGACATCCATACTCTAGCAAATACGCTCTGACAGCTTTCTTTAAAATATTTAAGTCAGTCTCCACGGAAAATTCTATTCTGCTGTGTACCCATGATTGTAAGTGGAATGTGAATAACTAGAACAAAGTATAAAATGCAGGAATGTCAAACTACTTTTTAAAAATCAAAGTATTTTATTTACTGATAAACAGCATAACAAACAAGCAATTATTCCACAAATACAAGGAAATATACGAAGTATGGGATCTAATATAAATACATCAGATCAAGTATTTTTTCCCTGGGAGATTATTTAGATAATCTTATTATGCATTTGTTCCAGGTTTTAAAACTTATTAAGTCATAAATCTGTTATCTTTCTCCTTTCCTACTGCTATTTCCATTGTCTCCTAGGATTCTAGCATATAAAACTACACTGATAAAAACATCAATGACACCAACATTAAAGGGGTAAGCTGAGTGTGTGTGTATGTTTAATTATGCAAATTCACATGCTAGGGCATGTGTTCATGCTCATACAAATCACATTTCGTAGGCTCTTGGTTGGCACTAGGGCAATGGCAAATGCTATTAACCACCTAAATATGTGATTATTAAGACAATGTATGTCCTGAAGCTTATTGTAATGCATTTATTAGTAAATAGTAAGTAAAATACATATATTTCATGTAGATAGTAAATATTAACATTATGCCTCCTAATACTGCAAAAAACAGAGTTGTCCTTACTGTAACTTGTTCATTGAGGTCTCCTGTGTACACATTGGACTGAGCGTGCACGGGCCTGCCAAACAGTGAGGTTTTACAGCTTAAAAATTCTACTAAGGGGTGCCTGTCTCCCAGAGCACATGCACAAGTGTTTCCCACTGAAAAGACACCCAGCCTCCCACCTGGCCTCCCGGCCTCAGTTACTCCTAGCCACTGGCCTCCCCAATAAGTAAGAGGAGAACCAAGCAGGGTAGGAGGGAGAGTATGTGTGCCTGCACAGAAGACCTCAATGAACAACAGTTACAGGTTAAGCAGAACTCTGTTTTCATTGTTGGTCTTCTTGTGCAGTCCCACATGGGAGATTAGCAAACCACTTACTGTGGAGGAGGGTTGGTTCTCTACTGGAACAAGGACTGGAGCACTGCCTGGCCCACTGCGGTCTCTTTTCTGTTTGCCACATCTAATGCATAATGTCTGATGAATGTATCAGGTGATGCCCACGTGGCTGCTCTGCAGATATCCTGGAGAGGTACACCTTGAGGAATGCAGCAGATGCTGCTTGTGATCTGGTAGATTGGGCATGAACCTCCAAGGGGCAAGGGAAGTTCACCTTCTTATAACACGCTCTGATAGCTTGGATGACCCATCTTGCAATTGTCTGCAATGTGGCTCTTTCCCCTTTATTAGGTCTTGCATGGCATACAAACAACTGATCATCTGTCCAGAAAGTGGTTGTGTGATTTAGGTAAAATAGGATTGCCCTATGGATATCTAAACGGTGTAACTTGCTCTATGCCTCTGAAGTGGATGTAGGAATGAAAACTGGAAGTATAATTTCTTGTAATGTGAAATTTGATGACTACCTAGGGAAGGAATTCTATGTTTGGTCTAAAAACTACCTTCTCTTTGTGAATTTCATAAAAGGTGAGTTCACCCAGAGGGCCACTAGTTCGCTACTCTCCTAGCAGATGTAATGGCCACTAGGAAAGCTACCTTCATGGAAAGAAATTGTAAATGGCATGTAGCCATTGGTTCAAAGGGTGGAAGTATTAATTTAGCAAGAGCTAAGTGTAAAGACCATTGTGGTATGATAGTAGTTGCTTTCGGGAACATATTCTGTAATCCTCTAAGAAACAATTTGGCCATATAATGGGAAAAAATAGGGTTTTTTTCTATTTTTTTGTCTACCCATGAAAGGATGATATTACTGCTAAATACAATTTGATGAATGAGTTTGATAACCCATTTTGTTTCAATTGTAACAAAAACTCTAATATGGCCGATTCCAGACGGCCCTCCCCATCGCAAAACGTCGCGCGTCTGGAAATATCACGTTTTCTGCGCGACAACGCGCGACGTTTCGCGATGGGGAGGGCCATCTGGAATCGGCCTATGTGTGCTAATGGGCAGTTACAGGGATCGATTTCCCTATTTCTAGTCCAATCAACAAACTTTTCCCATTTAAATGAGTAGGATTTTCTAGTGTTAGGTCTCCTAGCATTTAAAATGACCTCTGCTACCCCTTCTGGGAGTCTCCCTACTGGAGAATGAACCATGCCATCAGTTTGAGTCTGTTTATATCATAGTGTTGCACTCCTCTGTAACTGAGGAGACCCAGCACAAGAGGTAGATGCCAGAAAGTGTTCCCTGAGAGCTGTACCAGTTGATAAAACCATGGCTGACATGACTAGAAGGGGGTTACTATGCTGGGACTGGTTCTATCTGACTGGATTTTGATGATCGCCCTTGTTATGAGGGGAATAGGAGGTATACATCCCAGACAGCACAGATAGTTGTTAATGGGGAACCAAACCATGTGGAATACAAAGAGGTACAGGACAAGGTTGCCCATTGTCACCCTTGTTATTTATACTGGTACGTGAAGTTCTGAACAGGGGCATAAAGATGAAAGAATTTGAAGTTTAAAGGTGAAGCAGGAGAATTATAAGTTAAGAACTTTTGCGGATGATTTGGTGTTGGTTTTGGAGTACCCTTTAAAGGGAATTGAACCCTTAATGACAAGATTGAAAGAATTTGGTGTAGTGGAGGGTTTTAAGGTTAATAAACAGAAGACCAAAATACAGTACAGGACCAAAGGAAACTGGAGAGCAAAACAGGATTTAAAATTGAAAAAAAGATAAAATTTTTGGGTATTACTCTGTCAAATATGAATTGTATGTTATTTCAAAATAATTATATTAAGACTTGGAATGAAATTAAAAGGGATATGTTAAGATGGGATAAGATTCAATTATCGTTGTTGGGAAGAATAGCTACAATTCAAGTGCATGTTTTATCTAGAATGTTATTCCTATTTCAGACAATTCCAGTATTGACAACTGAGGTGTCATTTAAGCAATGGCAAAAGGATATATCGAGATTTATATGGCAAGGCAAAAAACCAAGGGTTAAATTTAAAGTTCTACAGGATACAAAGGAAAGAGGAGGTTTGGGTCTACCAGATTTGAGAGTACATTCTGCGGCCAACTGTTTGGTTTGGATGAAGGAATAGATAATGTTAAAAAATAGAAGACTATTGGACCTTGAAGGGCATGACTTAAAATTTGGGTGGCATAGGTATCTATGGTATGACAAAGTTAATGCCAATGCAAAGTTTAATAATCATTATGTAAGGCATGCCATTTGGAAAGTATGGAATAAATACAAACCTAGGTTGTGCTCAAAAATACCTCTCTGGTTGACATTGCAAGAAGCTCATTTTAGACGGGAAATAGTGAGTCCACCTAAATTGTTAACTTATCATGATTTATTGAAATTTTCTCTAGGCCAAATTCAAATTAAAGAATGTATAAGGGTGCTTCAAATGTATGTTGGAAATGTGCTAAACAAGAAGGTACATTTTTTCATATGTGGTGGACATGTAAGAAGGCAAAGAGTTTCTGGTTACAGATACAATTATCGATTCAGAAGATTTTCAAGATTAAAATCCAGTTGAAACCAGAGACTTTTTTGTTGGGAATAATGGAAAGCCAGTTGGAAAGAAGCTTTGGAACTTTGTTTTTATATTTGATTATGGCAGCAAGAGTACTCTATGCATAAAAGTGGAAAACTCCAACATTGCCTAGAGGAATGGTGGATAAAAGTATTGGAGTTTACATCAATGGCAAAAATTACTTCACTGATTAGGGAAAAGACAGTTACATTTTTGACTGAATGGAAACCATTTATAGATTTTTTACATTAAATTGATAATAAGGATTTGATGACATCTGGATTTACGGATTAAGAACCATGAACAATAGAAAAAAGAAGGCTTTATGTTTAACTTAGAATAAGTGAGATTCTGAAAATGTTAGTTGTAGATTTTCTGGGCTGTATGGCCACAGTCTTGGCATTGTAGTTCCTGATGTTTTGCCAGCAGCTATGACTGGCATCTTCAGAGGTGAAGAATGAAAATGAGGGCCCTATGCTTTGGTTGTATTTCCTCCATGACGAGGGATGATGGTGGACAGTGAAAAAATAGGAAGGGACAAACATCTTCTTTCGTCTTGTACAATCCCTCAGCCTTCTTTGAAGTTGGTGTCAATGATGCTGGTTTCTCACAAAGTGATATAATCATCTCCACAAAACCTTCAATGATAGGAAAGGTGATGTTTGCTGGATTCCCTGAGTATAGGTGTTGGAGAATCTTGTCTTTTGGTTTTGGTTTGGTACCTGTTCCCAATCCATTCAATCTGGAGAAATCCTGGGTAGCTGGCCTCTTCCTCCGATGAATATCCAGATTGTGACTTTGAATGAAGAGACGGTGTTCTTAGAGCCTCCACAATTTGGACCTCAGGAGAGACCCTCTCGATGTCAGCAATGTGCTTTGTCTTCTCCAACTTCTTAAGGGTTGCCGTGATTTTGACCGTGCCTTCTTCTTAGGTGGCTCCTCCAATGTCTTTTTGCATGTCTCTCTCTCCACTGCCGACGCTGGGCAAGAGTCAGTGGTAGTGGTTGGTGTTGGGTCTGTGCCAAGCGGTCCCCTTGACTCCAAGTGCTGTCAAGATGGCTTTTATCTCACCAGTTCTGATCTGCTCGCAGATGGAAGGGTCGGGTGTAGATTTCAAGTCTGAGGCCGTTCCAAAAGGCTTTGTGTCTCAGAGATGGGTGTTGGATCCGATGATGTATATTCAGATCTGAAGAGCTCATATGTCTTGGCGCCAAAGCCATAATTAGACTAAAATCGTTTACCACCTGTCTGTCTGTTGGTGTTGTTTATTTAATAATCTGTAAATGTAATATGTTGTATGTAGGGAGTACAATTAGACGCCTTAAAACCCAACTTCTAGAATACATGTTGAGAATCAGACTTAAGGTTATGGACGCACCAATGGTAGAACTCTTTGTCAATAAGGGACGCAGACATGATGACTTTAAGTTTACAGTTTTATTTTCTGATCCAGGGATACCCAAACGTGATCTCCAGAGAATATTACTCAGGAAGGAGGCTCATTGGATATTCACCTTAAAGAGCCTCAAACCCGCAGGGTTAAACAGCGATCTTGATCTCTCATGCTTTCTGTAAGTTTTGCTAGGAGCACCCCCAGACCAATTATCTTCAGTATATATTTATCCGGTTTATTTGGTAATGTGCTAATATGCCACTAGTTACTTTGCCGAGATTAACTGACTTATCATTTTGGTACTGTGCAAGAAGTTACATTTGACTGTTGGTAAGTCTTTTTGTATTTATATATATAATTCTGCAGTTTAAATTATTGTATAAGAAAATACATAGTATTATGTGCTTTTTTGTATTATTGGTGGTAGAATTTCGCCCCTGATGACGTGATCTTCACGAAACAGCGGAACGCAGCCGGCCCTGTCTGTCGGGCACAGCAGGCAGCTCTACAGTAGCCCTTTGGATTGTTCTCCACCTGGCACCAAAGTTTGGCTTACTTAATTGCATTTTACATTTTGAATTTATTGTTGGACTTACCTTTACTTACCTTTACTGGACCAAGTCTAGATTGACTTCATTCAGGACGTCTTCCTTTTTCACTGATTTGTCGTTATCATACAGGTGCACTTACGTTGGGTGGTAGTGCACGATTGGCTAATTTTTGTATATTGAATGTACATTATTGACTGTTTCTTTATTGCTTTGGATAATTTGTGCATATTGAATGTTGTTACTGACTGTTTCTTTATTATTTATTTGAGAGTTTTTGTTACTCCATTAGAATATTTTTGATACATTTATTCAGAGTGATTTGTTGTTTTGTCTACTCTTGTGTTTTGCACTTCTCTTGGTTATTGTATGAGTAGGTTCCTCTCTTGTGCTTTGGCGCCAAAGCCAGCAATGGAGTCAAAAAGCATTTTCGAGCCCAAAGCAGTGCAGTTGGATCCAAAGGTGAACACATGCCTGAAGTCAATGGTTCTGTATTTGTCGGATGCAATTGTGCGGCCAACTCCGACAGAGCAGAAGATTTTGCTGTCTTAGTAGCTGGGCTGCTGGATGCAGAAAGTGCCTGCTCCCACAGCAAGGCTTTCAATCTGGTAAACCTCTCCACCCGCACCTTCAGGGTAAATTTTTGGCAAGTCTTGCAGGCTGGGACATTATGGCCCTCCCCTAGGCAAAAAAGGCAAAGATCGTGCCTGTCCGTACAGGTCATTTTTGCAGAACATTTTGTGCACATTTTAAACAATGCTTTCTCTGTCTTCTCAGAGATCTTTATCACGAATTCTTGGAAGAATTAACCTTGATAAAGAAGAAGAAGAAGCCACAATGCATGCTGAATAGAACCTCTCTGTCCAGGAGGAAAAGAGGAACTGAGGGTGGGGGTGCTGTCTCTGCAGAGGGAGGGCATCTTTTTGGTGGGAAATACTTGCGCATGCACTCTGGGAGACAGGTGCCCCTTCGTAGAATTTTTAAGCCATGTGGGACTGCACAAGAAGACCAACGATGAATATTATGTCTTTTTATATGGCCCACTAAGTAGTATTAAAGAGTATAGTTCAGTAGAAATATAATGCTTTAAAAATGGTAACGAGAGAGACATCAGCTGTACAGCTGTACTCCTTGTACAGTGGTTGTTAGTACTCCTCAATGAAAGGGACAGGTCAGAAGTCTGGGCATCCCCATTCAATATAGTGAAGCTAAGTTATGTATGCATTCTTCTGATTAGATATACATTGGCCTAATTCTCAAGGTATGTTAATGAATCTTGTGATGAAACTTGCAAGTAATCCCATTTTACAGTCAGGGATTAAGAAAGAGTTGTGATAGTAGGCAGTGAATCCTGGGGTCTTCTTGTTCCCTGCATCTTATTTTAGCACTAGTACCAGCCACCTGTACAACACTGTTTTAATAAACATATTAAAGAAATGGAAAATTATGCTTAGATATGAAGTCTAATAGTGTTTTGTATGCTGAACAAACAAACAAACAGAAATTATTTCAATTCCTAAAGAGTTACAAAGAAAAATAACAATGAGGAAAAGAGTAAGGAAAGAATAAGGATAAGGAACCATGCATGGTGCTGAAAAACAGCCACATTTTTGTAAGGTAAAATGGTCTGCATGGAGCTTTTCTTTCATTATTATTAATCATTTCCCTTAGGCAAGTACTAGTTAAAAATGGAAGGTCATATGGGAATGTCAGAGAGGATTTATGAGATGCTAAGGTATGAAGTATGGACAAGATTGCTAAAAATCTACAGCCGGGATAAGTTTAGTAGCTTTGTTACATAAGAATGTTAGTATAGCACAGGTCAGTGTTTGACTGTGCATATATATTTGAGCATGTCATAGCAAACAGAGATACAATGAGAGTTATTCCACAGACAAGAATTCTGGAAGGGAAAGGAGCAAGTGAAGGGTGGGTTCTCTTAAAAGAAGACTTCTTGCAGGCTTGCATTCCACAGGATGGTAGAGGGATCTAAGAAGCCAATGTAGATGGACAGAGAGCTCTGTGATGAGTTAAGGAGGAAAAAGGAGATGTTCAATAAACTGAGGAAAGGAAATGCATCCAAAACAGTGTATCTAGGGGTAGCTAGGCACTGTAGGGCAGCTGTCAGAGAAGCCAAAGCTCAGAATGAGTTGAGACTGGCCAGGAGGGCTCATCACAACCAAAAGCCATTCCTCAGATATGGGAGGAGAAAATGGAAGGTGAAGGGAGTGATAATTCAATTGCTGTGTGAAAATGGAGAATCTCTGACAGAGGGCACAGAAAAGGCAGAAAAGTTCAATGCCTACTTTGCCCCAGTTTTCTTCCTGAAGGAGAGAACAGACCTACTTAGACATGGTGGTAGACAAAGCATGTTTTGGGGGTTGCTGGTTGATATGGGCAGAGAAGTTGTGGAGAAGCACCTTGCTGCACTGGATGTGTACAAATCCCCTGGGCCAGATGGTGTATGCCCAAGAGTACTTAAAGAACTTTCAAAAGAGTCTGCACACCCTTTGTCAAATCATCATCCAGGCCTCTTGGAAGACAGGTGATGTACTAGAAGACTGGAGAAGGGCAAATGCAGATTTGAATAAGACACAATTTAACATGGATAAGTGCTAGGTTCTCCAATGGTTGACAAAAATGCAAAGCATGCATACAGGATGGGGGATTCACTTCAGTGTGTGTGAACAAGATCTTGGGATATGGCTGGATAGGAACCTAAATATGAGCAGTCAGGGTGATGCAGCAGGAAAAAATGCAAATGCAATCTTGGGCTGTATTAACAAAGGCATAACATACAAATTACAGGATATCATTATCCCACTGTATAGCATGTTGATCAGGCCCCACCTGGAGTATTGTGTTCAGTTATGGAGGCCTCACTTCAATAAGGATGTTGACAAACTGGAATAGGTGAAGAAAGAGCAACCATGATGATCAAGGTCATGGAGATCAGGTCCTGTAAGGAAAGACTGAGGGATCTGGGAATGTTCAGTTTGGAGAAGAGGAGGATGTGGGGAAACATGATTGCCCTCTTTAAGTATTTAAAAGGGTGTCATTTAGGATATATTGGCAACAGAGGATATAATTTGAAACAATGGGTTTAAATTACAGTACAAAAACTATTGGCTGGACATTAGGAAAAACATCTTTATGTTAAAAGTAATCCAACAGAGCAATCAGCTTCCTAGGGATGTGGTGGGTTCCCCCTCATTGGCAGTCTTCAAAGAGCAGCTGGGTGAATACTTGTTAGAGATGCTTTAGGCTTTTGATGCATTAACGGGGTTGGACTAGATGGTCTGTAAAGCCCCTTCCAACTCTATGATTCTATGAAATATCAAAATAACACTGTGCCACATACATTAGAAATGACAGAGGAAAGTGGAACCAAAACTAGTCATATACCATATAGCAAGTACTCAAATATTATTCAAAATACCATACAATAAATAAAACCTTAAAATATAGCAGATAATCAAAACTATCTAATTCTATTGGAAATAAAAAGCTCTAGCTCAGGTGAGCCTGATCTCATCAGATCTCAGAAGCTAAGCAGGGTCAGTCTTGGTTAGTAATTGGATGCGAAACCTCCAATGAAGACCAGGGCTGCAGAGGCAGGCAATGGCAAACCACCTCTGTTAGTCTCTTGCCATGAAAACCCCATCAGGGGGGTCGCCGTAAGTCAGCTATGACTTGAGGGCACTTTCCACCACCACCACCACCAAAGCTGTACAACTGATGTTCAGACTTTCATCATCTTTTGGAGCTTTCAGCCAAGCCTGCACTCCTACCCTTGAATTTTAACCTTAATCACTGATTTGTCACTGATTATCACCTTTGCAGTGGACCACTCTGCAGTAGCTAATTAATGGGACCAGGAAGAAATTTTACCCATCTGACAAACTGCCTATCACCAGCAATGGATTTTGCCTTCCTTGTAGCAAACATCCTTATTAAGGAAAGTATATCACATTTTCTATATTGTTTACAGCTGGGATAGTGTTTGTATTTGGACAGGAATGGTAGTCAAAGGACAGGTGACAGTGAGCTCCTTGGCTGCTAGCATACAATTGTGTGATGTCAAGTCATAGCTATCACTGTTCCTGGATGTCAACCTAAAAAACAACTCCACCCCACCACAAAAACCACTCTTGAGGATAAAATGCAAAGGAGCAGACTTCTACTCTAGATGAGCATGTATCTCTTTATAGATGGCAGTTTGGAATACGTTCTGGTTTTTAAAAAGTAGTCTCCGTTAATTAGTGAACTAGTAAGGGTCCAGATACATATGTCAGAGAAAACCTGTACTGATAAACATAGATTTGACCATAACTGGATCGATTAAAAATTATATATACTATGGTAGTTTACAATTACCACATTTAAAGCTATATCATGATGCAGTATGTTTAACATGGTCAAAGGAATGGAACTTAGCTAATCAAAAATTGTTAGCTCTAGAGGGTTTCAATAATGTATTTGGATGGCATGCGTATTTATGGTATGAGAAGCATAAAATGGATGGTATGTTCCAGCACCATTATGTAAGAGGGAATATATTTAAGATTTGGCAAAAATATAAAAAAATTGTAGGGGAGAAAAGACCATTGTGGATTGTCCCAGCAGAAGTGATATGCCCACGTTCAGAATATAATGGAGAAGAATGGCTAACATAAAAAGAATTATTGACGACGGAAGGTAATGTCTAAAAATTGAAGAGTCAAAAAGATCTACCATTCGAATATGGGTGGTTACAATATAGACAAATTAATGATATATATGAAGTTGATAAAAGGAAGGTGGGGTTTAGGGAAAAGAATTCAGAACTAGAGGAGATATTGCTAGGAGAGGGACCAAAGATGATCTCTAAGATATATAAATTGTTATCGAAATGGGACACAGAAGATGAAGTAGTTAAGACGCAGATGGTGAAATGGGCAATAAATTTTAATAGAGAAATAATGATAGAGGCCTGGGAATATATGTGGAAAAATACGTTAAAAATATTAACATGTGTCAAGAGAAAATTGTTATAAAATGTTATATAGATGGTATTTGACACCAAAAAAGTTGGCCAATATGAGTACAGATATGTCAAATAAGTGCTGGAAATGTAAACAACATGAAGGCTCCTTTTATCATATGTGGTGGTCATGTGAAAAAGCTAAATCCTTTTGGGCTAAGATTCATGAGAAAATGGGGCAAATTTTGAAGGTTAATTTGAGTAAAAATCCGGAACTGTTACTGTTAGGATTAAATATGGAAAAGATTAATGTTAGAGATAGAACATTATTATTTTATGATTGTGGCAGCAAGTTTGTTATATGCAAAATACTGGAAACGAGAAGATACTGGAAATTGAAGAATGGATTCAAAAACTGTTATACATGGAGGCGATGGACAAAATGACGAGAAAACTGAGAGAACAAAACTCAAAAGAATTTCAAGAAGACTGGCAGAAAATGAAGGATTACTTAGAAAATGAATGGGATGTAAAAAGGAAATTAGTAATCTTTGATAACTACTGAAAGATAGATATTAAGTGACTTTACCTGTAATCAAAAAGATTAGATGTAAATTAGATGTAATGATCAGGAATAGAATGGTTCTAGCGCTGTTGGAAGTCAAAATAAAAGGGGGGAGGGAGGGGTGGGGGGCATACACTAGTTAAGGGAAGAATAATGAATGTTTTTATATTGGATGTATATGCTAACCTACCAAAATAAATTAAAAAAAATATTTTATAAAATAATTATATATACTACAATAAACAGGACGAGAATATGGATGGACATGTGTTAAATAATATATAAATCACTTACCCACTATAATTATCAGAACACATCTTACATTTAAAATCTATTGATAAGAAAACACTGCTAGAGACAGATCAAAATGAATAGCCATGTTAGTCTGTCTGTAGCAGTAGAAAAGAGCAGTAGATGGTATCTGAAGAAATTAGCTGTGGCTCACAAAAGCTCATACACTACTGCAAATTTTTATAGTCTTGTAGGTGCTACTAGACTCTTGCTCTTTTCTGCTGCTAGAGACAATAGCAGAAAAAGCATGTTCTGTGGCTTGCTACAATTTCACTAACTCTTATGATCAAAACATCCCTATGTAAGCTCACAGACAGCAAAAACCAGCATTTTATGCCATATCTACACTCCTAGCAGACAGTGAAGATGCACAATCCACATGGAGGAAACCCCCCTCCTCCCACTTAATCTGGTACCTCCTTTCTCAGTGCAACTTCTGCACTTGTACTTTCATGCAAAGGCCACTCCAATGTCCACATTCCTTTAGAGTTTAAATTCTTTTATCAATAAATCTGAAGTGTTAGAGCTAAATAGATACATTTATTTATTTATTTTGGACTTTTATTCCACCCTCACCGCGACAATTACAACATAAACTAGAGGAACCAAGTAGTTTTCAGGAAAGCATCTGTCTAGCACCGTAAGGCAATAAAAGAGACCCAAATTAAGGAAACTATGCCCACAACAATAAACAAGAATAAGAGACATCAAGAACAAATCAAGTATGGGGACATTTTAACCACTGTCATTCCTTACATCTTTCATCCATGACACATACAGCTACTGTGTACAAGCAGAGGGGAATGCAGTGAGCAGCAATAGCCAAATAGAAAATTGCACCTGCTTGAGTAAGTTATGAACTCATATTTTAGTGATTTTTTCAAAGAGCAACAAAGCAGAATTTTCATTTTAAACCATACAACCAAACAGTCCATTTACTCAGACATGATAATTCCCTAAAACTATTTCCTGGTGGCTTAATTGGGTGAAACGTGTAGATGCTGAAAACAACTAACACAAGGGCTCCTTAGAAACTGTTACTTCTACAAATACAAGGAAACTCCTATTTGGAGGAAACACAAGTATAGATTCCCTAATCGTATAATAATTTTTCCTTATATTTTTCTTTTTCTTAAAGTGCACAGTGCTAAAGTGTTATATAAATATGAATAAATACTACAATAAATATTTATACACTATATAAACCCTTCCTATTTTAACATAGTATAATACTAAAGAATATACAATTCTTTAGTATTTAGTATTTACAAATATTTATTCAGGAACGGATTTAAGGTAACTTAAAAAGAAAACTTTATAATTGCTTTTCTGAAATTCCAAACAGTCTCCTTGGGACATTTAGAAACTACACAGACAACATGGCTGACATAAAGTAAACAATCATTTAAAAAAACTCTGACTGCTCTTTGCTGGTTAGACGCTGCCATCTGCTGGTCAGTTGAAGAGCTTTTAAACTGATTTCTAAATTAACTATCATCGTATATCGTTGGTACATGACACCAAAGAAGATTGCGCTAGGGAATTTGAACACTTCTAATAAATGTTGGAAATGTAAGAAGCATGAGGGCTCCCTCTATCATATGTGGTGGTCATGTGAGGTAGCTAGGCAGTACTGGGGGGAAATAATAAGAGAAATGAGTGAAATTTTACAGTTTCAAATAAATAAAAACCCAGAACTCCTGCTACTAAACTTGGGAATGGAGGGAATTCCAGCCCATCATAGGACGTTGATATTTTATATGACAGCAGCAGCTAGACTTTTGTATGCGCAAAAATGGAAAGTACAAGAAGTGCCAACTATTGAAGATTGGATCTACAAATTGCTGTACATGGCAGAAATGGACAAGATGACAAGAAAACTGAGAAATCTGGACTCAGGGCAGTTTAACACAGACTGGGAGAAGCTGAAACAATATCTGGAGAAGAAGTGGGAGGTGGGAGGAAAACTGTGGCAGTTTGAGAACTACTGAAGTATAATAAAAGTATAAAAGAGAGGGGTGTCTTTACCGGGGGAGGAAGAGATAAATGTGAATTTATAAGCAGTTAGATTAACAGATTGATATATATATATAGGTTAATAGATAGAATGTTGATAGAAAATAATTAAGGATAAGGTTTAAATATGAGGATTGAGTAACCAACAATATTTTCTTTCTTTGATAAGATTTATATGCACCAAACTGAATGTACAGAAGAGTTAAATTGATGGACTATGTGATGAGTTATATAGAATTACCATAAAAAGATAGAATGAGTAATATATAGAGAATAAGTCAAATTGTTTGATTTAAATGTAAGATTTTTATGGTTTATGATATATAGGTTTATGATATCTAGAAATATTTAAAACTGGAAAATGGGATAAATTGTTTATCCAAGATGGAAACAAAGACTTACAGTTTGGGTATATAACAAGAAAAGTAGTTAAGGATGTACTGCTTAATATAATGGAGAATGTATATCTGTTTTAGACAGAGGAATTTAATAGAAGCAAGGGAAAAGGGACAAAGGGTGGGAAAGCTGTTGGAAGTCAACAAAAGGGGGGGAAAGGGAGGGTTAGAAATGAAAAATTTGGGGGAAATTGAATGTAATGTAAAAATAATGGATTCTAACCCAATAAAAAAAATTTTCAAAAAAAAAATAAATTAACTATCATCGTATATCTTTTGAATTGTGTCTACATATTATTTAATTTGTTCATATAGGGTTCTTTGCTCTTGCTACGTGATGTTTTATATGTATTTGGTATCTCTATTATGCAAGACCAGTTTATAAGAACATTTTAATTGAAGATTTAACTAAATATTGAAGGGTTGAGTATTTTATTATTTAATTGATGGAGTGAGGGCTGATGGGATTATATATTGTTATTTTTGTATGGAAAGATTGTTAGCAGCTGTCAGGAGATGAAGGAGGCTGGCCAAAGTCAAAAGAATGGCTAAAGGTATGAGGAAAGGCACACTTGAACTCTGCTCTGAAGATGAAATAGAATTAATAGCAGAAAAGGTCTTATCCTCTCTTTCACAGCAATTTCAGGCCCTAACAATGGAGCTGGTACAAAACACTAAAGATCTAGTCTGAGAGATCCAGAAAGAGGTTCAGGAACTGTCAACACAGCTCCAGAAAACAGATGAAAAATCACAAGAAACATTTTCTGGAATTAGAAAGGATATACAAAACAGACTGAGGTCTCAACTGAATTGCAAGAAATAACAAAAAAATGAAGAAAACAAGCAAAGTACCAAGAAATTAAAGAACAACATAAAGAACTGAAGGAGTCGCAAGACCAAATTGAAGCATCACAAGCACAACAGTCATCGTCCCTAACAGATGCTGATCAAAGAATAGAGACATTAGAAATCCAATTTAGGAGTAAAAATTTGAGATTTCGCAGTATCTCAGAAATAATAGAGGTCCAAGATCTTGAGAATGAATTTTGAAAGCTGATTCAGGATTATGTGAAAGTTCAAGGAGACTTAAAAAAGAACAGGGAGATCTTTTCTGTTACATGGTGACAGCAGCAAGAGTATTATTTGCAGAAAAATGGAAAACAGGCATCTGTCCTGATGTGTTAGAGTAGAGAGATAAGATTTATGAATATGCATCAATGACTAAACTGACCATCTATTTACATAATAGACCGATAGCCAGATTTTGGGGGAAATGGAAGGATTTCTTTGACTACTTAGGCAGAAACTTTAATTAAGGCAAGAATTATATAAAGACAAGAATTAAAAGAAAAAAGCTGATATTGTAGTTTGTAAAGGCAAAGCTAACCAAGGAAAGGGAAGGAGGGAAGGAGAACTATTATTCAACTGTGTTTAGGTATGGAAAATTTCGAATGTATTCCTTTACTAGTTCAATGTAAGTTTAAATGTAGTGCTTGAATAAGTCTCAAAAAATTCTATATGTACTGTTTATATAGATTGTATAAGTCTCAACTCAATTTCCAATCTAGTGTTTGTATAATCTTTTACTATGTACTTTCTATTTTCATACTTTCTTTTTTAAATAAAATCTATCTATCTATCTATCTATCTATCTATCTATCTATCTATCTATCTATCTATCTATCTATCTATCTATCTATCTATCTATCTATCTATCTATAGATAGATAGATAGATAGATAGATAGATAGATAGATAGATAGATAGATAGATAGATAGATAGATAGATAGATAGATAGATAGATAGATAGATAGATAGATAGATATTTAGCACCAATTACACATCAGGTGGTTTTATATTCCAGAGTTCTTTATACCCAATCACACCGTACACTGGACAACGTAGTCCCAAATATTTAAAAAAGATTAAAAGATATGGCTTGGCTTGCCCTTACTGTTGATCATTACAACTCAAATGCGGAATGTCAGGGAAATTAACATCTAGTATTGGTGATTATTTCATGCATATTCATGAATGTTCAGGTTTTCAAAATTAGTTCATTCAGGTGGGATTTCCTTGATCTGCAGTAGCAGCCCCTCCACACTTATACAATCTGCCCCTCAAGATGCCAACAATCTTACAGCATGACCTTCCCAATTTCCCGCATTGGAGAGCTGATCTTGTTATCCTAATTGCAATTCCAAATGGAGTGGTACTTGAAAATAAATTGACTGCTGTTCAATTTCAGAAGCCACTTGGTTTGGAATTGCAACTAGTATAAATAGATCAACTCTCCAGGAAGCTGGGAAGGTCACCCAATAAGTTATTTGGCATCTGGAGAAGAAAGCTTTTGCGTGCCAGCCTACTAGTGTTTTCTGCCTGCAGCTCAGCAGCACTATATAAAAGTAGAAGTGCTACAAATTAAAAGTCTCATCTTGCCTATAAATGTGCTTCAGTTCATACAATTTATTTCTTCAAATGCATGCTTTTATAACAGCCTGAAATTATCATATCCAGGGGCAATAGAACAAACAAGCCACAAACAAGAAGCCTTTAAGTATTTTCCGTTATCCCTAATAGTCCTGTTAAGTATTCCTCTTCAGTCATCAACATCCCCATCAACAAACAGTCTTTTAGGACTAAATGGAAAAAGCAAATTCAGAACTTTGACATGGGATCTTTAATCCATAGCTGTTCATCAGTTGGAGGGCATCTGCAAAAAGCAGTAGAAACACTCCTCCTTGATCAGCCACAAACAACCCCAGAGCAAACCATTACTATCTATGGACAACATATACCTATCCAGGGATCATTACAAAGTGAGATTTCTCAGTTTCCTCAGAAAATCAGATTGCATTTCAAAACATCTTAATTTGAACAAAACCATATACATTCAGAGATCCTTATTTGAATCTAAAGTAGAATTCTTTCAGTCTTAGAAAAATCTGAAGAGAGATATCATCCGATCAACAGAAAGTCACATGAACAGGGAGATGGTAGCCAACTAGTAATATTGGAAAAGTGGAAATACAATGCTAGGCAAAATATAAACTTTGAGACTTAGTCTGCTTCTCAGAATAGTTTCCATTGTTTTTACCTGGAACATGATTAATGAGTATTCAAGAAGACCAGTGAACATAAAATGTGGTGTGACATGATACTAGGTGAAATCACTCTTCATAGCTACTGTCTGCACAGGGTGAAGCTACATGTGCTGTGATTCAACAAACAAGTTATCTTCATGCCACTGCTATTAAAAAAAAGTTTCATTGGAATTGAGAAAATTGACTAATTCATGTGGTTTTATTTTTATTATTGGTTTGATTTGATTTACTTTATAGTCTGCCATTTCTCACTGACACCCAAGGCAAATTACAAAGTATAAAACAATTGATAAAGTAGCATGATAGCATGAGATATCTAATAAACAGTGTAATAGGACCAAGATTTTTTTAAAAAATAGAAACAAAGCAAAAACATACCAGATGTGATATGTCAAATAATGCAGATAATGGAATTACAGAATTTGAACACAAGTGGAGGACCCACAAGGACTTACAGGGGGCATCTCATTTTCTCCTCCCCCGCAATGTCCTCTTTCCCTTCCCTGCTCCCCATATCCTCTCCCCTTTTTCTGCTTCCTTCTCTCCTTCCCATCCTCCATTGTCTGCCCACTGTCCTCCCCCTTCTTCTCCCCCCCCCACCGGCAACCTTTCCCCTATGGCTCAGTTGCATGATGCCAGCTGAGCTAAGCCCAGTTACATAGTGGGAAACCTGCAAGGGCTTGCGGGGGGCATTTCACTTTCCCTGAATCTCCTTCCCCATACTATTTCCTCTTTCCCTCTTCCTGGCAGCCTCCATATGCTCACCTTTCCCTACGCTCATCTCTTCTTCAAAAGCATTAAACAACCAACCTTTTTTCTGCTCCCCATATCTATTTATTAATTTACTTAATTTATATATTGTATTCTCCACAATGGGGACTCTAACTTACATAATTCTCCTTGCCTCCATATTATCCTCACAACAACCCTGAGAGGTAAATTAGGTTGAGAATGTGTTACTGAATCAAAGTCACCCCGTGAGCTTCCACAGTAGAGCGGCAATTCAGACTTTGGTCTTTCAGCTCCTACTCTGAAGGTATCTGAAGACGTGAGCTGTGGCTCATGAAAGATCATACCCTACCACAAATTTTGTTAGTCTTATAGGTGCTACTGGACTCTTGCTGTTTTCCAGGGATCCTACTCTGAAAGTCTAACCACTACACTACACTGGCTTTTTGGGGAGTGGTTGTAGCAAACAGCTTGCCTGGATGAGTCATGCAAGTCATGTGGTATCAAGTAATCCGGTGGCTGCTTATGGTTCTTACCCCAATGAGTCCTCCCTCAAAGGCCAAAGCAACCCTGGAAATGGCCTTGCCCCTCCTCCTGCCTCTCTCTAACAGAAACAAAACCTGGAATACTAATTAAACTGCTGTTTGCCTAGCAACAGGTGTTTTTGTTATCTCCCTATTGTATTTTTTTAGATTTCAGATTTTTCTGCAAACCTGGGGCATTTTTCAGGTGTGTAGGAAGATCTCTCTTGTATGTCCAGGGCTCCAATCTTTAGATTTAAGTATCCACAGATCAGGGCCACTCGGCTATTAATATATTATATGCAGTTACAGTAGCATAATACATTCAATAAACAGATAATGCATACCATAAACTGTGGCATAGAATACTGTTCTGTTCCATTGATAAATAACCTTTATGAGCCATTTCATTACACTATAGCACTATTCGCTTTGTAAAAATGCCCTCCTAAACGATTGTTTTATGTAGTTTGCAGAATGTCAGAAGTGTGGCAGCCTTCCCAATGTCCTCAGGCAGGTCATTCCACAAGGTGTATGTGTGTGTGTGTGTGGGGGGGGGGGTCACAACAGAGAATACATCTATACAAGTAGCCATCCTCATCTATTTGCATGTGGAGTTCTGAGCACTTATTTGAGCCTTCCAGTAACCTTGTGAAGTAAGTTATGCTGATATAACTTAGTATAGTGGGTGAGCCTCAATGTACTGACTTGTAGTGACACTGTCATTGGTGTATTCTTCTGATCTGTGGTATGGCACTTCAGTGAACATAAAACTAGAATGGATGTTATCTTTGACTGGTACACTATTTCAAAGGCTTCCAAACAATCCAAGCAAATGAATGGGTCTGAGGGGGCCAATTAAAAAGCTCATTGATAGGCCAGATGTGCAGCTACAATTACTATGAAGTAAATTCACTAACATAGATAAACACAAACCTGAACTAGCCAGCTTTCTCTCTGATGTCCTTATGATTAGAGGGAAAGAGTAGCAACAACAATATAAGCTGGTGACTGCCTATGGCCTCACCAAACTCAAATAAGGATAATCAACTACAAGAGCAAGATTCAGGTTCAGTAACATTTTAAGATCAACTAGATTTCCAGGTATGAGCTTTTGAGAGTCAAAGCTCCCTTCATCAGATACAAGGAGTGGGAAAACGAAGGAGTCCTTATAATCCAGGCAGAGAGTGAGAGGGGAATTGTAAATTAGGGTGTCAGGAGGCAAGATAATATATAATATATATTAATTTGATAGAGCAGAGGTGCACAGTACAGAAAATTAGCATCTGTAATGTGAGAAAAATCCTATGTTCTGGTTCAACTTTGGGGGATCCATTCTTCCAAATTGGCAAATAAACTCGATTCCAGCAATCTTGTGGTGTAATTTTCCTTTGAAATTTCTCTACTTGAGAACTTGTACTCTTAGGTCAGCAATGGAATTTCCTGGAAGATTAAAACATTCTCCCACTGGTTTTTTAATGTTGTGGTTTTTGATAACAGATTTATGTCCATTCATTCTTCAGTGATGGGACTGACCCATTTGTCCAATATAGAGAGTTGAAGGGCATTGCTGACACTCGATGGCATATAAAACGTTGGATGATGAATACTGAATGAACCTAAGATGGTATAGCTGGTGCTAAGGGAACCATGAGGAGGCTGGAACAAACTTTATTCTTGTTTTTGTTTAATTCAACTTATACCCCGCCCTTCCTGCAAGTGGGCTCAGGGCGGCTTCCAACAATGCTGGTGAAGCAATTGAGGGAGTTATGAACAAGCAGTAGATACACGTACAAATGCTATGCTACTGCTTTTTTTTTTAATAAAATTTTTATTGGATTAGAATCATTTAATTTCACATTACAATCAATTCCCCCATTTCCCAATTTCTAACCCCCTCCCTTTCCCCCCCTTTTTGTAGACTTCCAACAGTTTTCCAACCCTTTGTCCCTTTTCCCTTACTCATTTTAAATTCATCTATCTAACAAACATATACTTTCCCTTTATTCTAAGCAATAATTCTTTAACTATTTTTAATACTCTGTACCCTATCTTTAAGTCCCTTCTTCCATGTTAGACAAACAATTTGTCCCATTTTTTCATAATTTCAAATATTTCTGTAAACCATAAACCATATAAACCATACATTCATATAAGTCAACCAATTTAACTTATACTCTATATGTTACTTTTTCTGCATATCTTATCTTCATTCTGCTTTAGTTATATTTAATTATATTGTTATTTTTATTCTACTTTGATTATACATCTATATAACTATCATCAAAAGTTATCAATCAATTTGACCCATATATATCTTCAGGTAGACTTATTCAATTTAGTGCATTATACAGTTTTTACCCAAATTAGTATTAGTTAATCAATCCTTATAGTTAATTATTTTCTATCAATATTCTATGTATTATTCTATATATAACAATCTAACAAGGTAGCTGCTTAGAAATTCTCATTTGCCTCTCCACTCCCCGGTAAAGTCACCCCCCTCTGCATTTTATTATGTTTCAATAGTTCTCAAACTGCCACAGTTCTCCTCCCACCTCCCATTTCTTCACCAAATATTGTTTCAGCTTCTCCCAGTCTGTGTTAAACTGCCCTGGGTCAAGGTTTCTCAATTTTCTTGTCATTTTGTCCATTTCCGCCATATACAGCAATTTGTAAATCCAATCCTCAATAGTTGGCACTTCTTGTACTTTCCATTTTTGCGCATACAAAAGTCTAGCCGCTACTGTCATGTAAAATAGCAATGTCCTGTGTTGAGCTGGAATGTCCTCCATTCCCAAGTTCAGTAGCAGGAGTTCTGGGTTCTTATTAATTTGAAATTGTAAAATCTCACTTATTACTCTTATTATTTCCCCCCAGTACTGCCTAGCTACCTCGCACGTCCACCACATATGATACAGGGAACCCTCATGTTTTTTACATTTCCAGCATTTGTTAGAAGTGTTCAAATTCCCTAGCGCAATCTTCTTTGGTGTCATGTACCAACGATAAATCATTTTGTAAATGTTCTCTTTAATATTAGTACACGTCGTAGTCTTCATTGTATTCTTCCACAAGTATTCCCATGCCTCCATTGTTATTTCTTTATTGAAATTTATGGCCCACTTCACCATTTGTACTTTAACTATTTCATCTTCAGTATACCATTTCAGCAGCACTTGGTATACCCTGGAAATTTCCTTCTTGTCCTCTTTTAAAAGTGTCTGCTCCAGTTCCGAGTTTTCTGTTCTAATGCCTCCCTTTGCACAGTCCGAATTATAGAGATCTCTGATCTGTCTGTACTGAAACCAATCATAGTTTGGTGATAACTCGTCCTGTGTCTTTATTTTAAGTTTAGAAGATTCTATTCGGGTTATCTCCTTATACGTTAAACACTGTTGCTCAGTATCGACAGCTCTCGGATCTATTACCTCATATGGAACCACCCATAGGGGGGTTCCTTCTTGTAAATAATCTCTATACTTCTTCCAAGTTGCATATAGGCTTCTCCGTATATAATGATGTAAGAACATAGAGTTCACTTTTACTTTATCATACCATAGGTATGCATGCCATCCAAATATTTTTTTATATCCCTCTAGGGCCAATAATTTCTTATTCTTCAGCATCATCCAGTCTTTCAACCACACTAGGCAGATTGCATCATAGTAAAGTCTTAGATTGGGCAGTTGCATTCCGCCTCTTTCTTTTGCATCTTGTAAAACTTTCATTTTCACTTGAGGCTTCTTGCCTGCCCAAACAAAATCTGATATTTTCCTCTGCCATTTTTCAAACTGCTTAGAGTCTCGAATAATTGGTATTGTCTGTAAAAAAAACATTACTCTTGGTAACACGTTCATCTTAACTGCTGCAATCCTTCCCAGCCATGACAAATTCAGTCTATTCCATTTAATCAGATCTTGCTCAATCTGAGTCCATAATTTTTCATAGATATTTTTGAATAGATCTATGTTCTTTGCAGTCAGTTCAATTCCCAAATATTTCACCTTACTTGTTACTTCACAGTCTGTTATTTCCATTAACAGTTGTTGTTTTTGCTTAGTCATATTTTTACATAATATCTTTGACTTCTTTTTGTTAATATAAAACCCTGCCAAATCTCCAAACTCCTTAATCTTCTCTATCACTTTTGGCATGTTCTCCGTTGGGTCTTCTACAATTAACATTATATCGTCCGCAAATGCTCTGACCTTATAAGAAAAATCTTTTATTTTTATTCCACGAATTTCTTCATCTTCTCGTATTTGTATAATCAGAATCTCCAATACCAGAATAAATAACAGCGGAGACAACGGGCAACCTTGTCTTGTTCCTTTACTTATAGTCAATTTCTTAGTAGCCTCGTCATTCACTACAATTGCTGCATTCTGGTCTCTATAGATTTCTTTAATTGCTCTTATGAATCTTTCTCCCATTTGTAGCTTTTCCATAGTGGCAAACATAAAGTCCCAGTTCAGATTGTCAAACGCTTTTTCAGCATCAACAAAGAAGAAACCAACCTCTTTATCACAACGCTTATCATAATATTCAATAGCATTGATCACTGTCCTTAGGTTGTCTCTAATTTGTCTATCTGGCAAAAAGCCTGCTTGTTCCTCCTCAATAACTTCCGAAAGCCATCCCTTCACTCTCTCCGCCAGTATCTTCGCAAAGATTTTATAGTCATTATTAAGTAACGATATAGGTCTGTAATTTTTCACATTAGTCAAATCTTGACCCTCTTTGGGGATCAATGATATGTTAGCTTCATTCCAGGTATCTGGAATCCGTTGATCCTTTAAGACTCCATTGATCACCTCTTTTAGGAATGGTGCCAGTTCATTGGCCATTGCCTTATAAAATTTAGCTGTAAGTCCATCTGGCCCTGGCGCCTTTCCCAGATTTGTTGACTGTATTGCCTTTCTTATTTCCTCATCCATTACTTCGTTGTTCAATCTATCTCTCCAAGCTTCCGAGATTACTGGGAGCTTCATTTTCTCCAAATATGCCGCTATTGATTCTTTGTTCACCTCTTTCTTATTATACAGTTTAGCATAAAATTTATAGAAGGCTCTACTAATGGCTGTCTGTTCCAAATACGTTTTGTTATCTTCACAAATTTTATTTATTGTTTTCTTTTCCTTTCTCTTTTTCAGTTGCCATGCCAAATATTTCCCAGGTTTGTTTGCACCTTCAAACGCTTTTTGATTCAATCTTTTAAGGTTCCACTCCAATTCTTTGTTATTCATTGCTGTCAGCTGTTCTTGAAGTATTTTAATGTCCTGATAAATTTTCTTTTTCCCTGGTCTCTTCTTTAGCTGTATTTCTTTGGCTTTTATTTTCTCCACAATCTCCTGTCTCTTCTCCTCTTTCTTTTTTCTGGCTCTTCCATTTAAATCCATTAGTATGCCCCTAATTACCGCCTTGTAGGTGTCCCAAACCTTGTTGGTTGGTACTTCTTTATTCATGTTGTATTGTATGAAGAACTTTGTCTCTCTTCTCAGCATCTCCATGTTCTCTCCCTCTTGTAACAAATCCTCATTTATTCTCCATCCTTTCCTTTTACTCCTTCTCCCCAATTTCCACATAATTGGATTGTGATCCGAGCCTACCATCGGCATTATTTCCACCTCCTTAGTCCATAACGCTAAGTCTTTTGAGGCCCAGATCATGTCAATTCTCGATAGTGTAGAATGTCTTGCGGAGAAGAACGTGAATTGTCTACTTTTAGGGTTTTGTCTTCTCCATACATCTTCTAAGGTTTCCTGTTGTATCAATTCAAAAAACAGCTTTGGTAACAGTCCTCTTTTCTTTTGTGCAGTTGATGATTTTTTATCTAATTCCAAATTTGTCACTCCATTGAAATCTCCGGCAAGAATTATCTGGTCATATGAAAGTTCATCTAGTTGCTTCCTCAAATCCTCAAAGAAGCTTTCTTTTGCTCCGTTAGGTGCATAAATTCCGACTACCAGCACTCTCTTTAAATTCCATATACATTCCACTGCTATGAATCTGGCTTCCACATCCTTCATTACAAACTTTGGCTGCAGCTCCTCTTTTATATACAGCACCACTCCTCTTTTTTTCTTATTAGAGGCCGCTGCAAAATCATTACCCAATTTTTTCGATTTTAAATATTTTACGTCCTGTTTTCGAATATGGGTCTCTTGCAAACATACGATATCACATTTTTGTTTTAATAGCCAGTGAAAAATGCTTTTTCTCTTCTTCGGTGAATTAAGTCCATTTACATTCCAAGATAAAACTTTACACTCCATAATCATAATCTTGTTGCTGGTAAGTCCTTTTCATTGTCCCTTAAAAATCGCTCCATCTCTCATTCAGATCTGATACGCTTTTTGGCCCCTCCAAATTCAAAGGACACTCCTTCTGGTAATTCCCATCTATACCTGATTTTCATGTCCTTCAAAATCTGAATTAGCGCTTTATATTTTTTCCGATCTAGTAACACCGATCTGGGTAGTTCCTTCATAATGATAATCGTCTTGCCGTCAATCTCCAATGGGTCTTGAAACTGTTTAGTCACAATCTTCTCTTTCATATTTCGGGTCGTAAACTGCACAATCACATCTCTTGGTAATTTCCTCTGGGTCGCAATTCTTGAATTTACACAATATACCACGTCCAGGATAGCCACAACTTCCTCCTCCTCCTTTCCCAGGTATTCAGCTAACACCTCAGTCATCTGTTCTTGCGCTGTCTTTCCTTCCACTTCCGGCAAGCCGCGAAATCTCAGCTGCTTCTCCATGTGTTTACTTTCCGCAACCGCCATTCTCCCCCTCATCAATCTCATCTCTGTTTGTTGCGTATCAGCTAGATTCTCCACCGCGCCTTCCACCACTTTGACTCTCTGCTGTGTTCCTTGCAATTCATTTTGCATTGTTTCCATACCTTTCTTCACTTCTGACAGCTCACTTTTCACTGTCTGTTTAACCTCTTTAATCAGCTCCGGTTTCATGTCCTTAAGTTCTTTAATCACTTCTAAGAGTTTTTTGTCTAGATTTTCTATTGCCGATTGCCACTCTTTTTTCGACATCGTGGGGCTTGCTTTGGCTCGCTCCCACAAGTCCACTCTCTTCCTTAACTCCGTGGCGTAAAATTTAATGTCCTTTTAATTTACATGTCCCGGTCTTCTTGCAAAAAAAAGCTTTTAGAAAATCCAAAATGTCGGGCATCTTTTCTCTATGGTTTTTCTATGATTTTTGTAATCCAAAATGGCTTACTTCCTTTTCTGCTGAAGCCGCGACTCTTCCCCTTTCAAAGATGGCGATTCCCTTCTTCCTGCCCTCCGGCAGGGGCCGCTTCTCTCCAGCAACTCTATTATTATTACGTACTTCCTGTTTCCCGACTTCCCACAGTAGCTCTCGCGATGGTAAAGTCTTCTCACAGCTCCATAACCGCAAGTATTCAAAACAATAGTCCGATTTCTTTAATAACTTCTTTAAACTTAGTCTTTTTTCTAGTACAACTCTTGCCGAGTCTTCCCCTCCTTATAATTAGCCTGTTGCAGTTTGAAAATCTACTTTTATTCTTCTTTATTTTTAACAATCTGTCCCGTATCAGAAGATAGTGATCTTTACCTTCTCATTCACTTTCCTCGGGTTGTAATCACTGTTTCAATCTTAATTTCTCCTCTACTCTTCTTTCCCCTATTGAAGCTTGGGTACGTAGGTCTTATGCCAACCGCATTGGCCCCGAAACTGCCGCAGAGATCGTAGCCGACCTGTCACAGGGTGGGACCTCAAGGGTCGAGAGCGGGCCCGTTGTGCAGAACCGCCCCTCGCCCGAGATCGATGCGCCCTGAGGTCTTGAGCGTTCTTTGCCTGCTCTCCGCCTGAGAGCAGTCGGCCGCGGGCTGGATTGCCCCCGCCGGCCGCTTAAAACGGCAGTCCGGTCAGCTCCGCACATGGAGCTGCGTCAGACCTCCATAGATCCCAAACCGGAAGTCCTGCTATGCTACTGCTAATGCACTTATTTGACTATAAAGACAACTGAAAGGCAACAAAGAAGGTCTCTTGAACAACTATAAAACTAATACAATACCATTATATAGCATTGCCTTGAGACTTCTGAAACATGTAAAGAACTTTCCAAGCTTCCATAATTAACAGACAGGTGTGTTTTTCTTCCAGTTTTTCAATCCTAGCCCCGCTGTATCATCTTTGCTGCTAGATTCAAACGTTATCATTTTTTTGTAATCGGCTCTCTGATTGACTGAATAGCTTTCTTTTACTAGGAATTGTTGCAGTTAGATTCAAATGTTATCATAGTTTGTAACTGGCTTGCTGATCGAACAGTTCTATCATACCTGTAATCCACCTTGAGTTCCAATGAGAAAGGCAGAAAGTGAGGAAGTAATTAAAGTACACTAGGAGGTATGGGTGCACACATATGTTACCTCAGATGCCAAAAACATTCATTATCAGACTACAACTATTTAGCAAAGTCAAGAACAATCTATAATGAAACATTTGAAAAATGTTTCCTCCTATGCCCACTGCTTGTCTGGAACTAGTGACTTGTGGTACAAAATAAAATGCAATACAGCAAGATGCATCTGAGTAAAAATGATCTGTACTGCTGACTACAGTTGTGATGCTATTAAGCATTCTATTAATGTTAACAGTTTCCTCATACTCTGTATCTAGGTGATAAACATATGATGATTTGTTTTGTAGACCTTGCACCATCATGTAATTGAGCACGATTATTTGAACACAACCCACACTTCTGTTAGTTTTGTATCAGCAGGAAGGTCAAAGATGTGCATGACAGTCATAGCTATCTCCTGTTTTTGTCATCACCACCGCAAGCATCCAGTAGTTAGATTATATTTTATAGGTAGGCTCCTTGAGCAGGTCTCTGCAGAGGTGGTATATAAATTCCCTAAATAAATACATTTTATTAGTTATATTTATGCCTCATCTTCTTTCACAGAGCACAGTGAGTATTTTTGATACAATTTCCAAATGGCCATTCATCCAGACACTGCTGAATGCTGTGGCTTCCACAGTTGAATCAGATCAGGTGCCTTAAACCTGTTGCCAAGTAACCTCACTGAATTATTCCCAGTTTTATCTTTTAAAAATTTAAAAATACCCTCTTGATCATTTCAATTTTGCATATTCTACAGAATGATAGAAATATGAGATCCTTCCTGATGTCCTCAGACAGGCTGTTCCCCATGGTGGAGCCACCACTGAGAATACACAGGCACATTAGCAGAGTGGCACCTTTAGAAGGCTTTGCTCAGATGAGCAAAGCTGTTGCAGTGGAGCACAGCAGGAGAGGAGTTCCTGCAGGTATGTGAGTCCAAGGCCACTAAGGGTTTTGTAGATGATAATGACATAACCTTGTACTGAACACGGTAACTAATCAGTAACCAATGGAGTGTCTGTAGAATAGGCCAAATGGGTGTGTTATGACTAACAGCCGATGGTAACCAGGCTGAAGCACACTGGTGTGGTGTACTATACCTATTGGAGTTTCAGTTGTCTTTAAGGGCAAACCCATACGGAAAGCAAAACAGTAGTTTAGCTTTAAGGTTACCATAGCATGGATCCAAGCAGCCAGATCAGCTCAATTAAGGTAGGAGGGCATCTTCCAGGATAAATGAATTTGCATTAACTTATTTCTCCAGTAATAGTTCTGGTTCCAGAATAGGCTCTTGACTGAGGCAGCAAGTGTCAACTGGACCTTGTCCATGGTCACATAATGCTCCTCAAGACCTCAGCATCCCCAGCTTTTCCTCCATCTTATCAGGATTCACTGTCAACTTTTTCACCCTTAACCATTTAACTACAGCAGTAAGACACTGATTCAGGATCTTTATTTTAACATCAGGTGATTTATCTATAGAACAGGGTGCTATCAGAATATTGATGACAACCGACTCCAAATCCATGAATGATTTTTTGAGAGGCTTTGCATAGAGATCGAATAGCATAGGGATAAGACTGAGCTCTGTAGAACCCCACAAGACAAGTCCCGCACCGATCAAAGTCGATCATGCGAAATCCCCCACCCACTCAGAGCGGTTTACAAAGTGTGTTATTATCCCAACAACAACAATCACCTTGTGAGGTGGGTGGGGCTGACAGAGCTCCTAGAAGCTGTGACTGATCCAAGATCACCCAGCTGGCTCCAAGTGGAGGAGTGGGGAATCAAACCCAGTTCTCCAGATTAGAATCCTGCACTCTTAACCACTACAGCAAACTGGCTAAATGAAAAAGCATTCTGGAGATTTCTTGATACTGTCACTTGTTAATGAGTGAATATTCTAGGGAGAGAATACGTTTCGGCCATGTTCTGCAAGCTGAGGTATAAATTAATTGCCAAACAGGATATAAAAATATCAGTTATTTATTCATGAAACTAAATATTGAAAGTCATTAACTGTAGGTATTAAGCTGTTATGCTTTTTCCTAGTCACCCCAGTTTTTAAAAAGGTATCCAGAAGGGATGAGGGAATTACAAGTCAGCGAGCCTAAAATTTGTTTAGGCTCGCTGATAAATCAGTAGAAATATCAGAAGATAAATCAGTAGAAATTGTTATTAAAGAGAGAATTTGGCACTCCCAGCTGGTGACAACAGCCACCTTGGCCAGAGGCCATTATTTCCCCCTTGGATAGAGGGAGGCAGACAGCACTTTTCCTGGGCATCCAGATATGCACCGGGGAGAGGAGCTGGAGGCTTTATAAGCCTGCTTTGTCCCCTCCGGCTCTCTAGTTGCACTTCATGCTCGGCCCACCCACCTCACCCTATTTCAGTGCAGGTTTAGCTGGTTGCCGTTATTGGGGCCAGGTAGGAATTTTTTCTTCTCTCCCACAATTGGCACTTAGGGAGGGGAGTTTTTTTACCTACCTTGCACTGTCAGATGAGGTAGGTAATGGGCTTGGTGGGTCGAATTCACTCTGGGGCAGGGCAGAAGTTAGGGGGGAAATGAGTGGGCCAGTGAGCACCCTTGGCATATCCTCATTGATGGGGAACTGGGGTCTGTTAGGAGTGGCTGGCTGCTTTATGGGCCAGTTGCGAGGACAGATGCCCTGGTGGGGAACTCCTGGACAAGCCAGTCTCTCCCTACAGCTTTACGGCCAGGCAGGGGAGCTTTAGAGGGGTGAACTATTTAGCCGGGCCGGGTCCCAGCCATATAATGGATGGCTCGCAGGCAGGGCAGTGGGTGACTCACCCAGATAGGTCAGGGTGGAGGTCCAGGAGTGACCCCAGAGCCTGACCTGTACCATCAGTTTAGGCCCTTGCCGTGTTGCCTATATGTTGTTATATTAATAAAGCAGCCCTTTAGTTCCAAACTATTGTGTCTGTCTCTTCATTCCAACTGAAGGGGCAATTATTAAGCACACTGAAGAACAAACAGGCTGAGGGAAAATCAGTATGGTTTCTTCAAAGGGAAATCTTGCCTTACCAAACTTTTGAAGTTCTCTGAGCAGTTTAACAAGCATACGGAGCAGAGTGATCCAGGAGACATTATATACTTGGACTTCCAAAAGGCTTTTGATAAGGTACCTCAACAAAGACTCCTCCTGAGTAAGCTTAGCAGTCATGGGATAAGAGGACAGATTCTCTAATGGATTAAAAGCTGATAAATAGCATGAAGCAGAAAATAGGAATAAATGGACAGTTGCTGCAGTGGAAAAAAGTCAACAGTGGGGTCCCACACGAATTGATACTGGGGCCAGTGCTATTTAATTTGTACATAAATAATTTGAAATTAGGATGAGCAGTGTAGGAGCCACATTTACAGATGATTACATTTTCACATTTACAGGACAATCTCTCTAAATTGGGTGATTGGGAAACAAAATGAAAAATAAAGTTCAGTGCTGCTAAGTGTAAAGAACACTGGAACAAAACATCCTAATTTTAAATATATGATTATGGGGTCTGAACTGGCCAGGAATGAGTTTGAAAAAGATTTTGGAATTTAGGGGCATTCAGTGAAGTTGATGGGCAATGGGTTCAGGACAGACCAAAGAAAATTCTTAACTGCATCATGCGTAATCAAATTGTGGAATTCACTGCCAGTGGATGTAGGCCACAAGTGTAAGATGGCTTCAAAAGGGAGTTAGACAGAATCATGAAGTATAGGTCCACCAATGGCTATGAATCATAGTGAGTTAAGGGAATCTTCATATACAGAAGTAGTAAACCCCTGAATACCAGCGCTGGGAGGCAGCATCAGCATACGCAGCATCAGGGCCTTGGCTTCTATACTATTTGATGATCCTCCAGGGCATCTGGTTGACCACTGTACTGAAAAATATTGCTGAACTTGATGGACCATTGGTCTCATCAAGCAGAGCTTTTCTCATGTTCTTATGTTCTCATAATGAACATAATCTTGGCAGTAGGTTGTTTATCACCACTATGAAAATGCAGAGGGATAATACTTTGATTTGTATCAGATGATATGAAGATAGCTATTATTTATTGATTTTATTTATTTGTTTGTTTTCCATTTTTATTCTGCCCTCTCCACACAGGCAGGCTCAGGCAGATGTTTAAAAAAATTCGATCTCAAGTTGGAAGTGCAAGAAAATCGAAGATTTGTATTCACTTACTGTGAAGCTTCCTTTCTCGGTGGTGTGGGAGTGGGTCAGTCTTGACTGATGGGAAGTAGCTACTCCTCTTTTGCAGGGTCGGTCAAATCATACGATCCCCTGTGGGAGGGCTCTTCCCTGGCGTGCCAGTTCTTTTCCAAGCCCTCTGGACTCTGCTGCTTTGCTCTGTCCTTTAATACTGTACTTCACTCTGTTAACAAAACTGTAACACTAATACAACATTTAACCACCAACCCAATAACTCAAAACATTAAACACCTGGGTGGGCTTAGACTGACCCATTCCCACACCACCAAGAAAGGAAGCTTCACGGTAAGTGAATACAAATCTTCCATTCTCCAGTGGTATGGGAGTGGGTCAGTCTTGACTGACGGGATATACATCTAGCAGTACACCCTAGGGCAGGCAGATCCATTCACAGAGCGTGCTGAAGCACCCTCCTTCCAAACGCTGCTTCTACCGAAGCTATCTCATCCACCTTGTAATGCCTTGTAAAAGTATGCACAGACTTCCACGTAGCTGCCTTACAGATCCTCTCTAGAGAAGGGAAAGGCCCTATATGCTGCAGAAGTCGCTGCCTCCCGCAGAGAATGAGCCATTACCCCCTCTGGAGGAGTAATCTGTCTAGCCCTATAAGCTAGAGAAATGCAGTCCCTTATCCATCTACTCAGAGTAGGGGTGGACACCTTCTCCCCTGACGAGCCCTTTCTAAAGGAGACAAACATACATTCTGTCTTGTGAAAAGGTGCAGTTCTGTCTAAATAATAACTTAATGCCCGCCTCACGTCTAACTTATGCCATTCCTTCTCCCTTTCGTGTTTGGGGTTAGAACAGAAGGATGACAGAACAATATCCTCACCCCTATGGAAAGCGGAATTCACCTTAGGGATGAAAGTAGGATCAGGCCTGAGTACCACTCTGTTATTATGGAATATACAGAGTTCTTTATTCACTGACAAGGCCCTGATTTCTGAAACCCTCCTAGCTGAGGTAAGTCCCACTAGAAATAACTTCTTAAGTGTCAATTCCTTAAGAGGACAAGAGGCCATAGGTTCAAAAGGCTCCCTGGTAAGTGCCTTTAAAACGACGTTCAGGTTCCACATAGGGAACCTATGGACCTGCGGTGGATTAATGAGCACGGTCCCCCTCAAAAACCTTTGGGTGTATGGGTGCCTGGTGAGAGACGTTCCCCCTTTAGACCCCCTAACAGCCGAGATGGCCGCAATTTGTCTCTTGAGTGTACTGGTACTAAGTCCTTTACTCAGTCCCTCCTGAAGGAACAATAGTACTTCTGTCACTGGTGCCGTCAATGGCTCACAGTTCCTCTTTCTGCACCAGTCATTAAATGTCTGTTGCGTTTTATTGTAGCTCCTGTTTGTGGACCTCTTCCTGGAGGCCAGCATAGTAGCTATGACACAATCAGTATATCCTAGTTTAGTGAGCTGTTCACGCTCAATCTCCAGGCTGCTAACTTCAGTGATCTCGGGTCCAAGTGAAGAATCTTCCCCTGTGACAGGAGGTCTTTCCGGTGTGGCAGTCTCCATGGCTCCACAACCGAGAGTTGTTTCAATTCTTGGAACCACTGTCTCCGTGGCCAGAAGGGAGCAATCACTATTACCTCTGCTCGTTGTTGAACTATCCTTTGAAGTACCCTGTCTAGGATCTTCGGCGGAGGAAATGCATAAAGAAGAGCTGCGGGCCATTCTTCGTTTAGTGCATCTATGCCTAGCGCCCCTTGCTCTCTTCTTCTGGAGAAAAATTTCTGTAGGTGGGCGTTCTGAGTCGTGGCGAAAAGATCCACTTGTGGTTCCCCAAATCTCTGACACACCTGGCTGAAGACCATCCTATGTAGCATCCACTCCGCCTGGTCTACTTCGTTCCTGCTCAGCCAGTCTGCCACTGTGTTCTGTACACCTGCCACGTGTACTGCCTTGATTGATTTCAGGTTCTGTTCTGCCCACAGCATGATTTCCTCTGCTTCCGTGTTTATCCTTCTGTACCTGTTTCCTCCTTGTCTGTTCACGTATGCCTTCGCTGTCGTGTTGTCTGTCTGTATCAGTACGTGGCGTCCCTTCAGTACTTCCTGAAGTTCCCAGAGTCCCAACTTGATGGCCCTCAGTTCCAGCCAGTTTATGCTGTTTTCTCTTTCCTTTAGTAACCATGCACCTTGGACCATGCTGCCCTTTGCGTGAGCTCCCCATCCATTCAGGCTTGCATCTGTGGTCATTACAACCCGTTGTGGTTCCCTGAGAGGAACCCCCTCCTTGAACCTGTGCGGTGCTGTCCACCAGTTCAGTTCTACCTTCAGTGACCGTGGTATCTTTATGCGCCGGTGTTCCTTGTGTGTTATGATCCTCTGAAAGGGTCTTAACAACTTCTGCAGTGGACGGGTATGGAATCTGGACCATGTCAGAGTGTCCTGGCAGGATACCATCATTCCCAGAAGTTTTGCCAACTGCATGACCTCTACTTCCGTCTCCCTCTGAATGGATGTCACTAAGGAGACTATCTTGAGTTGTCTCTCCTCCAAGATGAAGGCTTTGTCTTTGGTAGTATCCAGAATCACTCCCAGGTGTGATATTCTCTGTGTAGGAGAGAGAGTGCTCTTTTCCTTGTTGATCACGAATCCATGATCCTCTAAACATGCTATAGTCGTCTGAATGGCCTGGGAGGGAGCCTTTATAAGGATGTCATCGAGATAAGGAAACAGGGAGACTCCCTGTAGTCTGAGGGCGGCTACTAAGGTCACTAACACCTTCGTGAACACCCTGGGCGAAGACTTGAGTCCAAAAGGGAGAGCTTTGTATTGGTAATGTTCTCCATTGTATGCAAAGCATAGGTATCTCCGATGTGCCCCCCTGATAGGAATATGTAGATAGGGCTCAGATAGATCTATGGAGGCCAGAAAGTCCTCTTTCTGTATGGCCCCCATGATGGATCTCAGGGTCTCCATCTTGAACTTGCGTGAAACAATGAACTGATTCAGCCAACACAGATCCAATATGGCTCAGACATCCCCGTTCTTCTTTGGAACAATGAAGAACAACGAATACACTCCCTTGTTCCAGTGAGGTGTAGGAACTGGTTCTATTGCCTTGATAGTAAGAAGGTGTAGGATCGCCTCCTGAATTTGCAGATGTTTCATCTCCCTGGAGTTCCGTTGTATGAGAAACACACGATTTGGGGGTCTCCTCTGGAATTCTAGTGAGTAGCCCTTTGATATTGTCTCTAGTACCCATTTGTCTGTCACTGTTTTTATCCACTGTTCTGAGAATTCCTGAAGTCTGCCCCCGATCTGCATGTTTGTCGTCTGAGGATAGTCATGCTTGATGGGCTTTCTTCTGACCTTTGGTCTGTTGACCCGTCTCTCGAAAGGAGAAAGACCTGTTGTCACTCCTGGGTCTTGGTTGCCACCTACTCTTGTAAGGTCTAGATGTACTCTGCCTACTGGGATGCTTGGGGTCACAAAAGGAGTGTCTGTCCTTAGTTTTCGTGTCCCTCTTCTTCGATGGGAGCACCTTCTTTTTCTGTGTATCCTCCACTAGATACTTGTCCAAGTCTTCTCTAAATAATTTGGCTCCTGTGAATGGTATCGCTGCGACCTTGCTTCGAGCCTGAGGGTCTACATCCCAGTTTCTCAGCCAGGTATTCCTCCTTGCTGCAACTTGAATCCCATTGCCCTAGATGACATTTGGAAAGAATCAAGGGAAGCGTCTGCTGCGAAGGCCAATGCCAATGCAATCTTTTTAACCTCATTTTTTATTTCCTTCGGTACCTCTCTGCCCGCTGTCGCCAAGTTGGAGGCCCAAGTGAACGCTGCTCTAGCGAAGAGGGACCCAGTAGCTGAAGCCCTAAGAGAGGCATCCAAAGCCTCGAAATTCCTGCCAAGTGTCTGCTCGATTTTCTTATCTGATGGGTCCTTGGGCAGTCCTTCTACATCCGTTGGTAGCACGGATGTGGTGGCTAGACTAGTGACCAGGTCATCCACTACAGGAAGCTTGATCTTTCTTGTAGCCTCTGGAGCTAAGGAGTAAAACTTGTTAAACACAGATTGAACTACCTTAGGTTTGGCTGGGTTCTCCCATTCTGCCTTCAGGATACTATGAAAAATTGCTGGCAGAGGTACTCCAGTCTGGGTACTGCCCAACTTAGGAAGAACTCTCTCTAAACCTTGTGGGAAGGCAGGGTCTGCTTCCTCTTTGCCCATACCCACCTGGGCCAATTCCAATGTCCTCAGGACTTTGGGGATTAATTTGGAATAGACTTCCTGAGAGAAGAGTCTTGTTTGAATTACTTCTCCTGTTCCCTCCTGTTCTTCCGAAAGCTCCCCCTCCTCACTCTCAGAGTGCTCCCTTGAGACTTCAGAATCTGATTGGAGCTCTTCAGAAAGGCTAGAGTCCCCTTCCAAGTAACTCTCCTGTCATTTGCTCCTTTTAGCAGGGGGGGGAGAGTAGAAGGGAGCAAGGACCTAGTCCTCTTATTTTGCCTTGTGTTAGACCTGCTCTTTCCGGAAGTGTCCTGGGCCTTGATAGTATCCATCACTTCCTTGAAACCTTTTTTCATCTCTGACTTAATCCAGGTCAGCAGGTTGTCCTTGGCCTCTGGGCCTGAGAGGTCTAGCTGGCCACCCTCTTGGCCTTGACTACTGGGGCCTTGCGAAGGAGGAGTGGAGGCAGGGGAATTAGAGAGGTCTAGGTCCTCAGCTCTCCCGGTCGCCATCTTAGACCCATGCGCACCCACCTGGGTTGCCATTCCCGCCAAATTTCTTTCCCTCCTAAATGAGAGAAAAAGAGGGGGAGAGGGAGAGATAAAACACCAGAGAGGGAGAAAGAGAAAGAGCTTAGTGCACTAATTAAGAGCACTTTCAGCCTCTCCCAACAGTTTACCCTGATTGCTCCTACACGTGAGCAAACTCCCTTCCAAGCCCAGTGCCCTGCAGGGACGCTTTACTGGTCCTGTAGAGGGGAGACGAGGTCTATTGCTTCCACGGCTATTGCACACGTGCTTTTGCGAAGTTCGTGGCTGCGCTTTCCACGGCACTCCGTCTCACCGCCTGCACCTCGTTTGTCCTCTCCTTGCATGCCGACGCTCAGCTGCACTGTGGTGTTGCCCCCTCGGTGTAAAGATATGCTGGGAGCACTATTGCCATGGCAACAACCCAGCACCAGCTAGCTTCCCCCCCTCCTCGCCGCACCACGCAGCCAACAACTTCCTCCTTCAACTGCACCGTTTGTCGCCGCCGCCGCAGAAAATTGAGGGGCTGCTCCGTGTCTCTCGGTGTCTTGTTGGAGGTGGGGGAGGGGTTCGGGGTGGAGGGACAAGCCCTTCCTTTTCCTCTCTTTCTCCCAGCTTTTGCTTTCAATCCCCAATTTCTTCAGATTTCCTTTACCTTTCCTCTTCTTTTTTGGGGGGGGATCGTTTGCTCTAAGAGCTAGCGATTTGACTCCCTGCCAGAGCAGGGCTGGTAAAAAACTGGCGCGCCAGGGAAGAGCCCTCCCACAGGGGATCTTATGATTTGACTGACCCTGCAAAAGAGGAAGAGCTACTTCCCGTCAGTCAAGACTGACCCACTCCCATACCACTGGATAAATGGTCATATGCCTTGTAATATCAAAGAGATGTGAAGAAATTTCACAGTTGAAGGAAGATATGCCTCTTACAGCAATTTACAATAATTGTGAGTAACTGTGTGGCACAAAAGCAGTAGTTTTTAATTTTGTCAACTGGAATGATAATTTATATTAAAAATTAGAACAAATTATAGAGCATGGAGAAGCTATATATAACAAGACGATACAAACCACAGTGTAGATTAAATATATGGAATGCAGAAAGTGTTGCTAATCAGAGACTTGTGGTTTTAAACTTTTAGAAGAACAATTAAAGATGTTGCATTTTCTATTATTATATAAAGAACCAGGGCTCATTTCGAGGGGGAATGCACAGGAACACAGTTCTGGCAGTTCTTCAAAGAGGTCACATGTCAGGTGGCCCCGCCCACTTGACTTTCAGCCATTTTAGGCCTGTTTCGGCCTGGATTGGGGCCGAAACAGCCTGGATTGGATTGGTGCCGGGCGGGGGAACCCTCCCCTGCCCAGCACTGACCCAATCTGAGCCGTTTCGGCTCCAAACCAGGCCCAAAAAAGCCCATAATGGACACTTTTGGTCATTTAGGGCCCCTTTTTGCCATTTTGAGCCCAATTTCGGCCCTGAATGGCCAGGATTAGGTCCAAAACAGCCAGGATAGGTGATGTCAGGGGGTGTGGCATATGCAAATCAGTTATGCTAATGACACACTTCTAGTGATGTCTAGGGGCGTGGCATATGCTAATGAGTTCCTCCAGCTCTTTTTCTACGAAATGACCCCTGTAAAGAACAAAGTAGAATGTTAGCATTTCCGCTTCCATCTATTGTGTTACAACGTAATATGATTAAATAATTTGTGGTCTGTGTATAGGAATGAAAAACATGTAGAATTCTAAACCTAAAACTATACTTTTATCTCCTACTTCTTTGATATTAATGAAGATATTAGACTATTAAATAAAAGCACACACACCACTTTTTTTAACCTAACTGCAACAACCGATGTGACCTACTGTGCTGATTATTCCTGAAATAAAATGAACAGGCTGATCACTAATAGCATAATTAATTAGGAACTTCTTTTTCTGTCATCCCACTAAAAATATCAAGAACTGCATCTGGAAGGAACACACAGAAGGATGGTCAATTACTTGCTTAAACTAGATTTGATTAGATAAATATATGCAAATTTACCTCATTTTGCACCATTCATTCCCACTATAGAGTTTGGGGTAGTCAAATTATAAAACTGAGATAATGATACCAGCAGATTAGGTTTATTTACACAGCACATATAACTAAACACTTTGCAAAAGAATGTGAAAAGACAGTCTGTGCTTATAGGATTACAAACTATGGAACGAAATATTTGCAGAGGGACTATAACTCATGAATTTATACATAAATATATAAATAATGTAAATAAACCTGCACCATTTATGTAAAAAGCTTGGTTTGGTCTATTTTTTTTTTACACAGACAGGAGCTTACAAGGGGAGCTAACCATTCCTCCCTAGCTTGTACCACATTGTCTTAAGGTCTTTTTCCCCCCAGGTTGGCTCAATTTCAGCTGAACTGTGAGAAAATGTGCTTCTAGCAGAGGAGATAAGTGAAATAAGGTACTGGTAGATTTCACTCCTTATTAAAAAAATTACATTTTAAAAAGAAAGGGCAAGAAGAGTCAACGGATGAAAACATGAAAAAGAAAAGATAGAGAAAAAAAGTTGAAGATGAGAAAATAGTTACACTGGAAAGAGGAGTATCACAATAAACAAGATATGAAATGATTAAAAAGTGTTAATCATAGTTTTTGTAGAAGATGGAAGAAAAGAGAACAGCTCTGAGAGATTTAATTAGCACTTACCTATATAAAAAAACAAGCATTATGCACTTAAGGGTAGATTATATCGGAATTTAATGATAAAGAAAAAGATGGAAAATAGCAGAAGATGGAGAACAAAGGAGTTCTGTTTTAGAAACATTACTGTAATAGAATGAGGTTGACACCAGAAAGAAACAGCAAGAAAATTGTATGAAAAAAGAGAAGGAGATAGACATGAATGGGCTAGGACAGAAATTAAAAAAGAATAATTTGAAAAGATCCTATAAGAGAGGCTGAAGGAGAAAGACTTACTGAAAACAAGAACCAAGAACTATACCTTGAGGTATCCCAAAATCAAAAGAAAATGAAGAATAATGGCAACCAAAGAGTTACCTGAAAGATATGAAACAAGGATCACACATGGTCACAAAAGGCAAATCCACATAAAATGCGAAAAGAATGACAATAGTAATTCTTTACATGGTATACATGGGTGATCTGATATTAAATGAAAGACACTTGTTTTATACTGCTCACCTCACATTGAGGATAAAATACCAGGTGCAAGGTTGATTCAACCGGCCCTTACAAAAGTGGTATACAACTAGGAATGAAACCTTTAAAGGATGTGTGAGATCTGTGTAATGTATGGATCTGTCACAAATATGCCTACATCAATAAAGTTGCTTTGTCTGGAACACTATTTTTCTGTATTAATTTTTTACTTGACATAAGCCTGTTTCCTACCTCTGAAGGTCCCAGGCCTTCATCTTGGCTGAGCCCTCTCATGGAACTGTTTGGCCACAGCACAAGCCCTGAGTGAGAGTCTCTCTATACGTTACTAAGTACCTGGGGATGCTTGAAGTGCAGGACTGTGTGTGTAGTCCTCAATTCACATTCAGGCTGTTCTTGCTCAGTGCATGTGAATGCTGCTTTCACAGGAGCTCCCTTTGTGTGACTGCATCTGCAAGTGATTCTGAAGGGCAAAGCGCCAGTTCAGCTCTGTTTTTGCTGTGAGAACAAGTACTGTAGGCTCCTTTGAATTGCCAATTTGCATTTCTTTAAGGTGTGAGAAAATGTCAAGATCTGCATTTCAATGAATGGATGTGGAGGAAACTGGGATACTTTTAGAAGCTGAGCAGGAACTGATATGCAACGTGAATGTATTCACGGCGAGCAAATTGAAGTCTGACTGTGCAACTGCATGGAAAGTTGGAGAAGCGACATGTGAAATGAGGTTCACTAGAATGTCCCTAGGTACTTAGTGAAGTGTAGAGACTCTGAGAACCCCAGCATTCCTTTCCTTTTATTCTCTTAGAAGCTCAGTGATTTATAAATCCTGAGCAACAGAAAATACTTATTCCTTATATTTTCTGGATGCAAGGGCTAAAAGGACTTAGCAATTGCTAAGGTAAATTCAGGATCCTTATTGCTAAGCAAAAGATCCAGGGTTTCTGGAGTATAAGGGGACAGTCGGTTAATTAAGGATTTAATAAAATAATCCCTTAAATTTTCAAAGAACCTACATTCAAACAGGGCATGAAAGGATGTATCAATCCCATCAAGGTCACAAGGGCAAATTCTGTTGGAATACGGCCTATTAAAAAATCTCCCCTCTAAAACCATTGTGGGTATAATATTCAATCTTGCAAACAAGAAATCTCTGCTGTATCATGGGATGGTAAAATAGTATATATAGGGGGTATTGATTTTGGGAAAGACCAAAAGATAGGGGTGAACAAACTCTGCAGGCTCTCGAAATCAAGCTGCTATGGTCAATTTCTAGGACACAGTTTTTAATTAGAGACAATGATTTGGATTTGCCCATCTCAAAAATATCATCAATCAACATTTCAACTATCATCAGTTTTTCATCCAGGACTTTCATCCAAGTTGATTGGTGGGTATCCCGATTTAGAGCGTCTAACAAACCATCTTCAGCATAGAGCAGTTTTAATCTCCGTTTAAAGGCATATAGCCATGCTCTTGCTTCCAGGGTTAGGTGTCCAAATTCTGCCCAGAATACAATGTTAGACACACAACATGGGATATTCAATATTTTCCTAAGAAATTGTGCTAAGAGTTGATTGATATTATCAGAGATAGTTTTAATCCAAATAGCTGAGCCATAAAGAATAATGGGGGCCAATTTCAGATTAAAAGCTTGCATCACTCCAGGAATATTGTGGAAAAACCTATTTAAAGCGTTTGCTCAAGGCTTTGCTTTATTAAGTGCTGTTCTAAATTGGGGGGTCCAGGAGAAATCTGCTGAAAACAGAATCCCTAAATATCATTCCTAATATTGTGGAGCCAGGAACTTTGAATTTACCATGAAGGTTCCTTCTATTTGAGGTAGAGGAGGACATCCAGATGCTTGGGTACGCCTTCTCCCATGATCCCTGAAGGCAGGATATTAGGTCATTCTTTTCCCTCCTCTGGAGGACCCCTCCTTTCTTTAATTCTGAGACTTTCAGAGTTTTCCATTGAAAAACACAAAGTGTGCCTCTGCTTGTTGTCCTTGAACAGAAGAAAGATGGAAGGTGCACCTCCAGATATCTGTGTAACACTGAATACACCTTTGGGATGGACGAAGGGTCCAGTTGGAGAACTACCACATCCTTTTAGAAGGCTGTCAACTATAGACAGATCTCCCAACTCTGATATGCATCTGGCAGAGGTGAGGGCTATAAGGAACAGTGCCTTAAGTGTGAGGAACCTAAGAGATAGCTTTCATAGTGGCTCAAACAGGTTTTGTAAGTGCTTGGAGAACCACATGAAGTCTTCAAGAGGGAAAACTGTGAATTACTGGCAGGTTGGGGGGAAAAACGCTGCTCCTCTGAAGAAACACTTGACAGCTGGGTGGCATGAAAAAAGGCCGCCTTCAACTAGAGGCAGAACAGAGGCCAGGGCCACTACTTGTCTACAGAGCATTTTAGTTCTAAGTACTTGCTCGAGTCTATCTTGTAAGAAGGAAAGAGTGCTGGTGATATTAGCCTTCATTGGAATCTTGCATTTCCTTCATCACCATCTGATGAATGCTTTCCAGATGCAGCTATATATCCTTTCTGTTGATGGCCGCCTGCTTGCTATTGTAGTCTTCACAACATGTACAGAGAACCCTAGATCTAGAAGGCCTTGCTGCTCAATCTCCAAGCAGTCAGGTGCAGTCAGACTGGATCTGGGAAATTTATTGGTCCCTGTAACCGAGTGTCTGCCAGGGCTAGAAGGGTGCTGGGAGGTAGGAGTGACAGTGCAATCAGGTTCAAACCAGTATCTCCTCGGCCAGTGTGGAGCCAGGAAGATCAGTTCCACCCTCTCTCACTTGAGTTTGTGCAGCATGCTGTAGATCAGCAGAATTGGAGAAAAGGCATAAAGCAATCCGGGCAGCCACCTGGGTAGGAGCGTGGACAGTTGTAATGGAAGAAGTGCTTTGTCTTTGCACTGAGTGGAGAAGCAAAGAATTTTGCACAGGGCTGACCAAACCGATGAGTCATTTGTTTAAACAAAGTCTTGGACAGGTACCATTTCTATTGATCCAGTCAAATCTGACTGAGTCCATCAGCATGCTAATTGGAGGCACCAGTGATGTACTCCACTTGGAGGGATGCTAAGTATCTTTCTGATCATTTCATGAACAAGGGTACTTCCTGTTGAAGTGTCTGGGATAACATGCCTCCCTGGCAATTGAGATGAGCCTTGACCGCGGTGTTACCTGGTTCAAACACAAATATAGAGGCACTGAGATGTTTTTACAGGAAGAATTTTAGTGCCAGGGAAATCATCCTGAGTTGCAGGAAATTGATACTCATGTCCTCTTCTGAAGCATGTTTCTTAGGTCTGGCTGAAGGAGCAGTGGACTCCCTAGTACAGTGATGGTCAACCTTTTTGAGCCCAAGTGCCCAAATTGCAACACAAAACCAACTTATTTATTTCAAAGTGCCAGCACTGCAATTAAACCTGAATACTGAGGTTTTAGGTAAGAAAAAACAACTCATACAGTTGTCCCAACTAATTAACATCTCTCTCTCTCTCTCTCTCTCTCTCTCTCTCTCTCACTCAGGAGCCACGATTGAAAGTAAAGCAAGTTAAATCAAAGCAGTTTGCCCTTCTTTAGACCAGCAGCCCTGCTTGCAAGCACTCTCTCTCCCTCTCTCTCTCCCTCACTCAAGAGCCAGGACTGAAAGTAAAGCAAGTTAAATCAAAGCAATTTGCCCTTCTTTAGACCAGCAGCCCTGCTTGCAAGCACTCTCTCTCTCTCTCTCTCTCTCTCTCTCTCTCTCACTCGCTCAAGAGCCACGACTGAAAGTAAAGCAAGTTAAATCAAAGCAGCTTACTCTTCTTTAGAAAGCCAGCCCCAGTAGCCTCGCTGCTGCCTCCGCTTCCTGCTGCTAAAGAGAGGGGCAGCAGGGAGGTAGCCTTGAGAAGAAGGAATCACGTGGGCAGGGCCAACATGATCTCTGCTCAGAGCTACTGGAATGCCATTGCAGGCGTTCCCCCTCCACATGAGCCCTGGACCAAGCGATTGGCAACTTGGCTCGCATGCCCACAGAGAGGGCTCTGCATGCCAGCTGTGGCACACGTGCCATAGGTTCGCCATCGCTGCCCTAGTATAAGAGACTTGCACCTGTAATGATTAGTGTCTATCTCTGGATGGATTTCTCTGCTGATACAAAGAGATGGTCCACCAACAAAGAGAACTCTGCAGCTGTGGATCGACTCTTAGTCTCAAGTGACACTTGAGGGCAATTGACTGCTGGTGGAGGAGCAAGAACCACTGAAGGTTCCTGTAGTGTGCTCAGGACCAAGGAACTGTGGCAATGGCTGCAATCATGGATCCCAGAAGTTTATTCAGGAACATTAGGTCCATTGACCTCGAAGCAATGACTAAATTTGCTGCACTCTTTAGCTTTGTTACTTTTCTTGGTGAGAGGAAGAGTCTCATGTGGACTGAATCCACAGTTGCTCCTAGATGAGTCACCACCTGCAAAGGATTCAAGTAGCTCTTTTCAAGTTTGATGAGGAAGCCATGCAACAACAGATACTGGATAAGTGGACTGCATGTCATTAGACGTCGTCTCCGCTGAAAGAGACCTGATGAGTAGGTCATCCAGGTAGGAGTGTACATGGATACCCTGGGATCTGAGGCCTGCTATAAAGGGATTTTCCTAGTAACTTGAAGCTGGTCTGCAAGAGAATCCTGAGCCACTGAGGGCCAAGCTACAAGTGACAAATGACACTTGAACGGCAAGTGAACAGACTCACATGTATTCCTCCCTGTTCACTTGTGCTCCACTTGCGCTCCACTTGATCACATGTAAGTCTGTAAGTCTGTTCATGTAAGTCTGTTCACTTGCCTGGAGAAAAAGGGCATGGTCTTCTTTTTATCCTTGGTATCTATGACAATATCGTCCAGGGTATTGTCCAACAGCTTCCCCACCCCCCGGGAAAGGCTACATTAGACTTGGATGTGGCATCCACTGTCCAATTTTTTAGGCTTCTTGTCACTACAGTAGAGACATGTAAGTAAGTCTCTTCACTTGCCGTTCAAGTGTCATTCGTCACTTGTAGCTTGGCCCTGAGTAGCCTGACTCTTAGGAGGAATGTAGGAGTGGGGGCAGGGGCGCATCTGAAGAACTGTGCCTCTCTCCGCCCTGAGATTGCTCTGTTCTGATCACCTCCTCATGAAAGAAGTTGATCAGCCACTCCTGAAAACCTGGTGGGGCAGCAAATGCATCCACCCCATCCCAAGGGGCCCAGGGAAATAGGATTAACCTGTTTACTCACCACATCCTGATCAGTCTGCGTGAGAGCTGCAGGGATAGTGGCAGCTGACACAGACCGCTGGCAATGGCTGCAGCAGAGAGACGCAATTTCCCCACCAAAACTGCAGCCAGCCTAAGTACTTTGTTATAGCCTATTGCTCCATAGCCTTGCTTTTAGCAGCTAATTTGCTCCTCCACTTTTGTTTAGGTCAATCATTAGGCATAGCGGTTCCAATTAGTTGATTGAAATGTTGATGACATAACTGCAGGAGTTCTGGCAGCCAGTCACTACAACAGAGGTGGAACAGAGGAGTGAAGACCAAGAAGTTTTTCTCTCCCCCTACCCCCAATTGTAAACATAGAAAGGAAAATACACACATTGAAGGCACACTAAGCACACTAGGAAAAGAAAAGATGACCTAAGGATCTCTGGAGAGAGAGAAAAGACAGTCAGATCTCCAGCAGAGTCTTGCACGCACAAGGAGGCAGGAAAAGAACTGAAGAAAGGAGAGGTCCTTCCTCTCCTCAGAGATAGGAAAGGAATGACCTAATATCCTGTCTCCAGGGATCATGGGAGCAGGAGTACCCAAGCATCAGGATGTCCTCTTCTCTGCACATGAGAACGTGATACTATGATTGCAAGAGAGAATGCAGCATGCAATCAATAATTTCTTGTTCAATCAATCCACAGTTCTGAGTGTGGATGGCTGCTATTTAAATTCTAAGAATGTACTGAAAATATACTCAGAAAATATCCGAAAAGAATACATAGAGGGATAAACATTCATGTGTATGATTCCCCTTTAGATGATTATTCTATACATGATCTTTGCCAGCTTAATGTGTGAACTGACTCCACTAAAAACAATGCCTTGGAGAACATGTGAGAATTCTGAAACGTTGATGCATTATGGCCGTTTCCACATGCTGTTAAAGGGACGGGCTACTTACAGAATGCTGGTGTTTTTTTCCACAGATTCCAGACGCCTCCGATTTCAAAGCGGAAGCAGGCAGTTTGGCTTTCATTTGTTCAGCATCCTTAACCTGGCACAGGAAAGAGTGGGAAATCCCGTTCTCACAAAATATGCTGAACAAACGAAAGTGAAACTGCCTGCTTCCACTTTGAAATTGGAGGCATCTGGAATCTGTAAAAAAACCCGCCAGCATTCAGTAAGTAGCCTGTCGCTTTAACAGCATGTGGAAATGGCCTATATCTGTGATGACCCCATTAATACACTCAACTGATGCAAGCCATAAGTTTATGTTGTAATCATCATGATGAACATGTACGCATAAATAACCCCAGGGAACTACATATAACGAGCCATCATCAACCATGCCTATGATCTCCATGATTTCTAAGGACTGGCCATTGTCCAGTTTATAAAAGGATACAAAGTCTGCTTTGGAATCAGCAAGCTAGCAAAGCCAGTTCCAGATGGTGTGTGTGTACATGTCCCATTCCTTCATCTGAAATCTCATTGATTTGGAATTTCTTCTCTCTGACCAGATCATGTTAGGCACTTGCTGTTGGTTTTGCCTTTCTACCTTCCTCTCAAGGAATCACCCCATTTTAAGTACTAAGAGAGAGGATCTTTGTTTCCAGGCTGCATGTCATGCATGCCTTAACCATCCCTGTCTTTTTACAAGCCATTTCTAGCTTGCAGTTTGAGTTTCCACTATGGGGTAGCTGCTTGTCCCTGCTCCTTTCTTCTAAACATCATGTAATCAGACAAAAAGGGAGGGAAGGATCCACTTTGTCTGGCCTCAGCTTTTTAAAAGGGCCTTAAATTTCTAGAACTTTGAAACTATGCAAGGGTGTGTCTTGCTTTCCTACCATCTTAAAAGAAAGAAATTCTGGTTTGAGTCAGATTTTTAAAAGTATTCTTTTTTGTATGTTTGAATGACAGATCTCCCAGATAGAAAAGTGATTGCATACTTTTTAAGTAAAGTGCATTATCAGTGAATGTTGTCACAGAAATACAATGCGAATCATCATGATGTTGAAAAATATGGTTAACTATGGCAATTATAGTGCCAAAAAGATGCTAACTAGGAGTCACCATTATAAATAATAAAAAAGTTATTTCTCAGAAGAGGTGGCTTGTCTTTCAGCAGGAGCTTCCCCTTCCATGTGAAATGCCTATTGTCATATCAAAAACCAAACTTCCACAAACATTTGATGGAGATCTAATTTTTAGCAGTATAGCAGTGACTGTATGCTCAGCTGGCTAGAACTGGTACTGGAAATTAATGCCCTGAATAAAAGACAACAGATCTTACCTTTCTTCTAGTTTTGTAACCAGTCATTCCTCTCCATCTGAAGTTTTATGTAACACATACAGAAATGATACCAGATGGGAAGAATAAATGTAGGATTTCACTAAAGTGGTAACACAGGAGACCCATATAAGGCATTGTAAAAAGCAACTTTGCCAAGTTTCAAATGAAATCTCTGTTATAGCACTGTTAACCACTATATAAACATCCCGAATGGTTCAAATCTCTCACAAAGGGGAATTTAAAGGAGTGGTAATGTTTCCGGTTTAATGGGTTTGATTTGACTGCTATATGACTGAATGTTCTAACACAAGGACAATCAAAGAGGCAAAAAAACAGTTGCAGAAAATAATACTACCAATCCATATAGATAGAAATAGGCCCATTTCATTAAACATATATTTTGTGCTTGATTGGACAGAGAGAATAGGAACAACAGGAAAAGACAGCAGGAATAGCCCTCTATTTTATTTATTTTGATATTTATACCTTGCTTTCCTCCCCAATTGGGACCTAAAGTGGATTACAACATCATTCCCCTTTCTTCCTTCTAACTTCACCTCAGCTTAACCTAACAATAACTCTGTGATATAGGTTAAGCTGAGAGAGACTGGTCCAAGGTCACCCAGCGAGCTTTCTTGGAAGAGTGAGGATTTGAAGCTGGGCCTTTCAAACCATTACCCAGGGAATCTTGTAGGAGCCGACACGTGCCTGGGCGTCTCATATAATTTCTCTCATGATTCACCTGAGTCCAAAAACATTTTAGATGGGTAGCCATGTTGGTCTTGCAGTAGAACAGCAAGATTTGATGTTTCAAGAGTCAGAGGTCCCTCCTTAAGACTCTCAAAAGCTTACACTCTGAAAATCTTGTTGGTCTCTGTGCCACTGGACTCAAATCATGTGTTCAAGCCAGTATCATCAGAACTGTGCCTATATTTTTATTTTTATTTATTTTCTATTTTTATTCCGCCCTCCCCACATTTCCAGCAAGCTCAGGGCAGATTCCTCTTGTAATACTGCAAATTTACAGAAAGTTTTTAATCCAGATGCTATATATGAGAAGTGTGTTAAATAAACCAATGGCCCAAAGTACACTTCTAGAGAAAACAATCTTTAGAAACCAGGTATAGGCTTATCTACATGTACATGTACAAGGAAAATTCTGCCATTTCTGAAGATGGAGAGTTCATTACATATTGATAGATTTATGACTCTGTGATCGCCTTTCCTTCATTTGTTCCTAGTCTTTAATTCTATAAGGATCCCACTAGTGCAAGTACAAATTATAACTCTCTGCCCTCTGTATTTATATCCTTGAAAATCTTGTAAATTTTTTAATAGCTTCTTTAGTCATTTTTTTAAAGCTAGAAAGTCTCCTAGTTTCTCCTAAATGAGGAGGATTAAAGGTCCCTCCAGACCTTTAATCATTTTTCCTTCTCTCCTTTGAATTTGTTCCAGTTTGTAAACATTATTCCAATGCTGTGATATGCAAAAGGGAATACAATATTTTAAAGGAGAAATATTGCTATTATACTTCAACAAAAATATTTCATCATTTCTAAGAATAGAGTGTGTATGGTAGATAACCTTCTCTAGCCCAATGTATCCATAACGGGTTTGTCTATAACTACTACCTACAGCTTTTCTGCACAATATAACTTCTGCCATAACCCAGTATGCCTCTTTACAAGCATGTAAGAGATGAGCAGCAGGTCCTTTCCCTGAAAAACAGCCTTCTTGTGAAATCAAAAGCTTTAGTTCAAAAGCAGTACTGGCTGGGGGTAGTGGGCTGCTTAGAAAAATGTTCTGTTACACATACACATCTCTTTCTGTATGCTTCTCTGGTTTAGGGGATATTGTCTCTTTTTCCACATGAAAGAATTAAGGCCATCTCTAGAAAAAAACATACCAGATGTTTGCAGGAAAGCCTTTTGAATTATTTCTAAACCACAGGCAGAAGAGGTATTAAATAAAAGAAATAAAGTGAATTATATTCTAGGCTCTACTTTTAGACCCTTCTGTATTTTATGAAGATTGTTAGTTACGAATGTAAGAAAAGAACAATACTGCTTTAACTATTATAGTATAAAACTGGTGAAGTGTAAAATACCTCCTATAAAAGATTTTAAAATCACCGAATTATTAAAATTAGTCTATAACGAAGGTTTCTTATGTTGCCCCAATGTAAAACTAGAAGATTGTGTGTAGCTTCAAGATAGGAGACAATTCACCTCCCCCCAGAAAATCTTGTTAATATGTGATGTTCATTCCATGTATTGACATAAATATGTATTGACATACATATTTATAAATAATATTCAATTTTGTAATATTAATTCAAGACCATGAAGGAACGACAGTCTGTAACTATAATGGAAAGTATAATCTTTATTTTGTTATGTATAATAAAAAGACATAGGGCAAAAAAGTGAAATACCATCCAAAAGCTGCAAAGGAGAATATGATGGTAGATTGCAGTTGGGGATCTATGGCATTTGGATTGTGAAGTAGCATTGAAATGTCCTGTCTTTCCAGAAGCAGCACTCTCTCTTACCATATACGGAATGAGAAATGTTGAAGCTGGATTCAGAAAAGGAAAAGGCACCAAAGCTCTTATTGCAAATTTACAATGGTTAACAGTGCACACATGCCAGAGAATTTCAGAAGAAAATCAGCCTGTGTTTTATAGATTACAGCAAACCTTTCTATTGACAGTATCATGAAAATCTATGGATGGTATTAAAAGAAATGGGAGTGCCACAGCATCTGATTGTGTTGATGTGCAAGCTGTACTCTGGACAAGAAGCTACTGTTGGGTCAGAACATGGGGAAACAGAATAGTTTCGAATTGGCAAAGGTGTCAGGCAAGAATGTATATTATCTCCTTTTTTGTTAAACCTATATGCAGAACACATCATAAAGAAAGCTGGATTAGATTTAGATGAAGGTGGAGTGAAAACTAGTGGAAAGAACATTAACAATTTGAGAGAGGCAGCTGACACTACACTACTGGCAGAAAACAGTAAAGGCTTGAAATAACTCCTGATGAAGGTTGAAGAAGAAAGTGCCAAAGCAGGATTACAGCTGAATATCAAGAAAAGAAAAATAATGACTACAGAGGAATTATACAATTTTCAGGTTAACAATGAAGAAATTGAAATGGTTAAGATTTTCTATTCCTTGGCTCATTCATCAATCAAAAGAGAGAATGCAACCAAGAAATCTGAGACTTGGAAGAGCAGCCACAAAGGAACTAGAAAAGATTCTTAAGGAAGTGTTGCTGAAGACCAAGATCAAGGTAATTCATACTATGGTATATTCCATTACTATGTATGGATATGGAAGTTGGACAATTAAGAAAGGAAGGAAAGAAGTTGAGTAATTGAAATGTAGCACTGGAGGAAAGTTTTATGATGATAGCCAAAAAGAGAAATAAGTAGGTTCTAGATCAAATCAACAACAATAAAAATTAATTAACACATGAAATGAATTATCATTTCATTTGCAGAAATGATATTCTATGTATGTTCAGTGGATCCTTCACATCCCTGGAATACAGGAGAATATAGGGCTGGATTGTACCCGCACCTAACTGAGCTCCAGCCAGGTTGCATTGGAGCAATAAGTGCATATTGATGGCTAATTTGTGCCTTAGTAGATATGTTGAACTGGCACTGGATCTGTTCAACATTCTTTCTTCAAACAGCTGGGTATACTTGGCAAGAATGGGTATTCAAAGGTACACATTCACATTAAGTACACCTGTAAATCATAAGCACTTATTGTATAATTCTCTGAAGCAATTTGTAATTATTTGCCTATTACAGTAGTTGTAAAGTACCTTTGAATTGTTCTAAAGACAGCCATGAGAAAGCTGAGGCTGATTGGTCAGAGGCTTGTTGGGATCTGGCCTGCAGGAGGAGATGGGCTGCCCAGTACCCCACTGTGCTCACTTGGCAGATAAAACTTTTACATCCATACCAACTTGGGCTCTACATTAGTAGTCACAGGGTCAGATGTTGCCAAGGGGCTGACATCCAGCTGTTTGGGATACTTTTCAGTTTAGTTCATCTGAGTATGTGATCATGATCCTAGGAGACTTGAGGACTACCACCATTGTATGACCCTTGCCTTTTCTGCTAGGGGGGAGGGCTGTCTGTCCGGATCCAAGAGGTTGTTAATGCCTCCTTGAGAAAGGGGGTAGTTGCCTTAGCCTTGAATCAAGCTTTGGTGTACCTACTACTAAAGAAGCCTACCCTGGACCCAGGATATTTCAATAACTATCAACTAATCTCAATGGATGGTAGCTGGACAACTTTAAGCATTCCTGGATGAAGCAGATTGGATCCTTTCCAATCTGATTCAGGCCTTTCTATAGGACTGAAACAGCCTGTCCATCTCCTAGTGCAGCCTTGGATGACCTGTGCTAGGAGACGGTCAGAGGGAATACAAGACACTGTTGATTCTCCTGGACCCCTCAGCGGCTTTTGACACCATTGAACATGGTATCCTTCTGCATTGCCATTCTGGGCTGAGACTGGGAGGTACCATTTAGCAGTGGTTCTGGTGCTACCTGATGGGTAGTTTTCAGAAGATAGTGCTGGGGACTGCTGCTCAGCCACTTGAGCTTTGGTCTGCAGGGTCCTGCAAGGCTCTATCTTGTCTCCTCAGCTCTTCAGCACCTACATGAAACTGCTGGGTGAGGTCATCTGGAGATTTGGGCTGGGTTGTCACCAATATCAGTTCTATCTTGTGCCTCTAGCTGATCACAAGGAGGCTGTAGAAACACTGAACCTGTCCCTGGAGACAGTTTTGGAATTGATAAAAGCTACTAAAATGAAGCTTAATCCCAACAAGATGGAAGTGCTAATTGTGAACAGAAAGTCTGATCCTGGATTTAAGGTGTCACCTGTTCTGGATGGCATTGTACTCCCCATGAAGGAATAGGCCCATAGTTTAGGGGTGTTCTTGGATCCAGTGCAGGATAAGTAAGAGGCAGCTGGGCTTAAGAGTGCCTTTTACCAGCTTTGACTGGTTAGCCAGCTATGGCCTTTCCTGGGAAGAAAGATTTGGCTACGGTGGTGCATGCTCAGGTTACATCTAGATTAGATTATTGCAATGCACTCTATGCAGGACTGCCCTTGAAAAGTGGTCAGAAACTTCAATTGGTGCAGAATGCTGCAGACAGGATGTTGACTGGAGTAGGTCATACAGACCATATCATTCCAGTCTTGGTTCATCTGCACTGCCTCCCACTCTGTTTCTGGGCACAAGTCAAGGTGCTGGTGCTGGCCTTTAAAGCCCTGTATGGCTTGAGACTAACTTGAGATTTTAACAGGTGATAAAAAGAGGACAGAACTGCTTACTTCCTACTTTGCCTTGATCTTTTCTAGCAAGGGGATCTGTGCTCAATCTGGCAAAAAGAGAACACATGAAGAAGGAAGGGAATTGCATCTTAGGATAGACATAGGGGTGGTATGTAAATGCCTAGCATCTTTAAATGAAAACAAGACCTCAGTGTCACATGAATTGCATCCTAGGATACTAAAGGAACTTGATGATAGACTCTGTCTACCATCTTTGAGAATCCTTGGAGAACAGTGTTACCGGAACTGGTCTCCTTGCAATAAAATGATTTGTGGGGTAATTAGCTAGCAAGGAGAATGGCTATGCAAGAAGCCAGTAACCGCAAGGATCTGTCACCAGTTTCTACCAGGTCCCTTCCCAAGATAGCAAACGAGGCTGGTTCTTAAGGTCCAACAATAACTTTTATTAAGAACAAAATGACATGCACATACACGCAGAATTACGGGGTAAAAATAATTACACACACACGGAGCCCTAGGAAGTTTAGTCAGAAATTAAGAATAAAGAGAGAGGGGAGGGGTGGGGAGCAAATATATCTACCTATCCTGAAGAGGGGTCCAGTCGCGGGAGAAGACGGTAGCTTCGAACGCCAGCATCCTTGGCAAGGAGAGCAAGAGGCTTGGGCAAACCTCAAGGGAACAGTGCTTATGGATCTGGAAGCGTGTACGATGAGAGAGAGGCTTAGGGAAGTGACACTTGGACTCAGGAAGCATGCATGATTTGAATGAGGCCCCAGGTAAAATGTGGCCTTTTATAGGTAAAATGTGCCCTGAGGTGGAAGAGCCCACCTAGCCGTTAGAACAAAGGCTCCAACGGTTGGTTTTTGGGTTTAACAAAAGGTTTGATTGCCTTGATGGGTAGCTGCTGGGGCATGTGAAAGCAAATGCAAAACTTGTTCTAGCACTGTACAAAAGGGATAGTTTGTTAGTGAATTCCACCGGAGCTAAGTTGATGGTTTTAAGGTGAGGACTGTACTTTCCTAGGACCGACTGTATATACTTATGAATGTCATTTGATTAGCTCCTCAATCAAGGACAGGAGATCTCATCACGGAAGAAGGGAAAGGAATGTGTTAAGTGGGGATGACTCTGTAAGACCTTTGTTGCACTGGGCTCCTCTGGGGCTAGGAGGATAGTAAATCCAATCACCTCTTAATCACTCTGCATTCCTGTGCAGCATTCCATGCATGCCGCATTCTCCCGGGCGGGACTCAGCAACTGATAGAGGCTCTCTAGTGGCAAAACATCAGCCATTTTAACTCAAGACTTGAACATCTTTAATATCACAAGCAGCCATATCCAAAACTGCTTATTAAAATGGCGGAGGCTGGGCCGACTTACAACAGGTGACGTGCCAGGAGATTTGAGGTGGGCAAATGTCCCCATTTTCAAGAAGGAGGGACAAAGGAGGATCCAGGTAACTATCAACCCATGAGCTTGACATTCATACCTGGAAAGATTTTGGAACAAATCATCAGTCAGTCAGTCAGTCAGTCCTTGAGTGTTTAGAAAATATGGCTGTGATTACTAAGCATGGGCTCCTTAAGAACAAGTCCTGTCACATTAACCTTATCTCCTTTTTTGAGAGAGTTACTACTTTGGTGGATCAGGGGAGTGCTGTGGACATAGTTCATCTTGATTTCAGTAAGGCTTTTGATAAGGTTCCACGTGATATTCTTGTTGACAAGTTGATAAAATGTGGTTTGGATCCTACTGCTGTTAGGTGGTTTTGTAACTGGTTGACAAATTGCACCCAAAGAGTGCTTGTAATTGGTTCCTCATCCTCATCCAAATGGTAGAGACTCCAGCTAGTAGAGTCACTCTTAGTAGGTGATTTGGAAACAGTGAGCGTCTTCTTGGCCCAGCTCCACCTTTTAAAAACACATAGTTGCTAGTTAGTCCTCCAAACAATCTTATCTGTGGAAGCATTTGCTTAGCATTGGAAAAACCTAATTAATATAAAGGTAATTGAGTGGTATACAAAAGGATAGGGGAAAGGATCTAGCAGACAATGAGCAGTTGTCTCCCCACGCAATGGAGGGGAGAGAGATACAATGACAGTGAGCTAGGTGATGGTGTTCTTTTGTGCTCCATGAAAAGTTATTTTAATTTATCTTGATTTTAATCTTAATTCTTCTTTTAACTTCTATTATTTCCTTTTTTCTGGTTTCTGGTTGCGGGCTGTTATCTTAAAGTAGCTTCTTTGGTAGGCTTGAGCGTTTGGGGATTTTTTTTACTACGTTCTTGTGAGGATGCTGACTTGGTTTAATTACTCTCTCTATTATGTGAGAGGGAGGCCATGGGGGAGTTGGTTGGTAGGTGATAGGAGACTTGTGACAGGGAGACTTCCACACTCTTTCACACTACAGTTAGCTACAGTTATAGTTATTTACGGTAATTCTGTTAAATTGAACTTGACTCTGTCTTTGTGTGTGTGTGTGTGTGTCCATCTGACCGCTAGTTATGAGAAGAAAAAGAGATTGCCCTTTTGATGACCCTTTCTTGCCTTCTTCCAAACAAACTAAGCTTGACAGGTTTTTTAAACCTAATATTAAGATAAGTAATAGATTTAATGTCTTTCAGGACAGCAGTGACATCGAGGACCCACTGCCTACAGAAATGGAGGATAATCTATTAGGAGACTATAATCTTCTGAGCTCTCAACAATTTAATAAAGTTATGCCTTCCTTAGATAGATTACATGAATCAGTTTAATCTCAGGAAGTTAATGGAGATATTGCCACTTTAAATATACTAGTATTACAGATTTGCTTGATTGCAAGGGAAGGGAAGACAAAGGAAGTTTGTAAGACTGGGACTGTTTAAAAAAAGAAAGAATTGTGGAATTAGAGGAGGCTTCAATAGGCCTAAATAAAAATGATTCCCAATACGCATTTAAACTGATGGGTAATATCATCCCGTACCTAGAGAAAAAATCTCATATAGTTCTGCCTTGCCAGGTGATCGGTCTTCTGCCCCTATTCCCCTTGAACCAATCATTCAGAAATAGCCCAAGAATGGAAGTGCTGTCTCAGTGGTGCCTGCCATTGAACAGCCTGATAACATGTGACTAATTGAGGCGTATCAATATAAAATACTGAGCTGGAATATAGAAGTTCGGGATACTAAAATACAGTTGCCACACGTCTGCTCATTCTTACCTCAATGTGACATTATTTTACTCCAATACACTTGGGCCTTAAAAGAAATTGCTCTCCTGGGATATGCTCCATTCACTAGGAATGCTTGCCAAGGGAGCAAGACTCAGGGCTGGATTATCATGTCCTATTTCTACTGCTTTAAATATTGCTTCAATCAAGGTTCTGATCTCTCATGATTTGCTTTTGGCTGTTCGGGTCACTTTGGACAATTATCCTTCAATTTATCTACTCCCTGCTGCCAGTATAGTAACCATGAATGAAAACTGGAACATGATAGTGGGCTTCTATGATGAGTTAATGGGGAGTTATTCAGACATTGTGGTTATTCTAGCAGGTGATTTTAATGCTAGAATTGGCAGAGATAATGAAGCCTTATTAACTGTTTGGCTGAGATCCAACATTGATATTTATTTCCCTTAATGCCCACGAGTCTGGTGGAACTCTCTGTCTGTTGACGCCCAGTCTCAAAAAGATTTGTTATCATTTTGCTGGGCCTGTAAGGTGGAGATGTTCTGCCAGGCTTATGCAGATTGAGGCAGGCAAATGATCCAACCAGCTCCTCCCAGTGTGTGTGTGTGTGTGGGGGGGATATGTGCCCCAACCTGTATTTATTAAATCTCAGTCACCCTGCCACGTGGAACTTAAGGATGTTAGATGTAGGGTACAATGTGGGCTAACTTCATATGTTTTTATTGCTGTATTTATGACTGCTACCAGAGTTTTAATTGTTTTACTATATGTATTTATATGTTCTCAATCTGCTCGGAGCCTGTGTGTGGGGAGACCAGACTACAAATAAAATATAATAAAAATAAAAAAATAAAATAAAGGATAACAGTATCAACAGAGCAGGTTTGAGCAAGGATATACATATATTCATTAACCATCACCATTCTGACAACAAAGGGTGTCCATTCCAATTCCTCCTCCAGCGAGAGAGATGCTATCACCAAAAACAGTTATAACTTAAAAGAGAGTGATTTAGCTGCAGATAGTGACAAGAAGTGGAATGAAGTAAGAGGTCACCATGGCTGAACAGCAAGTGAGGCATCTATCATCACAGGCCAATGACAGTCCACTCATGATGGGTATTGCTGGCCACTGAACAGCTGTGTGACCATGCTTTTGATGTCATATCACAACCTACTGTTGGCACCTAAGCAATCTCTTTCTATACCCTACTTTACCAGTGTCAGCCACTAGTAATTCTTTTTGATTGACTCTAGGCAGCTCTGAAGTTCCTAGATAGAATTTATAGGGAATATCCAACTCAGCCCTTACCAGCTACGAAGAAATCGACACTAGAGTTTGATCAGATGTGCAGAGAGGGAGGAAAACTCCACTGTACAGGAACAAAGCACATCTGATCAACACGCTGCAGACTATCAGGTAAAGATCAGATGGATTTAACTGGAACGTTTTAAATCCTACTTTCAGAACTGCTAGTTGTATGTCAATCTAGATTCCTCTAATTTCGAAATACTGAAATAGCAACAATCAAAAAGGCTTATCCTCCATGTAACAGTTCATGGATTTACTAACTTTTCCTAACAATCCTGACAATCAAATATATTTGCGTTTGTCCTGTTGTAGTTTTTCTGCATGGAAGTGAGATCATATGGAAATTGGCTGTTGTGAAGCAGTCCTCCATGTGAATAGACACAAATGATTTTTACATGGAAAGTCATCACAAGGTAAAATATCCCTGCCATTCTTCAAAAGTTATTTGCTCAAACAAATGCACACCACTGTAGCCCTTAACACTATCCATCAAGCTGTGAGATGCCACTAGGCAGTAATAGAAACCCAAATATGGAATGCAGCAGAATTCAAAAGTGTCTGTACAAAGATTTATGAACTAAAATAAATTAAAAATTTAAACTGGTATTATTTAATATATTCTCACACATTTCTAAACACATCTCTTGCATTCCAATAGTCATTACACTGTATAAAATGATTATTTCCAAAACAATGTTACCATGAATTATTATCATGGCTGCATCATTTTTGGAACACGGAGCTCTGTAAACTAGTATCTAAAATGTGCACAAATGAGTATTCATTTGAGAACAGAAGAGACACATTCATCTTAGAAATCAGACACTGAAAATATAATGCTAATGTAGATTTGAAAGCATTTACAGAAATAAATCAGTAGTAACAATTACTACATGCATCTTAAAATCTTTCCACTGTTGAAGTGAGTCCTATAAAACTTAGTGAATGATGGAATGTGATCTTTGTTTCTCTAAAAAGTAGCTTTTACATGTTTTAGAATTCTATATTCAATAAAAAATAGCCTCTTTATTCAGGATATTTCATGAAGCCAAGATTTCTACAGTCTACACTTGGAGTTCCTTTGCACACAGGATTTTCCATTCATTTTTGGGTAGGGCAGCCATATGGTAGGGGGCAAGTCCAACTTTGAGCAGTTCCAAAAGGAAGTCCCCTGGGTTTGAAACTATCCATTCCTAGCCCAAATCAATACCATTCTCTTTGGAGTATAAGTCCCACTCATAATGAGTCCAAATATAAGATTGTAGTACATTCTACATGGGTCTGCCCTTAAAAACAACTCAGAAAGTCTAGTTGGTATAGAATGCCACAGCTCAGTTGATATTGGGATTGAGGTGAAGAATGTGTATCTCACCCATTCTGCAGTCACTTCATTGATTACTGATCAGTTACTACTGGTTCAATTCAAGGTTCTAAAAATCACTTGTAATGCCCTTAATAGCCATGGACTCACATAGTAGCAGGATGACCTCTCCTGCTGTGCTCTGCCAAGAAAGCTCCACTCATCTGAGCAAAGCTTTTGGAAGATTCCACCTAGCATCTCGGTAAGATCGCTAACTGCCCATTCAGATAGACTCTCTGTGGTGGCTCCCACCTTGTGGAAAACTTTGCCTGAAGAGGTAAGGAAGGCTTCAACACTTGTATTATTCCATAGAATGTGAAAAACAGAACCATTTAAGAGAAATTTTTTTTAAAGGATTTGAAATATTCTACAATGGAAAACTCAGGAGGATGTTTTTATAAGGGAATATGTTTTTAGTCTATTGCAATGTTTACTGTATATATCACCTTCTTTTTACTGCATTGTCTTCTGCCTTTGCAACCCACTTTCTGCATTAAGGTATATCATGCCTTAGACAGTTTCTGTTTGTTTGCATAGTTTTCCTGTTCTGTAAAGGTGGTCTTATTGCCTTTTTATTGGATGTCTTATGCTATCTGATCTAATTGTTTTTTAAATTTTATAATCTACCTTGAGTCACAGCAAGAAAGATGGGTAAAAATAAAGTAAATAAACAAGCAATGTTCCCACCATAAGACCTCCTTTGCCTCCCTTTTCCCTCCCTCAAACTTAACTTGTGGTGATAAAGCCTCCCATGGTTTCACGCAGCCAACAATGCCCACACACACCCATTGCAAGTCCTTCCTGCTGCTGCTAGCACAGCTGAGCAAGCTTGGAAAGGGAAGTCGGTCAGCCAGGGAGGGCTTGTGAGAGACTTCCCATTGTGTTCCCAGTGACAGTGCCTTGATTCTTAGGAGGCCTGAATTTTAAATAATTTAATTTGGAACACTTGAAATATTAATTCATTTTAGTCAGTCCCATTCAGAATTAGTCGAATGTTCGACTGGGAATAAGGAATTCAAATTCATGTGTGCAGTCAACATGGGGATTAAGCAAATCATTAGAATGTTCTGAACAATGGGACAAAAGGAGTTACTTACCTAGACGGGCATGATTTATTCAGAAAACTCTGATTTGAATAGAATATAGACTTTCCTTTTTAGATATAACTAATAACGATGTATGGTTATGGGTAATCTTGTCTTTCGGTAAAGAAGCGAGAGTATATTGCAGCTAAGCAGCTAATGTGGTATTTTCTGGACTGCTTCTATGTGATATAAGAATTTTATGATGCTATTTCAACATGACTTTATTTATACATTTCTATTGTTGATAATGATAATCTGTGTGCACTTTCTCTTTATTAAGTAAAGGTGTTCTCTACAAAAACCAAGGGTATATTAGATTATTCTGTTCAGTAATTTATGTCTGGTTGAGGAACGCTTCAGGAAGACTGGGGCTTTACTGAGTACTGGACACTCCTTTTACTCCCTCACTTTGCAGCATTAGAACCTTGTTGTAGGCAATACCCATATGTTCTACATGTTCTTTAATGATTTTCTGGTTATGCCGTCCATCTTTGCCTATCTTCTTGATTTGAATGTAATCCTATGAAGCTACCCAAGAGAAATAATCTAGCACTCATTCATGGACAGAGGTGATCCTCCAGTAACTAAAGATACTTTACTGGCTTGCTATTACCTCAGTGGAATCAAGATTAAGCATCGTCTCTCAAGCTCTGTGTGTTCTTATAGAATTTAAATCCTCAGGACTGTTTCTATTTGATGGTTGGAAAAATGTTTAAACAGGGAGAATGTTTCTTTTGCAAACAGATTCTGTAAATAGCTTATTGAGAGAAAGCTTTGTGCTTCTTTTCATGGGATAGATGCAAACATGAACAAGTGTTCTGGCACCTGCATGTCTACAGTAACCCAGAAGAAACACAGAACAACAGCTGTGAATCAGTGCAGTGGGAGACTGCCAGTATAGCGAGTGGAAGACGTTTTTGGTGCTGCTTTTCTTCTACACATTGTCACACATTGCCAATGAAAACAGCTGTTGTAGTTAACTCACACCAATACTCTGTAGACTTAGCATAATGGCATTTCTCCAGTTTTTCTTCAGTCTGCCTTCCTTTCAGGCCATAACAAACACAAGAAAGTTTATAGACATCACAGGGATATTTTAACTGATATTGTCAAAAGCCTGCAGCAGAAGCAAATTTCAAGCTCCACTTGATTGGGAAAAATGGTTATTATGAAATCATATTTTGGTCAGATGCAGAGTTGTAGAGTTTAACTTACTGGCAAATATTTATAGGAACCAATTTTAACAGACAATGATAAGTAAATAATCCATATACAATTATCAACTAGAACTGTAATCATCCATACACTGAAAACACAGCACAATGTTACTATATTATTAGTCACGGCAACCTGCCAGGAAGTTCAGTCATTGAAGCCCCATTGAAATTTGGAGTTGCACCTTTACATTGATTATCACTATTGCATACTTTTAAGTTCATGGATATTTAACATGAGTAATTAGTGCTCAATTTATTAAAACGAGGAAGGGAAAGCTATTGAGAAAACTCTTACATGAAAACACTTATTTCCAAAGTGGTCAGCATTTAATGAGAATACGAGAAGAGCAACGGTAGAATCCTATGAAATCAATGAATTTAGACTGGGGTAGTTCTGCATTGGATTGCACTATATATTCCTAAAACCAAGACTTCATTCTTACTGCAAGAAAAACATCTTATGAATTTCAAGTCAAGAAGAAGACTACAAAGTCACAGAGATTTAGGGTGCCCTAAAATATATGGCTCCAGCCTATAGTGATTTTAATAGTTTCATCAAGAGAGAACTGAAACATCTCACGTATCATTTTTGACTGGATGATTGAACGCAACAGTTGATAATGAATTGGCTATTAATTGTTCCAACTTTAGAAACAAAAAAGTGATTACCTACCACTGACAATCCTTTCTCAAACAAATAAGCAAGTAACTAGCCAATCTCTATAAAGGGATGTGGATGTTGGAAGAGGTGGTCAGCACATCATTTTAATACCCAATTTTCCTTTAACCAGAGGCAATATGGCCTCATTTCAGGATGAGAAAGGAATAATAGGTTGTCTGGAGGCAAAGAAAGAACTGAGGTAAAAGAAGAAAAACAATATGGAATTTCAAAAACAAAATATCATCCACATTCACCAGTGAACTTATTATACCAGAAAGACATTTAATCCTCATTTGATGACAAGTGATAATGAGTTAAGCACATTTTTTGCGAGGCCTCGTTCACACCTGCAAATGGGTTTGATCCCTGCAAAATAGAGGTCAAGTTCTACATTTCCTTTTCAAATTTGAATTGTGTCTGTAACATTCACACCAAATTTCATACCAATCTCTCTATCTCCAAGAAATATATCACTGTTGAATTTCTCTTTCTGCTCTGAAAAGGGACATGGGGGCGGGGGCGGGGAGAAACACATGTTCAAATGTATATGGTTTCAATTTATATATATTTTTGCAATCAGGTATCACTTAGCGTTGTTTTTTTCTGTCCCTCTTTAAATCAAGTAGTAGGCTTGAGTGCGGTTCATACTTGAAAGAGAATTTCTCCTGAATCTGTGTACCAGCTTTCATTGCAATATTTCTCTGTTTAAGGGAGTCAGTGTATTACAACACATTTTCCTTCTGCCATTTGAAAACAGGTGCAGGGCTCCGGCTGATATTTGAATGAACTACAAAACTGTATTATGTAGGTGTATATCTGAGTTCAGCAGAATTATTGCATTACAAAGAAACTAATAAATTCACAAATGGAATGCTAAACACACAAAATGATGGTGTATTTTCACTAGGCCCCCCCCAAAATTACATGCATAATTGTGTGAGAAGGAGAAGGAAACCTAAGAGAAGGAACATCTGATGTATATTGGGCTGTTGTGATAGGTATGATGAAGCAGAACTAGCAGACGCCTGGGAGAACTGAGAAACAACAGCAGCAGAGCGATATGGATGAGGATGTTGCTGAAGTTGGATAGAAGTACGATGGCACCTAGCCATAAGATAACTCTTTAACGCTGAAGAGTCTTGGTAAATCCCCTTAAGAGATATTCTGGGTCCTACAGAAGTTTATATTCATAGGGATTAATCCTTAGCCTTTTCAACTGGTAGCTTACTTCCAGACTAGGCTTGCCAGGCCCCCTCAATCTCCCAGAAGGGGATTGGGGCCTGGCTCTTACCTCTGCGCAGGGGGGAGCACGCGCGCACTTCTGGGAAGTGACGTCATCACGCAGCCCTGAGAGCACACCCACACTCCATAGGGGCTTGGGTTGAGGCCGCTGGGGAGCACAGGAACGCTCCTGTCCTCTATAGCAGCCCAAAATGTGCCCATGGATGGCACCTAGCCCGTTTTGAGGTGCTGTGGAGTGCACGAGTGCTCCGCAGCACCTGAAATGGGTCCGTTTTGGTGTGGATCGGGCCCATTTTGAGCCGCTGTGGCGTTCAGGAGCGCTCCTACGCTCTGCAGCAGCCCAAAACGGGCCTGATCTGTGCCAAAATGGGCCCAATCTGTGCCCATTTTGGCATGGATTGGCCCATTTTGGGCCGCTGTGGAGAACAGGAGCACTCCCGCGCTCTGCAGCGGCCCCAATCCGGGCCAAAACAGGCCCGATCCTGGTGGCTGCTGTGTGCGAGAATGCGCAGCACCGCAGGGGAGTGTGCACGGAAGGTGCGCACCCCCTGCTGGCCAGGTAAGTGGGGCGGGGTGTGGGGGATCCCCCGCCCCTGCCGGGGGTCTGGCATCCCTATTCCAGACTCATCATCATCCACATCTTTGGCAAACACACACACCATGCACACACTTACATACACATCAGAACACCCAAGCACTTGTCTGGCAGGAAAAGGGTACATGTGCCTCTTCCCCTGCCATGGCTGTGTTCCCTGGACAGTTTGGACCTAGAAGTCCTGCCTGTTTTCATAGGTCCTGCTATATGAGGTCAGGAACTGGGGCTTATGGCTACTGCCAGATTCTGCATAGGTGCTCTTTTCTAGAAAAGCAATACTGCTTATGAAATCAGGAGCATAGAGGACTTTCAGAAAGTACTATGGGACTGCTGAGGTTAGGTATCACTTTAAAATCTGAACACATAATACCTATTGTTTTATATTAAAGAAAGAGTAACGACAGCAAGTTATATGCTTTATGTCTAAACTTGGTCTAATTTCCCTTCAATTCACCACAGTAATACAAACTCCCACAGTTGCCAAATATGACAAACAGGTCATATCTTTTTGTAAGCTATGTGATAGTTCAAAACCTCCTAGCACTAAGGAGATTTTGAATTCAAGAGAGTATAGCTGGGTTAATTTGTTGTAGCAGAAACAACAGAGTATTGTGCATCTTAAAGGTTAACATGTTTTGTGCAATGTAACATTTCATGGATCCTAGTCCACTAACAAATACTCTTGACAAAATGTGCCTCAGCTCAAGTTTATGTCATAATTTGTCTTCAGTGTGATAAAAGACACACACACCCCGGCTTTAAAAAATTTTTTAGAATACAGCAGCTACATCTTATTAAGAGCTAGTGTGGAGTAGTGATTGGTCTTTGATACGGAAGGCCCAAGTCCAAATCTCCATTCACCCCTGGAAATCACTGGCGATCTTTGCAAGTCACTCTCTTTCTGTCTATCCTTCCTTCCAGGGTTGTTGTGAGAATAATATGGAGGAAGGGAAGCATTCTGAGCATTGTTCAGCAACTTTTTTGAAAATTATCTCACACTGAGTTCTTTGGAGAAAGGATGAGATAATTTACTTTAAAGAAAAAGATGCCAAACTTATCTACACGAAATAGTTGAGTTTTGTTTGTTTATAATGTTAGGGTTTGATTTTTCATTGATGGAGGACATCACTGCATCTTCCCAGAAGTCCCCACAATTGTTACACATCAAATCTATTTTGATGATTCCTCCAAAGAAGATGAACAAAAGAATAGTCAAATAATGGCAGAGGCATTTTTATAATCATCTCTATATGAAACCAATAACAATGTGACTCACTATACAGCAATGTGCATATATTTATTTACATCATTTATAATCCGCCTATGTAAAACAATGCAACCAACAGAATGGGACATCCAATAAGCAATAAAATAGGATTAGGATTGCAGAAATCTGAAACTGAGCAGAAATGTGAAACAGAGCTGAAACAAGTCATAAGTATTAACATGACATGTTGAACAATGCAGAAATTACATAGTAGGACCATATATACAGCAAACGAATCGTGTGTACCATACATAATATACTCCAGAATCTTTCTGAACCATTTCATTGAAGTAGAACTCAGTTATCTGTGTAATAATGCCCTCCCAAATAACTCACTTTTGCATAGTTTGTGGAATGCCAGGATAGTGGGAACCTTTCTGACTTCATCAAGCAGGCCATTCCACAAGGACAGTGGGAGCCTTTCTAACTTGGGTGCCACAACAGAGAATGCATATGCACAGGCAATTGTTGCTTTTGTCCATTAGCAGGGTCGCATCTGCAGAAGGTCCTGCTCAGATGAGTGAAGCTGACATGGCAAAGCATAGGGAGAGGGGTGGTCCTGCAGATATGAGGGCCAATACCTTGAACTGAGTTCAATAACTGATGGGCAGCCACTGGAATGATTGCAGAATGGGACTAAAATGCATGCTATGCCTATCTCCTGATAATAACAGAGCAGCAGTGTTCTGCACTAACTGCAGTCTCCAAGTTGCCTTTGAGAGGAGACCAATAAGACTGCATTATTATATAGTCTCATTGTTACTCTGGTATGGATTCAAGTGGTCAGATTGACCAAGTCCAGGCTAGATTGAGTTGGAAGAAAGGTTGGGGGGGGGGGTTGCAGCTGCATTAACTTGCTTGTCCAGCAGTAACACTGGATCTAGTATAATCCCAAGGCTCTTAATCAAATCAACAAGGGTCAGCTAATCTCACTGGAAGTTGCAAGCACAATGTCCTTCAAGATCTCCACTTTCCAATCAGCATTATCACTGTCTTGCAGGCATTGTCTCTGAATCCCAAGACCCAAGCTAATCTCACTGGAAGTTGCAAGCACAATGTCCTTCAAGATCTCCACTTTCCAATAAGCATTATCACTGTCTTGCAGGCATTGTCTATGAATCCCAAGACCCAAGCTAATCTCACTGAAAGTTGCAAGCACAACGTTCTTCAAGATTTCCACTTTCCAATCAGCATTATCACCGTCTTGCAGGCATTGTCTATAAATCCCAAGACCATGAATCCCAAGACAATTAGAAGAGGAATCATTTTGGGGCTGTTTTATACCCTGGGTGCTTTTGATTATAGAAGGAAAATGGCACAGAGTAAAGGACTGTACTTTGTGGATATTGTGCAGGTAACACAGTCCTATGATTCTTTCCAATAGGGAACCAACATATCTTTAGCCAACTTAATAATAAGGCCTATGTAAACCTTTCACTATCCACTGTTCCATACCTACAAACACCTTCCACCTCACTCCAGCCATGGGAGTGCTCATATTTCTCCATTACCACTACAGCATAGTGGTTATGTGGCTGGGCTACTAATCAGCACTCCATTGGTTCAACTCTCAATACTGCCATAAGTTCAGCAGGTGGCCTTGAGTAAGCTACTCCTCTCTGCCCGAACTCCCCAGCTATATTGTGGGGATAATAATAACACTGACTTTGTTCACCACTCTAAGTGGGACATTAGTCTGTTGAAAAGAGCAGTATATAAGCACACATTATTATTACTGCACTTGTAACTAATTCTTCACACAACTAAGTATGAAGATGAAATAAATGCAGCCCTGTAAATGAGCCACAGAAGTTACTAGCTCATAAAAACTTTTAGCTGCCCATCAACAAAAACTTACCTGTGTGTGTTACTTCTGGGGCTGCTCTCAGCCATCTGCTATGCCCGTAAACGGACCAATATTTGTCTAAATAGCCTGCTCCTGGACTTTTTAAACGATTTTTTAAAAAAATATTATGGTTTTTATGTTTTTGTGATTTTAATGTATTTTTTAATGTTGTTAGCCGCCCTGAGCCCATCTGTGGGGAGGGTGGGGTATAAATTGAATTAAATAAATAAATAAATACTTCTGGAACACCAAAGACCTGAAAGCAAACAGAATAATCTCTCTTCCAGATAATGTAAGCTTTCCTGCCTACTCATCTAAAGGTGATTCCTATTTGCCACAATGTTTATTTACTAGCATGAGTACATTTGTTCCAGCTTTACAAAGATGAGGTTCAAAAATTAACATTTTCTGTTACTCAGACTTACTAGCCAATACCTCGTACTCATGTCCCACCCTCTAAATGTTTTATCTAGTAATGTCCTCCTATCTCAAATCCAAGTTGATTTGCCATCAGTGTGTGTGTGGTGGTGGGGAGCTCACTTTTGGTGTTGATCTGAGGCGTTTGGGAGCCATTTTTTCTGTGAGGGTAAGGGAGATCACTGGTTTGCCTTTACATTCTCAAAAGGGCCGAAGGGTGATCAATGGTTTTCTTTTATAGGATCATAAACAGAGATGGACTTACTTGTATGGAATGTGTTTGCTGCCATTGACAAGGGCAAGGATAACATTGCCCAGAGCTGACAATGAAAGACAGAGTCCAGAACCTCCTTCTCGATTTTTGCTGAGGGGTTTAACACAACTACCCAGGTCAATGAGGTGCAAGCGACTACGGCCTCCAGACACTGCCAAAAGAGAACACAAGGAAGATAAAAAAGAATTAGTTTCCTGATGTGTCACTGCAACCATAGTGCTTGGAGTTAAAGTAAATGCTCTTCATCATTTACTAAATGAAGAAAGCCTAAAATTCCATTAAATAAAGTAATCCTCCTCCTCAAAGGGTCTGAGCTCTGGATGCCCCCTGCCTTCTTGTGGTTGTCCCTTCAGCTGTGAAACTTCATTTCATTTACAGTCTTTTAGGTACTGTTTGTTTTAATGCTGCTTAGTATTTCTAATTGCTTCAGACTATTAATATTGTTGGTTGTACTATACTGTTCTCACTACACTGTTTTAATTTGTAATATGACTTGAGTCTCAGTAAGAAAGCAGAACTATAAATGAAGTAAATAAATAAAGACAATTCTTTGAAAGGCAATGAAATCTGCCTAGATATTGCTAGACCACTCTGAATACTAACAAAGATGACAGGCACCCTCCGCTTGAAGCTTAAAATAGTTCAGTTTAAAGTGGCTCTGTTTGGGAAAATTCATACAATACATTTTGTACTTAGAAAGGTTCTCTAGTTTAAAATACATAAATATATGAGTCACATCAGGCAGAAAACAATTATAGATATCCCCTTCAAAATATACAGTAGTTGCAATTTGGAAAGGATCAATTACCCCCACCTTAGAGTGACCATTATACTAACTTATGTGATATATATACATTATGTACTCAGGAGGAGTATGATTTAGGGATGGATGTGTCCTGGTTCACAGCCTGAGGGCAGAACTATGATTAAGAAAGTAATTCAGCAGCTCTGTGTTTTTTTCCCTTTCTTCCTTGTGACTTGTAGTATTAAGAACATAAGAACATAAGCAAAGCCATGTTGGATCAGGCCAGTGGCCCATCCAGTCCAACATTCTGTCACACACAGTGGCTAGAAATCCAGTGCCATCTAAAGGACTGTCAGTGAGGCCAGGACACCAGAAGCCCTCCCACTGCCTTCCTTCCAGCACCAAGACAACAGAGCACCACCTCCCCACAAAGAGAATACCATCTATCTCCTGTGGCTAATAGCCACTGATGGACCTCTGCTCCATATATTTGTCCAGTCCCCTCTTGAAGCTGGCAATGCTTGTAGCTGCCACCACCTCCTGTGGCAACGAATTCCATGTGTTTATCACCCTTTGTGTAAAGTAGTATTTTCTTCTATCTGTTCTAACCCAACTGCTCAATAATTTCATAGAGTGCCCACGAGTTCTTGTATTGTGAGAAAGGGAGAAAAACACATCTTTCTCTACCTTCTCTAACCCGTGCATTATCTTGTAAACCGCTAAAGAGCCCCAAGCGCCTCAATCTTTCCTCATAGGGAAAGTGTTCCAACCCTTTAATCATTTTAGTTGCCCTTCTCTGTACTTTTTCCAGTGCTATGATATCTTTTTTAAGGTGTGGCGACCAGAACTGTACACAGTACTCCAAATGAGGCCTCACCATCGATTTATACAGAGGCATTATGATACCGGCTGATTTGTTTTCAATCCCTTTCCTAATAACCCCTAGCATAGCATTAGCTTTTTTTATGGCAGTCGCACACTGTGCTGACGTTTTTAGTGAGTTATCTATCATGACTCCAAGATCTCTCTCTTGGTCAGTCTCCGCCAGTTCAGACCCCATCAACTTGTATTTATATTTTGGATTTTTGGTTCCAATGTGCATTACTTTGCACTTGGCTACATTGAACCTCATTTGCCACATGGATGCCCACTCTTCTAGCCTCGACAGATCCCTTTGGAGTGCCTCACAATCCTCTCTGGCTTTCACCACCCTGAACAATTTCGTGTCATCTGCAAATTTAGCCACTTCACTGCTTAATCCCAATTCCAAATCATTAATAAACAAGTTAAAAAGCATTGGACCCAATACCGACCCCTGTGGCACCCCACTGCTCACCACCCTCCACTGTGAGAAGTGCCCGTTTATACTCACTCTCTGTTTCCTATTAATTAGCCAGTTTTCGATCCACAAGAGGACTTGGCCCTTTATCCCATAGCTACTGAGCTTACTTAGGAGCCTTTGATGAGGAACTTTGTCAAAAGCTTTCTGGAAGTCAAGATAAACAATATCTATCGGGTCTCCCTTGTCCACTTGTTTGTTCACTCCCTCAAAAGAACTCTAACAGATTGGTGAGACAAGATCTTCCCTTACAGAACCCATGCTGAGTTTTCCTCATCAGCTTTTGGTCATCAATGTGCCCACTAATTTTATTTTTGATAATAGTTTCCACCAACTTACCCGATATTGACGTCAGGCTGACTGGCCTGTAATTTCCCGAATCTCCCCTGGAACCTTTTTTAAAGATGGGGACAACATTAGCTACCTTCCAGTCCTCAGGAACAGATGCAGAGTTTGGACCCAATATGCCACAATATGCAACAAGATGTTAGCCAGCTAATGTGAACACTCACATCCTCTCTTTCCACTGGAGGGTGCATGTTGTTAACTAATAAACCCTTAGTTAATTGAGTTCTGTCTGTGAATGCTATGGGGGATATTACCAAAAGACACACAAAACAGAATTGCCTGTTTATAAGACATCTGGACTGTTTCATACATGTATATTGAACTTATTTATATTTACGTAATTGTACTCAGAATAGGTACACATAAATGTACACTGAAGTCTAATGCATATTCATTGGTGTTTCTCTTATACCCTGAAGAATAAACTGCATCACACACAATCCAAAAAGCTACAGCAACTAAAACGTTTATTGCCACTGTCATGCTATTTAGACTTTCACTCTTGATCTGAAGCAAGGCTGACACACAGATTTGAGAGCAGCAGAGCAGATGCAAGACTTTACGACTGGACTGTTCAGTTATTTAGACAACAGCTACATAATGATAACAGGCAATTTCCTCCACCAAGTGGGCTGGTTTCTATAGCATGAGTAAGAAAGCTGTTCTGTGGTGAGAGAAGAGTTATTAGGGCCACTAACAACAACACCAATAATAACATTTGATTTATATACCGCCCTTCAGGACAACAACTCCCACTCAGAGTGGTTTACAACCTGTGTTATTATTATCCTCATGACAATCACCCTGTGATGTGGGTGGGGCTGAGAGAGCTCTGAGAAGCTGTGACTGACCAAAGGTCACCCAGCTGGCTTCAAATGGAGGAGTGGGGAATCAAACCTGGTTCTTCAGATTACAGTCCTGCTGCTCTTAACCAAACTGGCTTGCTCATATCTTCTCATTGTGTCAGAAAGAGCATTTTGTGATGGGGCTTCCTGGCATTTGTTTATTAAAAAAATACCAACTTCCAGTTGACTGTGGTTTGATTTGGCTAAGTGTCAGGGTGGCAAGCTAAAGGAGAAGCAAATATAATCTGGAAAGGCAGAGTGCAAGCCACACGTCCACTGAACAAGGCAGCCAAAGAGGAAGGGAAAGTATTCAGCCAATTAGCTCAGCACTTGGGGAAGTAACTCAGCTAGTGATCCAAGGCTGATTTGGGATACTTATAAAAGAAGTTGAAATCTCTTGGCTTTTTTGTTATCTGAAAAACTTTTAAGCTAGACTGAGACAGCTGTCTCCTTCAAGCAATATATGAAAACTGCACCCAGGTGGCTTAGGTAAGAGACATGAATGAGAATTTCTACTGTTATTGTCAAATACATCATGATTTGTTCTTTGACCAATCCTGAACCACACTATTTTTAATTATTTATTTATGTCATTTATAGTCCACTTTTCTCACTGAGACTCAAGGCAGATTACATAGTGTGAGATCAGTACAATCAGTAGCAAGGACAAGGGTAGGCATTTCCATACAGTGTCAAGGACATTTCCATAAACAGTGTCATAGGGTAAATGAATACAAGTTTACAGAGACATAGTATTAGCAAGGATCCAATACAGGGTTGAAGGATTGCTGAAACAGAACACAACCCATTCTAGGATTGACATTAGACAACATGAAGCACAAGCAGTATATACAAGTACATATTCAAAGCAAGAGATAATATGTAAAGCAATATAATGGTGGAGCCCATGGTTCCCAACTCATTGGCGAAACATCCGAGAAGCCCTCCCTACAATACCGCCCTCCTATCTGAGTAAAAAAGCCTTTTTGAATAATTCAGTTTTGCATTGTTTGCGAAAAGCCAAGAGCATGGGAGCTCCCTGACCTCCTCAGGCAAGCTGTTCTATAGGGTAGGGGCTACCACAGAGAAGGCCCATGTACGGGCTGCAGTTGATTTTGCCTATGTGCAGGTTGGCACCTGCAAGAGACCCTGTTTGGATGAACGAAGCTGCTGTGGAGGGACATAGGGAGGGAGGCGGTTCCTTAGGTATGTCGGGCCAAGGCCATGAACAGCTTTGTATGTAATAACCAGGACCTTGAATTGAGCACAGTAGCTGATAGGTAGCCAATGAAGTGACTGCAGGATAGGAGTGATGTTCATGCTCCTGCTTGCACCTGCTAACAGTCGAGCTGCAGCATTTTGCACCAATTGGAGCCTCCTAGTTAACTTAGATGGAAGACCAATATATAGTGCATTACAATAGTCAAGTTTTGATGTTACCATAGCATGGATCCAGGCAGCCAGGTCAGTTGTGTCAAGATAAGAAACCATCTTCCAGGCTAGAGTGAGATTTCAGAAAGCATTTTTTGCAGCTGGCTTAACTTGTTTTTCTAGTAGTAGTGCTGGATCCAGTATAACCCCTAGGCTCTTAACCGAGTAAGTGAGGGTCAAACAAACGCCTTCAAAAGTACAAAGTCTTTCAGAATATCTGACTTCCCAACAAGCATCATTTCGGTCTTGTCTGGGTTTAATTTCAATTTGTTGTTTTCCAGTTATTTCACCATGGCTGTCAGGCAGCGATCTAAGATTTCTACTGCATCCTGCAGGAACCTGGATAGCAAGATATAGAGTTGGGTGTCATCTGCATATTGATGACACCCAACTCGATAGCTGCGAATGAGTTCTCCTAAAGGTTTTACATATTTGAAATCACTTCATCAATACATGCCCCAAACATAAGATTTCTAGATTTGACTGGATATATCCATGTGCCTCCACATTTCACGACTGTCCATAATATAATACACCATTTGCATATGCATTTATATTGCACTATCATCTGAATGACTAATTTAAATTCAGAATTTTAAAAAATTGATAGCAAAACCATGAGACTTACTTCCTCCTTTGCCACTCTTCTCCATTCGGTATTGGTATATGTGTAGAGTGAAGAGCATGTGGGAATTCTTGTGATCATCTTCATGGCAATCTTGTTGGCTGCTTCGACGTGAGGCAATAGCTGCATCAAGGAAGAAGGCAGCTTTCTCTGCAGTGGGGGCCCGGAGTTCACTTTGATTCTGAAGCTGCAAAATATGCACAATGCAAAACGCATAAAATGTGCTTATTAAGATTTAACACTGGCAAGTAATTTTCTGTTGGTAACACCAAAGAACATGTTCTGCATAAGGGAACATTCTGCTCTGCAGAACCATTTGGACAAAAGAGAATTTCCATGCTGAAATGTCTTCACTTTAAAAAAGCAAGATGCTTTGCCCCAAATCCATGATACTAAGCTTCTTGTTCTGATTTCCATGCTTCTTACCCCCAGCTGGCATTGGATACTCTACCATCAAGGCTTTTCTCTGCTCAAATCTCCACTTACTTGGACTTTCCCATAATTTAAACTTTGGGATTATAATGGATTTTACAATATGCTTTTCCTCTTGTCAGCAAGTATTAAAGAGGGGTTTGTTTTTTTTTAGGTCAAGCGAGATGTGACCCTCAACATGTCAGCCACACATATAGTTCCACCTTTATAGTATTTAAGAGAACTTATCATATCAGGACACAACAATATTCTACATTCCATTATTAACAATAGTCTACATTTCTCCTACTTCTTTCCATTTGCTACTACTGGTGGGGAGAGACACAGTTCGTTATAATATTAGAACATGGACAAAGTCTATAAAAATAATACTTGGCAAGATGAGGGAACCACATGCAGTTATAAAAAAATGAAGTCTATGGCAGTGACAATTATTTGTTCTTAATGGTGGAGGGAGGGAATGCTTTTGACTTTTCTCAGACTTCGTTGAAGGTGTATTATACCGCATGTTTAAAGAGCCCATGGTTTCAATAAAACACTGAACAAAGACTGTGTGACTATTTATATTATCAGGAACATTCTCTGGAAGCCTTTCTTCATACATTATTTTCTAAGCAAAGTAACATCCCACATGAAAAAGGCAGTAGTGTCTGTAAGAACAGCACAACAGACAATGTCAACAGGAAAGCTATCAGGAATTCCTGCCAGCAAGGGAGCCACAATTTTTTGTAAGATCACAAGACAACTGTGATTTGCATACTGCATCTTTCAACTTATCCAGGAAGCCTTTTTGTTTGGAATCAGTTGGGTGTTCCTGCCTGAAGAATACAGGAATTATTCTTGGTTTCACAAGGATTCATATTCACTTCTTGACAGCAATTAATAAGTAGCTATTAATACTTCTTACAACATTACTAATCCAAGGCCATAAATAAAGCAGTTCACAGAGATATAAACAGTCATATTATTAGCCTCAAGCTATTTGTGCAATATTGTAAATATTTTAGTGTGTTGATATACAATGGAGAAATTATTATAGGAGGAACAAAATTTGTTTGATCTGAATCCTTTCTCATTGTACAGCAAACAAAGGTCCCTGCTCAACATCAAGTTATGCCAAAGGCACAAATATTTAGGCCAGGAGAGCAGATGGCCCTGCAGCTGCAGGTCATAAAGTTTCTCGTGTGTTTGAGAATAAACACTTCCATGTTGGAGAATGCAAGCTTTGTGGGGTTTTTTTTAATTTGAAGCCATCCTAGTAAAAACACTGTACCAAAAGGTATACATTGGGGGATTCCGCATGATCAATTTTGAACGGACTTTCTGAGCAGTCATGCCACGGTGGAGTCCTATGAATCCACTTCTCCCCGATTCCACATTAGGCTTTTGTTTCGCATATTTCATCGGCTCAAAGTCCATCATGAGGAATTTTTGACAGGATAAAAATCGATTCCTCATCGCTTTTTTCCGGGGGAAGTGTCGAATGATGCACATCTTCATTTTTTAAAAAAAAATTTCCCCAAAAGAAACGTTGCTACACATAAACGTTGCATCAAACCAACACATTAGAAAAAAATTTCTCACAAAAAACGTTGCTACACATAAACGTTGCATCAAATAAACATATTGGATAGGCCAGAGCACTTCCCGCCGATATTGTGGAAGAGTATTGGCTATTGACATTTGGAGGGAAAATTGTTACCAATGACCCCGCGTCTATCTTTCCCGCTTTCTTTGTGAGCAGTGTGGTTTAGTGATAGGTGTTGTGTTGAGGACGGTCTCTTTCTCCCTCCATGAAACGCCTAGACCACTAGTTGAACGCTGAAGTCCCTCCATCACACTTTCACTCTACCTCAGAAGCTGTCAGCTGTCAGCGAGCAACAAGTATCAAATTTGGCGTGTTGTAAAATGGACCCGTTATTGGTCAGCTGTTGTCATGTGACACAGGATATGTTTCTGCATAGATTTGTAGAAACGTTGCAACTTTTTTTACATTTTTTTTTTAAAGAGGGGAAGGGAAAGGGTAGTGGGTGTAGCTTAGAAAACATGATTGGCCAATCAAATTAAGTTGATTCGAAGGGAGAGAGAAAAGGGCAAGGGTGGGGAGAACATCGGATAAAGAATTCCGCATGATTAAAATCCCTAATCTGCTGCGCATGGACAAATAAGTCGGGGGAAAGCAGGATGGAAAAAAAACGGACAAAACATGCAGTGACTTCAAATCTGCTGCTAGGATTGCCTTCCCATGTGTGGAAGCACAAGAAAAAATCGAGGTCATTTAGAAGCTGAAGCAGGGAAAACCATTCGTGCGGAATCACCCTCTGTGTATTAACAGAGCTTTGTATTCACCTGCATGCCACAAATAGGGTCCTCACAAAGGTAGACACCTGGAGATTGACCATCTTGTAAACTGCCTGTTGCTACCTCTGACAGCAAGTCTTTCAAATTTTCTTCTTTTCCCCACACTTCCACTGCTGAGATTCGGACTGAGAAACGAGCTCCTGTCTTCTCTTTTCGTTCATTAATCAGCTTGAAAAGCCAGGAGATGGCACAAGGGATTATGCCAAGGTTCTGCATGGAATCATCCTTTCCAATCATGGTGTAGGACTTTCCTGTTTGGAATGGAGTGGAAGAAAGGAAGACAATAAAAATCAGTCCAAACAAAAAAAAGGTAAAAGAATGGGGTCATACAAAAACATATACGTATTAAAATATTTTGCTCCATAGGACCAAATACTGATCTGCATTCCACAATAAGATGGTTTATTTTACCATGGCAATGAAATAGTGCTTAAAAATAGAATTATCTATCCATGATTTCCCACTCCTTTCCCAAGGAATTCATGGTGGTACCCTCATTTATTTTACCCTTACTACACCCCTGTGGCTGACAGTGACATCCCCAAAGGCATCCAATGAGCTTCACAGCTAAATGGGCATTTGAACATGTGTCTTCCCCAGTCCAGCACTCAAATCACTACAACACACTGTCCTTCAATGCTGAATCCCTAGCAGGACATAAAGGGATATGTCGCGCACAGGGCTGGGCACAGCAGGCAGAAGGCTCACTGGTACTGCAGGGCGGAACACAACAGGCAGGAGGTCAGTAGTCCAGAAGTCAGGTCAGGTGTCAGAGCCAATACGTCAGTCAGAGAGAGGAGCAGGCAGAAGAGTAGTCAGAAAGCAGGCCGGGGTCAAAATCCAATCCAGCAGCAGGGGAGGGCAGGGCACAAGGCAAGGCAAGGCAAGGCAAGGCAAGGCAAGGCAAGGCAAGGCAAGGCAAGGCAAGGCAAGGCAAGGCAAGGCAAGGCAAGGCAAGGCAAGGCAAGGCAAGGCAAGAGCGTCCAGGCGTAGAGCTCTGGTAGCAGGGAGTGGCGAGCTGAGTTGCTTCCACGCTTGGTTTCCTCGTCGTCTTCCTTTTATGCTGTCCTAATGAGGAACAGCTGTTGCCTCTCTCTCTAACAATTCAGTTCGGTGTTGCGCCTGTAAACGGGCACTCCTTCGCCTATCCAACAGAGCTGACTTATCTCTATGTTTCCTCCTTTCAGCTGGCCCCAGGTGCTCAGGTTTCGCTTTTGCCCTGGGGGAGTCTTTGTCTCTTACAGCCTCTGTGGAGGTTTCTGGCTGTTCCTCATCCCTGACAGTCTCTGCAGAAGCTCCAGGCTGTTCTTGCTGAATTCCCCCTGGAGCAGCAGCAGTGGTTTCTGACTGCTCTTCCTCTCCAATAGCTTCTGCAGGGGCTTCTGGCTCTAGAGAAGACCCTTCTGGCCCTTCCTGCTCATCTTCTGAGGAGGACTCTGAAGCAATAGGTAAGGTGGCCAGTCGAGGCTGGGGCTGACTCATGACACCATAGTTCTGGGTAACTCCATGGTTCTGTTTTATATAAACTAGCCCTGTGCTCACACATATTCTCCTCACATAGCTGGAATCAATTAGTGAATTCTGCTTTAATATAAACCATTGATTGCATTCACTTCCTAACCAACAAGCAGAAGTTTGTGTTCCCCTTCCAAACCAGGATTGCAAACTAGCTTCAAACTGGGCGTTCTGTAGTTGCTGTTTTTGTAAAAATTGTAAAATCAAGAAAAAAATCCAACAAATTCAAATGCAAAGTCAGAGATCATTGGTTCTTATTGGTCAATTACTTCCAGATGTATAAATCTAAACATGGGGCAGTTTTGATGTATCACTTTGCTTTAGGTTAAGAAACCTGAGAGCACAACTAACTCTTTCAGGTAAAGATTACTTTGGATGGTAACCATTTTTCAAAACTAATCCAAGACAGTGAGTTCCAAAAATATATAATTTAAAAGTGGCTACATTCTTTATAATTTTAGGTCATTACTGTAAGACCCTAATGGAGGAAGAGTGTCACAGTTTCCTTCTGTCACTTTAGGGCATTAGAAGAGCACAGCAAGGATAGTGGGATATACAAACATGATTAGAATATTGAAAGGACTGAAATAAAGGCAATCATAAAAGAATATTTTGATTATGAAAACAAATATACTAACCTAGTTTGGCATGCCCAAAGCAAAATACACATCCATCTGCACCATTCACCACAGACTGGATCACCTCAGCTACTGTTCCTGCACAGACTTCGGCCTATCACAAAGACAAGATGATTATTTTTTAAAAAAAATAAATCTGTGTGTGTGTGTGTGTGTGTGTACACACACACTAGGGCTGTCAGCTCTGGGTTGGGAAATACCTGGAAATTTTGGGGATGGAGCCAAGAGGTTTGAGGAGGAACTTTATCAGGGTATAATGCCATAGAGTCTATCCTTGAAAAAAGCCATTTTCTCCAAGGGAACTGATTTCTATGGCCTGGAGATCAGTTGTAGTTCAAGAAGATCTCCAGTCAACACCTGGAGGCTGGCAACCCTCGTACACACTCCCATACCTCCGAGAAGATTGGTCCAGTAATGGTGAGGATCATCAACATCTAACGTAAGGAAGGAAGGAAATGAAACAGCCTCAAGCCATTTGGCCCAAGCTCAAAAAAATCTGCTCATGATGTTGACTCTTCAGCAAGTTCCTGCACCATCTCCTACCTCACTTCTCTAGTGAAGGCTATTAAGACATTCCAGTTGCAGGCAGCCTTTGATACTAGCAAACTTGTCAGTCTTACAGAAAGGGTCAGAGTTCTCTCATTATGGCTAATATCACAATACAAAGTAATACATTCAAAAAGCATTAACTAAAAGTGTTCTTAAACCCCCAAGCAGTTATTTCTTCAATCCTCTCCAAATTCATTTTTCACACAGTACATTTTTTAAGCCTTAGCACAATGCTGAGATTGCACTTAGGATCTAAAGTGACAAGATAGGCCAGGAGGAAACCAGTGGACACTATAGTTTTATTATATATTCCAGTAGGCTTTAATTCCACTGGTTTTCATTGGCCACAGTCTTGAGAACATCATGATTATAAGGTGATATATAAATTATTTGAATAAATAGATAAGTTTGAAATGCAACTGTGCAACCTAGCATGGGACTGCTGGACTAGTTTTGTATGCTTCTATACAATCCTGGGCTGGAAGTTCCCATAGGGTGGTGAAGAATGATTCTTTAACATCATAATACTTCACTTGGAAGGTCTCACAGGGATCAATTCTGCCTTTGTCTCTTACATTCAGTACATATATGAGGCTGCTGGGTGAGATCTTATGGAACTTAATGCCATCAAGCATCTTTATGACAGCTACCAGTCCTTTCCATCTGACACAGCCCTTTTAGTCTCAATGTTTATTATCTGCAGACTGAAGAGGAGGTGCAAGCATGGCCAATGTTATGGCTGTGACACTTCCCGTAAGGTTCAGATCTTTCAGACCAACATCTGCCTTCATAAATCTCAAGGATCTATTTTTGAATGCTCTCTGGATAAGGATATTCTTGATGCCACCTCTTTATGTTTGCCAGGGCTAAATTACTGGTTGTACAGTAATATTCCAACATTGCACTTTCAACACCTGTATATCAAGGCCAATTTAGTAGAGAGAGACATTTTTGGAAGCTGCACAACAACTGTAAAGCTATATTCCCCTGGGGACTCATCACATCATTTAGGTGCATTGCATGGGGTCCCCCCCCCTCCATTTGAGCTGACTTTGGTAGTGTTGCTGGTTCAAGTTACTTAGGTCCTGAATATAGATCATAACTTCTGCATAATTTCCACAGAGAATAATCTTTGCTTGTCTGTAACTTTACTGTACAAAGCTGTGATATTCACTCATTGGTTCAGGAGCCACATGTGGCGGTTTGACATGCCACCTATGGCTCTTCTGAGCACACCTTCCTAATGTGGCACCTGTCCTATATCTCAGGAGAATGGACAAGGGTGTTGCCTGGTGGGGTCAGTGGTTGGTAGGTAGTTCCCACCTTGAAACATCACTGGAAAGACTGGAGGATGGGTAAGCTGTGTGCCTATTTGAGGTGTAGACCCCATGCTAGGGTTGGAAGTAAGTGGGCTATTTAGAAATTGGGTTAATTTTATTATTAATATGGCCCTAAGACAAAATATTGCTTTGTTTTTAAAACACAATACAACTTGTCCATAATGATTATATCCAGGTTGTGGAGGTTCTGTGTATGAGGCTGGATTAACATTTGCCACTGAATGAAGGGGTAGAATGAAGCATACCATTATTGAATGCTAACACACAAAACTTCTTACAAGCAGAAAATTTAGCATGGAGAGAGGTTCTATTCACCTCCTCTCCTACAACACTCGAGTTCATCTTGAAGGGAATTTTGAACATAGGGAAATATTTATTTTTTAACATCCAATTTAATGAAGAGTTGTGGAAAATTTGAAAGCTTGCACACTGTTTTGTGTCGTAAGTTTGACTTGCATGCCCTTTCCTTCACTCCAGATACACATGGGCTTGCTAAGTTTTCAGCAGTGATAGGGAGAGACAATTCCATATGCTCAGAGGTACTCTGGTAATTTAAAAAGTTATAGTTATATATTTAATATTAATAGTTATATCTTATATTATTATATGTCTGTGTTTGGCGAGGTAGCACACAGGATATGTAGTTGTGTGGCTCTTTTGGTTCATGGTAATTGTGAATACGGCTCTCCATGAACTGCAGTGAGTACGACTGCTATAAAGCAGTTTAAGTTTCGCTCCCAACTACTCATTCTGGATAACTGCTAGGATTCCAAACCCGATAGTTATGCTCCCAGCAGCATACAGTTCTAAGAGTTACAGTTACAGTTCAAGTGCAGTTCACTATGGGGAAGCCATTTTCTATAGTACCTCTATGGTTACAATAACATATGCCCTGGCACTAACTGAATTCAGTCTTGACTTTTGTTTATTTTAAAGAAAATTAAAATCAGTCTAGAGACTAACAACAACAACAACAACAACAATAGTCTTGAAAATGATACATTGCCAGTTAGACACAATGTCTACCTGAGAGGCATCTTGAGGGAAAACTGCATCAAATGCAAACATCTTGGGTGGCACCACCTGACCACTTCTCTTTTGGAAGGAGTTCTGGCCACCACAAGAAAGCGGGTCATACAGAGTAATCTGCTTCTTGCGAGGATCAACCTTTAAGAAGGCGCTGGATTCAGAAGAGTCCCTGGCCAGTGTAGAACAAATACGCACCATGACCTTCACCTGTCAGCAAACACACAGAAAAAGTAGCACACATTTGATTAGGCTATATAAATAACAATAAAGACATGAGTATTTACAATGAGGTTTCATATTTGGTTGGATCAAGCTGTTCCAATTCGGGTTAACTGCATAGGGGGAAGATTTAAGCTCCTTCTGCATGCATGTCACAGTCCTAATCCAGAAGGGGAACTTCATGTGCAGGAACTGAGGCCAACATACGAGTCACATGACTTTGTGATTAGAAGCTGGCTCCTGCAAACTCCATCTAATGAAAACAGACCCTAGTTAAAGGAATATAGTGGAATGTCATATGTAAACTGATAGCAACCAGCTCCAAAGCTGTAAAACAATCTCATTCAATTGGTTAATATAGATATAAAAGGGCATAGGACAAGAATAGATCCTTGCATCACTCCAACTCGATGACTCTGCCACTCAATTAACATGTCTTACTCTTATCTCTAAGGAATGAATTAAACCAATGGAGGGATTTCTATCTATCACAGACTCTGTAGTGAAAGAATTTATAATTTAGAGACATTTTTTATATGCTTATTGTTAGGGAACTGGTAGTTGGAGGAGCTGTTCTAAAATCACATGATCTTAGTTATAAGACTTAGGAACTGTACAAGATGCTTTAGTTGCTCTTCATATTAAAGTTATTTTAAGCCATTTCTCATTCAGATAGTCTCTTGGTGGATCTAGAAATATTACAACTGCCATCAAAGAAAAAACCTTCTGTTTCATAAGTAATGCTACTAGGTGCACATCAGGTGAATGAACTGGATGAGGATGATTAATATCTTAAAGATAATCCTAAAATGGGATGAAGTGAGAGCTGGTGTAGTTTAGTTGTTGGTTGGATATTGAATTGTACTATTTATTTCAAAAAGGTAGTTATAATGTAAAATTAGTAACAAACAGAGCAAGAAGTGACCCAAGGTCTCTCTGGATCCTATTAATCTGCCCAGTGGGTAGTAGGCTTGACACACATCCACACCCAGGGCAGGGGAACCCCTGTCCCCAACTTCTGCCCCCTGGCCCCACTGGCCTGGTTTGCAAGGGGGGAGGGTGGGGGAGGAGTGTGCACACATGTGCTCCTGTGCTCCCCGTCATGCTGCACAACAGATGCATTTAAAAAGACAGATTAATTAAAAATCTTCTCCAAACATGCCATTTTTAATTCATCTGGCTTCAGCATGACCCACAGCTCCTCCATTGTGACATCATTTTCTGGCACAATGGGGGACTGTGGGAGTATCCCACTGTCTCCCTCCCCCCAAGTCCCTGCCTCCCAGTTTGATCCCTAGGGGTCCTCGGAACCCTATTGGGTAGTAATATTAACAAAGCATTCTTTTTAATATTATTAATTTATTTTTTATTTTTATTGTGTAAAAGTTAAAAGACGGCAAAAGAGAAAAGTAAAACATAACAAAAAGACAACTACAAAGAGCCAAGAATGGCCTGCATAACAGTCTACAGAGTAAAAACGGTAGAGAAACGTAACAGGCATATTATTAATCACAGAATCATAGAATCACAGAGTTGGAAGGGGCCATACAGACCTTCTAGTCCAACCCCCTGCCCAATGCAGGATGAACCTAAAGCATCCCTGCCAAATATTTGTCCAGCCTCTTTTTGAAAACTGCCAATGAAGGGGAGCTCACTGACTCCCTAGGCAGCTGATTCCACTTTTGAACTACTCTGACCACGAAAAAGTTTTTCCTAATATCCAGCCGGTACCTTTCTGCATGTAATGTAAGCCCAGTGCTTCTGGTCCTATCTTCTGCTGCCAACTGGAACAGCTCCTTGCCCTCCTCCAAATGACAGCCTTTCAAATATTTAAAGAGAGCAATCATGTCCCCCCTCAACCTCCTCTTCTCCAAACTAAATATTCCCAAAGCCCTCAGCCTTTCCTCATAGGGCTCAGTCTCCAGACCCCTGATCATTCTCATTGCTCTCTTCTGCACCCTCTCAATTTTGTCCACATCCTTTTTGAAGTGAGGCCTCCAGAACTGCACACAGTACTCCAGGTGCGGCCTGACCAAGGCAGTATAGAGACGGACTATGACCTCCTATGATTTCGATGCAATGGGCCTTTTGATACAAGCCAAGACTGAATTTGCCTTTTTTGCCACCCCATCACACTGACTGCTCAATTTTCGTTTACAGTCTACTCTTACTCCAAGATCTCTTTCACGTACACTACTATGCAGAAGTGTATCCCCATCCTGTATTTGTGCTTCATATTTTTGTGGCCCAGATGTAATACTGTGCACTTATCTATGTTGAATTAATTGAATGCTGTTCACAACCACCCACTTCTTCAGAGTATTCAAGTCTTGTTGAATTTTAACTCTATATTCTTGGGTATTTGCCACTCCTCCCAATTTGGAATCATCAGCAAATTTAATGAGTAGCCCATTTACCCCTTCTTCCAGATCATTAATAAAAATATTGAAAAGTACCAGGCCCAAAACTGAGCCCTGTGGCACCCCACTGGACACCTTTCTTTCTTTCTTTCTTTCTTTCTTTCTTTCTTTCTTTCTTTCTTTCTTTCTTTCTTTCTTTCTTTCTCTGTGTATGTATGTATGTATGTATGTATGTATGTATGTATGTATGTATGTATGTATGTATGTATGTATGTATGTATGTATTTCTATTCTGCTCTCCCCACAAGCGGGCTCAGGGCAGATAACAACATATTAAAATACAATAAAAATTCATCTACATTAAAACAGTATATTAATACACATTTAAAACAGGATGGTGGACAGCCTTAACAGGGAGGGTTAAGATTTTATACACCCCTTTTTTCAGGCCAGTGGAGGCCCAGCCTCAGCCATATGCTTGGCGAAACAACTCTGTCTTGCAGGCCCGGCAGGCCTCTGTCCTACCGGGCCCTAATTTCAGCAGACAGAGCATTCTTCCAGGTGGGAGCCAGGACCAAAAAGGCCCTGGCTCTAGTCGAGGCTAGGCGGGCCTCCTTGGGGCCAGGGACCACCAACAGCTGTTTGTCCCCTGATCATAGTGTCCTCTGAGGAATATATGGGGAGAGACAGTCCCGTAGATACGCTGGTCCCAGTCCACACAGGGCCTTATAGGTCAATACCAGAACCTTGAATCTGATCCAGTACTCCACAGGCAACCAATGCAGCTTGGATAAGAACGGTGTTATATGCACCTTATTTAGCACTCTTGTAATAACACGCACCGCTGCATCTTGTACCAGCTGTAATCTCCAGGTCAGGCTCAAAGGCAACCCCGCGTAGAGCGAGTTACAGTAATGTAGCCTAGAGATGACCATTGCTTGGATCACTGTAGTTAAGTCACGGGTTGACAGGTAAGGGACAAGTTGCCTAGTCTGCCACAGATGGAAAAAAGAGGACCTGACAACCGCTGTGACCTGTGCCTCCATTTTCAGGGAGGCATCCAAGATCACCCTTAGGCTCTTAACCCTCGGAACTGGCACTAATGGTGCCCCATCGAGGGCCGGGAGCCGGAGTCCCGAACCTAATCCCCCGTGGCTCAAGTACAGGACCTCCGTCTTCATTGGGTTCGGTTTCAGCTGACTCTGCTTCAACAAACCAGTCACAGCTGCAAAAGCATGTTCCAGGACATCTGGGGCTGAGTCAGGCCAGCCGTCCATCATCAGATACAACTGGGTGTCATCTGCATATTGATGACACCCAAGTCCGAAACTTCACACCTGTCAGACTGTGGCTTGCTAAAAGTCGCAACTGAGCCCACCTCCTGCAATAAGACAAAAGTCCATTGATTTCAAAAGGCTTTACTGAAGATAATCAACCATTAGAGTACACATTCCAAGATACAAGGATCTTAGCTGAACTGTGAAATTGTTACGAATGCCAAGCAAAGGATTAGGTACAGAATAAGCAGTTCCCCTCAGGCCCCATCCTCCCCCACAGTTCTCAAAACAAACGGCCCGAGGGTGAGAAAAGGAAAGTTTCTCAAGGGCGGCCGGAAGGTGGACGTATGTAGACATAACAATCCTCCGCTCTCTGTAAGGCTTCCAGCAGTAGTCTTCCCACCTGCAAAAAGCACACTTAATACACTGACAAGATTAAAATGGAGTCTCTTTGGCTTAAACACAATCAGAACCTGACATTCTGCCCCGTCTAAGATGCTCCTCCCCCAGGTTTATGAGGATATTGAGTGTGGAAAGCTTTCAGTAATCTGGGGGCACATATATGGATAGATTCTACCCATTCATTATGGCCGGGTTCAAAGTCCTTCCGTCTGATAAGGTAAAACAACTTGTTGTGTCGGATTTTGGAATCCAGAATCTCTTCCACTTCATAATGAATCTGGTCATCAGAGTAGGTATTGGTGGAGTAGTGGAATGCCATTGATTTGGAGGGGGAACCTTTTTTAATAAGCTAATATGGAATGTCGGGTGGACTTGACGTAAGTTTTTTGGTAAATCAAGTGCTACAGTCACTTTATTAATTACTTTACGAACAGGAAAAGGTCCCAGAAATTTGAGAGCTAGTTTACGACTGGTTTGAGCAATCCTCAATTTTTTTGTGGAAAGATAAACAAGATCTCCTGGATGTAATTCCCATTCGGCCACATGATGGCGATCTGCGTATTTCTTATAATCCTGTTTGACTTTTTCAAGATTTGATTGAATTAGAGTCCGTTGCTGTGCGGCGTCCCCCCACCACTCCGCTACATCTTTGGACGCTGTTTGAGGGGGGAGAGCATCAAATGGGAATGGTTTAAAGTCATAACCATACACTACTTTAAAGGGCGTTTCTCCTGTGGAAGCATGCACACTGTTGTTGTAGGAAAATTCTGCTAGAGGCAAAAGATCGGCCCAGTTATCTTGTTGAAAATTGATATAACAGCGGAGGAACTGTTCTAATATTTGATTAGCTTTTTCCGATTGTCCGTCGGTTTGTGGATGGTGGACGGAGCCAAGACCTTTTTCTACTCCCATAAGCTGTAGAAGCTCCCACCAGAAGTTGGCAACAAACTGTCCACCGCAGTCAGACATCACCTTTGATGGAAAAGAGTGTAATTTTACAATATGCTTTATGAAAAGGTCTGCCAATTTCTTTGCAGAAGGCACTGTGGTACAAGGGATGAAATTATCTTGTTTTGAGAATAAATCCACCACGACTAGTATGCATGTATGGTTTTTGGAGGGAGGAAGGTCAGTGATAAAGTCCATGGAAATGATTTCCCAAGGTCTGCTTGGGGTTTCAAGGGGTCGTAATAGTCCTGGAGGCTTTCCCTTTCTAGTTTTAGCGCTTAGGCAAGTTGGGCAGGAAGCGACATACCGAGAAACATCGTTGCGTAGACCTGGCCACCAAAACTGTCTTTGTATCAAATGAAGTGTTTTTAAATAACCATAGTGGCCAGCAGTCGGAGCATCATGGCAACGTTGTAGTACCTCTTTTCTCAGGCTAACTGGTACATAGAAACGATCGTTCCATAGCCATTCCCCTTGCTAGGACTGAGATAGCTTTTCTTTGGGTATATCCTCCCCCTCCTTCTCCACTTCAGTTTTTGCCTCCACCCCTTTTCTGCTTGAGTATGCTGTGCCGCGCGGCTGTGTGTCGTAACCACGCCTCCGAGTTGCGTTGGCGAAAATACTGTGTCTATTGTCTCCTCCCGCTTGCTTTTTAGTTGGGGCATGCGCGACAGGGCATCAGCTAAAAAGTTTGTTTTACCGGGCAAAAATTTTAAGGTGAAATTGAATTTGGAGAAGAATTCAGCCCATCTTAATTGCTTAGCGTTTAATCTTCTGGGGCTACGCAACGCTTCTAAATTTTTGTGATCTGTCCACACTTCAAAAGGATGACGCACCCCTTCTAGCCAATGCCTCCAAGAGGAAAGCGCTGCTTTGACTGCAAACACTTCCTTTTCCCAGACATTCCAATTCTGTTCCGATTCTGAAAATTTGCGTGAAAGATAGGCACAAGGTTTAAGGCTATTGTCCTCTCCTTTTTGCAGGAGGACTCCGCCTATCGCCGTATCGCTGGCGTCTACCTGTACAATGAATGGGTGATTTTCGTCGGGATGTTGCAATACTGGTTCCGACACAAATTGCCGCTTTAAAAGATTAAAAGCAATTTGGCATTCTGGAGTCCACATTAATTTGGACGTGGGTTTTTTAGCCTGTTCCCCTTTGTTCTTTGTTTTTAGCAATTCTGTGAGGGGAAGTGTTATCTGGGCAAAGTTTTCTATGAATTCTCGATAGAAATTGGTGAATCCCAGAAAAGATTGCAGTTCTCTATGGGCAGTGGGGGGTTGCCAGTCTTGTACAGCTTGAATTTTGGCTGGATCCATTTTTAACCCATCTTTGGAAATGCAGTATCCTAAATAATTGAGTTCTGACTTGTGAAATTCACATTTGGATAGTTTGATGGGTAATTTATTGAACGTGAGGGTGGTTAATACTTGTTGTACTAATTTTACATGTTCCTCTTCGGTTTCTGAATAAATTAACACATCGTCTAGATAAACGACCACCCCTTTATATAAAAATTCATGTAAAACTTCATTGATCATGGACATGAAAACCGAAGGTGCTCCGGACAGGCCAAACGGCATGACTAAGTATTCATACTGCCCGAAGGGCGTATTGAATGCGGTTTTCCACTCATCCCCTTCTTTTATACGAACATGGAAGTAAGCATCTTTTAAGTCCAATTTTGTAAAGATCTTACCTTGGGCCACGACGTTGAGAAGATCTCTGATGAGTGGAATTGGATATGCATTTGTGGAAGAAACTGCATTGAGACCTCTAAAATCAGTACACAGTCTTAGTCCTCCATCTTTCTTTTTCACAAAAAGTACCGGTGCTGCATGAGGACTATTAGTGGGCCTGATAAATCCTCTTTCCAAGTTGGTGTCAATAAATCTGCGTAGCTCCTCTCTTTCTAGGGGACTCATTGGATATAATCTCCCTTTGGGTAGAGTGGCTCCTGGAAGGATTTCTACTGCACAATCTGTCCTCCTATGGGGAGGTAAGGCGTTTGCCTCTTCTTTGGTGAATGCTTGCAAAAATGCCCTATATTCCTTTGGTATTTGGTTGATTTCTTCTTTAGTTAATAGGGCTTCCTCCATCCGGGTAGGATTAGTACCCCAATTTTGGTTCCATCGGTGGTTTTTGCAGCCGTCCTGCCGAAATGTAATGCTCCCGACCAGCCAGTCAATGTCTGGGTTGTGATCCCACAACCATCGGCTGCCTAGGATTAAAGGGTATTTGGCAGTAGGGCTGATTACAAACTATCTCATCTCCCAATGTTGCCCCAGTCCAGTGATTACGGGTTTAGTTTCGGTGGTTACTGGGTTCATGTTGGAGCCATCCATTTGTTCAAAAATGGCAGGTATTTCTAGTTCTTTCACTGGGAGCGCTAGTCCATTGACTAGAGCGGGTGTGATGATATCTCTGGAGCATCCAGAATCAATGAGTGCTTGTACATGAATATGTGTTTTTCTATCTGGATTGACTAAAGTAACCGGCATGAATAAAATGGACCCTCTTGGTCTTTCCACCATTGGAATGGACGGGTTTTTGATCTGCCGTTTGGGTCCGTTTACGACAGATCCATCTCGTTTCTCGAATTCGGGCTCTCTGGTTCTTCCTCTCCGATTAAGGCTGATTAAGTCCATGACTTCTTCTAATTCCAACCCTTTTTCTAGAGGGTTTCTGCAGGCTGTGCCTCGTCCTCTAGCAGTTCTGAGAGTGGGCGTTGGGCGGTATGGTGGGGGAAGGGCGGCAGAGGTTGTATGCACTGGCGGGAGCAGAGCTCGTTGCACAGGCCTGAGTGGACATTGTGCTGCATAATGGCCGCTTTGACCACAATGTAAGCACAATCCTTGTCACCATCTAGCTTCTCTCGCTCCTCTGGCTGCGGATCCTACTCCTCTTCCCCCTCAAACGATCACCGACGTTCTTCGGTGCCCTGTTGCCTGCTGTTGCTCTACAAGACGTACTTCCTGCATACGGTTTTCCACCTCACAGGCCAATTGTATCCAACCCAATAAGGTTGGGGGATTATCTTGCATGAGTGCCCGATCCAGTAATTTAGGATTCATGCCTTGTTTAAACAGAATAATTTTTGTTGATTCTTCACATCTAGGGCATTTAGCCGCTAATTGTCGGAATTTAGTAACATAGTCCCTGGCAGATAGATTACCTTGTCTTATTGTTTGCAATGCCGTTCGGGCTCTATCTTCTTCTAACGGGTCCTCATATTGCGCTCTAAGAGCCGCCACCAAGCCTTGCAAGGTGTCTAATTCCGGGGCCCCCAATTCATATAAAGTTACATACCATTCCGCCCTTTTCCTTGCAATCGGGATCCCAGGTGTTCGATTTGACTGGCTTTGTCCTCGAACAAATGTCCCCAACGGTTGAAAAACTGTAGAGCTTGTACTAAGAAGAATCCTAGCTTTGAAGGATCTCCGTCAAATGTAGCTTCCAACTTCACCCACCCCATCAGTAACTCCTGTTGTCGAGCGACTGGTGCTGGTGCTGGTAGAGGGTAATACTGTAAGGGCACTGGTCTCGGTCTGGGTTGTGGGTCCGGGTGACTTGGGATAGGTTGTATTCGTTGAGACCTCAGCTGGGGAGGACGTATCGGGCCTGGAGGTACTTGATGAGGTCAGAATGGTTGCAGTGCCGGACCTCTTGGGGGGATGATGAGGTGGTTGCTCTTGCGGCAGTGGGAGTCTCGGAGGTTGCTCTTGTGGTTGAGGTTGTAAGGGAGAAGGCTGCTCTCGTGGTTGAAGCAACGGTCGAGGCAGTTCTCGAGGTCTCTCTTGGCCCCTGTCTCCCGGGGGTCCTGCCGGGTGACGATTATCGACTTGAGGAGGTGGAGGAGGCCCCTGCGGGAGGTCATCTGGCAATACGTCCGGTGGCCCTTGTGGAGGGTCGGGCGTCATCGTCGCTGGCTGTTGTTGATCATCCTCCGGCGCTATTGGTAGTTCTATGATTGGTGGGGGGACCTGACCCTGTGCTGGTGTTATAACTGGGAGATCCCTCTGGACGGGCACCGATTGTTGTTGCATTAACTGCTGTAGGGCTGCTACCCCTTGGCTCACCGAAGCTCTAGGATGCTCCCCAGCCACTTGCTGCAGCCCCTCACCTCTCCTTTCCATGACTAGCACCGATAACAGATGAACTGCATGAGCCAGGCTCTCTTCCATCGTACTGATCCTATCCTCCGGTCTCTGGACGTGAATTGGCACCAAGGTATCGACATCCACATATGGCATTTCCTGGGGCATTTCACTCGGGAATTGTACTGTATCCATATAGTCCTCAGAGGAGGTGGTAGCGGGGACCAGGGTCAAATCACACCCATTCTGGTAGCACCTGCCGTCTCACCTTCCTCCGATATTCCAGCAAGGATTCCTTTAGCTAGTCCCGTTACTACTGAAATTCCCGCATCTACAGCTTGAGTTCGGCCCTGTAGTTGCTGCCAGCTTTGATCAGTTGCCTCCCGCTGCCCTGTCCACATAGCCACTTCAGCGTAGTCCCAGCTCATCAAGTCATGATGAGTGGTCTCCCAATCCTGGGTATTCTCGGTACCCCTGGGGTCCCATTCCTCCAGTTGATCAGATTCTTTATTCCACATAAACTATGGTTGGTTACTAGCCCGCGCCTCGATTGGCGTTCGGGACTGTTTGGGTAGCTCCCAAATGATGCTAGGTCCTTCTTCCATTGACGAACCGACCAACCGTCTCACGTCAATGAGCGACCTGGAGAACATCGTGCTTGCTCTCCTCTCCCTCATTTCTCTAGGCCTGGAGCCCCACTGCCTCGGTGTAGGCAGAGATATCAGGGGTTCCACCACCGCCCGCGGTCGAGCTCCCAACTCCCTCTGGGTGTCCTGGGTGCCAGCTCTCTCGGGTATGAGGGGATACGCTGTAGCAGGACCAGACTCCGTTCCCCATGGAATGGGTTGACTTGTCGTAGTAGGTTCCACTCCTTCCATACTGGAGACATATGGATCAAACAAAGGGTCCCTGTCGGGCTCGGCCTTGGTATCCGTCTCCTCCGGCCAAGGCATTGGAACAGAGGTGATTCATAACAAAATGTCAGACTGTGGCTTGCTAAAAGTTGCAACTGAGCCCACCTCCTGCAATAAGACAAAAGTCCATTGATTTCAAAAGGCTTTACTGAAGATAATCAACCATTAGAGTACACATTCCAAGATACAAGGATCTTAGCTGAACTGTGAAATTGTTACGAATGCCAAGCAAAGGATTAGGTACAGAATGAGCAGTTCCCCTCAGGCCCCATCCTCCCCCACAGTTCTCAAAACAAACGGCCCGAGGGTGAGAAAAGGAAAGTTTCTCAAGGGCAGCAGGAAGGTGGATGTATGTAGACATAACAATCCTCCGCTCTCTGTGAGGCTTCCAGCAGTAGTCTTCCCACCTGCAAAAAGCACACTTAGTACACTGACAAGATTAAAATGGAGTCTCTTTGGCTTAAACACAATCAGAACCTGACAACACCAACTGGGCAAGGGTGCGCATATAGATATTAAACAATAATGGGGAGAGTATTGCTCCCTGTGGGACCCCGCACACCAAAGGGTGATGGGATGACAATTTCTCCCCAAGCGCCACTCTCTGTCCCCGACTGTGGAGAAAAGAGACAATTCACTGTAAGGCAGTCCCTCGTATACTGGCAAGGCAGTGAGTCAGATTGTAATCGACTGTATTGAACACTGCCGACAGATCCAATAATATCAGCAGCGCTAAGCCACCTCGATCCAGATGTCTACAAAGATCGTCTGTGAGGGCGACCAGCAACATCTCCATTCCATGTCCTAGATGGAACCCAGACTGGTTCCTAGATGGAACCCAAGACATCCTTCAGGAACCCCCGCAGCTGTTCCACCACGGATGGTGCACACCATCTGGCCCAGGGGATTTGTATTCATCCAGTGCATCCAGGTGCCTCTCCACAACCTCTCTGTCAATGTCAACTAGCCACCAAGTTGTCCTGTCATGTCTACTACCATCTCTAGATGGGCTCAAGTTCTTCAGGGAGAAAACAGGCAGAAAAGTCATTAAGCCTGTCTGCTTTTCCCTCTGTCCTCTCTGTTTCTCCTTCCACACCCAACAGTGGTCCAATTGCGTCTTTTACCTTGTGTTTGCTTCTCACATATCAGTAGAAGTTTTTCTTATTGTAGTGAGCCCCCCTGGCCAGACCCAGCTCATACTGAGCTTTGGCTTCTCTGGTGGCTGATCTCCAGCACCTAGTAACCCTCATATATTCTTCTTTAGAGGTCTGTCCTTCTCTCTATTTCCTGAACATTTCCTTTTTCTCCCTTAGCTTATTCTGGAGTTCTCTGTTCATCCACATTGGTTTCTTGGAGCCCTTACCATGTTCCCGTCTTGCTGGAATAGTGAGGGCAAGAGCTTGCAAAAGCTCATGTTTGAGAAGAGCCCACTCTTCACTCACTCCTTTCCCTTCCAGCACACTCCCCCACGGAATGACTCTCATCAAGCCTCTGAGTTCATTGAAGTTGTCATAAATTCTTTGACAGATTCTTCTTCTGTATCAAATTTCAACAATTTATAGTTTCTTAATTATATGATCATCATCTGTACACATTTTTTAAAAATCTGTCCCATCTTGCTGAAATCCCCATTCTTTTTTATCCAGTTTGAACCTTTCTAACAATTGCACATAAAAGAATCATTGACATTTATAAGTTATAACCTTTAGCTAGTAATTCTTCCTTTGTCTTCAATTTACATTCCTCTTTGGGGGCATGGCTCTGCTTCAGATGAAGACAGATGCAGAAACCTGAGCTCTGTTCTCCCCTCGAGCCAATTAGTATAAGAAAGCAACTCATTTAAGCAAGAACGCTCAAATAATGGGCAAGAACAATGCAGAAAAGAAAAATGCAAATGGCAAGTCAGCTAAAAAGCTCCAGGATTACTTTCCCGTGCCGTTGCAGCCTGAGACTCAAAACAATGCTAGAGAAGAAGCACTCAAAATGGCGCCTGAGGCAAATGCAAAAGGTAAAACTTTGTCTGAAACTAATCTGCCCTTGTTGCTGCAAAAAATGGAGCAAAGAATCTTGTATAAAATTACAAATTTAACTGACCAGATCTCAGATATAAAATTGGACATTACTAGAGCCATTCATAAGGCCGATTGTGCAATGGATCTGAGTACTTCATTGCAAAACGAAATCCAAGCCTTGCAAAAGGACAATGACAATGAAAAGCAAAATTCAATCCCTAGAACTTTCAAATCGCAAGCTTCATCTTAAATTTAGAGGGATTGAAGAAAATGAAGCAATAAATGAAGATCCTGCAGCTTTCTTGAACAAATGGCTAACAAAAATTCTAAACCTCAGAGATCATACTGCCCCTCTAATTACCACAGCATGTCGGCATGGTTTGCCAAATAATCCATGAAGGAAAAGCCCCAGGGACATTTTAGCAACTTTTTCAGACGGGAGTTCAAGAAGAAAGATCTTAGAAATGGCCAGACAACAGAACTCGCTTACTTATAATGGGTCTTAGATTGCTGTCTTTATTGATCTGCCAAAAGAAATCCTCAATAAAAGAAGAGAACTTAAACTAATCACAGGAACTCTTAGAGAAGCAGGAATTGAATACAGATGGTCAAGCTTTACAAAGCTCCAAGTCACACACAAAGGGAACACTTATTTGGCAGAAGACCAAGAATCAGGTTTGACCCTGCTGAAGAATATGGATCTGGAGATACCCATAGACCCAGAGACTATATCTCTTAAAAGGAAAAGATCTCAGCCTCCTACCCCCCAAAAGGGTAGTAAAATTCCAATCAGACATACTTAATAGTCATTTTCCTCATTGTAGCCTGCTTATAATTCTAACTTTTCTGCATAGAAGCAGCTGTATATATTCTAAAAAATACAATGTTCTAGTTTACTAATTAAGATTCGGGGTGTCAGGTCTGACATATGTTTCTCTTATGTGAGCCTCTTGTAGGCAGATAATATCCATTTTTAATTTTTTCAAATAGTGAAATATTTTCTGCCTTTTTGTGGGGCATTTGCCCCATTTATATCCCATGATATACATTTGTATTCCATATTTGGGTTTAATCATCTCTCAAATTCTCTTTGCTGTCCAGCTCTTGTTTTTCCTCTTCTTCCCCTTTCAGTCCAGAATATTGTAGCTCTTCCTTTGGCAGGTGCTTCAAGCCGAGTTGTAGAACAAAATCTGGCTGCCCTGCAAGCTATGGTCCCGAGGGGACAACCACGAATACTTCTTGACGACCAGCAACAGCCAGTACAACCACCGGACCAACCCCAGGGGCCGGCAGATGAGAGACCGGAGGAACTTCCCCTGGAGGAGCCGGGAGGACCTCGAGATGATGAGGAAGAGGCACCGTTAGAACAGCCTCCAGAGCTACCGCAGGAGCAGCCCCAAGAACAACCGCAGGAGCAACCCCAAGAATTGCCGGCGGAGCAACCACAAGAACAGCCACAGGAGCTACCGGTCCGCCCGATACAGCCGCAAGAGGAGGCTCCAGTACTCCCGCCGCTGCCACGGGGGCAGCCACGGTTTCCAGGGCCTAGACTCCCTCCACCGTTTAGACTGAGAGGTCTGCCTCCTCAAGGCCCTCCAGCTCCGCGACTGCTAAGGCCTCAGCCAAGGCCACAAGCGCCTTCTATACTGAGACCCCAAGTGATCCCGCAGCCAAGGCCCCAATTCCCACCGAGGCAACCGCTCCCGCGCCAACCTGACTGGCAGCCAAGACAGGAATTGGTGCCTGTACCATATTACCCGCTCCCGGCACCAGCTCCCAGACCTCAGGAGTTACCAATGGGATGGGTGAAGTTGGAAGCTACTTTCGATGGGGACCTCTCGAAGTTGGGATTTTTTCTAGTACAAGCCCTGCAATTTTTTAATCGTTGGGGACACTTGTTCGAAGATGAAGCTAGTCAAATCGAGCTTCTGGGATCCCGATTGCAAGGAAAAGCCATGGAATGGTATGTAGCATTATACGACTTGGGGGCTCCAGAATTAGATTCCCTACAAGGGTTAGTAAATGCACTCCGAGCGCAATACGAAGACCCACTAGAGGAGAGTAGAGCCCGAACGGAATTACAATTGATCAGGCAAGGTGGCATGTCGGCTAGAGACTATGTTACAAAATTCCGACAACTAGCTGCCAAATGCCCAAGGTGTGAGGAATCCACCAAAATAATCATGTTTAAGCAAGGCATGAATCCCAGACTGTTAGATCAAGCCCTTATGCAAGATAATCCCCCCCACGCTCTTGGGTTGGATTCAATTGGCTTGTGAAGTAGAAAACCGGATGCAAGAAGTGCATCTGGTTGAGCAACAGCAATCGGGCAGCCACCGGCGAACCTCCATAATCGTCAGAGGGGGCAGAGGGGCAGGATACGCAACTAGAGGAGCGAGAGATGCTAGATGGCAACAAGGATTGTGTCTACAGTGTGGTCAAAGCGGCCACTTCGCAGCGCAATGTCCCTTCTGGCCTGGGCAAAGAACTCCGTTCCCACCAAGGCGTCCAGCCCCTACCACCCTTTCTCAGCCGTCTCGCCCAACGCCCGCTCCACGAACTTCGCGAGGGAGAGGTACGTTCAGAAGAAATCCTCCCGAAAAGGGATTAGAGCTGGAGGAAGTTATGGACTTTGACCCAACCGCTCTAATCGGAGAAGAGGCGCCTGAAAGTCCCAGTTCAGGAAACAAGATGGATCTGTCGTAAGCGGACCCAAACGGCAGATCAACACTCAGTCAGTTCCCATAGTGGATAGACCTCAAGGGTCCATACTATTCATGCCTGTTACATTAGTTAATCCTGAAAGACAGGCCCATATTCGGGTGCAAGCGCTCATCGACTCTGGATGCTCCAGAGATATAATTGCACCAGCTTTAGTGAATGGATTAGTGCTCCCAATAACTTGAGAATCCAGTCATTGTTGAACAAATGGATGGCACTAATATGAATCCAGTCACTACCAAAACAGTACCCGTCATTACAGGCATGGGACAACACTGGGAGACAAGATCATTTGTAATTAGCTCTACAGCAAAATACCCATTAATTTTGGGAAGCAGATGGTTGTGGGATCACAACCTGGACATTAATTGGGCAGCTGGAAGTGTCACCTTCAAAACAGATACTTGCAAGTCTCATAGTTGGGACCAGAATTGGGGTAAGAATCCTACCCTTATAGAACAAGCCCTCCTGACCCAGGAGGAAATTAACCAAATACCCAAACAGTACCGAGCCTATTTACAAGCTTTCACCGAAGAAGAGGCCAACACCTTACCTCCCCATAGAAGAACCGATTGCGCAGTGGAACTCATCCCAGGAGCCACTTTACCTAAAGGTAGACTTTATCCCATGAGCCCAAATGAGAGAGAGGAGCTCCGGAAATTCACTGACACTAATCTTCAAAGGGGATTCATCCGACCAGTGAACAGCCCCCATGCTGCTCCAGTACTGTTTGTTAAAAAGAAGGATGGGGGATTGAGACTGTGCACGGACTTCAGAGGACTTAATGCAGCCTCCTCCACAAACTCCTATCCCATTCCTCTCATCAGGGATCTACTCAACGTCATGGCCCAAGGTAAGATCTTCACAAAATTGGACTTAAAAGATGCTTATTTCCACGTTTGTATACGAGAGGGGGATGAGTGGAAAACCGCGTTCAATACGCCATTGGGACAGTATGAATATTTAGTTATGCCTTTTGGCTTGTCCGGGGCCCCTTCAGTTTTCATGTCCATGATCAATGAAGTATTGCACAAATTCTTGTACAAGGGAGTAGTTGTTTACCTAGACGATGTGTTAATTTACTCTGATTCTGAAGAACATGTTCGCCTAGTGCAGCAAGTATTGACTACCCTCGTGTAATAATTTACCCATCAAACTGTCTAAATGTGAATTCCACAAAATAGAACTTACCTATTTGGGATATTGCATCTCAAAAGATGGGTTAAAAATGGATCCGGGCAAAGTAAAAGCTGTTCAAGACTGGCAAACCCCCACAACTCGTAAAGAACTGCAATCCTTCCTAGGGTTTGCCAATTTCTATAGAGAATTTATACAAAACTTTGCCCAAATAACTCTCCCCCTTACTGAACTTCTAAAAACCAAAGACAAAGGGGAGCAAGCTAAAAAACCAAAAGCTAAACTGAATTGGACGCCACAATGCCAGTTAGCCTTTAATCAATTAAAGCAGCAATTCGTATCCGAACCAGTGCTGCAGCACCCCAATGAAAATCGCCCGTTCATAGTGCAAGTGGATGCCAGCGATACGGCGATTGGAGGCGTCCTCCTCCAGCGGGGAACAGATAATATCCTCAAACCCTGTGCATACCTCTCCTGTAAATTTACTGAAGCAGAAAGAAATTGGAATGTGTGGGAGAAGAAGGCATTTGCTGTAAAAGCGGCGCTCTCCACTTGGAGGCATTGGCTAGAAGGGGCGCATCATCCGTTTGAAGTTTGGACGGATCACAAAAATTTAGAAGCATTACGCAGTCCTCGAAGACTCAATGCCAAACAGTTAAGATGGGCGAAATACTTTTCAAAATTCCACTTCACCCTCAAATTTCTGCCGGGCAAAACCAATTTTCTAGCAGATGCCCTTTTGCGCATGCCCCAACATAAAAGCAAGCGGGAGGAGACAATAGACACAGTGTTTTCGCCTACCCAACTAGGGGGTGTGGTTACTACGCGCAGTCGCACAGCGCAACCTCCTCAGGCAGACAATGGGTGGAGACAAAAACTGAAAAACGAAGTCGAGAAGGAAGGGGATAATATACCCAAAGACAAATTAGTTCAATCCGAACAGGGGGAATGGCTGTGGGGTAATCGATTCTATGTACCAAAGACTTTGAGAAAAGAAGTACTACACCGCTGTCATGATGCCCCAACAGCTGGCCATTATGGATATTTAAAAACTCTTCATCTGGTTCAGAGGCAATTTTGGTGGCCAGGCATGTGCAAAGACATTTCACAATATGTAGCTTCATGCCCCATTTGCCTCAGCGCCAAAACGCGTAAGGGCAAACCTCCTGGACTTTTACAACCCCTTGAAACTCCAAGTAGATCGTGGGAAGTTATTTCTATGGATTTCATCACAGATCTTCCCCCCTCCAAAAATCACACCTGCATTTTAGTAGTTGTGGATCTGTTTTCTAAGCAAGCCCATTTCATCCCTTGCACTACAATGCCTTCGGCAAAAAGATTCGCGGATATTTTTCTGAAATACATTGTAAAACTCCATTCTTTTCCATCTAAGGTAATATCCGACCGCGGCGGACAATTCGTTGCCAACTTCTGGCGGGAGCTTATGCAACTAATGGGAATTGAGCAAGGTTTAAGTTCCGCACACCATCCGCAAACCGACGGACAGTCCGAAAAAACTAATCAATTATTAGAACAGTTTCTCCATTGCTATATCAATTTCCAACAAGACAATTGGATTGATTTGTTGCCCTTAGCTGAATTTTCTTACAACAATAGTGTACATGCATCTACCGGAGAAACACCCTTCAAAGTAGTATATGGATACCATTTTAAACCGTTTCCTTTTGAAGCGCTTCCCCCTGCAACTACCTCCCATGATGTTTCAGAATGGTGGGGGGAGGCAGCTCAGCAATGGACTCTTATTCAACAGCATCTTAACAAAGCTAAGCAGGACTATAAAAAATACGCTGATCGCCATCGTGCGGCCGATTGGGAATTACATCCCGGAGACCTCGTTTATTTGTCTACAAAGAATTTGAAAGTCGCCCAAACCAGCCGTAAATTAGCACTGAAATACCTGGGACCATTTCCAATCCGTAAAATCATCAATAAAGTGACAGTAGCGCTCGATTTGCCCAAAAACCTTCACCACATCCATCCGACTTTCCACATCAGCTTACTGAAAAGGGTCCCTCCAGCAGACCAATGGCACACCCGTGCTCCTCCCATACCAACTCTGATTGATGACCAAGTCCATTATGAAGTACAGCAAATTTTGGACTCTAAAATCAAGCTTAATAGACTCTTTGACCTTATCAGGTGGAAGGACTTTGATTCTGGGTTTGATGAGTGGGTGGAGGATGTTCATGTTCATGCCCCTAGATTGATTAAATCCTTTCACAATCTCTATCCTCTCAAACCAGGGGGAAGGACATTTTAGAGGGGGCAGAAATGTCAGGTCTGACATATGTTTCTTATGTGTTCTAACCAGAGAGACTCCATTTTAATCCTGTCAGTGTTTCAAGCTCTTCTTTTGCAGGTGACAAGCAGTCCAGCAACACTTATCTCAAAGAAGAGGAATGTTTTGACTACAGCCCTTCCAGCCTTGGGAAAGTTTCATTCTCTCAGCTTCAAGCCGTGTGTTTTGAGAACTGTGGGGGGAGGATGGGATTTGCTGGGCTATGCTATTCTGTATCTTAACTTTTACCTTCATTTGTAGCAACATCTGTGTACCAGCCAAGATATTGAATCTTGGCCAGTGGACTATAATGGTTGCTTATATTCAGTAAAGTCTTTTGAAACCAATGGACTCATGTCTAATTGCAAGAGATAGTCTGGATTGCAATTTTTAATAAGCCACAGTCTGACACGGGGGTGGGAAAAGTTAAAGCATTATATTATTTTAGGTTCAGCTCCAGGAAGTATTACGGCTCTTCTACTTTGGTAAGTGATACCAAGTACCTGAGTGGGGTATATACCCACAAGGTATAGAGAGCTGTTTAAATAACATGATCAAGTGATTTAAGTTTAACTGTAATTCTTCTCTTGTTTTGTTTAGTGCATAACTCTTGATTAGCGAATCTAGCAATTTGCATCTATCTTTGTAGGGGGAGGGGGAGGTTAGGGAGGGAAGGTTTGTTAAGGATGGAGGGAGGGGTGGGCAATTTCAGCAGGAGGGAGGGTAGACAACTGTTTACGTAAATGTTAAGGCATGTTGGTAAAATTTCCAAATTATTATTTTTCATAGCTCTAACTATAATCGCTTTTAGATGTAGAATCCTTGTGATAATGTAACGCTAAAAATCTTTGTACAATATCTTATTTTGCTGTTGAATATCTTCCCTTTTGTTGTTATTGAAAAAGTTAAAAATAAAATTTTTTAAAAAATTTACACTTCTCTTCCAGAAACACTACTAAGTCTCCATAAGTCAACCAGTCCTGTTTTGTTATCATTTCCTTTCTATAAAAAGCTTCTTGTGAAATCCACAATGGCATCTTCGGGGACAGTCTTGGTTTATACTTATTCCATATTCTCAAAATTGCTCGCCTTATATAGTGACTTTTGAAATTCCCATTATCCTTTACTTTATCATGCCATAAGTAGGCATGCCAACCTAGTTGCAATTTGTGTCCTTCTAGTGTCAGGAGTTTGTTATTTTTCAGTGTCATCCATTCCTTCATCCACATCAGACATGAGGCTGCAAAATACAACTTTAAATCTGGTAGTCCTAAGCCACCCCTTTCCCTTTGCATCTTGTAATATTTTGTATTTAACTGTTGGTTTTTCCCTTGCCAAACAAATTTGGAAATATCTCTTTGCCATTATTTAAATGGTACAGCTGATGTTAGAATTGGTATGTCAATGCTACGTGTGGAGGATTTATGTCTCTCTGAGTAATATGTATATTCTTTTGAATCCCCATTTTTTTTGTCTCCAAGCATCAACCAGGCCCAAATTGTTGACCATATCAAAACAGATCTTTGGTAATTTACCTTCTGTACTCTTAATATTTTTCTCAGAACTTTTATATGTTTTCAGAGAAACTACCCTATTCCAGTCACCCATAATACAATTTTCATAAAATAAATCTGCCAACTTTCCCCACAGATGATTGTAGAATACCCCCATTTCTTCACTTGGTGCATAAATTCCCACTAACAAAGTTTTGGTTCCATTTAACATCAGCTTCACCCCTACATATCTCCCATGACTATCAGTTAGTACCAGTTCAGGTTTCATTGATGGCTTTATATACAGTACCACACTGTTTTTCTTTTTATTGTCTGAAGATGAAACAAATTTATCTCTCCCCCACCAAATTGTATTCCAAGTACTTGATATCTCTTTTTCTTATGTGAGCCTCTTGTAGGCAGATAATATCGATTTTTAATTTTTTCAAATAGTGAAATATTTTCTGCCTTTTTGTGGGGCATTTGCCCCATTTATATCCCATGATATACATTTGTATTTCATATTTGGGTTTAATCATCTCTCAAATTCTCTTTGCTGTCCAGCTCTTGTTCCTCCTCTTCTTCCCCTTTCAGTCCAGAATATTGTAGCTCTTCCTTTGGTTCTTCCCACTCTTTCTAGTGTCTTTCAAAAAAGTCCCTTGCTTTTGGAACTGAGATCAATTTGAGTCTCTCTTGCTTAAAGGTGAAGATCACCCCTTCTAATTTGTCCCATGTAAATGGGAGATTCTTCTGTTTCAGCTTATCAGTTAAAAATTTGTAATCCCTTTGTTTGCGCAGAATTCTGATCAGTAATTCTTTCATAATCGCCATGTCCATTCCATCCATATTCAGTCTATTCTTGTAATGTGTTTGGAGTACACGATCTCTGATCATCTTCCTCACAAAATGTATTATGACATCTCCTGCTAGCTTGTTTTGAGTTGCATATCTGGTTGAAATGCTGTACATCTTATCAAGTTCTGTTTCCATTTTTTGGTTATCTATCTGTAAAAGATTGGCTAGTGCCTTGGCCACTCTTTGTCTAATATCTCCATCTTTTCTTTCTTTGAGCCCATGAAATCTCAGCGAGAATTCCTTCTTTCCTAGCTCCCGTAAAGCCAAATTATTTTGGTGTGTCTCAAACTCTTTCCCAACATCTCCACTTTACTATCCAGTATCTCAGTTTTCTCCTCCATTGCCGGTATCTGCAACATATTTTCTTTAGCAGCCCCCTCCATCTCATGCATTCAATGTGTCAGCTCAGCTTTCAAATCCATGAAATTTTTCTGCATTTTGTTCTCCAGTAAATCTAATTTACAAAGCATTCTTAGCCAACTATGAACAAATGCCTTTTGCATCATCAGACCACTACCCAGTCTTCCCTAGTATTGTCTTACTTGTCTATTCTGACTGGCAATACCGCTTTCATTTCTCTGGCAGAGGAAAGTCTTATTTATTATTTAATTATTTTAAAAGTCTTATTTATTATTTTATTTATTTACAGAATTTCCACTGTCATCAGGGCCACCATGGCAGCTAACATTAAAATCATACATATTAAAAACATATCATTAAACCAGTTTGAACTAAGTTACAATACACATACAATGCACATAAATAAAAACAACAATTTAAAAAAGGGCAGAAAAGAGGGATCATTGAGGGAATGCCAGACAAAACAGTCTTCACCTGCTTGCAGAAGACAGCAACTGAAGGAGACAGACAAGTTCCTCTGGGCAGACAGGTCCAGCATTTTGGTACCACAACTGAGTTTGTGCCCTACACTGGGAGCCAATGTAAACAGGCCAAGACTAGAGTGATATGATCACTTTCCCAGTCTTCTTATCTGAGATCCTTTACGTGGAGATCCTTTACTGCACTATTTTTTTCTCCTATGTTCTCTTTAGAAAATATAGAATGCCCTGTTCTCTTTTTTTCAGGTCTTCCATTTGTAAACTGAGAAAAATAATTTCTTTTCTCTCAAGGAAACTCAAGATCCAATAATATTTGCAGAATGGTTTAGGTATTTTAAGATGAAAAGTACAATATGAAAAGTACAACAGACATGCAAATTATAAAAGATTTGTCTTTGGTAGATAACTTAAAATCCAAGTAGATACCATAGCCATAGTTATGAAAAAAGTAAGTCAAATGGATTTCATCAGGCAGAACTGATGGAGCCATACGGCTGACTGCATTCCCATTTCACATGCAATTTATGAGTAAGTAGGTATATTGGTCTTAAAGTCAGAGGAGGGCTGTGAAATACACTGCACCAGGGAGCTTGCCTGAAGGAAGAAGAATTGCAATTTGTTCAACTCAGAAGCAGCCCAAGACTTAATGGGCTTTAAAAAAAACCTTTCAATTCTATTTTAGCAGTTAAGAGACCTCAGCAACAGCTCTGACTAAAAGTAAAATACAGTCAAGATTACTGGAAACTAATTTACAAGAATTTATTTTTGCGATATAAATGGAAGGGGTTTTTTTCAACTCAAAAGGAAGAAATTGAGCATTTATGTACCATATTCTCCATACTGCTTTTTGTACAGCACTAATGACTACTTCCCTACGATCAGAAATTCAAGATATATTACTTGATGTAAACAAGTCCAACCAGCCTTTCTGCCAGATTCTGCTGCTGATTTCCAGTAGATACTACTCACATTTTGTGAACATTTTAAGCAGGGGCAAAATATGTCTCTTTTCTGATAACTTTTTGACCCTGTTTACAACTCTGCTTATTAATTTACATTGCCCTTAGTTTTGTTCTTACTCTCAATTGCCTTCATTCGCCTTCAAAGACACTGTCACACAGTCTGATTATCTAAGTAGCATGGTAAAAAGCCACTATGTTCACTGCATGACTGATTCTCTACAAAAAGACAACACAATTAGAGGGCACAGATTGGGTAGGATCACTCATATTTTGCATTCTGAATCTTATTGGCTGCATCATCTAGTGACATCAAACCATTCACTATGTGACTCCTGAACCTGACTGGCCAGGATGACCAAATAATGAATTAAAGAAGAAAGAGGCAGTAGCATGGGGGCAGGAACAAAAGCGGTAAAATGCCAGGGGAAATAATAGCACGGAATAACTGTATGTGAACATTCAATTGTTTTAAAAGAGTTTTCCTAGAATAAATTTTACTCCACTAGAATAGCTATTTCAATCAGAAAATTGAAATTAAAAAAACATTCAGCACAGTGTTAATTGTATGTAACTGACTGTACAGAACCCCACATATATCTCAGGTTAATTCCACATAAAGTAAAACATGAGCTCCTAAGGTATTTTTGGAGATGTTACTGCATATAATTTAGAGCTACTCCATCTGCCTTGCTGGGATTTGTTGACAGGTCAGAAGAAAGCTTGGACAAAAATGGTTATTTTTAACAAAAGTTCTTGCAAATTAATTTATTCTTTGGTAGGAAGAGGTTTTTTATAAGAATTTGGCAAAATTCTGCGTAACCAAATGGGAATCTTTCTTCTGTCAGGCTCATAGCATTTTATGAGGTGTCTTTAAATGTTTTATGCTTGTTGTAATTGATCTCAAGAACAGTTACCCCTAAGTTATATTGTGAAGCAGAATCCACGTTATAATCTTATTTCTGGGCTCTTCAAATGTCATTGAAATTCTGATTCAGTGACATGTGAATGATTGTTCTTCCTCACAGTCCGTTGTCGGGGAGGGGGGTGGCAATGTATTAATTATCACAAACTGAACATTGGAATGGGGTGAATACAGTAATAGCACCTCTCAATAACTCCAACTGTAAGCTTTTATTTTTGGATTATTTCATTCCTTATGTGATACCTAAGACTACAGCAGTCTCACTTTGGGCAGTGCATCTTTATGATTCACTTGGTCCCATTAGTCATTCTGGCACCTTTTATTGGACATGCATTACATTGAGAGGGGGTAAGCTGGAGTGGCACTGTCCATGGAGACAGAGGCAGAGCAGAGCTATCAAGCTATATTAGCACTCCATCAATGTAATAGCAATTACTGACTGTAGAACAGGCTTATTGGAGGTTAATAAAGAGTGTGCTTTGTAATACCTCATTGCTACTGCTTTAAATAATGGAAGGAAGCATACATTTTAGCTGTAAGTAGCCACAAAAATGAACAGTGCTATAAAATCTATAACTTATACATATCTTGACACAATGGATGTAAACCTAAAAGTTTCTTATAAAGGACTGGGAAATGAACATCTATAAAACAAAATAGTAAAGAGTCCAGTAGCACCTTTAAGAGTAACCAACTTTATTGCAGCATGAGCTTTCAAGAACCACTGTTCTATTTGTCAGATGCATGGAGGGTATGAAGAAACTGGCCAGAGATACACAGGTGCCGAGGGGAGGGGGGAGAGGGTGCAGTGAGTGAGGGCCATGTAAGTGTAAATTAGTTGCAAAAGTCATGAAAGAGGCTTCAAGAACTTCAAGAACGTAAATTACAAAGTCATAGTTATCACACAAATTCATAAATATTTCAACATTGAATTAATTCATGAAGAACAAAGAAGTCCATAGGGATTTTAATCCAAATTATTCTGCTCCGTAATTGCTACGGGGGTGCTAGCATTCCAACGTTCCATTTCTGTAGAACCTTCTAATCTATATATATAAAACTGTCCTGACTGACTCATCAGCGCCCAGCCCAAACCCCTGGTCCTAGAAACATGAAATTTGGGGAGAACATTCATTTCATGATGTAAACACCAACTAAGAAGGGATTTTAAGGAATTTGCCCCCCTAAGGGGGTAAAAAGGGGTAAAATGTGTTTTCCCATAGGGAAACAGCTTCCCTGTGTGGCTGGCAGGCTGCTGTCTGCTCCCCCCTCCCCGCCCACTGCCAGCTAGGCCACTCTTCCCTGATTGGGCCAGACTTTCAAGGTCATTTGCATATCTGGCCTGATTAGTCCTCACCTCAACACTCTAAACAGCCTGCAGTTGCTATTGGGAATCATTGAATGTGTCCTGAGATAAAATGCACCTCCCAGTCTTCCCCTAAAAGTTCACTAGCACCGCCAATCTCCCAGTGGGCCTGGCTTTCCTGTGTGGCTGGCAGGCTGCTGCCTGCTTGCACCCCCCCCCTCTCTGATTGGTTAACTGTGGAACTCTGCATTCTGAGGTAAAAATCAGATCAAGGAAACTGCAGACAGTTGAAGAAAGATGGTACAAGACTCCTGAATACGATTTTATATAAAAGTCAATATGGCAACTGAGTTTTTAAATGTTAATGGGGAGATGGTGCATGACCTTTCTAGGGGCCATTTCGATGCAAACCTTTCTGTCATGTATGTCTGCCTGCAGTACATGCCATGAGTATGTTATCTGCAATCTATTGATCCTCTGACACTATGGAGAGTTCAGAGTACTGTTCAATGCCTGTTATTTGGAACTTCAGTATGTTATCTCTCCTTTGAAGTTAAACACTTTTACTTTTGTAGCTAACAGCCTTGAGGCCAGATGCAGCTAGTCTGGATTGTATCTTCCCTGAGAACAGGGATGAATTCATTCCCAATTTGCTATTGTTGCCTATTGTAGTCTAAACTCTGATACTTTTTGTCTCTGGTGTTCACGCCAGAATTTCAACGGGCTACTAACCTCAGGTGGGACATTACCCTATAACTAACCAGGCTTTTCCTCAACACATTACTTCTGCCAGTTATACTGTCTGAGCACCTTGAACCTGATAGAGCTCTAATAAAAGTTGCTTCAACCAAAGCACCTGTGTGATTGCTGTGGAGAACTTGGGGATTTACTTGCCAAGGACTGACATTTTGGCAGAAGTTGCTGCTGTTGCTGCTGCCAAGGGAGCTTCTTCCATCAAGGGCTGGGCTTTCCATCTGCCCAGCCCTGCCCCTTGCCTGCTCCAGCCTACAAAGGCTGTTGCCAGAGGTCTGCCTGCTCTGCTGCTGTTGCTGCTGCCAAGGGAGCTTTTTCCATCAAGGGCTGGGCTCTTCCATCTGCCCAGCCCCGTCCCTTGCCTGCTCCAGCCTACAAAGGCTGTTGCCAGAGGTCTGCCTGCACTGCTGCTGTTGCTGCTGCCAAGGGAGCTTCTTCCATCAAGGGCTGGGCTTTCCATCTGCCTGGCCCCACCCCTTGCCTGCTCCAGCCTATAAGGCTGCTGCTAGGGGACTGCTTGCACTGCTTGCCTTGCTGCTGTTCGTTGTTTTTTGTACCAAGTGTGTTAATTATTGTAGTCTATGTGTATTGTTCATGTTGTTAATTTGGTAGGGTATTGGGGGTTTTATGCATATCTGATAGCTTAGTTGCTGATAGTTGGTTGATTGTTTGATTTTGGGAGGGTGGTGGGTTAGCACTATGATCATTGGTGAGAAGGCCGGCTCAGAGTTGGGGATCCCAGTGATCTGGGGACGTGGGAGGTACGGTGGTGGGAGCAGATTATGGAAGGGAAGGGTGTTGAGACATGGTAGGGCTCGGTGCCCTTCCAATCTGCGTCCCATCCCAAGATATACTCATTGTGGGGCTAGGATATTAAACCATTCTCTGACACTGGCGCTGTGCAATGCCAGGTCCATAAATAGTAAGACCAAAACGCTGCAAGATTATCTTGCAGCATTGAATGTGGACCTGGCTTGCATGACCGAGACCTGGGTGAGGGAGGGCGAGACAGTCACTCTGAAAGAACTAGCCCCCCAGATTACACAGTCCTCCACCAGTCCAGGACAAGTGGTCGGGGGGGGGGGAGGCATGGCTTTGCTCATTTGGGAGTCTTTCTCCTTTAGACCACTCCCCACCCCAAAAATTACTGGCATTGATTGTGTGGGCCTAGCGTTGGACGCCAAGGAGAGGTTGGCAATATGCACGGTGTACTGACTGCCTACTGCACTTGCATCTTCCCTGTCTGATCTGTTGGAGGTGGTGGCCGGCTGGGCCTTGGAATTCCCAAGGCTTTTGGTTCTCGGGGATTTCAAAGTCCATGCTGATGATGACACCTCCATGCAGGCCATGGACCTGGTGTCCTCCATGGCGGCCCTAGGACTCTCCCAGTTTGTTTCGGCTCCCACGCATCAAGCTGGTCACACGCTGGATTTGATTTTTGGGGCAGGGATGATGGTGGTCCTGGATGCCTATGATGCAGTGCCATGGTCGGATCACTTTGTTCTGAAGGCTCGTTTGAGCATGCTGCTCCTTTCCCGGATGGGCGGTGAGCGGATTAACGCTCGCCCACAGAGACTTATGGATCTAATTGGTTTCCAGGCGGCTCTGCGGGATCCGATGCCCTCTGGCAATATGTTAGATAAGCTGGTGGATGATTGGCATGGCTGACTTTCTGAAGCCATCGATGTTATTCCCCCCTGCCGTCCTCTCCGAGCCTGCAAACGGGTAGCTCCTTGGTTCACCGAAGAGCTTTGCCAGATGAAGTGGTCTCTGAGATGACTAGAGCGAGTGTGGAGGTGGGGGCGTGACAAAGAGGCAAGAATATTTTATAGGACATTTATGAAAGCCTATGAGGTGGCAGTGAAAGCAGCAAAGAGGGATTTCTTTGCTGCTTCCATTGCGTCTGCTAGATCACGCCCAGCTTAATTATTTCAAACAATTCGGTCCTTGGTCTCCCTCTCTCAGGGAGACCACCAAATTCTTAATTCGACTATTGGCTGTGAGGCTTTTGCGAGCTATTTTGAGGGCAAAATCTTGTCCCTTCGCCGTGGCCTGCCATCCACAGTTGATACAGTAAGGGAACTGGAGACCCCTTGGCCATCTTCTGGGTCTGTATTAGATCATTTCAGGCTGCTCTCTCAGGATCCTGCTGGGGATGAGGCCAACCACCTGGCCTCTGGACCCCTGCCCATCCTGGCTGGTGAAGGCCAGCATGGAGGGGCTACAGGACCATTTGGAGGCCATTGTTAACATCTCCCTGAGCCCTGGGTTTTTTCCTGGAGCATTAAAGGAAGTGGTGGTGTGGGCCCTCTTGAAAAAACCATCTTTGGACCCCACCAACTCGTCCAGTTACCGCCCAGTGTCGAACCTCCCATTCCTGGGCAAGGTGATTGAGCGGGTGGTGGTGGTACAACTGCAGGAATTCCTGAATGATGCTGTAGTCCTGGACCCATTCCAGTCCAGCTTCTTTCCTGGCCATGGGACGGAGACAGCCTTGGTTGCCCTCACAGATGACCTTCACAGGCATCTGGATCGAAGCGGGTCAGCACTGCTTCTGTTACTCGATCTCACAGCAGCATTTGACATGGTCAACTATGACTTGTTGGCCAGCCGCCTCACCGACGTGGGGATTAGGGAGACAGCCTTACAGTGGCTGTTCTCCCTTCTCCAGGGTCGGGGACAGAGGGTGGCGCTTGGGGGAGATCTATCGCCCCGTCACCCCTTGGTGTGCGGGGTTCCGCAAAGGGCAATACTCTCCCCAATGTTATTTAACATCTACATGCACCCCCTCGCCGAGTTGGTGCGGAGGTTTGGGCTGGGTTGGTATCAATATGCGGATGACACACAACATTTTCTGTTGATGGACGGCCGGCCAGACACAGCCCTGGACAATCTGGCCAGAGCTCTGGAGGCTATGACTGCGTGGTTGAAACAGCAGGCTGAAACTGAACCCAGTGAAGACGGAGGTCCTGTAGCTGGGATGGGGTCTGCCAAATGTTGGGATCCAGCTCCCTGCCCTGGATGGGACACCATAGGCAACTTTGCCAGTGGTGAAGAGTCTGGGTGTGCTCCTGGATGCCTCCCTGTCGATGGAGGCCCAGGTCACAGCGGTTGCCAAGTCTGCATTTTTCCATCTCCGTCAGATCAGGCAACTTGCCCCTTACCTGACGCCCCAGGACCTGGCTACAGTGACCCATGCAACGGTCACCTCCAGTCTAGATTACTGTAACTCACTCTACACTAGGCTACCCCTGGGCCTGATCCGGAAACTACAACTGGTCCAGAATGCGGCGGCACGGGTCCTGACTGGTATATCCTACCAGTCACATATCACAGCTGTCCTCCGCCAGCTGCACTGGCTTCTGGTTGAATTCCGAATCAGGTTCAAGGTGTTGGTTCTTACCTTTAAAGCCCTGAGCGGGTTGGGACCGGCATATCTTCAGGATCGCCTCTCCCTGTATGTTCCCTGGAGACCGCTTTGATCAGTGGATAAATGTTTTCTGGTGGTCCCCGGCCCTAAGGAAGCCCACCTTACTTCAACCAGGGCCAGGGCCTTTTCAGTCCTGGCCCCAACCTGGTGGAATGCTTTGTCAATGAAGACCCAGGCCCAGCGGGACATATCATTGTTCCACCAGGCCTGTAAGACAGAGCTGTTCTGCCAGGTGTTTGAAGGTTGAAGGGGGCAGTGCCATGTCAGCCTCCCACCTTTGCGGTGGGGGGTTCTCCCCACCATTGCACCTTAATGTATTTGGTTAATTTATTTTATTATTGTTTACTGTATGTTGATTTTAGAATTATTGTTTTTTTTGTTTTTATTGATTTTAACTGATGTTCACCGCCCAGAGCCCCTGAGGATGGGTGGTTTATAAATTGAAGTAATAAATAATAAAATAAATAAAGTCCCTAGAAATATCTCTGGAGCCAGCACCCTGAACGAGGTCATAGCTTCCATGGCGGGAAGATGCTGCACTTCAGGGAATTACGAACTAAAAGACCACACAGACCTGTGTGGGCTCAGTACGGCTACGCTGATGAGAGAGAGAGTGGACCTGTGGTGGGACACTAGGTACGAGCCAGGGCTAAGCCTAGCTGAGAGGCAAGGCAGCTACATACCATGGGGGACTGAAACCTCCACCGAGCGAAGGATGCTGATGGAAAAGATGCGATCAGATTGGGAATCAATGGATCACTAAACCAGAGCGAAACATGACCAGGCTTGATACACTCTTCAGGGAGGAGGAGGCAAGGGGCCCATCGAGACACAGCATTCCCAAGGAGCCTCATTCATGGGAGATTCAAAGGGGCCAAGAAGGAGGACGCTGACCCCACTCCGCCAGCCTGGATGCTCTGGGAATGGAGGATTATTACAAGGTCATGGGGTGAACCGAGCAGAGAGCCCTGCCATCCCTCAAGACATGTTGGACTCCGAGGATGAGGACTCGAAGACAGTGCAAGACAAGATGGAGGAACTAAAGAGGGGAATGACCCAGGTGGTGTGGGGGCTGCATGAACTGATGAGGTGCTTGCCAGAGGAAGATGCTTGGTAGCAACAGGATCTTGCAGGGAATGGGAGCACACTGCTCCAACCCACTTGTCCCACACACCCTATCCCACCCCGGAGGCACCAGGGATTGCAGACAGGCACCCCACAAGCGCCGGATAGGCCGGCTATCCCACTCCGGAGAGATGTGAGGGTAGAACAACCAGCCAGTCCCCCACCCCCCCCCCAGAGGCTCAGCTGGGCCACAGGCACCAGCATTTCCTGGGGGGCCACTGCTCCCAGCTCTGAGGAGTTGGTATTCTTTATTGTGCAAGCCATGGAGTTTTTCCAAGAGTGGGGCCACGCCTTCTCAAACGAACAGAGTCGGGTAAGCCATCTGGGGTCCCAACTGGGAGGTGCCGCAGCCAAATGGTACGTTACCTTATATGAGGCCCAAGTCCCTGAATTGATGGACTTTGATGCATTTTTGAGAGCACTGAGAGCCCAGTTGGAAGATCCTCTAGAGGAGGAGCAGGCTAGGACAAAGTTAAAGAGGATATGGCAAGGCCACTGACCGTGCGTGAGTATGCCGCCTAATTCAGACAGTACGCAGCAAAGCTGCGTGACTGGACAGAGGGATCAAGATTGAGTTTTTCTGGGCTGGGCTAAACCCCGATTTAGTAGCAAAGGCCCTAGTGCAAGATGATCCCAGAACCCTGCTAGGGTGGATACAACTCAAATGTGAGGTGGAGAATCGAGATGCAGTTCCAGGTGGGAGCCAAGAAATCTCACTCTGACATGGGGGGAAAAGAAAAAAGGATCTCCCAAACCAGTGCCCCGGAGTCTGAGACAGCAAGCCGCTGGAGGAGAGGGCAGTGTCTATGGTGTGGGGGAACGGGTCATTTTGCCTCAGAGTGTCCTGGGAATAAAGAAAGAGCAGCAGAGTGGAGCTACACCATAAAAAGACCTCCCCCCAGCGATCAAAACCCTAAGGAAACCCACCAAGAAGAGAAGCAAAGTGGCGACTGGCCTCAACACCAAAGGAGGCTCCGAGGGATCGAATGAAGACCCATCGGAAGAGGAGGATCACCCTATCCAGCTGGTGGGAAATGCCACCGACCAGCCATGAAGCGGTCCCATCGACAGGTCCAGGATGGACTAACACCAGATGAGGTGAAACCTAAAAGGATCCTACTTACGTACCAGTGACTTTAGTAAATCCCAAAAAGGGGACTCATATACGAGTGTGGGCATTGCTAGACTTGGGATGCACTTGAGACTTAATTACCCCCGCATTAGTCACGGGGCTGGGGTTGGACGTGTGCAAATTAGACCTCCCCATAGCATTTGAACAGATGTATGGATCCCAGATGAAAGGGGCCCTCACTACTTATGCAACGGAACCGGTCCTGCTAGGGATGGGGAACCATTGGGAATCCAGGACTTTTGTTGTCAGCACAGCCACTAAATTCCCTGAAGTGGATCACGGTGGCTGTGGGACCAAGACCCGTATGTAAGGTGGAAGATGGGTGTGCTGCAGTTTAACATAGAAAACTGCCCTGATCATGTGTGGAGATCGGAGTGGGGTGAGAAAGCACCCCCCTCCTAGAGGTGGTTCTGCTTACGAAAGAGGAATTAGAGCAGATCCCCCCCGAATATCAGGATTTAAGTCAAGTGTTTGATGAAAAGGAGGCGGATGAGCTCCCCCCCCCCCTCATAGTCCTACGGACTGTTCTATTGAATTGATCCCCGGACAAAAGCTGCCGAAAGAGAAATTGTACTTCATGAACCAGGGGGAGAGGGAAGAACTGAGACACTTCATTGACAAAAATCTGGCGCGAGTATTCATCAGACCCACCAGCTCCCTCCATGCAGAACCAGTGTTGTTTTGCAAGAAGAAAGATGGGGGTTTAAGATTATGTACTGACTATCAGGGTATTAATGCAGTGTTAATGTCAAATGCCTACCCTCTCCCTCTCATCAGAGACTTATTGAGTGTGGCGTCTCAAGGGAAAATCTTTTCAAAATTGGACTTGAAAGATGCTTATTTCGGAATATGAATAAGGGAGGGGGATGAATGGAAGACAGCATTTAACACCCTTTTGGGGCAATTTGAATACACGGTGATGTTTTTTGGATTACAAAGGGCCCCTGGGGTGTTCATGAACTTAATCAATGAAATCTTACATGAGTACCTGTACAAGGGTGTGGTCATTTATTTAGATGATGTTTTGATTTATTGAAGAGATTATGAGTTAAATGTACAGTTGGTCCGACAGGAACGGAAAGCCCTGCATAATAACCACCTACCCGTAAAACTATCCAAGTGTGAATTTCACAAGGAGGAGCTGGATTTTCTAGGCTATAGAGTTTCAGGGCAGAGATTGAGAATGGAACCTGAAAAAATACAAGCAGTAGTGGGGTGGGACTCCTCCAAGACCAAGAGGCAGTTACAATAGTTCTTGGGCTTTGACAATTTTTACAGACCTTTCATAAAGAACTTTGCTCAAATATCGTTGCCCCTCACTGACCTGTTAAAAACTAAAGGAAAAGAGCCACAAATAACTAAGCCAAGCGCAAGATTAGCTTGGACTCAAGAATGCCAAGAGGCATTCAAGCAATTAAAAAAACTGTTCACCTCAGAGCTAGCACTACAGCACCCAGATGAAAACCGTAAATTTATTGTACAGGTGGATGCTAGTGACGTTACCATGGGAGGGTCCTGTTGCAAGCCGATGAGAAGGGAAACCTGCACCCTTGTGCATATGTGTCCAAAAAATTCTCTGAAACTGAATGCCACTGGGCGATCTGGGACAAAGAAGCCAGTGCGGTTAAATTGGCGCTGACTACCTGGAGGCATTGGCTAGAGGCGGCCAAAGTACTTTTTGAGGTATGGACTGACCATAAAAACCTAGAAGTGCTAAAAACACCGTGCAAGCTCGCCGCCAAGTATTTAAGGTGGGTGGAGTTCTTCTCTGAATTCAATTTCATACTGAAGCACCTCCCCAGCCAATCTAACTTCTTGGTGGATGCTTTATCGTGCATGCCCCAACACGAAAGCCAAGGGAGGAAGTAATAAACACTATGTTTTCACCGACTCAGTTGGGAGGGGCTGTAATCACCAGAAGCCAATCCCAGCAAGTGAAACCTGATGCCATTCCCACAGGCTGGGAGGAGAGAGGCTCCAAGGAGACCGGGAAGGAGAGGGATGCCCTGCCTAAAGACATTCTGCAAAGAGGTGAAGAGGAAGGCTGGTACAAACAAGGGAAATTGTACATTCCAGCCAGCTTAAGGGGGGAAGTGTTGAAGTAATGTCACGACTCCAAATTAGCCGGGCATTTTGGATATTTAAAAACACTGCACCTAATACAGAGACAGTTTTGGTGGCCTGGCATGAGAAAAGATATTTCTCAATAAGTTTCTGCCTGCCAAGTATGCTTAATGGGGAAAACGAGGGGGGGGGGCAAGCCGCCTGGACTGCTATGACCTCTAGAGACCATAGGCAGTGGTTTCCATGGATTTTATCACCGACCTGCCCCCCTCTAAGGGAAAAATTGTGATTCTGGTGGTGGTGGACTTATTTTCGAAACAAGCTCATTTCATCCCTTGCTCTAAAATCCCCACCGAAAAAAGACTGGCCAGTCTATTCATGAAGCACGTGGTAAGGTTGCACTCATTTCCTGATAAGGTAATTTCAGATCGCAGAGTACAATTTGTTGTCAACTTCTGGCAGGAGCTATTGAAAGTAGCAGGGATTGAGCAGGGGCTCAGCTCCATCTATCATCCCGAGACGGATGGCCAAACTGAAAGAGTTAATCAAGTACTAGAACAGTTCCTAAGATGTTACATTAATTACCTACAGATAATTGGGCCGAATTTTTAGTTTTTGCCAAACACTGTTACGATAAAGTCCACGCATCAATAGGTGCTTCCCCTTTCATGGCAGCTCAAGGATATAAAGGCACAGCAATGCCCTTTACCCGGACCCCAGAAATTAAGCAACCAGGTGACTTGGGGGAATGGTGGACTAACAAAACAATGGGACATAATTAAAAAGACTCTTGAAAAAGCCAAAGAGGAGTACAAAAAATATGCTGATAAAGAGATCAACTATTTGGGAGTTACAGGTGTGAGACTATGTATACATCTTTACTAAACACTTAAGGGGAGAGCAGCCGAGCAAGAAGCTAGGCTGGAGCTTCTTGAGCCCATTTCAGATCACAAGGATCATAAATGAAATAACAGTAGAGGTAAAACTACCCAAGAACTTAAAGAATATCCTCCCAGTTTTCCATTTCAGCCTCCTGAAGAAAGCTCCCCCTCCCGACAAATGGCATCCTGACTGCGGATGCCAGTGGCACTGAGTGCCATTTTACTCTGAGCCTTCTGGCTTGTGCTGTTAATCTCTGAGGAGGTTTATTAGGAAAATGAATGCTTTATTGTCCCTTCCATCACTCTTCCCATCCCTTTGCAGGGCCTGAAGACTTTTGTTGATGAAATCCTCTCCTTCTTTGATCTCTTTTTTATTAAATAGATTTTATTGGATGAGGTGATATAAAATAGTTGGTTAATACATACAACTTATCCAAATTAAACCTTTCTAAATATATAACCCCACCCCACCCCCTCCCCCTTTTCTCTATTGACTTCCAACAACACTCGAACTCCCCGTTTATTCATAGAGATTATTATTTCACTATAATACAATTATATTATGTTACCCATGGTAGAGATCTTATATATATTCCCTTCGTTAAAATCTTACTTAATAAAATTTAAAATCCCTCCAAAGACCACAATTGTCCTTTAACATCGCATTTCTTTTCCAAATATTTCTTAAACTTCTTCCAGTCTTCCAGAAAAATTTCTGGATCTTGCTCTTTCAGATTTCTAGTTAATTTGTCCATTTTGGCCATGTACAACAGCTTCCTTGTTCATTCTTCAATATTCGGTACTTCTTCTTTTTTCCAATATTGAGCATATAAAATTCTTGCTGCTACTATCATATAATACAACAATATCTTATCATTTCTATTAACATCTTCTAAATGTAAAGATAGTAATAACATTTCTGGATTTTTAGCAACATTATATTGTAATATCAAAGACATCTCAGCACATATTCTAGACCAGAAGTCTCTAGCCCTTTGGCAAGTCCACCACATATGAAACAGAGAACCTTCATGCTCCTTACATTTCCAACACTTATTCGATAACTGTTTGTTAGCTATGGCTAATTTTTTCGGTGTTAAGTACCATCTATACAGCATTTTATAACCGTTCTCTTTAATACTGGTACAAGTTGATATTTTTAAGGTATTTTTCCATAGTTGTTCCCATGCTTCCATTGCTATTTCCTTATCACAATTTATGGCCCACTTTACCATTTGCACCTTGACTGTTTCCTCTTCTGTAAACCACTTCAATAACAACTTATACATTTTAGATATTGCTTTACTATTATCCCCCAATAATAGTTCCTCTAGTTCTGAATTTTTATTCTAAAACCATTCTTTCTATGTACTGAATCAAATAAATCTTTAATTTGTCTATATTGTAACCAACCATATTTAAATGGCAACTCCTCATTTCACTTAAGTCTCAACCCATCATTTTCTAATACTGTTAATTCTTTGAGGGTAAGCCATTCCTTTCCCTGATATTCCATATTTGGGTTGATTATTTCAGCTGGAACAATCCAAAGTGGTTTCTTTAGCTCTATAAATTTCTTGTACTTGAGCCAGGTTGACAGTAGATTTCTTCTCAGGTAGTGGTGCTGAAACATTGCATCCATATTATGCTTCCCGTACCACATATATGCGTGCCATCCAAATAGTTTATTATGTCCTTCCAATGTTAATAACTTATGATTGGTCAAAGACACCCATTCTTTTAGCCACACCAAACATATTGCTTCATGATAAAGTCTTAGATTAGGTAACTGCATTCCTCCTTTCCTTAGCATCACAAAGAACTTTCATCTTGACTCTTGGTTCCTTTCCTGCCCAGACAAATTCTGATATCTTCCTCTGCCATTTTTCAAATTGTTTCTTATCTTTCACAATTGGAATTGTTTGCATTAAAAACATCACTCTGGGCAGTACATTCATTTTAATTGTGGCAATTCGACCTAACCACGACAAATTTAATTTATTCCATTTTATCATGTCTCTTTCAATTTGAGTCCAGAGCTTTTCATAGTTATTCTTAAACAAGTCTATATTCTTATCCCCAAATATTTAGTTCTGTGTACCACTTCGCAGTTTGTTAATTCACTTAATTCTTGTTGTTTCTTCTTAGTCATATTTTGAGTTATTATTTTTGACTTATTTTTGTTTATGTAGAAACCCGCCAAATCTCGAAACTCCTTTATTTTGTACAGCAGTCTTGGCAAGGTTTGTAGAGGGTCTTCCACTATAAACATCACATCGTCTGCAAATGCTCTCAATTTGTAGGAGGATCCTTTTATTTTTATTCCTTTTATACTATCATCTTCTCTAATCCTCCTCAATAATACTTCTAAGCATCACAAACAAAAGCGGCGATAGTGGACATCCTTGTCTGGTTCCTTTCCTTATTTCCAACTTCTCTGTCAGGTCGTCATTAACACATATTGTTGCCCTTTGTAAGTTATAAATTGTTTTCACTGCTTGTATAAATTCATTACCTAGATCCATCTTCTCCATAGTTACGAACATAAAATCCCAGTTCAAATTGTCAAAGGCCTTCTCTGCATCCGCAAAAAAAAGGCCAACTTCCTTATCAGGTCGCTTATCATAGTATTTAATAGCATTTATCACTACTCTCAAATTGTCTTTTAACTGCCTGTTTGGTAAAAATCCGGCCTGATCTTCATCTGTAAAGTCCATTAACCATATTTTGAGCCTATCCGCCAGTATTCTTGCCATTATTTTGTAGTCATTGTTTATAAGTGATATGGGTCTATAATTTTTCAACTCTGTCAAATCTTGGCTTTCTTTTGGGATCAGTGCAATACTAGCTTCATTCCATGTATCTGGGAGACCCTTTCCTTGAAGCATATCGTTCATTACATTTTTTAAAATCGGTACTAGGTCCTCCTTCATTATAAAATTTAGCTGTGATCCCATCAGGTCCTGGTGCTTTCCCTATCTTAGCCACTTCAATTGCCTGTATGACTTCTTCTTCTGTTATTGGAGCATTCAGTCTCTGTTTCATCTCTTCTGGTAGCTTTGGTAAGTGGGGATTCCTTAAATACCCATCTATCTCTTGTACATTCACAGATTTCTTTTGGAATAATTTAGCATAGTATTTAAAGAACGCACGCTTAATTAGTTGATGATCTTTCAATTCTTTACCTTCCTCCATTATTGTATTAATAATTTTCATTTCCTTCCTTTTTTTCAGTTGCCAGGCTAAATACTTTCCTGGTTTATTTGCTCCTTCAAATGACTTCTGCTTTAATGTCTTTAACTTCCATTATAGCTCTTTATTACTAATGGCTGTTATTTGATCCTGCAATATTTTAATTTCCTGTATAATCGACTTTTTTCCTGGTCTTTTCTTCAATTGTTGTTCTTTTTTATATATTTTTTCTTGAATTTCTTGCCATTTCTCCTGCTTTCTTTTCTTATCCTTACTGTTAAGTAAGGTTAAATTTCCTCTCATTACAGCATTATAGGTATCCCATACCATCTGTGTAGAGACTTCATTGTTGTTATTTGTTATAAAATATTGCTTAGTTTCTTCTTTCAAATACTTCAAATTTTCCTGATATTGTAATAAATCCTCATTTATTCTCCATCTAAATTTTCTTCGACCCATTGTCCATTTCCATAACATTGGATTGTGGTCTGCGCTCACCTTCGGTAAGATTTCCACTTTTTTTGTCAATAGAGTCAAATCTTTTGTTGCCCAAATCATATCAATACGTGAAAAAGATAAGTGCCTTGCGGAGTAGTATGTAAATTCAGTACTTTTCGGATTTTCTTTTCTCCGTACGTCTTCCAAATGTTCTTGTTGAACTAGTTCAAAAAAAGTTTTTGGTAGCTTCCCTGATTTTTTAACGGTTGTTTTTGATTTCTTGTCTAATTGCAAGTCCACCACACCATTGAAGTCTCCAACCAATATCATCTGATCAAATACATCCTGATCTAAGTTATTCAATAAATCTTTAAAAAAATGGTCTTTTGCTCCATTTGGCGCATAGAGAGCTATTACCAATATTTTTTTCGCATTTATATTTATTTCCACAGCCATATATCTTCCATCTTGATCCTGAAAAATTAATTTTGATTCTACAGCCTCCTTTACATAAATCACTACTCCTTTCTTCTTTTGTTTAGATGCTGATATATATTCTTTCCCCAATTGTTTGTTTTTTAAATATTTTATATCTTATCTTTAATATGTGTCTCTTGTAGACATACTATATTACAATTTTGCTTCGTTAGCCAATGAAAAATTGTCTCTCTCTTTTGAGGTGAGTTTAGTCCATTCACATTCCACAATATTAATTTGTACTCCATATTTTAGATTTTTAATAGTCCAGGAAAGTCCTCTGCATTTTCCTGTAAATTTTTTTCCTTTTGCTCCTTTGTTTTGATGATAATTCTCAAGGCTTTGTAATAGAAGCTTAGACCTTCTGGAATTTCCCATCTATATCTGATGTCTTTGTCTCTTAGTTTCTGGGTCAATTCCCTATATTTTTTTCCGCTCTTGGAGAATCCATTTTGGGACTTCTTTCATTATCTTAATTCTGCTCTCCTCCTTTATTAAAGGTTTTTCAAAATGCCTCTTAAGTATCTCTTCCTGCATTCTCTTTGTCACTAATTGCACAATAATATCTCTTGGTAGCTTTCTCTGTTGTGCAAACTCCGAATTGATTCTGTACACCAAATCCATATTTGCTGTTATTTCATCCTTCTCTTTCCCTAAAAATTCTGCCAATATCTCTGTCGTTTGTTCTTGTGTGGTTTGAGTCTCAGATTCCTGAATGCCATGAAATCTTAACTGCTTTTCCGTCACCTTACACTCCATCATTGCCACTCTTGTCTGAATCACTTGATTTTCATGTTTCAGTTCTACTTTTATGTCATTTCTCTTTTGTTCCAACTGCTCCACTTTTTTAGTTGTTACTCGCAAATCTTCCTTTACTCCCTCTATCTTTTTTGCCAGTGCAGCTACATTGGCTTGAATAACATCTCTCATCTCTTTAAAATCCTTTGCCAACATTTCTTGCATCTTCTGTAACAACTCTTTGTGATTCTCTGCCACTTTTTTTTCCAGTCCTTTGATCACAGCATCCACCAAAATTTGCCATTCCTTATCTGCTCCTTTTTTCCCAGCCATCGTGGGGCTCAGTTTCGAGCCTCCCCATGTGTCTGCTCTTTTCTTCATATCCATGTTGAATCATTTAAACCTTGCCTTTTCTTAAAATTTCTTAAAGAAAAGGAAAAGAAAGCTTTTTTAAAATTCAAAATGTCGGGTGTTTTTTCTCTATGGTACCATTGCAATGTCTCTATGATTTCTGGTTTAACTTCGTACCTTACTTAAGATGGCGCACTTCCTGTTCCTGTTGCCTTCGTTGCCTCCCAGTGGTATACTTATTTTGCTTCCTTTTTCCGTCAATCCTCTTCCCTTTCGCTTTGCTGTCGTTGCTAGGAATCCAGTTGTCTGCTCTGCTGTTAACTTCCCATATCGCGATGTTTCTCCAGTCCCCCCTCCGCTTTCTCATTCTGGTTATCTCAGTTCTAACCGCAGTAAGTATAAACGATGTTTTTTTCAAATTTTTAGTCCTTATTTACTTCCCCAGCGTCATCAATTTTACTCTGCTTCTATTACTAAACATCTCTTCTTTTATATTCTGTCCATTACTTTATTTTCCCTTGGTCTTTTTACTGCCGTTCCATTTTTTAAAGTCCGATAATGATCTTTACGATGTATTGTCGAAGGCTTTCACGGCCGGAGAACGATGGTTGTTGTGGGTTTTCCGGGCTGTATTGCCATGGTCTTGGCATTGTAGTTCCTGATGTTTCACCAGCAGCTGTGGCTGGCATCTTCAGAGGTGTAGCACCAAAAGACAGAGATCTCTCAGTGTCACAGTGTGGACCACCCCCGACAGAAAAGAGGCATAATGAAAACATTAGTGGATCGTGAAAGACGGATATGTGAACTGCACTTTCTCAATGAGGAAATTAATCATCTAAACCACGCACTTCAGGCAAATGGCTACTCCAGAAATGAAATCCGAAGAGCAATCAAACCCAGGATGAATCAAACAACCAAGGAAAAACAGTCTCCTACAGGAAAAGTGTTTTTGCCATATATCAAAGGAATTACTGATCAGATGGGAAAGCTTATGAAAAAGCATAACCTTCAAGCAGTATTCAGACCCACCCGAAAAATACAACAGATGCTACGATCAGCAAAAGACAGTAGAGACTCCCTCACCTCTGCAGGAGTATACCGTATACCCTGCAGCTGTGGACAAGTTTACATCGGGACCACAAAGCGTAGCATCCAGACAAGAAAAAAAGAACATGAAAGACACTGCAGACTTGGACAACCTGAAAAATCAGCAGTGGCTGAACATAGCCTAACTCAAACAGGGCACCGTATCTTATTCCAGGACACCAAAATACTGGACAACACTTCCAACTACTTTGTCAGACTGCACAGGGAAGCCATTGAAATTCACAAGCATAAGCAAAACTTCAACAGGAAAGAAGAAACCTTAAGAATGAACAGAGCATGGTTTCCAGTTCTGAAAAACACCAGGCCAACAAAACACTCCACACCCGACAATAGCCCTGCAGAGAAGATTAGCACATCAAGCACCAATCCATATGCAAAAGAACCTCCTCAGGTTACAGTGAAGCCTCCCGCCATTAGCATTCCACACCCTGGGAAACTCTTACAGAATGACTCAGCTCAACCCCACCCCTCCTGAGTAGATACAAATGACCTACATCTTTTCCACACTGTGACACTGAGAGATCTCTGTCTTTTGGTGCTACACCTCTGAAGATGCCAGCCACAGCTGCTGGCGAAACGTCAGGAACTACAATGCCAAGACCACGGCAATACAGCCCGGAAAACCCCCAACAACCATCAAAACACTCTATACTCAACAATAGCCCTGCGGAGAAGATTAGCACATCAAGCACCAATCCATATGCTAAAGAACCTCCTCAGGACACAGTGAAGCCTCCTGCCATTAGCATTCCACACCCTGGGAAACTCTTACAGGATGACTCAGCTCAACCCCACCCCTCCTGAGTAGATACAAATGACCTGCCAACATCTTTTCCACACTGTGACACTGAGAGATCTCTGTCTTTTGGTGCTACACCTCTGAAGATGCCAGCCACAGCTGCTGGCGAAACGTCAGGAACTACAATACCAAGACCACGGCATACAGCCCGGAAAACCCACAACAACCAATGATCTTTACCTTTGCCGATTCTGCAGGTTGTCTGTGTTGTTTCCTTTGCTTATTCTTTGGTAAAAGCTGTTGCTGAAGCTTGGTTCTGACGATCTTATGCCAATTTAATGACTCCTGAGGCACTGCAGAGATAGAAGCTCACCCTTCTCCGAGGGGACCTCAAGGTAGTGGTGGGAGTGCTTGATTCAGAACCCCCTCCCTCACCAAGATCACATGCTCTCTGGGGTGCGTAGCATTCGAGCCCAACTTCTCCCTGAAGTTGGGGTGGAAACAGGCGTTGGAGTGCCTCGCTTTCCAAGAAAAACAGTGTCTCGGACAGCCCAAGTCTTAGGCTGCTTCAGACGGCCATGAATCCAAACTGGAAGTCTCCTTCTTTGATCTCTTGAAGGGTAGCAATCTGTTCCTCCAGGTTCTTCACTTTTTCTTCTAGTAACACTATCAAGCTTGTACTTATGACAAATAAAGTCGTTCTTGTCCCCAGGGTGGAAGACAAACATAGTACACCCCTGGCAAGTAACTGGAAATGGCCCTTCAGTAGCCATCATCTTCCTCCAAAAAAGATGACTGCTTATAACTGCCATACAAAAGTCACCCCCCTGAAATCTGTTTTCTGTGAGGAACCCTGGCCATTACATAGTTCTCCTTTCACTTGCTTCATATTGTATCAGGGAGCTTAACAGTGCAATCCTAAGAAGAGTTACTCCAGGCTAAGCCCATTGATTACACTGTAAATGTATTTAAATAGACCAGGTTAGCATAGACAGATAAAGGGCAGGAGTCATGCATCAAGTGGGGTGAGCCACCTTACACTGCCACCACTCTGGGATTTAGGGTCCCTTGGGAAGGCCCAGAGTACCCTCCCAACCCTTCTGACCTCCGTAGCTTGGCCAATAGACAGGCATGAGGACCCAGCAGTGTAACAACAAACAAAAAGGATTTATTTACAAGGAAGTCAGTTAATATCAAACAAACAAACAAGCAGGGTGCATTAGCAACAATAGATGGGTGAAAGCAAAATAAACAAATGGCCCTAGCACGACTGAACTCACTGTCCCTCTGTCTTCCAGGCCTGTCTTCTCACCCTACCTGGATGAGGGCCTCTCTCCCCAGCAGAAACCTCGTCTGGCCTGCTCCCTGGGAGAAAGAACCCAGGCTTTTTTCCTCCCAGACTTATATAGCACTAGCCCCGTGTTCTGATTGGCCCAAAAGGGTGCCCAAATGGCCCAGGGGCTCCTGGGAATTGTAGGCAGGCATATTCCCACTGCTAACAGGCTTCTGAGGCCTTGCTAGATCTTTCTGGCACAGCCAGATCATGACAGCAGGTTTGAAGCCACCAGTAGCAACAGCCAAGTTTGTAACAGGATGGACTCCAAGTTTTGGCAGGCTATTTGCTGGCAGCAAGTTACACTAGAATTAAGATTATTTAAAAACCAGTAAGTAAACAGTAAGCATAATTAGAGATGTCAGAAATCATGATTGTTTAATCAGAAACGTTCTCTTTTCTATCTCTTGCAACATGTTCAGAGTCGCAGCTTCTTTAAAGGTTCCTGCATACACTGACCGAGGGAACTTTCTTGCCAAGTGGAAATGCCTCACTCACTGCTTTCAAACATTTTTGAATTCCAGCAAGGCAGCAGGAGAGGGAGCGTCCAACTCAAATGGCCATTAGGAACCACACAGAAGAGAACTAGGTTCTCTTCTGCCTATTGGGGCTGGAGGTTATGTTGGGAGATAGGGGAGGGATAGATCTAGTGGACCCCTCCCTACCATTTCCCTCATAATTTGAGCACTTGGTTCTTCTTCATAGGGAAATCACAGCATATGATTCCCTTGTTCATCTCAAACCTGATTTGGAGAATAGGGTTGCAAACCTCAAGTGGTGCTTGAAGATCTCTCATAATTGCAACTGATCTCCAGACTACAGAGATCTGGATGGCATTATAGCCTGCTGAGCTTCCTCCTCACATCTGGAAACAATATGACACTGAGGCCTATATGGAATGTCAAGTGCAACTCTTCCTTTCCCTACAAGGCTGCCAACACACTTTACTAAATTCTATCCTGTACTTTCAACAGTAGCTTGATATGCAGATGTTAGAAGATGATTATGGTCACCTGCATGTTGATTCTAGCATACCATGTTGTTGTTAAAAGCACAGGAGTACAGCAGATATTTTTCCCCAGTCAGCAGGCAATCTTAGTTCCCCCATTTCTTCTCCGCAGAATGTTTTTTACAACTACATGAGACTAGGCTTGCCAGCCTCCAGGTAGTGGCTGGAGATCTCCCAGAATTACAACTGGTCTCCAGGCCACAGAGATCAGTTCACCTGGAGAAAATGGGTACTTTGGGGGGTAGACGCTATGGAACTATGCCATGCCAAGGTCCTTTTCCTCCCCAAATTCCACTTTCTCCAGGTTTCTCCAGCTTTCACCTCCCAGATCTCCAGGAATTTCCCAACTTGGAGCTGACAACCCTACATGAGACCCTTCTCTCAGCCTGACTCTGTGTATTGGAATGATAGAAATAAAATATGGATACTGGTTATTTTTATATATGTGTTAATATCCCCCCTTTCTTTCTGGCTCAAGGCTGCTTAGAAATTGCAATTTAAAACATACTGAATAAAATAAAACAGTTGTATGGAATGTTAAGTCCTTCCCCACTCATACACTTGTTCTTTATATAAAGACAGAAATAATAACTGGTCATTCTTTTAAAAGGTTGTTGGGTCTTGGTTCTTTGCATTCCCTTACAAGTGCTTTAGAAAAGATAATTACACAATTACTGTTCATACAATTATAATTTATCTGCAGCTACACTGCTGAATTGTTCATTTTTTAAAAAATATAAAATTAACTATTGAAGTAAATGAAGGTCACTGAAGTATTTAAAAACATGGGAATGTATATGTGAACAAAAAAAGACATTACATACTGTGTATCTCCTCTGAAATCCTCTTGCTAGAAGTCAATTTCTATTTACCATTGAAAAGATTTATTTCCCTTAACAATTGTAGGGCAAATATAATCCCAGGTAAGTTTACAGAATTGGCTTCCCTTTTATTTTGACCACAAGAAACATGGTAAAGTATCAAAAATCCTTGAGTCACAAAAAGACTGATATAATTAGCTACTTTTTTTTCTATCTGGCAAGTGTCAAATTAGTTCCATTAAACTCTGCCCTAAGACATTTGGCACAAAATATACAACAGTGTTTAAAAACCATGTAGGGATTTTCTTACTTTTATAATGTTTGTGTAGCCTATCCTCTGGCATGAAACCAAATGAATATCACAAAGTATATGGCTCTGCCTGGCCTCATATACACAGCCATATTTTAAACAATAGTGTTAACTCCTTTTGGGGTTGTTTATCTAGCTAACAACTACAGCAATTATATATAGCTACTGTGGTAAGTAAAAGCATGAGAGAGCATTTTCTTAACTAAAGATGTTTGAGTATTTATCATAAACATGATCCATAATGCCAAGTGTTAGAGCACAATCTAGGATACCCAGGTTCGAATCCCAACACTGAGTGATTCCACACACGTTGGATAATGCACTTTCAATGCACTTTATCAATTGTTTGAGGTGGATTTTTTGTTCCGCACACAAAAAAATCTATTCCAAATGGTCTATAAAGAGGATTGGAAGTGCATTATTGGAAGTGCAGATACAGATGGGAGTTACCGGAAGGACTAAGCTTTTATTTTAATGGGCTAAGAGTTATAATCAAGACAAGAGAACAGATGGAAAAGTTTTTTGAAGAAAATCTAGAGGACTTTCCCAGATCATTAAGAATGTAACACAATGGAGTACAAACTACTATCGTGGAATGTAAGTGGATTAAATTCATCCCAAAAGAGAAAAGCAATTTTTCACTGGCTAAAGAAACAAAATTGTAATATAATTTGTCTACAAGAAACACATATTAAGGATCAAGATATCAAATATTTGAAAAATAAACAATTAGGAAAAGAATATGCAGCATCGTCAAAACAAAAGAAAAAAGGAGTAGTGATGTATATCAAAGAAGATATAGACTCTAAATTAATTTTTCAAGATCAGAATGGAAGGTATCTGGCTGTGGAAATTAATGTAAATGCAAAAAAACCCACTGATAATAGGTTTATATGCACCCAATGGCGCAAAAGACCAGTTTTACAGAGAAATAATAGAGAAATTGGATCAAGACTCATATGACCAGATGATAATGGCTAGAGACTTTAATGGTGTGGTGGATTTACAAATGGACAGGAAGTTAAAGGGAGGCAAGCAGAAATCTGGAAAATTACCGAAAGTATTTTTTGAATTAGTACAGCAAGAAAAGTTGGAGGATGTGTGGAGAAGAGAAAATCCTAAAGGTAAAGACTTTACATACTACTCTGTGAGGCATTCATCTTTTTCAAGAATAGATATGATTTGGACATTGAAAGAACTAGCTTTATGGACAAAAAAGTGGAAATTTTGCCAAGGGTGAGTTCAGACCATAACCCAATATTATGGGAAACTATAATGGGCCGGAAAAAATTACAATGGTGAATAAATGAAGATTTATTGCAAAATCAGGAAAATATAAAACATTTAAAGGAAGAGACCAAGCAATTTTTTTCGAATAAGTAATAACAATGAAGTTTCAACCCAGATGGTATGGGATACATACAAGGCAGTAATAAGAGGAAATTTAATTTCATTAAATAACAAGGATAAGAAAAGAAAGCAAGAGAAGTGGCAAGAGATACAGGAGAAACTATATAAAAAAGAACAGGAGTTAAAGAAAAAACCAGGGAAAAAATCAATAAGACAAGAGATCAAAATACTGCAGGAACAAGTAAGAGCCATTAGTAACAAAGAACTAGAATGGAAATTAAAGACACTTCAGCAGAAATCATTTGAAGGAGCAAACAAACCAGGAAAGTACCTAGCCTGGCAACTGAAAAAGAAAAAAGGGAAGATTTTTTTTAAAGAGAAGAAAATTATTAATAGGATAATGGAAGGAAAGGAATTGAAAGACCAGCAAACAATTAAGCGTGCCTTTTACAAATATTATGCGAAATTATTTCAAAAGAAAGCAGTAAACTTGGAAGAAATAGACCAATATATACAAAAAACAGATTTACCAAGGATATCAGAAATATCAAAAATGAAGCAGAGACTGAATGCTCCAGTAACAGAGGGAGAAATTATACAAGCAATAGAAGCAGCAAAGATTGGAAAAGCACCAGGTCTGGACGGAATCACAGCTAAATTCTACAAAGTAATGAAGGAAGACCTTGTACCAATATTAAAAAATATAATGAATGATACACTTCAAGGAAAAGGACTTCCAGATACATGGAATGAAGCGAGCATCGCTCTGATCCCGAAAGAATCACAAGATTTGACAGATGTGAAAAATTATAGACCAATTTCGCTTATAAATAATGACTATAAAATATTGGCAAGAATATTAGCAGACAGACTTAAAATATGGCTAATGGACTTTATAGGCTGGATTCCTACCAAACAGACAACTAAAAGACAACTTGAGAGTGGTTATAAATGCCACTGAATATTTTGACAAGCGACCAGATAAAGAAGTTGGCTTTTTCTTTGCAGATGCAGAGAAGGCCTTTGACAACTTGAACTGGGACTTTATGTTTGCATCAATGGAAAAGATGGATTTAGGTAAAGAATTTATAGAAGCAGTAAAAACAATATATAAGGAACAAAGAGCAACAATCTGTGTCAATGACGACCTGACGGAGAAGTTTGAAATAAGGAAAGGTACAAGACAAGGATGTCCACTATCACCATTGTTATTTGTTATGGTCTTAGAAATATTACTAAGGCAGATTAGAGAAGATGGCAACATAAAAGGAATAAAAATAAAGGGATCTTCATATAAGTTGAGAGCTTTTGCAGATGATGTGATGTTTATAATAGAAGATCCACTACAAACTTTGCCAAGACTACTGCTTAAAATTAAGCAATTTGGAGATTTGGCAGGCTTTTTTATACATAAAAAGAAGTCAAAAATAATAACTAAGAATATGACCAAGAAGAAGCAACAGGAACTGTGTGAATTAACAAATTGTGAAGTGGTACACAAGACTAAATATTTGGGAATAGAGCTGACAGCTAAAAATATTGATCTATTCAAGAATAATTATGAAAAGCTCTGGACACAAATTGAAAGAGATATGATAAAATGGAATAAATTAATGTATTGTTGAAGGCTTTCACGGCTGGAGAACGATGGTTGTTGTGGGTTTTCCGGGCTGTATAAATTAAACTTATCATGGTTTGGTCAGATTGCTACAGTTAAAATGAATGTGTTGCCTAGAATTATGTTCCTAATGCAAACAATACCAATCATAAAAGACAAAAAACAATTTGAAAAATGGCAGAAGAAAATATCGGAATTTGTGTGGGCAGGGAAGAAACCAAGAGTAAAGATGAAAGTACTTTGTGATGCTAAGGAAAGAGGTGGAATGCCTGATCTTCGACTTTACCATGAGGCGATATGTCTAGTCTGGTTAAAAGAATGGGTGTCTTTAGCCAATCATACATTGTTAACTTTGGAAGGCTATAACAAACTTTTTGGATGGCATGCGTATATGTGGTACGATAAGTACAAAATGGATGCAATGTTTCAGCACCACTATCTGAGAAGAAACTTATTGTTGACTTGGCTAAAGTATAAAAAATTTATAGTTCAGAAGAAACCACTGTGGCTTATACCAGCTGAGGTGATCAACCCAAACCTAGAATATAAAGGAAAAGAATGGCTTACCCTCGAGGACTTAACAGACGTAGTAGATAAGGAGGTAAAACTCAAACCAAATGAGGAGTTGCCATTTAAATATGGTTGGTTACAATACAGACAAATTAAAGACCTATTTGATACAGATCAAAGGAAGACAGGTTTTAGAATTAAGAATTCAGAATTTGAGGAACTTTTGTTAGGAGATAGTAATAAAGCAATTTCTAAAATGTATAAATTGTTATTGAAATGGTTCACAGAAGATGAAACAGTCAAGGTACAAATGGTAAAGTGGGCAATAAACTGTAACAATGAAATAACAATGGAAGTGTGGGAACAATTGTGGAAAAATACATTAAAAATATCAACATGTACCAGTATTAGAGACTAGGGATGTGTGTTTCGGCTTTCTGAATGCCGAAAGAAAGCTGAAACAAAAGTGTTTCGGCTTCTTTTGGGTTAGCCGAAACGTTTCAAAGAAAGCCGAAATGTTTCGGCTAGCTGAAAGAAAAAAAGCCGAAACGTTTCAGCTTCTTTCGGCTTTCTTTCGGCTTTTCAATGGGAAAATGCCTCCGTCTTCCCGGACGTCTGGGGGAGGCATTTTCCCACCGAATCAGCCCAAAATTGGTGGGGACCTTCCTCTAACCCCTCTCTAAAAAACCCCCAAGTTTCAGACCGATTGGACTTTGGGGGGCCATGTTATGGCCACCCAAAGCAGGTCCCCCTATCCTCCCATAAGAAAGCGAAGGAGCAACATATTGTTAGCATGCTGCTGCTCATCTTCTTCATTATTTCCTATGGGGAAAAAATGAAGAAGCAGGCTTCCTTTGCCAGGGGTGGCATTTTGCATGCAAAATGCCCCCCAGCCCTCAGGGGCCCTTCTCCCACCCTTCCTCCCACCCCCCCACCAAGGCTCAGACTGCTCCCACTTGGGGGGGCCATTTCATGGCCTCCCTAAGTAGGTGCTCTGCTCTCATCTCTACCACTGACAGCTGGGGGAGGCTTGTCTTGCCAGGGGTGGCATTTTGCATGCAAAATGCCCCACAGCCCTCAGGGGCCCTTCTCCCACCCCTCCTCCCACCCCCCACCAAGGCTCAGCCTGCTCCCACTTGGGGGGCCATTTCATGGCCTCCCCAAGTAGGTCCTCTCAGCCCCTAAAGTCCACCCCTTACAGCCCCACACAAACCCAATTCCCCCCCAGCTGCCACACACAGACCCAAATCCCCACATTAGCCTCTCACAGACCCAAATCTACCCCCACCTGCCCCACACCCATAACCCCAGGAACAGGCTGGCAAAGGCCAGCCCTCTCCCTTTGTTCCCTATGCTGGGAACTTCTAAACTCTCTTTCCCTGGGCAATTCTGCACAGCCCAGGGGTGCCACAATGGTGGGCACACTTCTGAGTGCCAGCTGGTCCCTGTGAAAGAGCACCTGAACCACAGACACCCTCCCTCAAATTCCCCCACCACCTACAGAGATGGCTGGCCAGCCAGCCCCATTGTTCCCTATGATGGGAACCAACTGAACAACAAAGAATAAAACATGAACAACACAAAATAAAGTTTTTTAAAAATTATTTTCTCCCTTTCAAAGTTCAAGTAGGCAAAGCATTATGACACATTACACCAGCAGTCCCCCACACAGAAAATTCCTGTCAAAAACACTTTATTTCTTGAACAGCTTTAGGTTACACAGCAAGGGGGCACACCAAAGGGCATGGCAGCAGTATCTTACACAAAAATAACACAACTCACTTAACATCAGAGAATCACAAAAGCACAATTCCTGTCAAAAACACTTTATTTCTTGAACAGCATTAGGATACACAGCAGGGGGGCGCACCAAAGGGCATGATAGAAGTGTACTACACAAAATAATACAACCCACTTCACCGTTTTTGACAGCAGTTCTGTTTGTGTGATTCTCTGATGTGAAGTGAGTTGTGTTATTTTTATGTAGTACACTGCTTTCATGCCCTGTTGTGCCTTCCTACTGTGTAACCTAAAGCAGTTAAGGAAATAAAGTGCTTTTGACAGCAATATTTTGGGGTGATTCTCTGATGTTAAGTGAGTTGTGTTATTTTTGTTTAAGATACTGCTGCAATGCCCTTTGGTGTGCCCCCCTGCTGTGTATCCTAAAGCTGTTCAAGAAATAAAGTGTTTTTGACAGGAATTGTGCTTTTGTGATTCTCTGATGTTAAGTGAGTTGTGTTATTTTTGTGTAAGATACTGCTGCCATGCCCTTTGGTGTGCCCCCCTGCTGTGTAACCTAAAGCTGTTCAAGAAATAAAGTGTTTTTGACAGGAATCGTGTTTTGTGATTCTCTGATGTTAAGTGAGTTGTGTTAATTTTTCTGTGTGGGGGACTGCTGGTGTAATGTGTCATAATGCTTTGCCTACTTGTACTTTGAAAGGGAGAAAATAATTTTTAAAAAACTTTATTTTGTGTTGTTCGTGTTTTATTCTTTGTTGTGCAGTTGGTTCCCATCATAGGGAACAATGGGGCTGGCTGGCCAGCCATCTCTGTAGGTGGTGGGGGAATTTGAGGGAGGGTGTCTGTGGTTCAGGTGCTCTTTCACAGGGACCAGCTGGCACTCAGAAGTGTGCCCACCATTGTGGCACCCCTGGGCTGTGCAGAATTGCCCAGGGAAAGAGAGTTTAGAAGTTCCCAGCATAGGGAACAAAGGGAGAGGGCTGGCCTTTGCCAGCCTGTTCTTGGGGTTATGGGTGTGGGGCAGGTGGGGGTGGATTTGGGTCTGTGAGGGGCTAATGTAGGGATTTGGGTCTGTGTGTGGCAGCTGGGGGGGAATTGGGTTTGTGTGGGGCTGTAAGGGGTGGACTTTAGGGGCTGAGAGGACCTACTTGGGGAGGCCATGAAATGGCCCCCCAAGTGGGAGCAGGCTGAGCCTTGGTGGGGGGTGGGAGGAGGGGTGGGAGAAGGGCCCCTGAGGGCTGTGGGGCATTTTGCATGCAAAATGCCACCCCTGGCAAGACAAGCCTCCCCCAGCTGTCAGTGGTAGAGATGAGAGCAGAGCACCTACTTGGGGAGGCCATGAAATGGCCCCCCCAAGTGGGAGCAGGCTGAGCCTTGGTGGGGGGTGGGAGGAAGGGTGGGAGAAGGGCCCCTGAGGGCTGGGGGGCATTTTGCATGCAAAATGCCACCCCTGGCAAAGGAAGCCTGCTTCTTCATTTTTTCCCCATAGGAAATAATGAAGAAGATGAGCAGCAGCATGCTAACAATATGTTGCTCCTTCGCTTTCTTATGGGAGGATAGGGAGACCTGCTTTGGGTGGCCATAACATGGCCCCCCAAAGTCCAATCGGTCTGAAACTTGGGGGGTTTTTTAGAGAGGGGTTAGAGGAAGGTCCCCACCAATTTTGGGCTGATTCGGTGGGAAAATGCCACCCCCAGACGTCCGGGAAGATGGAGGCATTTTCCCATTGAAAAAGCCGAAAGCTGAAAGCCGAAAGAAAGCCGAAACAAAGCCGAAAGCTGAAAGCCGAAACGGCTGGCCGTTTCGGCTTTCGGCTTATTCGAAAGAGATTCTTCTTTCGGCTTTCGGCTTTAGCCGAAATTTTTTGGCTTGCACACCCCTATTAGAGACAATGGCTATAAAATTTTATATAGATGTTATTTAACACCGAAAAATTTAGCCATAGCTAATAAGCAGCTATCTAATAAGTGTTGGAAATGTAAGGAGCATGAAGGTTCTCTATTTCATATGTGGTGGACTTGCTGTAAGGCTAGAGACTTTTGGACTAAAATATGTGCTGAGATGTCTTTGATACTCCAGTATAATGTTGTTAAAAATCCAGAAATGCTGTTACTATCTTTGCACTTAGAAGATGTTAATAGAAAGGATAAGACATTGTTATATTATATGATAACAGCAGCAAGAATATTATATGCTCAATACTGGAAGAAAGAAGAAATACCTGAAATTGAAGAATGGACAAACAAATTGTTGTACATGGCTGAAATGGACAAACTAACAACAAAACTTGAAGGATCAAGAACCAAAAACATTTTTGGAAGATTGGAAAAAGTTGAAAAAATATATGGAAAAGAAATGGGATGTTAAGGGACAATTATGGTCTTTTGAAGGGTTTTAATGATACTAAGTAAGATAAGATATAGTTAAGATCTTTACTAATAACAAGATAAGAACAACTATAACATAGAAATAATGTGATATTAATAGCGGGGGGTTCGAGTGCTGTTGGAAGTCAACATCGAAAAGGGGGAGGGGAGGGGGAATATACTTGTGGGAATTGAAATGGATTGTATTTGTGTTTTAATCTGACTATATATTGACCCATCCAATAAAAATTTATTAATTAAAAGGAAAAAAGGAAGTGCATTATCCAATGTGTGCGGAATCACTCTCTGTCATGGAAATTTGCTTGGAGACCTTGGGTCAGTCATACACTCTCAGCTTAAGCTACCTCACAGGGTTTTTGTGAATATAAGATGGGGGTGAAGAGAATGGTATAAGCCACTTTGGTTCCCCGTTGGAGGGAGAGTATAAAAAGTTTAAATAAATATTACAGCACCCAAGTTATCAGCTCCTGAAAGACTTGTTCTACTGCCTATATATCTCAACAGCACTGATATATCACTGCCTATATCTATCAAGCAAGATGATAAATACATCCCATGCAGGAATATAATACAACTAAGTCAAAGGTAGATCAAGACGGTGGGAGAAAATGGTTTTCTGTCAAAATTTGCCTCAAGAATCATATATAGCAGAGCTTTTATATAGTACTGTGACTAAATTAGTTACTAACCAGTAGTGTAGAGGAAATGCCTATACCCAAGGATTTGAGTCCAGTGGCACCTTAGAGACCAGCAAGATTTTCAGAATGTAAGCTTTCAAGGGTCAGAGCCAGACACCTGAAGAAGGAAGCTCTGACTCTCAAAACCTTACACTCTGAAAATCTTGTTGATTTCTAAGGTGCTACTGGACTTAAATACTGGTGTTTACAGCAGACCAACAAGGCCACCAACCTAAACTACCTATACCCAATTCTATCTTACTCTGATTTTAACTTTGAAAAAATGAACCAAGCTGAGTACAAATAGCAGAAATCTGAACATCTGTGAACATTGTAGAATCCACTTCACTCATACTGTCTACTGCTCCCCAAATTATTGGCATCCATGAGCACAGAACCAATGTGATTCACAGATGTCAGAGCTACAACACCACTGTGAACATGTGTGTAGCAGATATATACAATGAGGTATACAAAACATTGCGAAAGTAAGGTTTTCTATTCTAAATTCTTCATAGACTCCAAATCCTACATTAAAAACGGTCTTTAAAATATTGTGAAGGAGACAAGCATTAGTCTACAGTTTTTAAACATTATGCAGCTATTAATACCATATTTCTAATTAATGGGCTCCTTATCACAATTTCAAATAGAACTAGAGGTCTTCTTTAGGAAGCTAGATCTTTTGTTGTGGAATCAAGAATTTTAGCATAAAAATGATAAATTTCTACTAAATGATCCCACTGTCACAAAGACAAAGGATATTCAAGGTCGGCTAGACATTATTATTTATGCCAATGGTTTCCATGATTACATGCAAAGGAAGGTTTTAGTTCTGTACAGAAAGTCAATAGAGTAAATAATGAGCAGCAGTGCAATCAGATAAAAAGCTGGCGAATGAAAGCTGATAATCACATTCACTTAATAAAAAGCAGCTGATTCAGATATTTGTGTAGAAAAAAGTGTAGGAATTTAGCAGGTAGAACCAAATGCAGAATCCTGACCAATAAATACACATCAAGGGAAACAGAAGCAGGAAGTTAGAATTTCTTCTGGGAGCCCCTAATGTAAGTCCAAGGGGGTGGCATTACCATAGAAAGTGACATAACTGAGTATGTGGTACCATGTCTCTAGATCTGGAACAAACCACCATACAGTGATAAGCATAGTGGAAAAAATAAGATTAAAACATGGCTTCAGGAGCTTAAAGACATAGGGGAGATAAGGTTGCTAGGTGTCTGGTTTTCCCTAAGACAATCTGTTTTTTTGCCAGACTGTCCGAGGGAAACAAAGTTGAAATACTGGACGCCTTCCCAGCCTGCTGCTGTGCGGGGTGCACCCTAGCTTGCCCAATCGCCCAGTCTACCACGTGCCCAGGGAACAGCTGGGCCACTCACCTGCCCAGCCTGTTGCATGTCAAAAGCACCCGAGGAGCAGCCAGCCAGTCCATCCAGCCTCTTGTGCTCTAGCAATGACGTCATGGAAGTGACATCATCATGCTGAGTTGGGAGCATGCATGCACTTTGTGTGCATGAACAATAAAAAAAGATAAGTACCAGGGCCTCCAAATTGGGGCGGGGGGAGCCATCGGGCAATTGTAGGAGAGGAGCGCATCTCCATTTCCCCCCTCTCTTTTTCTCTCTTAGGAAAAAGAAAAGTGATTCTTGAAGCAATTCTAAGCAGAGTTAGTGAATTTAAATTAGAACAAGGGGATCAAATCTAAATATTAAGAGCTAAAGAACAGAAACTTATCAGAAATAATAAGAGTACCAAAATGCTCAGGAAAGTTTGATATATTTCCAGAACCATCAACCAGATTTCATCTGAAGGGAAACCTGAGGTGAATATTTATTTATTTAAAACATTTCATGCTGCCTTTCCACCCAATTTAAGGTCCCCCAGGCAGTGATAAATCAAAAGACTAAAACAAACTCTCCCTCCCTCCCTCTCTCAAATTTTAAAAATTCAGCAAAACACAAACGCATAGACACTTAACTCCTTAAACAGGAATGAGGGTCATTGAGGGAACAGCAAACACAACAGAAAAGTCTTCACCTGCTCATGGAAGATAATTGACAGGCAATTCTCCCTGGGTAGAGAATTCATCATTTTCATGCTACAACAAAGAAGGCCCTTTCTCAGGTTGCTACCTCTTCAATCCCAGATGGTGAGGCAATCAAAGCACAGCCCCCTAAAGATGACTACAGCGATTACATGGGAGTAGGCAATCCTTAAGGAATGTTGGCAACAACCTTTTAAAGGTCAGTACCAGCACCTTGAATTGAGCCCTAAAGCAAACTGAGAGCCACTATAGGTGGAACAAGACTGGTGTAGTTCTGGCTGTAGAATAATAACATTCGATTTATATACTGCCCCTCAGGACAATTTAATGCCCACTCAGAGCAGTTTACAAAGTATGTTATTATTATCCCCACTACAAAACACCCTGTGAGGTGGGTGGGGCTGAGAGAGCTCCTAGAAGCTGTGGCTGACCCAAGGTCACCCAGCCGGCTTTAAGTGGAAGAGTGAGGCATCAAAGCCGGTTCTCCAGATTAGAGTCCCGCACTCTTAACCACTACACCAAACCAGCTGGGGCTGCTCTTCCAGACACTCTTCAAGGGCAGCCCCATGCAAAGTACACTGCAGTAGTCTAATTTAGATATTACCAGGGCATGTACCACAGTGACAAGATCTTTTTTTTTGCCCAGCAAAGGTCCCAGCTGGCTCATCAGGTAAAGCTGATGAAAGACATCTCTGGCCACCATTGCCACCTGCCTATCCAACAGAAAGTTTGGGTACAGCAGCATCCCCAAGCTATAAATCTGTTCCTTTATGGGAAGTGCAACCACATCCAGAACAAGAGACACCGCAATTTCTCGGTCAATCCTTCATTCCATCAGTAGCACCTCCATTTTGTCAGGATTAATTTACAGCTTCTTCATAGAGACTCCTGGAATTGGGAGAGCATCACATCAGAAGCATCACTGGCAAATAAGAGTCAACATGAAAATTATTGGAGTTCTCTTATACACATTCAGAAAGAAGAGTAATTGGGACAATTTGGCAAAATAATACTGCAGAACTTCACAGAAGAATCCAGTTGAATTCCTCTGAGATTTTCAAGGAGATCAACAAAGCGGATTCAATATTCAGTCCCATAGAAAGGTTACCAAATCTGGAGGATTTATAACTGAAGAATTGAGCAGCACAATCCAAAGGAGGGGGGCAAAAGTGCACAGGGAGCCGACTAGGAGTTACACCAGCATATCCCAGACTTAAGCCAGTGTAACTTCTATTGCGGTGGAGCACTGTGCCTTGCAATAGTCCAGAATGTCTAACAACTACCATCCACATTCCAGTGCAGGTAACCCATCTCCTGAGTCCCAGTTGAGTTCTGCAAATGCAGGCCTTTGTGGTTGAGGCTTACCAGGGGGACGTGGCCTCTACCCACAGGCCAGCATGGTCCATGCCTACCATGGAGGCAGTCATCTTGGAACCATGCTCAACACAGCTTTTTCGGGGGGGCATCCAGCACACCATGTGGGTGCTCCATCCAGACTCCCTCAGCCGGGCTCCCCCTTTGGGCAGAGTAGGGAGTTTGGTTGTAGGTTGGGGTGACTGGTGCTTGCTTTTATAACTTCCCTGCAATGGCAGGCACACAATCTCATGATTGTCTCCTCACAGGATCTGCGTTCCAAGCAGCCATGGGAGCAGGACAGCTAGATGCAGATAAGGAGCACTTTCCTGCTGGAGAAGCTTCCCTTACCTCATTGCCAGCAGCATCTGTGATGATGGAGCTGCTGTCACTGCTACCCTTGTCTATGGACACATTCCCAGAATGTAGCAGACCTGGCTGTGGCTTGTGCAAGTCCAGACCTTTCACTACTTAGGTCTCCATTTCCCTTTCAGGCAAATCGCGACTTGAGGCTGAGGAGCATGGCCGTTCTAGCCCCCAATAATCTTTCTTGACTGCCAGTTGAGCCAGCCCCAGGAGTGGTTCTTGAGGCAGCCAGTGAGTCTGCTCCATTCCCGAGGATGCAGCATGAGGAATGGCTTCCCTGGCCCCGGCCACCATGCAAACAGGCACAGCTTCCTTCCCAGGTGAGGGAAGTTGGCAACACACAGCTGGCCATCCTCTTCACTTTTGGCAGTTCAATAAAGTCTGTATCAAACAACGACAGCCTCCCTGTTTGCTTGCCTGTGAATGACAGTAGACCCCCCTCCACTTCCCTGTGGGGCTGCCCTTTCACTCATCCCAGCAAATTGTCTCTGGCTTTGGGCTGGGACGGATGGGGTGGCCCTGAAGAGGATCCATGAGCCTCTGTGCCTTTGTGTGGCTCTGCTGTCAAGAGAAGCAGGTGTCCAGTAGCACCTTGGAGGATCCAGCCCCCCCCAGCTTTCCCCTTCCCCTCCTCAAATTCACTGCAGGTGGAGTGAGGCTTGGAATGTTGTCTGTGTATTGGAGGGCCGCCACTACGAAGGACTCCTGTTCTCCAACAGTGCTCTGATGTCTAATAAGCCAGGCAGAAAACTGTAGCATGCAGCAGTGGGCTTGATGCCAGGATGGAAGGGGGATGTGGAGTGATGTCCTGGAATCTCTGGATCTCCTCACTCACAAGGCCAGACCACTCTTCCTTTTGCTGTTTGTGGAGGCAGGGAGGGACTTTGGTGATCTTGTGCGGGAGATAGGGCGAGGGCCCTCAGAGCATGGCACCACATTCCTCTGGCATCTTTCCAATGCAGTGATATATTTTAATAAATATGCTACAAGTCGATGAGCATTCATGGCTCCCATCATATCCAGTGGACCTTCCAGCTTCTCCCGTTGTTTCCAGTAGGCATTCCCATCTGCTGCAAACCCTTTGCTGACTCAAGCTTATGCTGTCCTTCCCCTACTCTGAGGTAAAATTTTCCTCCCAAAGTGTATGAAGCTGTTTACAGGACCCGGAAGCCTTCAGTAGCATGGTTGTGTTGGTAGAGCTCTAACTTTCTTTATTGTCCCTCCCTTAAGGAACATATATGTTGTGATGTTACCCGGCCAAATTTAAGTAGAGGGAAGAACAGGGGTTTACATTTCCCTTAGAAATCAAACTGGCACACAAGGCTTATTGAAGTTTAAAACATATGGTTTATTCACAGGTAAGATGGATAGTTAAATAAGTAGGCAGGTACTAAAAATCTGAAAGAAGTAGGTGATTTTTACACAAATTACTTCATTCGTGTGAGGCATAAAACACTTGTTCTGGTTGTGTTGGCTGACTTATGTGAGAGAAGTTGGTGTTATCAGACTTGATCTCTTTGTAGTACAGTTCCTCCTTTTTCACCCCTTCACAGATTAGATGCTTCAATTTATGCACCCACAGCACTCCCTCCCTTTTACTGCAGACCTCAGGGTACTCCACTGAGTTAAAACCCTCTCTAGATACTGGGCAGGAGTAGTACTTATATTCCAGCTATAGCCCTACCCCTTTGGCCGAAGGGAGACTCCTTTCTACCCACTACCTGGGCCAACTACGAGTTCCCAGATCTCTTTTGACTCAGTACAATTTAGTGCTGTCTGTCTCACTTTAGTACGAGGACTAAAAGTGCTTCATAAACTTTGTTTTTCTGTAAGGGTACACTTTTCCCTTTCTTCCTCACACAAAGGACTCTCTGGCTGACCCTCTCTGGTCAGATGCCAGGCTCCAGCTCCCCAACTCTTCAGTTTATTCCAACTGTCAATCCCTCCTTCTGTTAGCACTAACTGTCAGCTTATCATTCTAACACCAACTGCTATTCTCTCTCTGGCTAGCCACAGAAAGTGGAACATGTCAATCACCCTCCTTTCCTGCTGCTGTTTCAAGCCTTTACTTGCCTCTTGCAGGATGTAGCATTTGGCAATCCAGACATTTTCTTGCCGATTCTGTCACACCATCATTCATTTCAAGACCTGCCCCCTGCTTGCCTCTAGGAGCTGCCACTCCAAAATTTGGGGGGGGGGCTGATCCTGGGAGCCAGGGGCTGTGGGTGCAACCCTCACCATGTCATGCTGCCTTTCCAGTCTTGCTTTTCAAGGAAGGGGTGCATGTTTCTCAATGTGGTGGTGGTGGTGGAGGGAGGAGGGAGTTTGCAAGCAAGCGGTGTTTCAGCTGCCAGCCTGGCTCTTGTTAGGAATGGGGACTGGGTGAGCAAGTGGGTGGGTGTCCTGTCTGCACCTTCAGGATAACTCCCCCCACCCCGGGCAGGACTTCTCTCAAGGCAGGCACCTCTGTTAGGGAGCGGCAAGCCCAATAGCAGTGGTCTTACTGCCCTGTGCACCTACTCTCTGCAGGGTAAGGGAATAGCATTAGCAGCTGGCAATGGCCAAAGTGGCCCAGCCCGTGGACTGGCTATGTTTTCCCCTACCACTCATGCATTGACAACGGCAGCCATCCTCCAATTGGTGGATTCTGCCAGCGTTGCTAGGACAACTAGGGTGCATTCTTTCTTGGCCATGCATTGCTGGGCTCAGCCACTGGCACAGCACTCCCACTACAGTCCTTAGTGAGTGGACTGGGTGGTTCTGTAGTTATTCAGGGGTCCTGGATGCCTGAAAAGCCTCAGGATTGCACTTTTAGAGATGCAAATATTTCTAACAACTCCATTAGAGGAGTTCTAAAAAGGGTAATGTGGCAAATCTTAAAAATCATTTCTACAGAATAAACTATAATTTCTAGATTCTCAAATTGAGACACAGTGTGATCAGGTATTATTATCAGAAATGTGTGAAGAGTTTAAGGTAACAGCACTTATGTGCAGGACCACCATTCCTCTGGTTAATGATGCTCCTCCAGCAAATATTTTTATTTATGATACTGTGTGAACACAAGTATAACCCAACCACTTAATCCAGCCTCCTGATTGACTTCCTGCATGCAACAAAATAAAACAGTTTTAAAATTATGAGATACGTGCTATGATCTCTGATACAATCTGCACTGAATCAGTATTTAGGGTTGGTTTTGCAAGTATTCCACAAAGACTTTGAACTAATTTATGCTTGTGGAATTTGGCCCTAAAGAACATCTTTGAAGGTAATTGGACTGACTAGGTTTTAAACCTGAGGAATATATGGTTATAAGAAAAATTACTGCATGCAATACATTTGGGGTTAAACATTACATTGTTACAACAGTATAAACATGTGTAATTCACTTCTTGTTGGCTACTAAAATTTACCCAGTGTAGGCTTGAACTTGACCCTTCCACTGTATGAAGCAAGGGGAAGGCAGATTAAAGGCAAAGTAATTACAGAAAGATAATTTTGAAAATGTAATTAACTCAATTATGTCACATTATGTCAATCTTTATTCTTCAAATGGTGCAACATCACAGAGCTACACCACTACTCCATCACTAACTTTGAGCAGATCAGCATTGTAGATCCATTAAACAGTCTCCCTAGCCAGAACTGGAGTAATGCTCTCCACTACTCCTTAGTACCTTGTTAAGTGTTATAATAAGTTACAGGTTTCTAGTCAGCAGATAACAGTTACAGAATAGCTTTTTGGCTATTCTCTGGCCTGTTAGCATCCACGGCATAAATGATCTCTTATAAACTGTACTTGCAAGCAATTGTTATGATTTTTCTTAATTTTAGGATGGCTTGATGCTGGAAGATCTCTTCATACAACACTTTCTCAGAACCTCTTTTAAATGGAATAATTCATTATGTTATGTGTAGCTCAGGAGCTGTATGGTTTTTTTCCTAGTGTGTAGCAACCTTTAATGAATGGCAGCTGATCAATAATGCAGAATCTGACATCTGAGAATAAATAAAAAGGCCTTCCATGTGAGTTCTATCTGCTGAAAATGTCAGAATCATTTATCATGGATCCAGATTGATGCCCTGCAGCTGCCATCCACAAAGACTCTAAAAATCTAACTTTGCTGAGTCCTGCAAATACGTTTTTGTGTCCCATATAATTAGCTTTCCTCCATGACTAAAACCCAAAATAAGGTCTGACCGAGAATGTCTGTGATGGCCATTATCAGAGCTTTATTAGATGGAAACTTTCCCATAATGGTGCTTTGTTTCTAGGATGCTTTTTACATAAGCATTAGATTATCTTGATTTCCAGGTGTGCTCTAAAACAATCTTCTTTGTAACTCTATATGGTCTGAGCTGCTTAATCTAAGACAGTTTATAAACTGCATTTATATGGGATTTTAAAACCACAGATTGATCATGGAGCACAAGCTAAGCCAGTTTGGTGTAGTGGTTAAGAGCGACGGGACTCTAATCTGGAGAACCAGGTTTGATTCCCCACTCCTCCACTTGAAGCCAGCTGGGTGACCTTGGGTCAGTCACAGCTTCTAGGAGCTCTCTTAGCCCCACCCACCTCACAGGGTGATTGTTTGTAGGGATAATAACATACTTTGTAAACCGCTCTGAGTGGATGTTAAGTTGTCCCGGTGGTATATAAATCTAATGTTGTTGTTGCTGTTGTTGTTAAATGGCAATCACTTTACTTTTCCTGACATTCAGGCACACAGTTGAAGAATTCAAGTTCAACCAGGTCTTATCACAGTATGGAAAGCTCTTTACATGAAATCGTCCTTTAGAGCAAGCAGACAGAGAGAATTCATTTGTCCTTTTCCTACACAGAATAATGGCTATGGAAAATAGGTGAAAGAGAGATCTCTGATAGCAAGAAGCCAACTTTAGTATTGACCTTAGTAACTGAACAGCTAGAAATATAGCTTGGTGGTGGGTCAACTCTAGAAACAATGTGAAGAAAAGCAGACAAATGGTCCAGAATAGCTCTGGATATAGTGATCTTCAAACTAATTGCTGCATTCTTTTCAGGCAGAGTTATTTGTACAATACTTACCTGTCATACCTTTCTTTATCAGCAGTAGGTTATACAACCCTACTGCATCAGTGATGTTGACTGCATGTTGACTGCATGTTTATAATATACACCTTCGGGCAGGTCCTTTGGGTTTTCTAATTATTTATCAGTCTAATATGGATGACTATATTTCCCATTGCTAACTTTTAAAAACTAGATTCTGCTTCTGTGTTTTTAATAACATACTGATTTGCTGATATTAGCAGATGATAACTCTATTGCTCATTTCCCTGCCATGTAAAACATCACCTCCTGCTTCTTACAGATCATCATGCTGTTATACAGAGATGAATTATGGTTTCCAATAAAACTGGGGGGGGGGAATGCCCTCTCCCTTTAACAGAGGCTTAATATGTGGAAATCATAAGCTGAAGCTTTCCATACCGTAGAGATAAATATATTGGTAAATAACTCCCCATTAAGCCTCTATTAAAGAGTCAGGACATTTTTTCTCCAGGAAGTTGGCAACCCTAAACTGGTTTTTTCCCAGTTGGCAAACTTATTTCTAACGCTCACATTATGCCTCACAACAAACAAGGACTGCATAGGCTAACAAAATAAACCATATACTTCCCTCAAAAACAGTGGACTTTCAGAGCTGTTTTGCTATTCATCCTTTGGCAGGAAAAGGCAGCTGATACTTTAATTACTGTTGTTTATCATTTCTTATTTTAAGAGGCACTCATTTCTTATTTCAAGAAATAACCCGAATTTGAAAATCTAATCCACAAAATGTGAGAGACTTTCTTTTCAGAATGACTCAATTGCATGTGAAAATTGTTTTTTCAAACAGACTGAAAAAACTCAGAAATGTTCTGGTATATGATTCAGTTTGGGGGTTATGTTTTTTGGCAGGGGCATTACTACTCACTGGCATGTACAGTAAGGCTAATATGTTGAATAGTCCATTCAGAAAATGCACATCCACAAGCTAACCCTTTTTCTAAAATTTATGTTGAAATTGCAACCGACCAGACAGACTTGGCTAAAGGAAAAAAAGAGTGATTTATGTAAAAGCAACTTCCTGTTATGAATAACTTGGAATCTCTCCTAGTAGCTCATCTGGAATTTTGGTTCCTTTTTAATTTACTTCTGATACATGAATTCTCAAGACTGATGGTTGAAATTTCAGCTGTTGGGGTTATTCAATGGTTACCACTAAGCCTTCAACATAGTATTTTACAGGATGATCCTTTAGTTCTGATATACCAGGAGGATGCAATCTTTTATAATTAAACAGCCAAACTGTCAAAATTCAGAGCAAGTGATCAACATACAGCCAATATACCATTTGTATAACTGAAAATATAAAACTTAACATTCCTGATGACTGACACGTTGATTGGTAATCCATAAAGTTTCTGCAACCCAACCCTGATTCTTGCTCTTCCTTTTATTAGGAAATAGCGCATACAAGATCTCACAATATGCAATAAATAACATGAGCACCCTGCACAATTGAATTACCAGAAACTGTTCAACTCTATAATATAACTTCCTTTAAAGCATCTCTCGGAAGCCAGTTCATCTCATACAGGGCCGGCGTGCCCATTGAGGCCAGGTAGGCGGTGGCCTCGGGCGCGAGGGCACTGGAGAGGCGCCGGAGGGGGTGTCGGGGGGGCAGAGGTGCGCGCAGCGGAGCTGGTGTGACTGGGCTGCTGCAGCTGCTGCTGCAGCGAGCCAGCCCCATGCTGCCGCTGCCGCCGCCACCACATGCCCCAGCTGGGTGCAGAAGCCGTAAACCACTGCTTGGGGCGGTGTGCAGAGCATGGAGCAGCCTCCGCACGCTGCCCCAGCAGCGGCTCGCAGCTTCTGTGCCCAGTTGGGGCATGTGGCAGCGGCGGCACGGGGCTGGATGGCTGCATGTCTGTGGCGTGCATGTGCGGTCTGCGCGCGTGCAGCGCGCGCGCGCGCGCACATGAGTGGCCACAGGCGCCAGAAACTCTGGCGCCGGCCCTGATCTAATAAAGATCTGTGGGTGCCATTCTCTTCATGGTTGTTGTAAAATTCCATCTACCCATATAATACCCTTTAACTTAAAGATTTAATTTTCTCTTCTAAAGAGCCCTATTTGGTTCTAGACCCAAAGGTAGAATGCCCCTATGATATACTGTTCCATCAGTGTAGCGCTGTCTTCCTTCAGAGAAGGTAGATCTTACAATGGTCTTGTTTCACTTTTTGAGCCCCCAAACAGAGAGTGCTGGGGGGCCCCCACATGCACACTACCCAGAGTTAACCCAAACAATACATGAAAACAAATCATATGACTTGCTTGCTTAATCCTACTATATAAAAGGCAAGCTGTATTGGCGATGACTCACTTTTTATCCTGATGTGCCTGTGCCTGCAACTACTCCTTTGCAGGCACACCAGGATAAAAAGTGAGTCGTCAGCAACATGGCCTCCGGGGGTCCAGGATACTCCATCACTCTGGTGGGGCCCTCTGGAGGGCCATGGGGCCATGCTGGGCCTCCCTGCTGCTGTATTGGGACTCTGAAGGGCCTTGGGAGGGCCTTCCTACTGCCACGCTGGGCCTTTCTGCTAGTGCGCCGGGACTCCCTGCCACCACACCAGGCCTCTATGGTACCTTGGGAGGGCCTTCCCACCACCATACCAGGCATTCCCACTGCCACGTTGGGCCTCCTGGCCTCTGTGGGGCCTTGGGACAGCCAGCGCGGCAGAGCAGCCCTCCCAAAGCTCTGCAGCGGCCACAGAGGCAGCAGGAAGGCCCAGCATGCCAGCCAGGCCCCACAAGGGGGCAGTGTGGCCCTCAAAAGGCCCTGCCGTGGGGCAGCGCAGCCCTCACAAGGCCTCGCTGGAGCCTATTATATTTTCTAACACAATGGGCTTTGTTGCTAGTAGGTTACCATAGAGTAGGTTATCTTTATGCACATCATACTTTTCCCATTCCATTCTTTTTTATATTCCACTTTTTGTACAAGAAGCAAGAATAGTGTACATAGTTACCTTTCTCCCTTTACTATCACAATCATACTGTGAGATAGGTCAGGGGGATAGATTATGGCTGTCCCAAAGTCAGGGGCCAATCTTTCTCAATAAAAGGTACTGATGAATTTATATTAACAGAATAGCAGTGCCTAGCCTGGCTCTCTAGGCCCCTAGGATTTTGTCACCTAAACATGGCAGCATAATTAAAGGATACTAATTCTGTTATATACATACAAGGAGAAGACCCTCAAGGATTTGGTTGGGCTTCTCATTCTCCCCTCACAACTTCTTCTTTCTTCCCTTCTCTTTTTCTTTTCCCTATCCTCTCTCCTTTTCTTGCTTCCTTCTCTCCTTCCCACCCAGTAGATAACTTACCTTTATTTACCCCATCTTTACCTTCCCTGGAAGCCTCTATTCATGAAAATTATGGCTGAGTTGCAAAGTGCTGGACACCGCGCCCATTTATGCAGAGGGAAACCTGCAAGAACTTGCAGGGGGCACCTCACTGTCCCCTGTATCACCCTCACTATACTTTTTCCTCCTCCTAGCAGCCTCCATATCCTCACCTTTCCTTTCCTCCTTCTCTCCTTTCCACACATCAACCAACCAATCTGTCCCCCCATCTCCACCTATATTCATTATTTATTTACTTCATTTATACATTGATATAAGGAGAACATAAGGAGATGCTTCTGGATCAGACCAGTGGTCTATCTATTATAACATCCTATTTAACACAGCAGCCAACTATTTTCTCAGGACACCAACAAACCTGGTACAAGTGTCACAGCCTTCCCCTGATGCTACCTCCTAACCCTGGTATTCAGATAGTACTGCCTCTGTATAGGGCTGTTTCCTCTAGTCATCTTAGTTAGTAGTCACTGTTGGATATAACTTCTATGAATCTGTATAATATAAGCTTCCAGGCAGATACTTATTTGAAAAAATAAGCTCAAATGCACAATTACTTTCAATTCTTTCTAATGTACACAATAACTTATATGTTCTAAGTAAATAATAGTCAATTTCTTGAGAGAAATGTAAACCTTGAGGCTCATGGGCTCTATTCAGCCTCACCTTCCTGTCCAGTCCCTCTGCTCCTTCCTTCTCCCAACTCAGCAGACAAGTGGGAGTGGAGACAAACAATATAAATGAGGCTGCTGAGATATCTGGCAGTATGCATTGGTTTTTCAAAAAGGGAAACCAAGATATAAAATTATCAAGTGAAGACATTGCTTCCTGTTTTATACAGGCATAGATGATGCAGGCACAATAATATAACAACTACAAAACCTGAGGGCTAAGGAAATTGCAGCTATGGAAAAATAATTATACTGCAATCATGATGTACAATGCCTATAACAAAATTTAAAAAATGAATTACTAAACAGTTTTCTGTAAGGATTCCAACCCAGGTTGCCAGCCTATGGAAACTCTATGATTAAATCAAAACTTGTTGGTTAAACTGTCAAGTTTTGGGTGAATCCTAGACTGTTCTGCTGACACAACTGTCTCACTTCTACTTTTGCACACTGGTATGGAGCCAAAGTCCTCCCCCACCCCTGCCATGCTCCACTACCACACTGTCAAGCGACAGTGGGGAATGGTGGCCCACACAGCCCTTAGATCTGATTGCCTTGGAAGCAGTTCACTGTCAAGCTATAAAAGCAGAGTTTTGTGGATCACATAATGCCACGATCATACGATGCCATAGAGTTTGTTATGTAGGGCAGAATTCAGTATTATGAGAATCACTACTACATTTTAAAAAATGGTTCATGGTGCTTCCATATTATAAGAAACACAGGGATGCTATTTAATGGCAGATCTCAGATGAGTTTTCCTTTTGCAGTCTGTAACATCAAAGTGAAGGTACCCTATATCCTCTAAGACAGCCTGAAAGTGCAAGCCCCTTAGCATAGCACACCAGGATCAACTAACTATGAAACAGCAAAACCGTAGTCAAGAATCAGGTCTTCCCAGGAAAAAAGCAGAGTATTTAATATGATACTTGAACAAAATATAAAGACAAACTGTTTACTAAATGATTCTAGCATAACATGAGTTTTGCCACCAGCTGAGAGGTCAATGCATCTAACAAATTCCATTACTGCAGACCTTAAAAAGAACAGGCACATAGAACTTTTAAAATTTTTAGTAGAGGTTTTCTGTTTTACTAACAAAACTTTATGAAGTCTGAGCCATTCACAAAGCTAATCTAATTATGCAGGCTTTTATGGATCAGATTAGTGATAGTATTTTAATGATCTGGGCAAGCGTGCCTGAGAAAGAGCGAGAGAGTGCACATAAGCATGAAGGCACAAATAAATAATCCATCTGCAACAAAACTACTGCAATGCAAATTTTGTCTGACCAAAATGCAAAGGATTTAGCCTTATGCATTTGTCAGGTTCTTTCAGTTTCACTGCAATTTCCTTACAAAAATATATGCAATTTGTGGGACACAATGCTGCTGTCAGGAATGCATCCATCCCTGCCATTGATGTATATGTGTTTTGCTGGCTATTTTGAGTTAATGCTGTTTTGGTTTGCAACTTCTACTGAGTTACTAAAGTGCACTGTGCTGGTCGGAGGAGGGTTTGGTTATCAGTTATAAATATGTACTTCCATTTTTAACAGGGAATGGCCTTGAAGGCCAGATGTGTAATGAAACTTGTAATTATTCTCACAGACAAAAATGACCTAACGCTGCTGTGTCTAAATGCTCTTGTCAATTCTCACAAAGTTCTGGGATGTTCGCGCCAGAATGCAATGGACCCCAGGCAGGAAAATCTACCTATATCTAGTTAGTCTCTGTTTGAATGATCACTTCTGCCAACGGCTATCTTAGAGTAAAGACCTTGTACTGATAGATTCTTAATAAAGTTACCTTAACCAAGACACCTGTGTTCTTGCTTGTGAGGAGCTTTGGGATTGAACTGCCAAGGACTGACAGATGCCCACACAAGCAGTGCAATAAGGGCATGGTTTTGTGGCTGATGCTTGCACATACACACTGAGAGCTAATAATAGCAGCAATGTACATCTGCCTCAGCCAACTCCCAGTTGTAATACCTGCTCTGTCACATTCCGCATAAGGAAGACAGAGACCTCCTGTCTTTGTTCTGGTGGCAGATTCAGAAGACTTCTATACATTCAGCATCATTGGTCTCTTTGTGTTCACTTTAAGTATCCAGGATATAGCCTGTGGGATATCACTATAAGATGCATCATCACTCATGGGGCATGTTTCTCCTAGTTGCTCCTCTCCCCACATCTTCTATCCTTGTTTAAACAGTATTTAGTATTGCATAATTGTGGTTATTTTTTGCTACTGCCTCGGACCTTACAGTTCAGATACACAATCTTTTCTCAGCAATGAGGCCATGGAAGGAGGCTCAGGATTCCTCAGTTAACATTTCAACTACATCTTATGACGACAATTATTCCAGTACACATACTGAGTTCCAGCATTCCACAGTGCTTACTAGACAGGGGTGTGAACGGATCCCCCCCCAAACAAGCTGCTTGTTGTTCGTTGCCATCCACGAACAATGAACAATGAACAGTAACGAACATGACCCTGTTCACAAACAAGTTTGGTGTTTGTTGTTTGCGGCCCTTTAAAGATCTCTTTAAATTATCCGCTGGCAGATGGCAGGGGGGATTCCTTCCTGCCGCCTGTCAGCGGATAGTTTAAAAGGCCCTTTCCTGCCACATGCAAGGGGCAGGGCCCTTTAAACACCCCACAAACTGACCTTCCCAATGTCCAATACCCAACAAATTTGCAGAGGACATAGTCCTCACTGTCCTCCGAAGACACCCCAAGTTTCAGAGACTGAACCCCAGGAAAGGCATGATCCATGGGTCTCCCCCTTTGTTGTTATTTTCTCTTCACAGTGGCAAAAACGGGACTCTCTGCTGGAAGCTACTTTGAGGGGTTGCAAACTGACCTTCCCAATGTCCAATACCACCAAATTTGCAGGGGACATAGTCCTCACTGTCCTCCAAAGACCCCCCAAGTTTCAGAGAGATTGCACCCCAGGAAAGGCATGAGTCATGCCCCCCCCTTTGCTGTCATTTGCTGTCACAGTGGCAAAAACGGGACTCTCTGCCCGAAGTACTTTGAAGGGTTAAAGCCACATGGAAAGCCAGAAGGAGTTCAGACAGAGTTCAGTCCCTGCCTCTGTTGCCAGGGGAAATCATTCAAAGGCGCCAGACTGTCTGGCTTGACAAACGGCTGAAGAAGGCAACGAATGAGGCTTGTAACGACTACTTGTTTGTTTAGAATGGGGCATCACGAATGGCTTGTTCGCCAAGTTCGTGGGTTTTTTCCATTTGTAATGCTGTTCGTGTCAGTGGCCCTTTTCACACTACATACCTGCTTCCAGAACATTGCGAAACACAGCACAAAAAATGCGGAAGTTAGCGTCTTCTCACGAGAGTTTTGTGCAATGTTGCGCAAAACTCGCGCGAGAAGATGCAACCTTCTGCGTTTTTTGCGCTGCATTTCATGATGTTCTGGAAGCAGGTATGTAGTGTGAAAAGGGCCCATGTCTAGTGCTTACCCACTTATTTAACTGGAGGAGGCAGATCAGCACGTGCATTATTTTGTATATGAAACGAATGGGACAGATATTTTTCAAGGACTCTTCTCCTGACTATTATTTATATTATTGAACAAAAAAACAATAAATTGGCAGTATAAACACAACCTTGATTTTGACTTTAGGCCTGAAACTCCACATAACAATAGGTGCAGGCCCTCCCAATTACTGTTTGATGTCATGAACCACAAATTTTTCTGTTCCTAGTATCACTCTTGGCCTTTTTTTTTTTACTTGACACAGTATTTGGACAAAGTAAAAGTTGTATATTTTGCTAATGAGTCATCAATTTGAGAAAGGGAAATACAGTTCTTCACGCTAGGTAAATTTTCCCCTTATACTCTGACTGAATGCCTTGTTGAATACTATGTTGATGCGAGACCAAGAAGCATAGCATACCATAAGGGACCAGTTCTTATATACAGCTTTATTTATTAAGGCAATCCATCATTCAACTTATAATATTCTATTTTTAAAAAATAGGTGGCTCATACAGGTATCTTAGAATCACAAGTGAAATGTGTAAGGGTCATTTGTGAGAACAGATCCTGACAACCTGGTAGGAAAAAAATGAATTATTATTAGTAATACTTCAAAAAGATCACAGGTCAGGAAAAAAGAGCTCTCTGCAAAAGAAAGCAGAACAGACATGGTTGAATGGAAAACAGTTGAGAAAGTGGAAAGCAGGAAGAGACAAATATAATTCTAGTGTCAAGAGAAATCACACATGTACTTTGACAGCAGAAATCTGAATCAGATGCATCAAAGTCCAAACTTTACTTGACTAAGAAATAAGCCTGAGAAAAGAGGCCCTCAAAGTCCAATTGTCAAATAATCGTTTCTTAGCATCCATAAATGAACATTGTTTAACAGTTGAGACTAACTGGATCACCTTGAGGCAGCTTGATCTCCTTTTACACAGATGCTTTGCTAGCTAGGAAAGGACAAGTGCTTGGTTATCCCCACCCCCACCCCCGTGCCTCACACACACTATGTCATTGTCAGGGAGGGATGGTGTGGAGGTAGGGATGCTAGGTCCCCTTACCCTACCAACAGAAAGAGGGAACCTAGCATTCAGTTTAGTTGTCCTCTTATTGCACGCACAAAGCATGTGTGTACTGTGCAGTGGGCCAATTTGGGCCCCGAAGAGGCCCAGTTTGGTCCATTTGGGGCCCCAAATTAACCTGCTGCAAAGCACAGGACTGCTCTCGAGGTGGTATAAAAACATCACTTCTGGGATTGACATCATTGCTCCACCCCGGGAGTGCACCCAGGAGGCCTATTCCCCCATCTCACCTCCCCCCCCCACCAGCCAGGTGGGTAGTAGCAGGGGGTGAAGGGTGGGAGCGGAGGATCCCTCACCCCCAGCGGGGGAACGGCAGCCCTATGTGGAGGTGGTGGTTACCATGAAAGCTTCTAAGAATTATTCATTTTATGTAATGCATGACTTGTTATAATGCATTTATTGAAAAGTGAATAAAACTTGTAAGTGTGGTAACTAACTACTATAAATATAATGGGTTGGATCCAGAGTAAATTTCAAGTAACAAGGAGAATTGTAATTTCCACCAATTCCCCTTTCCTTCTGAAGACCCTCAAATTGCCTCACATACCGGCCCCCTGTTCTCCAGGAGCAGCCTTTTGGGGGGAGGGGGGAAATGAATGAGCTGGAGGAAGTAGGAAAGTTCTGCTCTGCTGATGGAAATGCCTACTGCTACTGTAAAATTTTAAATATTGGATCCAACCCAATATTTAAATTATGTAAGATATACTACATGCAAATATCACGTCTATACTCCAAGCTGTAGCATACAACTGGAAGAATGGAACAAAAACTGGCTAAGGCAGAGGCAAGCTTTTGCAGTATGTAAGAACAATATCCTCCAGCAAAGTACTTTTCAGAGATGGTAAGTTTATTTATTTGTTGATTTAAAATATTTATATCTTACCTTATTTCTTTATATTGAAGCAACTAACAAAGCAACAGGTTTAATGACACAAGATCTAAGAGTCCATTAACAAAATTAAAAGAATGCACAAATTAAAAACACACAGATTAAAAATGCAATAAAATCTGCAAAAATAGTTTACCTTTCACCAAATACCCTTTAAAATTGAACTGTCCTGCATGCTTTCCAAAATGCAGACAGTAAAGGTGCTCTCTGCACCCACTCAGCTAGGCCATTTAAAAGGATTGGACTTACCACAGAGATACAGCAAAGATAACTTATTCTCCAGGAACATAATGGTATTCACCTAGGGAAATATGCTGGGTAGATTGCATATCTCATACTTATGGGTAGCCATGTTAGAATGTAGCAGCAACTAGATTTCTGTTTTATTTTGGACCTTTTAAAATGGTTAATTGGTGCATAGTACATAGAGTACTGGATCTGAACCAGAGAAATCTAGGTCCTCCTCAGCCATAAAAATCAGTGGAGGAACACTCAGGCATATAATGCACATATATGTGTCACACACTGCTGTTGTAGAATAAAACAGGATAAACCCATGAATCGTCCATATTTTTTTTCTGAGTAGGAATTCTCTGGAGGTCCTAGGAATGGGACAGTCCTTACTTCTGGGATACAGCGCCTCCTCTCCAAAGGCAGGGTCAGTCAGCTGATTTTGATCCCGGAAGGGAAGGGCTTGTCCTAGGGATCGAGTCTTTCTGGCCCTGCCTTCTGAGCAGGATGTCTTTGGCGGTGCTCTACAGAGCACAGCAATCCCAGATAAAGAACAGAGTTGAGCTTGCACAGGAAGGGAAAGACTATACCACTCCCCCGAAACGCTTCAGAGCAACAGCAAGTGATAGAGCCGACAGCCCTAGGTACTCCTTTGTTCCATGGCTGTAACCACGGACTCCTGCCAAGGTCTCCAACCTTCGGGCTGGGAGGAGCCCCTCCTCAGATGACCAGAGGGTGTGGTTTTGAGTCCACTGTAGCTTGTTACACAGCCTGACACTCTTGGCAACTCCCACAGGTTTGGAAGGAGCAAGTCTCAGCAGCAGCAGAGGAGCTGCTCCAGTCCCTGCAGCTCCAACTGAACCATGGTAAGACTGATACAGCAGGGAACAGGGACCACAAATGGAACTAGGAGGGTGAGAAGAGCAGCAGAAGCCTTGGAGCCAGCTTGTCCCAAATAAAAGGTAGCCCTTTTTATTTCTCATTCCTTTGGCCAGGATTTCTGAAGTGTACTTTCTCACATGCTTTCTCTTTTTCGCAGGAAAATTTCTGTTGATGGGAGTGCAATCTGCAACCTAGATTTGCCAACCCCCCTCCCCAGCCTCGGCCTTCTCCCAGGCCTTTCAACAGGCTACTGAAAGAGAGAAAGTCCAGGGTCAGGACCTATCAGGCAAGGATGCCAAAATAAGAGCTACTGTAACATAGTGGTTGTGGCTGGGCTGCAAATCAGCACTCTGCTGCTTCAAATCCCATAATTGCCATGAGTTCAGTAGATGGCTCTGGGTAAGCCACTCCTCTCATCCTCAGCTCCACAGAAGTATTGGGGAAATAATGATAATACTGACCTTGTTCATAGCTCTGATTGGCACTAATCTGGCTAGAAGAGAGATATATCAGCGTAGTTGTTGTTATTATAACAAATTTACTGGCATGGCTAAGGATGGAAATAAGAAGGAATTCAAAGAGGTGCTGAAGGAACCCACCCACCCCAAATTGGAAGCAACTCCTTCAGGTTTTCCCCTCCCAGTAGCCTAGTGGCTGGACCCTCAGATGGACAAGAGGGGCAACCCAATTGGGGGGGGGTCTGACTCCAAGAAAGGGAAAAGGAGCTGGATCTCTCCCCCCTTCCCCAAGATCAAAGAGGAGGCAAGTTCCATAGAGAGCATACCCCTCTGTTAAGCCGCCAAAATTAGGACTCTGAGCTATTGGATTCCTCCTCAGCCAAGGAGGAAGGGGAACTATTAGAAGAGGGGAAATTCTCTATGTTAGACTGCTCCTTAAGGTGCTGAGGGTCCTAGATATTTCCTATAATGCAAAGAGGAAGGAGGAACCAGACCCAGTGTAAGGATCTGCTGAGTAACCTTCAAAAGATTCCACTATTTTTTAGTAAGAGCTATTTTTTAGTAAAAGTTGCTAGTTCATGATCTTACTGGGTTCATTGTCAGGAAAGAGGCATACCTACATATCAAGTACCTATATCATTTACAGACTAACATTTCCACCACCACCCCCTTTCTAGAGGCTGACTAAATCTGCTGGGAACTAACTGTACAAGAGAGGACATAAGGTTTAAGGTTAAGTGGGCTCGTTTCCCAGCAGCTAGGACCAAGCATAGTCTAAGAAAGATAAGTCAAGAATTCACATCCTGGGAAACACAGCTGCAACAGACAGTTATAACGTCATAACCTCCAGCCCTAAACCCCACCCCCCAGGTATGGGCATGGCAGATGCTGCCAGCATCTTGACACTCAGATTTCCTAGAGGGGTTGGAGAGAACATCCCCTCCCCCAAAAGTGGGAGCAACTCCTTCATGTTTTCCCCTCACAGCAGCCTTTTATGCCTCGATGAAGGCTGAGTGGGAAGCTCCGGCAAAACCCAAAGCTAATCACCCTGTTTCTTTTTCTAAGTTTTATACAGTGGTTCCAGAGGCTACTAAGAGGATCAATAATAATAATAATAAAACCTGATTTATATACTGCCCTTCAGAACAACTTAACAACCATTATATAGTGTCCATTATATAGTGTACCCAGAGCTAAATTTTTGGCTAGAATCCTATCAGTGACAAACACATACTCTGAAATCGAGAAGATTGTGTTTTTGTTATCTGACACTGATAATCATGTGTCCTATAGAGTCTCTCAGTTTGCACTCGCAGCCAAAAAAATAAGATCTAAGGTGGTACTGAATGAGGTTGCTTCGTGATCCCTGGGATAGTTTGGCATACTGTATTGTTTTAATTAATTTTAGTAACCTATATAAACTGTGATAAGGGACTTGATTGTTTATTAGTCAATGTTTGGTGAATTGTGACGGCCTATGGCTATAGACAATAAACTCTTTTGACTTTGACTTAGAATGGTTTACAAAGTATATTATTATTATCCCCACAACAATCACCCTGTGAGGTGAGTGGGACTGAGAGACCTCCAGAGAGCTGTGGCTGACCCAAGGTCACCCAGCTGGCTTCAAGCAGAGGAGTGGGGAATCAAACTTAGCTCTCCAGATTAAAGTCCCGCCACTCTTAATCACTACACCAAAATGGCTCTCAACAGTTATTGGTGGATGATCCGGTAACCAGCCTGGCATCTAATCCTGTGCTGCCCATTGACACGAACCATCTGCCCAAGGTTTCCTGAGTCAGATGGATCGAACAAGCTCTGCACAGAAATGTGAAGCTTCAGCTATATCTCTCAGAGCACCAGCAGTAACTTCGCTCTTTCCTAGAGCCGCATTCTCTTGGGCTTTCAGGCCTGAGTGCAGTGAGCAGCAAAGTCCTCAAAGAACTGAAGAATGGAACGGAGAAAATAGCTCTGGCAACAGGCTTTGTGACGGACATGTTGTTAGATGCTCTGCTATTGTCAGCAAGAACCATAGTTTTCAGCGTGGCAGCCAGGCACAACACTTGGCTTAGGAACTGGGATATGGATCTTCAGCCCAAGCCAAAGTAACCATGGTCCCCTTCAAAGGCATCAATCTGTTTGGAGAAGCTCTGGACAATTATCTGATGCAGGACAAAGAAAAGAAGAAAGTCCTTCCCTCAAAAACAAAGGAAGGGAATTCAAGATAGAGGTTTCAGTCCTTTCGAGAGTTCGAGAGTATCCTTCCCACACAGGATACACCAGATCATTCAAGGGAAGATAGCAGACTAAACATCAATCAGAATATCAAGGTGCCCAAGAAGGGAACCGCAGTGTGACGATGCCGAGGCAACAGGCACAATTGGGATTGGAGAGTGCTTACACTGTTTTGCAAACTTTTGGCAACAGACGGTAAGCAACGGGTGCTGGATACAGTGCCCAATGGGTATTTAATGGAATTCAACTCTATGCCATCTAGGCTTTTCCTCCAGATCTAAAAGAATTGGTCAAATAAAATAGATACGTTAAAACAAATAAGTTTGGAATGGTAATGGTTGTTGTGGATTTTCCAGGCTGTATAGCCGTGGTATTGGCATTGTAGTTCCTGACATTTCGCCAGCAGCTGTGGCTGGCATCTTCAGAGGTGTAGCACCAAAAGACAGAGATCTCTCAGTGTCACAGTGTGGAAAAGATGTTGGCAGGTCATTTATATCTACTCAGGAGGGGTGGGGTTGAGCTGAGTCATCCTGTAAGAGTTTCCCAGGGTGTGGAATGCTAATGGAGGGAGGCTTCACTGTATCCTGAGGAGGTTCTTTTGCATATGGATTGGTGCTTGATGTACTAATCTTCTCTGCAGGGCTATTGTCGGGTATAGAGTGTTTTGTTAGCCTGGTGTTTTTCAGGACTGGAAACCATGCTCTATTCATTCTTAAAGTCTCTTCTTTCCTGTTGAAATTGTACTTATGCTTATGAATTTCAATGGCTTCCCTGTGCAGTCTGACAAAGTAGTTGGAAGTGTTGTCAAGTATTTTAATGTCCTGGAATAGGATACTGTGTCCTGTTTGAGTTAGGCTATGTTCAGCCACTGCTGATTTTTCAGGATGGCCAAGTGTCTTTCATGTTCTTTTATTCTTGTCTGGATGCTACGCTTTGTGGTCCCAATGTAAACTTGTCCACAGCTGCAGGGTATACGGTATACTCCTGCAGAGGTGAGGGGGTCTCTACTGTCTTTTGCTGAACGTAGTATCTGTTGTATTTTTCTGGTGGGTCTGAATACTGTTTGTAAGCTGTACTTTTTCATAAGTTTTCCCATCTGATCAGTGATTCCTTTGATATTTGGCAAAAACACTTTTCCTGTAGGAGACTGTTTTACCTTAGTTGTTTGATTTATCCTAGGTTTACTCGCTCTTCTGATTTCATTTCTGGAGTAGCCATTTGCTTGAAGTGCGTGGTTTAGATGATTAATTTCCTCGTTGAGAAAGTGCAGTTCACATATCCGTCTTGCACGGTCTACTAATGTTTTTATTATGCCTCTTTTCTGTTGAGGGTTGTGATTGGAGTTTTTGTGTAAGTACCAATCCATGTGAGTTGGTTTCCTGTAGACTTTGTGACCTAACTGAAAGTTTGCTTTGCAGATGACCTGTTCAGAAGGGAGAATTTCTAGTTTCTATAGATCTCTCAGAGGCATTTCCAATATCGAGCTCTGCCTTTTGACCTGAAAGTGCCACCCAGGGTGTTTACCATAATTGTAGTAGCCCTGATAGACAAATCTTGTCTGGTTCCATGATGGCATTCCTTTCAGGAAATCAAAGAGAATGGTAATGAACATGGACACGGGTCTATGGGGTTGGAGAACCCACACCCAGGGAAGAATGACATAGGACACTTGGTCAAAGGAGAAATCTTTTGGAGCTTGGAGCCATCAGATTGAGTCTGAATATTCTCACAGGTCACCACGTGTTAATACAGATGGATAGTATGATGGCCAAGGAATATTTGAACTGGCAAGAAGGGACCAAATTCAAGTAACTACACAAAGAACTGTGCATCATGCTTAAATGGGCAGAAAATCATCTAGAATTTCTAAAAACAGTACACGTAGTAGGCCAGGACAGCTCCCTGGTGGACTGGCTAAGCAGGAGAGTGATGGACCAATTGGAATGGATGCTATCCAGAGAGATTTTCCAACCAGTCTTCCGAAGATTCGGCAAGGTGGAGGTGGACCTAATTGTAAATGATCAAAACTGCCAGTCCCAAGATTCATTTCAAGAAGAAGAAACCCTCAAAGCCATAGGGATAGACACCTTGAACTGCAAGTGATCTCCAGAACTCCTGTACACTTTTCTGCTGATACAACTATTGCACAGAGTTTTTCAGAAGATCACAGAGCAATATGCAGAAGTGATTCTCATAGCACCCTTCTGTCCAAGAAGGACATGGTTTCATGACCTGAAGAGGGTATTGAGCATGGATCCCTGGCACCTACCACTGAAGGAGGACCTGTTAATGCAGGGAACAATACCACACCCTTGACTAGCTCTGCCAAACCTCACAGCCTGGAGTTGTGTGTGAACAACTGACAGGGTTAGGTTATGCAGAGGGCATAATTAGTACCATGTTATCCTCCAAGAAGAGTTCCACAATAGCTGGCAAGTTTTCCAGAGGTGGTGCATAGATAGAGGCATGGAACCCTTATCGGTGCAGAGATTACAGAGATACTATCTTTCCTTCAAGAAGGGTTGGATAAAAGCCTTAGTAACCAGCACCCTTAGGCAGCAGGTGATGGCCATATAACAACAACAACAACAACAACAACATTCGATTAATATACTATCCTTCAAGACAACTTAACAACCACTCAGAGCAGTTTACAAAGTGTGTCATTATTATCCCCACAACAATCACCCTGTGAGGTGGGTGGGGCTGAGAGAGCTCCAGAGAGCCCAAGGTCACCCAGCTGGCTTCAAGCAGAGGAGTGGGGAATCAAACATGGTTCTCTAGATTAGAGTCCTGCCGCTCTTAACCACTACACCAATCTCAGTCATTAGGGGTTCTAGAAAGGGAAATTCCCTAGTAGATCACCCTCATATCAAGAGATTCTCAAGGGGAATCTCATTGTTGAATCCTCCACAGGGTCACCAGTTTCCCACGTGGAATCTTAATTTGGTACTGAGAGCATTATCCAAGGACCCCTTTGAGCCTATGGCCTCAGGTCCTCTAAAGGAACTGACCTTTAAGCCCATCTTTTCTGGTGGGAATCACATTAGCTAGACAAGTGTCGGAGTTGCAGGCACTATCAGTAGATAGGGAGCTATGCATTTTTTCAAAATGACAGAGGAATACTAAGAACCGAACCAGTCTTCCTTCTGAAGGTGAACTCCACCTTTCATAGGATGGAAGAGATTGTGCTGCCCTCCTTCTGCCCTAATCTGAAGCACAAGAAAGAAAGGGAGTGACACTGCTTTTACTCCAGCTACTGGAAACATTAAAAGAACAACCATGTTGTCCAAAATTACACATTTTATATCATGTCATGTCATGGTCACTAACTCTGGAAATAATAGACAACTGTAATTAAAGTATACATTTCATTTTTATAATTAGATAGCTTATCTCAAGTTCCCACAAAGTTTTACAGACCATGAAAAAAAACCCATGGCAGATACCCAGTACAAAAGGAGGTTGTTTACAAGGAGCAATAGAGGCAAGCAACTGCATTCCATCTTTGCAGTGCTCTTCTATCAGGGGGGTTGGCATCTTGTAGAAAGAGAGGCCTGACGGACTGGGCTTTGTAAGCAATTTGCTACACATGTCATCCCTGGCGTATAAAAGCCTTTTCTGGAGAATATTGTTCTAACAAAATTACCCACTGCAAAAGGCCAGCAGCATGCTCGTCTTGTCTCAATCAAGGCAGCACAAAGAGGAAAGCCAAGCATGTGTGTCTGTCATTTGAACGATTAGCCTTTTTGACTGCAGACACTAGTCTGTGAGGCTAGTTCTCAGAAGCACTTAATTTCTCATTTGAAGTTGTTTTTTTCCTACATAATCTGTCAGGCATATAACAGTAGGCTGCTAACAGAAGCATGTAATAAATGTCCCATTGGAGCACCGGCCAATAGAATCAACTTGTATATCTATAACACTGTTTTTACATGGATGTGACCAAATTGGTCACAGAAGCAACACAGAAGCAAAAAAAAAAATGGTCAAAAAGAACAGTGAGCTAGTTATAAAACCCCTGATCTAGCAGCAGTCTTCCTTTATGTGCTTACTTAAGTTCTCCTGTACAACACAGTAACTGGATCAGTGAACAAATACAGCCAAAAAAGGAGATTGAGGAATTACTGGTGGTTACAAACTGATTGGTCTAAGGACTTGAACAATTCATTGAACTGATGCTGTTCAACATCCGCCTTTAGTCTCAGCAAAAAATATAAGACTAAAAGTTACATAAAAGTGCACATAAAGTCTTTGACCTGGCAATTATTATTTTACGTTCTTAAACTGGTGCATTTAAAATATAAATGAATGTGAGAGGAACATTCTCAAATATATTCTGTTAATTCAAATTGCATGCATATATTCAAATCTCCGGTTGAATTAAATGAATACCTATATTCCCAGATAAAAAAAGGAAGTCATTGGAGAAAATAACAGTCTACCAACACCAGATTAAATACACAAGCATATAGGAATCCTTTCTTTAACACAAGGTGGGAAGAACAACACTGCACAACATACATATGGTACTTGGTTGAGAAATAACTCATAGGTCTACAGAATGTAAGGTAATAAAATATTAATTTATGTAATACATTTTTGCACTTGGGGAAAATAAATACAAAATTTTTCTCAGGCTTACTTGCCAAGGCCTTAATGAAATTTCCATATATCAGTCATGTAGTGAACACTTTCACTTGCAGTGAGATTCTGCTCTAGAGTTTTTCTAGTATGATGCTCAGGGGCTGATTGACTTGTGTTGATAAAGGGACAAATATTTTTAGGTAGCATAAAATGAAGATGTAGAATCTCCATATTCTGGAATTTTTTCTGGAATTTTATCCTGTGTTATTCAGCTGGCATGGTCATGTGAAACCTCACACATAAATCTAGCCAATCTAAGTACATGCCTACAAACCCATGCAAGCATATACTTTTCTCTCTATATCATCTATCTAGTTCTCAACATTGCCCCATCTGTGGATACCTAAATCAGGTGACTGGGGTTATGGACAGACAAGACAGATCTTTCTACAAACCTGAGAAAAGCCTCAGATTTTATGAAAAATCTTTTTTAAAAAATGGTTTAAAAATGATAAAAGAAGTGTCTGTAGCTTTAAGAAAGTGATGCCCTCAGTGGCTGTTATTGCGCCACCACAACACTATTGTCAAGCCTTCCTTTCTGTCAGTAAAAGAAAGGGGGATGGGACTGGCCCTTTCCAGGGATTTTTTGACCTCTGAAGGAGGACTCATTGGGGTCAAGCCCACCAGCAACTACTTGCTACCACATGACTTACAAGACTCACCCAGGCCTAGCTGGTCACTATTTAATTAATTAATGAATTCAGCTTATACCCTGCCTTTCCCGCAAGTGGGCTCAGGGCAGCTTCCAACAAATATACTGTTAAAATACAATAAAAACCTTATTAACATATTAACACATTAATACTGTCCATTAACACTACTGTTCAGCAGCAGCCACACCACAAAAGCCAATGAGGTACAGCGATTAGAGTTTCAGGCTAGGATTTGGGAGACCAAGGTTCAAATCCCCACTCTACTGTGGAAACTCACTGGGTAACTTTGGGCCAGTTATACATTCTCACCCTAACCTACTTCATCACAGGTAGGATAAAATGGAGAACAGAATGATATAAACTTTTGGATTCCTATTGTGAAGAAAAGTGGGATGTAAATGAAATAAATACATAATAAAGAAGATGAGGGACAGATTAAAGGTGGGTGGGTGAGAAGAGGAAGCAGGGAAAGGTGAGGATATAGGGCTGCCAGGATAAGGGAAAGAGGAAATAGTATGGGAAGGGGATTCAGGGGAAAGTGAGGTACCTTGCACCCCTGCAAGTCTACAGTTCCTCACCATGCAACTTGGCATGAGTTTTCCTGGGGACAGGCTGCCAGGGAGAGGGAAGGAGGGAAAGCTGAAGACAGAGAAGCAGATAAAGGTAGGTTGGCTGGTAAGTAAGAAGAAGAGAAGAAAGCAGGGAAAGGGGAAATGATTGGGGGCTTTCAGGGAAGGGAAAGAGGAATTAGTGAGGGAGGATGAGATGCCCCCTTACAACTCCTTTTGGGTTTTCTGCTTGTATGAGCATTTCCTAAACTACTCTTCTCTGGAGCACTATCCACTGTCATGCTGGGCAGAAGCCTCCTGAGTCCTCCCACTTTCTCAAAACATTTTGTGGATGCCAGGAAAGGTGTCAGCAGGCACCACAGCACCCACAGGTGCTGTGTTGGGGACCTAGATTGGACGGATCTTAAACATGCATGAAATCAATGGCTGAAATCAGAATCTGATTCGTTCAGTCCAATCAGGGAGCAAAACCAGCATAATGTTACTTTGATGTTATTGTAAAACTGGGTAATTTGTAAAAATGGATTGTATTGTAGAAATGGATAATTTCTTTAATTACTCAGTGTATTCACACAGGTATTTAATGAGATGCTGGTAACAAACTTATAATGAACCCTGGAAAGATGGAGGAAATGCTGGTTGGGAAACCTCAGGTCATGAAGGCCATTGAACTTCCCTGTACTGGCCTGCAGGTTCCCAGTATTGGGGCCCAGAAGGCGGGCAAGGGAATATTGTTCTGTCCAAGGTGGGGGTTCCAGAAGTCAGGCAAGGTGTGGTTGTTCAGTCCAACATTGGGGTTCCAGATAGGGTTGCCAGCCTCCACGTGGTGGCTGGAGATCTCCCAGAATTACAACTGATCTCTAGGCGATAGAGATCGGTTCCCTTGGAGAAAATGGCTGCTTTGGAGGGTGGACTGTATGGCATTATAATATTCTGAGGCCCCTCCATAAAGCCTATCCTCCCTAGGCGCCACCTTCCCAAATCTCCAGGAATTTCCCAACCTGGTCCTGGCAACCTTAGTTCCAGAAGTCAGACTAGGCATGGTGGTTCAGTCCAAGGTTGGGGTTTCAGAAGTGGTCATTAAGTCCATGGTTGGGGTTCCAGCAGTCAGGCTAGGTAGGGACAGACAGTCCGAGGTCAGGCTTTCAGGAATAGGGTAAGGCAGAGTGAGTTGCTTCACAGCAATCGTATGCGTTGTGTCCACGCCCAGCAGCCTCTCTTGGCTGGCTGGTTTAATAGCCCCAGGCCTAAGGGCCATGTGTGCAGTCTAATGTCACTCCTAGAATTGCTTATGTTCTGTTTTAGCATTTCTTCAACTCTTTATTGGATTCTTGCTAATGCTATGTCTTTGTAAATTTATATATATTTATGGCATTGTTTATGGAAATGTCCTTAATACTGACTGTCCTAATCTCACACTATGTAATCCGCCTTGAATCTCAGTGAGAAAGGCAGACTATAAATGACACAAATAAATAAATTACACAAATAAGCAGCAACTACAGTCTGCCTGCCTTTTTTACTCATAGTACAAACACAGTTGCATTTATGCTAAGTAGGCAATAATGCCATTCTATGTATTGTCAAAGGCTTTCACGGCCGGAGAACGATGGTTGTTGTGGGTTTTCCGGGCTGTATTGCCGTGGTCTTGGCAGTGTAGTTCCTGACATTTCGCCAGCAGCTGTGGCTGGCATCTTCAGAGGTGTAGCACCAAAAGACAGAGATCTCTCAGTGTCACAGTGATCTCTGTCTTTTGGTGCTACACCTCTGAAGATGCCAGCCACAGCTGCTGGCGAAACGTCAGGAACTACAATGCCAAGACCACGGCAATACAGCCCGGAAAACCCACAACAACCAATGCCATTCTAGTTAACAGAAGTTACTGATTGAATTCTAATGTTTCCCAAATCTCCTTTATTTATTAAAATATCTATACTTTGCGTTTCATCTTGGCCCAAGGTAGCTTCAGCACTCAGTTGCCACCAGGCCTAAGGCTGTCATACTTGATATCAGAGCAACTAAGCCAATGGGAGCCATGCCTGGCAAGGCCTATTATTTTATCAGAGCAATCTTAACATCTGCTGCCATACAAGTCCTAGAACTAGGGTTGCCAAGTCCAGGTTGGGAAATTCCTGGATATTTTGGGAGGTGGAGCCTGAAGAGGGTGGGGTTTGTGGAGGGGAGGGGCCTCAGTGAGGTTTAATGCTATAGAGTGCACCCTTCAGAGCAGTCATTTTCTCCAGGGGAACTGGTCTCTGTTGCCTGGAGATCAGCTGTAATTCCAGGCATAGGTGTAAACTACGGGGGGGCTGAGGGGATCAAGCCCTCCCGGATTTGGCTGGGGGGGCTGAGGCCCCCCCCCGGGCAGCCAGTGAACTACATGGGGGCTAAGGGGCTCAAGCCCCCTCAGATCTCACATGAGGGTCTCAGTTACAATAGCTGATGAAGCACAGGATTGTCCCCCCCTTCCTATTATATCATATTATAATTTCTGTAATTCTTTGGGGCTTTGTTCCTGTTTTTTGCTTGTACGTATTAGTGTGTTTAATAAGAATTTATCATTTTTTAAAGGTATTGCAGTTTGTATAAACAATTTACAAATAAATGTTACAGAAGAATTAAGAGACTCTGATAGAAGATATTTGATTTTGAAAATCAGGCTCCTGTAAGGCAAGATTTACACACTAGCAACAATATATGCACCAAACAATGCAAGAGAAAGTTTTTATGAAAAAATTTTCCAATCCATTTTCAATTTTCAAGAAGATAATGATCTTCGGAGACATGAATGGGGTAATGCATCTAATAAAAATAGAGGGGGGGGGACAAAGAAGGCAAACTTCCCCAAAATGTGCTCTCTCTCCCCTCCTATCAAGAAACTATTTTTGAAGTAATATCTTAAATAGTATATGATGGCTTCAGTGGGTTAAATGTCTAAAAGATTTTTGATCTTACAAAGGGAACACAAAGCTTACAAACTATCAACCAAGCTTGTGTCTCTTTTACATTGTGGGTGACTGAAGTGGTTTACATAAATAAAAGAAAGGACCAGAGAGCATGTGAGATTTTGACAGCCATAAATCCAGAGAGCATTCACCTCAGAAGTCTCTCCCCTCTCTTCACTTCCCCCCATCTTCTCCAAAATGTGTTTAATTATATGGAAATGTTAAAATTGGAAGATGCTTGTAGGATCAAAAATCTGAATATTGGAGACTATACTTTCTTTTCTGACAAACACATTCAAGGATTTATATGTGCTGGATATAAAAAACATGAGTTATTTATATTGTTTGTTGAATTATGTTTACTCTTTTTCTTTTGACATAATTATAATTGTGCTATTGTTTTTATTTTCTTTTTTCTGTTCTGCTTATATTTATAAAAATAAATTTTATATAAAAAAGAATGTATACACTGCCTTAAAATACCTTTGACTATGACACGTTAATTAGCTTAGCCCATTTTCAATGTAGGAACAGTCAGATTGCAAGACCTCTGTTGGATATAAGTGCAATATAAGTGCATGACAACAATTTACATTCAGGGAATGTTAGAAGATTCCACTAATGCTCAGGTTTCAGAGAGGGAGAAACCAGAGAGTTAGAAAGATAGACAGGTCAGAGCATCTGTTTACTGTTTTACTGCCCTTTGATGTGTAGATTACTACTCAGGAGTAGAGATGGGCACGAACCTAAATACGGCCCCCAAAACCCCACGAACCAGGGTGGTTTGGGGTTTGCGAACCAGGGTTTGTGGAAGCTCCTTTCCACGGAACTTCCACAAACTGTATGCTGGTTCGTTGGATCGTATTTACAGGGGCAGTTTAAATGGCCATTTCCCCAGTTAAATGGCCATTTAAACTGCCCCTTTAAGGGCCCTGCTGCAGCAGGTTCCCCCCCCCCCCCCGGCCGCATGCCAGCTAATAGTTTAAAGGGACCTGCCTGGCAGGGCCCTTTAAACTGCCCAAACCCCAGCGGCCTTCCTGCCCTTCAAGAGGCTGAAAACGGCCTTCCGGCCCTTCAAATGGCTGCTGTGGCAGCCATTTGAGGGGCAGGAAGCCCGTTTTCAGCCTCTTCCATTGCCCTGCAGGCCCCCAGAGAGGTGGAAGAGGCCGAAAACGGCCTTTCTGCCCCTCCTGGGAGGAGAAGAAGGATGCTGCACTGCAGGATAAGGTAAGTGTGGGGCTGGGCTGGGGGGATTAGGGGGCTGAGGTTTGGGCAGTTTAAAGTGCCCTGCCAGGCAGGTCCCTTTAAACTACCAGATGGCAGGCTGTGGAGGGGGGAATCCCCCCTGCCACCTGCCAGCTGATAGTTTAAACGGACCTGCCGCTTGCAAGGCCGGAAAGGGCCCTTTAAACTGTTAAAGGCCCCTTTCCCTGCCACTGCTAAGGCCAGAAAGGGGCATTTAAACCCCATGAACCGTGAACTGGTTCGTAACTGGTCCAGTTCCGTGGTTTGTGAAACCCACGAGTCACGAACCATCTGGTTCATTGTGTTTTTTTTTGTTCCATGTCCATGTCTACTCACGAGGACTTCCTCCTCAGAACAGATCTGTAGGTAGGAAGCTCTCTTCTCTTTCCTATCAAAGTACGGAGTTTCTATAATAAAGAACGCTGACTTCTTTTTTAAAACTAAAATTTTTCTAAAACTGCTTCCCTTTTAAAACTTATACACTCACACCAGCCAGCATGCTCCAGCCACCCATCATCACATTTTCTCTGCAGTCAATGCTACTCTGTTAAGGACCAGTTTCTATTCCTTTTAACAGGGAAAAAAGTGAGTATCTATTTTACTTTCCAGTAACCTTATCATTACATTGTATTTTGGAAATGGAACACTGGGAAAAGGTAGGCCTTATGTTTCCTTGTTGAAATAGCTCTATTTGCTTGTTTGTGGCTTTTTTTTTTGCTGGGTGTGGGAGAACAGTTAGTTTTTTTCATGGTAATGTATTGGGGGGACTGCTTCAGCCACTCCTAAACTCCTCTTTCAATTTCCATTCCATGTTTAAATGGAGAGGTGGTATCTATTGCAGAAAAGGACAATTCCTAAAAATGAGTGCTCTCTCTCTGAAGCAATGAGAAGCCCTATCTGCATGAGCAAGATTGGAAGGGGGGTGCAGATCAGAGGCCTTTTAAAAATTTCCTTTTGCCCTGTGTCCAGGCTGTGATTTGGTTAATAATGTCTTTTAAGGTGGAGTTTAAATAGTGTGCTAAGAAAGCAAGGTATATAAAATCCTAGGTAGTATAACTGGGTGTTTTCTTTGGGGTCATGACTAGAACTGTTCTGAATTGCCTCAAAATGTGCTTGTACGCACTTATAGGATATGAGTTTGAAGTGAGAAGATGGGAGTTTGCTACTACTTTGCACTCTGTACACTGCTCAGAAATCAAGTGCATGGCAACTGTTTTGTATTCTGCCCTGGTTCAGACTTCAACCATGCATTTACCAAACGAAGGTATCTGCAATGGCATAATTTAGTAAATTTCAGTACTAAGTCGCCCTTATGAATAAGACAGAATCAAGACTCCTGTAAATGAACGTCCAGGAAAACTTTAAAAATGTTCCCTTACAGGCTTTTCTGTGTTGTCTTTCTTAGTGTCAAATTTATGACCATTAGTTTGTCCTATACACATGGTATGTATAATTATAGATCATAAAGTGACTATCCTAAAAGTGAATTTCAAAAACAGGACACAGCAAGAGATCACTGAGATAGCACTATAACTACTGACCAACTCCCACATTTTCCTAGGTTTGGCCCAGCTCAGGGACATTGTTAGGGGGTGTTCCCATGGGTGGCTGAGTCCTCCTAAATTTGTGCGGAGCCCCTCCCTAAATCTCCCATGGCTCCACCTCCATAGATGGTAGCAATGGAAGCTCCTCCCTGTGATGTCATTGACTCCTCCCTGTGATGTCACTGGCATAGCAATACCTCTGGCCCAGCCCCAGCCCCCCCCCGGGAAATTGGAAAGTCTACGCCCCTGATTCCAGGAGATCTCCAGCTATCACCTGGAGGCTGGTATGAAAGAAAGGGCAAGCCCACGGGGAATACAATGAAACAATGCTTCACACAGTGTTCAATTTTTAAAGTGCCAGTGCTGTATAATTTAAACATTCATACAGATTTGTGCAGTTCTTTCAGGAACAAGAATGAATCCAATATACAGAAAGTGCATTCAAGATTATTGCAACATGTCCGGGTGTAATAAAGTTTGTATAAATTTAAATCCTTGCATTAGTCTCTTTCCTTCTTTCTGGTGTCCTTTCCATGCACAGAGCAAACGCAGAGGTGGGAGAGATGTAGAAATCCTCCTCAGGCCCAATCTGGGGCCAGCTTAGAAACCACAGATTTCGTGTCCTCTTCTACGGGAGCACTGCCTCTGGTTCCATATGGTCGGAGATTCTCATATTACATCAACCGGATAGGGCGGCCGTCTATTCCAGGGCGCGCCATCACCTGGAGGCTGGCAAGCCTACTTAGAACACCATAAGATGTTAACACGCAAGCTGGTAAAATGTGAATGCTAATATTATACTATCCCCATTGACCAAATATAAATAAATACAGGGGCTGACAGAGGACAAGGTTTTAGTGCAGCTCTGCTGTTAGGCCTCAGCCTGTTCTAGAGAAATTCCATTCTTTCAGACACAAAGAAAATCCCCAACACACAGTTCAGCTGTTCAGGCATGGAGAAGGATTTGAGTTATTAAACTTATCTCTTTTTTTCATTGTCTCCTATTGCTTGGCGAACAAAATTAGCGTATGATTTCTCCACCCATTTAACTTACTGAATTGCTGATCTTTTAAAAGGTTCGTAATCGTAAATGGGTATTTCTGTAGCACTACATCACAATGTGCTCTTTTGCTAAGTAAATTATTTCTTTAAATTAAAATCCTATAAGGCAAAATATCTTTCAACTGCTAAGCATACTAGGTGGCAGAAAGTATGATTTGCACTGTTTTGGAACTCACACACTGGGAACTTAACAAATAAAAACACTTCTCAGCAAGACATTGGTGGCATCAATGCATGTTCTGTATAGAGTTGTTACAGAGGAGAGGTACCTCACTGGGTATAATTCCATACAGTCCACACTCCAAAGCAGCCATTTCCTCCAGGGAACTGATCTCTTTGGCTGGGAGATCAGATATAATTCCGGAAGATCTCTAGCCACTACCTGGAGGTTGGCAACTTTGGTTCTGCAGCTATCCTTTTAAGTTTACTTGTATTAAGCATTCAAACTGACCTTCCTGAGAGCTTCACTTTCAGATGCACAATGTAAATTAGTGTATAACATTTACTCCAGTTAATAAATAATAAATATGGAGAAGATGCAAAAATACAAAACCGCTCAACTATCAACTACCAGAAAGATGTGTGGCAATTAAAGTATTTTGTGAGAAGACACAGTGGCACAGACATAGGCTTGTGAGAATGGTAGTACACTTTGCGCCCGTGAGCATGGATAAGTATTTAAACCAACCAGAGAAGCCAAATCTGCAAATGATTTTCCCCAATACAGCAGAAAACTAAACTAAAAACTGAACAAAAATGACACCGAATAAACATCAATAAACATCAGAGATAAGCTCCATAGTCAGCATGTGCAAAGTGCTGTCAAGTTGCAGCTGACAGCATCTCCTGCTGGGGTTTTCAAGGCAAGAGACAACCACAGTGAAATCCTAAGCAGGATTTCAATGGGCTTAGACTGGAGTAACTTTGCTTAGGATGTCACTGTCAGAGGTGGGCTGTCATTGCCTGCCTCTGTGTAGTGAACCTGGACTCCCTTTGCAGTATCTAACCAGGGCCAACCCTGCTTAGATTCTGAGATTAGATGAGATGTGGCTACCCTAGGCCATCAGGGCCTTTAATTAATACTAATAAATTAATCAAAAGAGTCCCGGAAGCCCTGGAAATATTTTCTCCTATACTTACTGCACTGTTCTGAGGCAGTTAAAAGCAATCTTCATTACCCAGAGTCTCAAAACTGTTTGTCTTCCTATCTAGTTATTTTAAAATTGTATTTCTATTATCATCCCTGCATTATTAATATGCCATTATATGTTAGAAAATAGCTTGGTGGAGTTCAGTTTTGGCAATGCTTCATTCCCTCAAATGCTCTCATGCTAAATTGTTCCCTGCAACCTGAAAAGATTCATGATGCCCACTGCACATCAAGTACGAGTCTCCTGGGGAGCTCTGTTTCCTCGTTTGTGTTGCTGTTCAACTCTCCCAAAAGAAATGTGGGCCTCCTTATGTTTATCACATCTGCACATGCTGTTATCAATCAGTGTGCATGCCTCCACCTTTGTGTGGCCAGACGACAACGCTGCTGTTAGATCTTTTGCCAGCACATAGCTCAGCATGCTCCTGAGAGATGACAGTAATTTAAAGGCAAAATCTCAATGTTTAAATGATATGCATGCATGGCAAAGGCCTTTGCAGAAGGGCAGATGCCAAAGTGCAGAGTTTAAGCGGGCTGATCCAGCTGAAGGCAAATTTTATCCCTAATTTTTCATATATGGATTAAAAGGTAAAGGTAGTCCCCTGTGCAAGCACCAAGTCATTACTGACCCATGGGGGGATGTCACATCACGACGTTTTCTTGGAAGACTTTTTACGGGGTGGTTTGCCATTTGACAATGGCAAACCACCCCGTAAAAAGTCTGCCAAGAAAACATTGTGATGTGAGATCCCCTCATGGGTCAGTAATGAATTGGTGCTTGCACAAGGGTCTACCTTTACCTGGGTGGTTCATCCATATAAAGGTAAAGGTGCAAGCACTGACTCATTACTGACCCATAGGGGGACGTCTCATCATGATGTTTTCTTGGCAGACTTTTTACGGGGTGGTTTGCCATTGTCTTCCCCAGGCAATGCCTTCCCTAGTCATCTACACTTTACCCCCAGGAAACTGGGTACTCATTTTACCGACCTCAGAAGGGTGGAAGGCTGAGTCAACCTTGAGCCGGCTACCTAAGCCCAGCTTCCACCGGGATCGAACTCAGGTCGTGAGCAGAGCTTGGACTGCTGTACTGCAGCTTACCACTCTGCACCACGAAGCTCTGCTCACGACGACCTGAGTTCAATCCTGGCGGAAGCCAGGTTCAGGTAACTGGCTCAAGGTTGACTCAGCCTTCCGTATTTCCGAGGTCGGTAAAATGAGTACCCAGTTTCCTGGGAGTAACGTGTAGATGACTAGGGAAGGCATTGCCTGGGGAAGACAATGGCAAACCACCCCGTAAAAAGTCTGCCAAGAAAACATCATGATGAGACGTCCCCCTATGGGTCAGTAATGAGTCAGTGCTTGCACCTTTACCTTTATATGGATGAACCACCCAGGTAAAGGTAGACCCTTGTGCAAGCACCAATTCATTACTGACCCATGAGGGGATCTCACATCACAATGTTTTCTTGGCAGACTTTTTGTTACAGAATGGTTTGCCATTGCCTTCCCCAGCCATCTACATTTTATCCCCAGGAAACTGAGTACTCATTTTACCGACCTCAGAAGGATGGAAGGCTGAGTCAACCTTGAGCTGGTTATCTGAACGCGGCTTCCGCCAGGATGAAACTCAGGTCGTGAGCAAAGCTTGGGCTGCAGTATTGCAGCTTACCACTCTGCGCCACGGGGCTCTTAACCACCCAGGTACATAGTATAAAAGGAACTGGGGCTATCCCATTTTCTATGAGAAATGCATGGGCAGAATTGACAAGCTGGTGTAGTGCCATCCTCACTCTTTTGAAATGTTGCTATAGTATTGTAAAACAAATATACATGTATTATACATCTATTGTTTTATTCTAATACTAGCTAAAGTGACTGTTCCTTTAAAAAGCCAAGAGAGTATAAGAGTCCCAGTGCTCTCTCCTTTTCTCATCTCCCTCAACTACAACTTCACTCCCCTCTTCCAACATTTGACCATCTACTTAGCCCTTCCCTTGCCCACAAATCTTGTGCTAAGTGGGACCATATGCTCGGGATGAGTACTGCAGCCATACATATACATGGCTGCAGTACTAAGGGCATTTATCCTAGGAATAAACCATGGTTAATTATATTAGATTTACTTTTGAGTAAACCTGCTTAGGATTGTTAACAATGGTACTTTGAATCAAGGGTACTATTTGTTTTCAGCTAGAATTTTTTTTTAAAAAAAATCCTTATGTACTGACCTTATTCATAGAAAAGTGATTTCAGCATGGATTAAATAAGAAATCTAGGCAAGAGATTTAATAGAAATCTACAGAATCTTGGAAATGTTTTTTTCTTTCTTTCCAGAGGAGTCTAGAATCGACATAAACAATATCTGGACATATGATTAATTAGTTTCTATGATCAGCTATTGGCTCCTTCCTGAAAATAACAGTGCAATGACACAGTTACAGATTCAGACAAGATAGTGGACACTTTTGTGAACTGGAACACTGCAAGCAGACCATTTGTATGATCAGTTATTTGCTCTAAACAGATCATCATAACTCATCTAAACTGTCATCCTATGTAACTTATATGGGAATCTATCACCAAATTCAGTGGGACTCCTTTCTCTTAAATGTGCACTGGGCTTTGTGTCTCAACCTCACAAGAGCTGTCAAACACTTTAAAATTTCATTTAATAACCATATTTACTGTAACTATATCATCTAATTGATTACAGTGTTTATTTTCATTTTTAATTCTGAAAAAAGAAAAAAGTATCAGTAATCATACTTCAGGGACCCTCACTAACTCTTTGGTTTAGCTTACATTTCTTATAGTTTGGGATGAGCCATTTAGAACATGCTTTTCTGTGCCTTTTTAGGGGCATTCCAATTCTAATGGTGTAATGTCAGATACCTTCTGAAAGCTATGCCTATGGGTCAGTACAGAAACAAATGGGAAAATGTCCACAAAATGAAAAGATCTCCAGGGAAATCAATTCAGAATGCTACAATATGGCCACCTCCCCAGAGAATCTGATCAATTGCACATCAACACAGCAATGAAGAAGTTTCGCAAAATCCTTGCTCAATTGTATAGACTATTTATAATATAAGATACCAAAGGGAATTATTGTAGCAACTTCTTTAGATACTCATGAAACAAGCTAATTATGTTTTATAATTATTGTGCCCACAATCCTAGTTACTGTCATTCATGATGATGTAAACCAACCTGACTCACAGTAAAGTACTAATATGCAGAACTAAACATAACTCATATCCGGGAATGATCTAAAATGCCATCAAACCAGGGAAAACTATATACTTTTCAGCATGCATTTCTCATAAGTTGATTGACTGACTGACTGATTGGATTTGCTTTTCACTTCTTATCCAAGCTGTTGAAGCAGCTAAGAGAAAAAAGCTTCATATATTGTAGCAATCACAAAAAACAGGTTACCTATAAAATAGCAAAATTAATAATAACAAAATAAATAAAATTAAGAAGGTATTCTTTAAATCCAAATCTCGTCATGCATTAGGATAGAGAGCTAGTTATGACTAAGATGGGCACGAACAGCAATACGAACTAAAAAAAGCCACGAACAGCCCAATCAGCTGGTCGCGAACAAGCAGTTTGTGAGGCCCCATTCTAAACGAACAGGTGGTCGTTGCAAGCCTCCTTCCTAGCTGTTTGTCAAGCCAGACAATCTGGCACCTGCAATCAATTCTCTTGGCAACCAAAAGCAGGGACTGACTGAACTCTGTCTGAACTCCTGCTGTTGCCCTGGAAACCCCAATCTAACCCCAATTTAGCTTGATAGGCAGGTCTTCCTTTCAAGTGTGGAGCTCCAAATTTGTTATGAGGAAGCAAAGAGCAGGGGGGAGGGGGCCTCCCAGCTCTGGTTTTGCAGACAGTGAGGGAGAGAGTTGCTGTTGGCATTTTGAGACAGAAACAGGGAGAGTGCATTGGAGCTTGAATTTTCTTTCTGTGTGGTAGGATAGGGATCTACCTCTTCAAGTTCCAGGGCTGCTGACAGTCTCTGGGCCAAGCTATTATTTATTACTGGTACGTTTCCTGCTGCCTGCTCAGGTAAGGTTTCTGGGAGTGGTGCGGTAGGGATCTTGATGGCTGGAGGAGAGCCTGCTGGCTCCCACAAACAATGAACAATGAACAAGTTCGTGACAGGATCATGTTCATCAGTGTTCGTTGTTCGTCGATGGCAATGAACAATGAACACCATGTTCTTTTTTTCTGTTCATGCCCATGTCTAGTTATGACCTCCTTCACACACATCTATTGCAATGCATGAGCCACCTCCTCTCAGTTCAATCCCACATGGCTCCTGTATATGTATAAATAATAACATGGTGCAGGGCCAGTCATCTGGAGGTTTCCCACTGTAAGAGCAACAATTGGATAAGGACAAACACAACCATTCCTGCTCAGATGGTTGTGGTATTTACACATATATCATAGCCACGCGGGATTTTATTATGGGATCATCCCTCCCTTACACACACAACATTCTGAGACTTCTTTTCCAAACATGAGGTAAGGACTGTCTCTCTACCAAACTAAGAAACATAGAATACTTATTCTCTGTAACATACAGATATATCAAGTCCTCAGATCTTCTCCAATGCACCACCAACTGCATATTTACTCAAGATAAATCTAATGTCTTTAATAAAAAGAAAAGCCAAGTGACCTTGTGGCTGAACCAACAGGCTCAGTTGAATCATTAGTCTCTGTTATTATAGCACTACTGCAACAAAGCCTCCAGCAGCTTTACCATCCTGTCAACTTCCACTGAGCAAGGCTCCCTGGGTGCATGCAGAGAAGAATCAAATAACAAAAGCAAAAGTTTTAGGAGGAGGAGAACTTTAGAAAGCTTGAGAAAGTACACAAGCTTGAAAGGCCTTTATAATTATGTGAATACTTACTAGACTTGCCCGTGATACAACCCAAGACACACTACGTAGGGCTCCTAGATTTGGAGAATACCAAGTCTACAATAGTTACTCAGCATTTACTACAAGAACATATAATTTCCAGTCTCTTTGATCATGACCTTCCTAATATGTAATAACCTTCTCCATGGGTATTTCAATCTCAATGAATAAGTAAAAATTAAAAGGACCTGTGTTCAAAATATACTTCCAAGAGCTGCCGAGAAAATTGGAAGTGGCCTAATGCCAAACAGTAGCTACATAACTATGATCTAAGAAACAGAAAAAGTTTTTTTAAATGTTATTGAGAAGCTTGACCATAAATGGTAACATTTCAAAGCCTTTAATTATAACCTATGATTCAAAGTTAATGCATGCATCTGTTCTCAAAGAGGTGTAGTCTGCTATATTCAGCTCTACTCTCTTTCATATTAAAAGAACATAAATAAAAGGGAAGGGAGAGTGCACTTTTCCATTGGAACAGATATCAGTACTTTCATGTCCATTTTATTATTATTGATTATGTTGAAGCTCTATTGCATAGGGACATAAACCATTGATTTCAATATTCAATTTTATAATGTGTTTAAAATCAAAGAGTGATGCTAAAAGCTCCATCACACAACTCATTTATTATTGCCTAAGCTAAATGACTATTCAAGAAATTATAAACTTCTTCAAGTTGTCATGACTTCAGCTTTGATCAAGACCAGGGCCGTCGTCACACGGGCGTTTATTCCGTCAAATTTCCATTATGTGGCGCTATTGTTCCTATCGGCGCCATGACGCAATCTTTTGTCAAATACCGTCTCCTCCCGCTTCGAGTTGTTCACACTGTAGCGCTCTGTGCCGTCATTTTGAACGGGCACAGAAAAAACTCCTCCCCCCTTTTTAAAAAAATTTTTTTCCGCTTTATTGCGTTATAACGACATTACATCGTTATAACCAAACGTTAGCCCAACCCCGAAAGAGCAGGATAGGTTGGCCAAGTTTTCCCGCCCTGGAAGCAGCTTGAACATTGGCTAAGATTGTTTTTCTTCCTAATTTGAACATCCATAAATATACTCTTGTTCTGAGAAAAACCCCTGTCTGACGTGATCCCCATCGCCGAAGACTCAACCATGGCTCCACCGAGTGAACTTGTAGTTCTGGTGGCCCAACTGGTTGTTTTGATGGTTCAGAGCACGTTCACTCTGTGCCATGCACACCTGCGATCCCTCCGTCGGAGGCGAAGGGCAGCGGAAAGACTTTTTCGGTCTATGCTGCTCGAGCAGCATAGAAAGAACACTCTTTCATTGCTTTGTATTTTTATAATATTATGACGTTATAGCGATATAAGGACGTTTGTTTTTTTTTTAAAAAAGGAGCTCGCTGCAGGAGAGCGCGAAAGGGCGTCTGGGATAACGGGTCAAGATAAGAAAGGGAAAATTCCGTCATTATGAGATAGAAATCGATGCCGGATGGTCACACGGAAGCAGATTATAGCGTGAAAATTGAGACCAGAGGAGAAATCTCAGACTCGCAACAGTGCCAGAATAAGGTGGGAATTTTGCGGTAGATTGCGCAATTTTCGCGCTAATTTTAAGCCCGTGTGACGACGGCCCAGGACATTGTATCAGAGGGAGGTTCAATAGAAGGATCTAGGGGATTCTGGAGTTCAGTGGAATGGATCACAGAAGCTTCTGTCCATGGACTTCAACAATTATTAACAACTCAGTAATTTAGAGCAGTAACCACACACATCAGTCAAGAAACTAAAAGCTACCAGCCTCACGATCGAGAGCCCTATAATTCCCATTCCTCACTCACCAGAGTAAATAATGCATCCAGCTAGACTGGCAATGGGATGTAAAGCTCCAGGCATAGAGACTAATCCTTTAAGGACCTTCCTTAGACTGTTGCATCATTTCTGGATACAAGGGCTAACTGTAGCTTCAAAATTCACAGAAATGACTTGATTGCAACACAGGAGTGTGAAATTTGTCTCAGGGCCAAGCTACAAGTGACAAATGACACTTGAATGGCAAGTGAACGGACTCATATGTATTCCTCCCTGCTCACTTGTGCTCAGCTTGCGCTCCACTTGATCACTACTTGCCGTTCAAGTGTCATTTGTCGCTTGTAGCTTGGCCCTCAGATGCCACTCTTGCGTTCCTGATCTATGACCATTCTTTAGTTCTTTAGTTCCAGCTGGATTTAATTCCGTTTATAGAGCAAACCATTTTTCTTAATAACCCTGGATCATTTGATGGGTCCTCTCAGCTTGACCCTTGCCTTCCTGAATGTGTTTGGCCCTTCCAAGACTGGACACAGGTAAATGTGCTTGGGATTGAAGCTCTAGTCTCCAAAAACTTAAATCGGTTGCCCAGTAACTTGTATATTACCTCAAATATTACTTATATTGACTGTCATATCATTGAGATGGCAAAATAAATTTCATTTTGCCCCTGTCCAGACATTCTGTTGTTTCTTGAACTCTATGATACTAACAGAGAACTATGGACAAGGCCTTACCCCAGAATGATGATGGCAGCTATAACTAGTTCCCATCCGCCCTGAGCTTGCGAAAGCAGGGAGGGCGGAATATAAATATAATAAATTAAATTAAATTATAAATCTCCCCTTGCTTCTCACATATACACTTTTCTAGCACAACCAAATACATACACAACCTAGTGTTACTAAACCATAAGGAAGACATAGCAGCATCAAAACAGGTTTTGTTTTAAAAAGATTAATTAACTATACATAGGCAGTGTGGTTGTAGGACTGGACCTAGGACTGAACACAGTAGTTGTTCTTCAACTGTAGGTAACTTTAGGTTTTTTTTAAAAAACCCAGCTTGTACTGAAACATATTAAACATATTTTCTTAAAAAGAAGACACTTAGCTGGAACTAAGCCAACTAAGATCACAGTTAGATCAATCAGACCTGTTTCCTGAAGAATAACTCTGTTATGGGCCACTCTAACATGAGGTCTAAAGGCCACCTGGCTTTCATTCCAAGTGGAACTAACTATTTAATTTATAGAACAATTGGTTTGACTACAGTGATGAACGCACATGTCTTCTTAAAATGCCTCATGGGGTATTCCTCCTTTTTTCTATATCAGTAACCATGGCAACCCTGAGGAGAAATAGTTTTTGTTCTTCCCCTCAGAAATTGTTTCCAGGGGATAATGGTTTTAACTCTCATTTGTCCTACAGCAATTAACTTTTGACTTGCTATATGTCCCAGTGCTGACGTTTCAAAAGGAAAGATAGTTTTTTCTCTTGCTTCCTTTTAAATGTTCTTATGATGGATATTATCAATCCATATTTCAGAAGTTGAATGGACTTTCCAGAAAACATGGATTTCACAAATGCTTTTATTGTGAAACATTGCTGTTGCCAAAAATAGTCTACACATGGACAGATTTTTCAAAGTCAAAGAAAAATTCTTTCAGGTAGATAGCTGTATTGGTCTGCAATAGAACAGCAAGATTCAAATCCAGTGACACCTTAAAGACCAACAAGATTTTTCCAGGTACAAGCTCTTGAGAGTCAAAGCTCCCTTCTTCAGACACCCAAATTTTTCTGCTAAAACTTGAGGTATTGTAAGAAAAATTATGCTACAACTTGTTATTTTCACATATTTTGTATGATTGCTATATATTACCTTGCTTGCTTTATATCTACCTTGCTAAACAAATAAAGCTGCCATGCAAACAATAAAATAGCTACACAAACAACAGACCTTCTGCCAGGTACCAAACGCCTTCATAATTTAAACAAACTGTACCTAATGCAATTTGGTTATGCTGTCTTTTTATATGAATTATGCATGGCTTACTTTCATGATTTTATTATTCTTTATTGTTATTCCTTTATTTTCATTTTATATTATTTTCATTTCTCAGAATGCTACAGGGACATTTCTCTGCTCTTTTCCTCAGAATAAAGGCAGGGGAACGATCACTCACTACAAGCAAAGCAGATTCCCCTCCTTTTCTCCCAACCCTACAAAGGCAATTGGACAGCCATTCTCAGTATGATGAATATTGGTTTTGTGTGAAAATGCACATCAGATAATATGAAGATTTACTTATCAAGTCAATTCCTATATGGCTTCTAGAATTTGTTATTAAGACATATTGTGGAAATGTGAAAAATAAATAAATAAAACAAGTTCTCACACAAGCAAAGATGATGAAGCTAAAGATGATGGTATCCCAAACTAGTAATACCATTCTGTTATTACTAAACTCCTTCCTTCTACATCCTTTCTTCTACATCCAGTGCTTTGCTGTCCCATGTACCAGAAACTTCTTACCAAAAAATTATTTCTAGTAGTACACAAGGTATCAACTGTTCCACTATCCACTGATTTGCTTACTAGTAGTATGTATACTTGATGTCCACAAAAATGAATCCACAAGAAGATAAGGAAAATGAAGTATTTTCTCTGGATAGCTGTAGCCCAGACAGCTCTCCAAGTTGATAACACAGATATAGAAGTCATATATGTGTTACCCAAATAGGTCTCCTTAATTGGTTGGGGAAATTAGCATTTGAGTGGAGGTAATTAGCAAGTGAGTGGAAATTAGCAAGTGAGTGGAGGTAACTAGGAATCTATACCAATGTTTAGGGGATTATTCCCTTAGAAAGGTTTCAAATAAATCAGGCAGCTGTTCAACCAAAAAGATTTTTTTAATTAAAGAGAAATAAAAGGGCAAACATATAGAAATCACACACAGCTCACATGCAAGGCTAACTAAGAAAATCAGGGAGGAAAATAAGAAGAAAGCAGTTTAGGGAGGATGATAATTACCAGTTCTGTAGACAGAGGTCTAACAGCAAAACGACAAGCAATTTCATGAAGAGAAGAAGCCCAAACGAATTTTGGTGTGTGTGGATGGGTCCCAACACACACATACAGAACACATGTCTGGGAAGCCCAGTTATAGAGCAAAATGTTCCCTGGGACATCTTTGCCCCAAAACAATGGCTTAATGGCTGTAACCGGAGGTGGACAAGTTTGATGGTTCCTATCTGAGGTAGACTATAGGTGAAAATATTGCTCGATGACCTGATAATTACTGGATGGGAAAGCTACCAGGTTTGCTGAATAGCTTTGATTAGGATAGGCAGTGAAGGGGAAGTATAGCAGAGTGTAGATGAGATTAGACAGGGGTTTTCTCAGGAAGCCTCATTATCTCTGCATCTCTTTGGGGCATGGAGGGGTAGTCAGTCAGTCAATCTGACTCATGTTCTGATAGTTTTCCAGGCTCCTTCCCAGTTGGCATGCACTCTGCCTTGGGGCAGGCACTGCCTTAAATGTATGGCATAGGAGGAAGGAGCTTATGATATTCCATCAAGAAACTGCCCTCTCAGCATGAAGGGGGGGGGGTCTAACTGCTAACACCTAAGGACAAAATGCAAGGATATCTACCTACAATATGACCAACAGTGGATGCAATGCTTACTAACAAAGCTTGTTCATTCCATGTCTTTTTATTGCATCTGGATCTGCATTCTAGTTATGTACAAAAGATGGAAGTATTAACATAACACTGCATATCCATATCTCTGATTAATGACAATATATTTCACAGGCATGTCCATTGGTTTTCTTGACCTCAGATTTTACTCTCTATACATTCTTCTGGAAGCCGTATTTCATGAGATATTGGGATTATATCTAAAACAGCAAAAGGATAAATTGTAGGTATATTTTGAAGGGGCAAAAATTAGTTATGATAAAAAACATTGTACATTAATTGTTTAAAAACTGCTACAACTCTGCCAACTTCCTTATATTTGCCACAAAGTGAAGTAAAAGCTGCACTCAAAGCAATTGGGAGAAACAAAACACCTTGAGTAGATAGAATACCAATAGAGCTATTTCCAGCTACAGAAATGGAGTCCACCAGAATCTTAACAAGAATCTGTCAACAAATATGGAAAACAAAACAATGGCCCATGGATTGGAAATGCTCAGACTACATTCCAATTCTTAAAAAGGGGGATGCCAAAGAGTGCAGCAACTGTTGCGACTATCGTGTTAATTTCCCATGCAAGCAAAATTATGCTCAAAATTCCACAGCAAAGACTCTTACCATTTATGGAACGAAAATGCCAAATGTTCAAGCTGGATTCAGAAAAGGAAGAGGCACGAGAGACCACATTGCAAATTTACTATGGCTAATGGAACATACCAGGGAATTTCAGAAAAAAATCAGCTTTTGACTGTGTGGATCAAGAAAAGCTATGGAGAGTGTTAAAAGAAATGGGGGTGCCACAACATCTGATTGTTCTGATGCGCGACCTGCACTCTGGACAAGAGGCAGCTGTTAGGACAGAATATAGGGAAACAGAGTGGTTTCCAACTGACAAAGGTGTTAGACAAGGATGCATATTATCTCCCTGCCTGTTCAACCTCTATGCAGAGTATATCATAAGGAAAGCTGGATTAGAGCTAGAAGAAGGTGGAGTGAAAATTAGTGGAAGGCACACTAGCAATCTGAGATATGCAGATGACACCACATTACTGGCAGAAAATAGTGAAGACTTGAAATGACTACTGATAAAGGTTAAAGGTGAAAGTGCCTAAGTAGGATTACAGCTGAAGATCAAGAAGACAAAAGTAATGGCTACTAAGGAATTACACAATTTTAAAGTTTACAATGAGGAAATTGAAATGGTTCAAGATTTTCTATTCCTTGGCTCAATCATCAACCAAAAGTGAAACTGCAATGAAGAAATCAGAAGAAGACTGTGTCTTGGAAGAGAAGCTGTGCGGGAGCTAGAGACTATCCTTAAAGATAAAGATGTCTCTCTGGGAACCAAGATCAAGATAATCCAAGTTACAGTATTCCCCATTACTATGTAAGGATGTGAAAGTTGGACAGTGAAGAAAGCTGACGAAGAAAATTGATGCATTTGAAATGCGGTGCTGGAGGAGAGTTTTCCAGATACCATGGACAGCCAAAAAGACAAATGAGTGGGTACTAGATCAAATCAAGCCTGAATTCTCCCTAGAAGCTAAAATGACAAAACTGAGGCTATCATACTTGGTCACATAATGAGAAGACAAGATTCTCTGGAAAAGTGGAAGGCAATAGGAAAAGAGGAAGATCTAAAATGAGATGGCTTGACTCAATAAAAGAAGCCACGTCCTCTAGTTTGCAGGATCTGAGTAAGTCTGTTAAGACATTTTAGAGGTCTTTCATTCATAGGGTCACCATAGGTTGGAGGCAACTTGATGGCATATAACACATACATGTTTGCCAGATTATACCTTTCACCAGACAGATGCTTTCTTCCAGTATTCATATTCATATTCATGTGGTAAATCTTGATTTTGTGATGAAAAGAATTTCCAGTCATGTAACAGTTAAATGCAGGGGGCGGGGGGACTTTGAAAATAGTGCCATATTATCCTTCTTCAACTTTTGATTCTTTGAGAGATTTTTAAAGGAAACTTATTCAATGAAGACAAGTTACCCTGCAAAAGATCATTCATCAATAAACATTTTTAACGTTTTAGATTGGTCATACAGCTATATGACTAAAGAGGGTGGGATGAACATCTTATTTGCTTCTGTTCAGAATACAATAAGGCATCTTGTTATTTTCCAAGCCTTTCTGAGGCTCAGAACAAGTACTGAGTGCCCTGTCTTGTGTAGGTAAACTCATTTATTTAATTTGTTTCCTGTTCAACATTCTGGGTCGGGCTTTAGGGACTTTTTTTTCTTTTGGGGGACCACAATATTAACAGTTTCCACAATATTAACAGCTCTCAAGGACAGAGAGTTGTTGGAGGCTGTCCCCAGCCTTCTAGCTTACTAACTTGTAGTATTATAGGAGTGGTAATTAATTCTTTTCTCCTGTGAGGAAGAGTAACTGCAGGACTTATCATCACAGGTTAAATCCCTTATGATTGGCTGAGTCATCTGGACCTGCTGCAGGTGGCTGGTCTTTACTTTATTCTACCCCCCTTCCCTAAGGAACATACTTTCCCGGAGGAATCTTTTGCTCCTCCTTCTGAATGCTATGCCACTGGTGGATTCCTGTCAGTAAAGGAATAAGGAGGGACCACAGACATCATTACAATACTGTAAACAGCGAGGGACCATAGACTTCTCTACTATTGCTATAAGTATGATCCTACTGGGTAGTTCCTATGTTGTTTATTATATTAGTCATGGAATTTGCCTCTGCTGTGTTTCAACATCGTTAAATCTTTAAACCTTTATTTTCATTTTTTCTCTTTAAATATTGCAAATTGCATGTACATACCCAGTATACATATATTGAAATGTCTTGATATTAATTGTACTTACACTATGTAATTTGCCTTGAGTCTCAGTGAGAAAGGCAGACTATAAATGACGTAAATAAAATCTGAATCCAGTACTTTGATCCATTTTGGTCACAGCTACCCAAATAGTTGCTTGGTGGCACTCAACCTGCCAAGTGCCTACCTCTCAGGGCTGACTTCCTGTTTAAAACCTTATAGGGCTGGAAATTGCCTCTCTGTTCCACAGCTGGTTTAGTCAAGAGAGGCTGGTGGCAGCTCGCTATTCTGGCCTAGTGAGGCTTCACTTGCCAGTTTGGGTGTTTTTCTAAAAAAATTTGCCCTCTGACACTGCTTAGGGTGACCAGCAGCCCCCTGGGGATCCAGGCAGGCTTTCTGAGAATGCTTATAGTCTGATTAGCCAGAAATAGTTTTGATCGACCAATGGATTGTTACTGCTTCTATTAATCAAGCCTACTCATTTTCAAGATGCAGCCCTTTAGCAAAAATCTTTCCTGAAATATTGTAACTTGAGCTTGGCAATATTTTTATTACCAAAATCCAATAACTAGTTAAATCCCCTTTACTTCCACTCTAATTTCTGATGGACTTGCTTTATTCACAAGTCATAGATCCAGATTAGATGGCCTGTCGCTCAATCAAAAACAAAGTACACAATAGAATAAAGAAAAATACAATGGCTAAGATATTAGAGCAAAGAAGACAATGCTGAGGAGATGCAAGTATAACAACCCCAGCTGCTGTACTTTAGGAAAGAGGAGTGTCCCCCACCCCCGGTCTCTCAAACACACACACGCGCAACAATCTATTTTTAAGAAGCATCTATGAAGATTGAAAATCTATTTTTAAGCATGCAATGGTAGTATTGCAAATATGAAATGAAGCACTTGTGAGCAAAAAGTGTGTCTGTGTGTGACTGAGACAGCTAACTAATTTGCAATATATAGCACATTACAGTACACATGTCTTGCTTTAATTGGATTTCAATGGGAATTGATCCAGAAGAGAAAGAGGGGTCAGAGAAGACTCATGACACATGATTCCACCATTACTCTCTCATTAGAAGTCCCTGCTGCAGTAAGTTCGTTTGATGTAGATATAAGTCCATTAATGCAGCAGAGGTATGTTGTTAGAGCAGTGAAAGTGAAATTAAGGTAAAGTAATAGCAAAGCAATCTTGTTAGACTGCAGTGCCTTCTTTATTGTATTGTCAAGAGGAAACATAGATTAAAGGCATTCTTCAATCCAAATCCCAAATAATGTCAATATGTTTTCTGAGAAAGCAGTCACAGGAGGGAGAAAAACACCAAATGGCAACCCACTGTTTCACAGACGAGTCAGCTCATATTTTTATCATGTGCCATTGCTGAGCTACTAACAGTGAAATCCTAAGAAGAGTTAATCCAGTCAAAGCCCATCAAAATCAATGGTCTTAGACTGGAGTATCCCTGTTTAGGCTTTCATTGTAAGTAGAGGTGAGAACGAACTGAGAAAAAAACAAACCGTGTGGTTTGTGGTTCGTCCCATTTCACAAACCAGGAACCACAAACTTTCATGAATTTGCCTCAGTTTGCGAACCAGTTCGTGAGGTTTAAATACCCCTTTCCATGCTGCTGCAAAGCGGAACGGAAAGGGGCATTTCACCCCCTACCAGCTTGGATCAGCTGCTTGTCAGGGAGATCCCTGACAAGCAGCTGATCAGGGGTGAAATGCCCCTTTCTGTGCTGCTTCCCAGAGGCACAGAAAGGGGTATTGGGCTTTTACACAAAACAAACAACTGGCAGACCAGTTTGTGGAAGTTCATGGAAAACGGGCTTCTATGATCTGCTGGTTCACGAAGCATGAACCGGCCCAGTTAGTGACCAACTTTAGTTCGTCTTGCAGTATGTGCCCCTCTCTAATTGTAAGTAATCTTAATGCCTCTGCATGTCTATCAAAGTATATGAAAATCTTTCAATTGAGACATAAAATAGGGTTTGAGGAGAAGGCAAGGATGGAGGTGCATATTTATAGTATTTAGAATACTACCCCATAAAAACAAGGGATGCTAATCAGAGAAAGTGGTATAAAGTCCCATTGAGATCAATGGGATTTAAGACAGTAATTCTATTCAAGAACCATTGATTTAAATGGGAATTAAATTATTTCTTCCACATTGCATCAACTATGCTTGTAACATATTCCATGCTCATGTCTTCCCAATTATTTCTAAAATGCTTGAAAATTTTCATAGCATCCATGTTCTTCATAAATCTGCCCTCAAACAGTCATGGAACTAACTAGAAGGGAGGTGTCTCTAGACTTTGTAGAGTCCTGCCATGAGAAACCTAAAGTACTTTGAGTTTCGCCTGCTTTCTTGAACAAAATGGATTTCAATCCCTTATTCTGTAATTTCCCCCACAGCAACTGAGACTTTTGCTATGACTACAGAGGGGTAAGAGTGATAGAGCGATGGGTTATACCTAAATTCAATCAGTTGTAAACATGAGAAAACTATCTGTAATATTGAGATTTTTTCTTCAGACATGGATCTCTTCCAAACAGATTTTTACAATGAAAGACACCCCCTCCTTCAAGAAAACCTGAGCTGGAAGTTGTAGTGTGAAGGGCAAGCATGGCTTGCTGGACTTTTGATCTCATTTACAGTGCTTATTTCACTGTTTTCAGAAGGACCTGTGGATTTATCTGGAAAAGCCCAGATGTTGGCAAAAGGGATCAAGAACAAGATATGCTGTGTGACACTATGCCAACTGAATTGATAAGCAGTTGCCAAGATGCAGGCCCTTTTCACACTTACAGTTTAAACCACCATTTATGAACATTCCCCCCCCCCATCACAGTGGCTTTGGCATTGCACCCATTCATTTCATACTGTCCGCTGCAGTTTTGATTTGGCGTCTGTGCTTCATTTCAGAAGCCTGGGTGTAGTTTCAGGTTTTCAGGGCTTTGTAAATCACACTTTTTAAAAAAACTTTAAGCATGTGCAGTAACGTTGCAATATTGGAACACATCCCCCCTATGCTTTTGCTGATTAAGCTGTCCTTTGCCCACTGGAGAGGTGATTGGTGGCAGAGTTCTGGGGGAAAACTTGTACCATTCTCATTTTTTTTTAAGTCAAGCCAGGAAAGGGTTAAAATGCTGCTGCTTCTTTCCCTCTGTGCTGCTTTGATTTGCAAACAGCTGTGCAAAATGCTTTTTTTTTTTACATTGGCAGAAGATACCAGGAGGTAGGAAATGCAGCCATTTAACCCTTACCTGGCTTTTGAAACCAGGAGAAATTAGGAGTAAAATTACACTTTCCTAGCTTTGAAAAAAAATAAAAGTGTGTGCTCATACCACTGAAGGTGGAAGGGGAAACCAGCCATTTAACCCTTTCCTGGCTTTTAAAGCCAGGATAGATTAAGCAGTAACATTTTGACATTACAAATCATTCATAGCTTTAAAAAAAAGAGAGAGAGTGCACATACCCTCAAGGGAGGAAGGGAAAAGCAGCCATTTAACCCTTTCCTGGCTTTTAAAGCCAGCAGGGAATAAGCAGCAAGCTTAGGAATCATTCCTGGCTTTGGAAAAAATAATGGAGTGCGTGCATACCTGGTAAGAAGGAAGCCAACGGAGAAGCAGCCTTATGGCTCTTACTTCGCTTTACTAAAAAAATGGCAGACACGGAGTTCAGAGAGCTGAGGAGGGTGGGAGTGGTTAATTCTGCACAGACCAATCAGCTCCCGGGGAAAAGGAGAGGGGAGAGAAGCATAAAGGGAGTATAGAGTTCACACTTACATTAATCACGCCAGCCACAACTTCTCAGCAGCTTCAAAATAAACTCACGGTATATCTGCAGTGAGAAAAATTGGAGATGCCGCAGACAAATATCGATTCTGCGTCCCATGACTACCTTGCAAGTGTGAACGTCCTGCAAACATGGGAAGCAGAAAAGGTGCTGAAATGCTTTAAAGTTCCAGTGTGAAAAGGATAGCAGAGTTCATGGAACTCTGAGGGGCCAAGAATGATCCTACAAATTATCGGCCGATTAGCTTGTTATCAACAATAGGCAAAGTATATATGGCCTCTTTATATTCCAAGCTTCTGAACTGGCTAGACTCAGAATCTATACTGTATCCTGAACAAGCAGGATTTAGGAGGAGTGTTTCAGTTCTTGATCACTGTCCCACATGGTATCATTTTGCTGATAAATATTCATCCTTTCCAGGAGACCATTTCTATACAGCATTTACGGATCTTAGGACTGCTTTTGATTCAGTCCCAAGATACTATCTAAAAGGCTTCTCTTGTTAATTTTTAAATTGTATGAGAATCCAACAGCACAAATTTGCTGCGGACCAGAGGGCCAACTGACTGGTCCTATTTTCCTATCCAAAGGTGTTAAACAATGCTGCCTTCTAGCCCCTCTACTTTTTAATCTTTATGTAAATAACAAGATTCCTTACCTTCAAAAATTAACACCATGCACCTATATTGGCTTGCCACGAAATGCCTGTTATGCTTTATACAGACAAAACGGTGCTATAATCTAGATCAGAAGTTGGTCTTTGTAAGTCATTAAATGCATTTATTATTATATTCAGGAGGGGCTATCTATAAATTATGATAAATCTAAAATAATGATCCCCCCCCCTCAAAATGGCCTTGTTCTAGACAGAAGACTTTGACTGTCAAGGGAGGGAAAATAGAGCATGTGGCCTCACCTGTAAAGCCCATGTCCACTCAGCAACTGAAATTGCTAGGACCAATGCAAACACTCTTTTAGGAGTTTTCTATTTAAAAGGAGATCAGTATGTACCTGCAGCCATTATGCCTTTAATGCTAAAATAATTCCCCAGGTCTTGCTTGGGGCAGCCATCTGGATAAGTGGAGTCTCTGAGGGCCAAACTACAAGTGACGAATGACACTCGAACAGCAAGTGTATTCCTCCCTGTTCACTTGCCCTCCACTCAATCCACTTGCCGTTCAAGTGTCATTCGTCACTTGTAGCTTGGCCCTGTGTCTTTGGATTATACACTCCTTCAGTTCCCCTGACGGATGGGTGGATTGCCTAGCTATGTCACATGAACTGTACTTAGAGTAGAGTTTGCACAGTGTTCATTTGAGTCCAGGGACTGGACTGCTGCCTTTAATTTGAGACTGAAGGTCCACTTTTCTGTACCTAATGCCCAAGGGGGGCTTTTGAACCTTCTAAAGGAAGACAATTTCAGAAGGATCTGGGAGAGGTGTGTAGAAAGTAGGCTTGAGCTCCTTGGCCTTTCCCTCATAACACTTAGGAACATGGATTACTAAGAAGCATCAAATCTGAACAGGATGAAGTTCATTGACCTTGACCATGTCAGCACACTAACCCAGGCAAGGTGTGTATATGCTCCACTTGTGCATTAGGGAACCCTCCTTCTATGACCCTCCCCTCATATTTGAAATTCCTTACAATCCTTAGCCACAGGCATGCTTTTATGCTTGCCAGATTAAATGTTCTGATGATGGTAGAACTGAGAGGACAATTTGCCAAGTGATCCTATTTTCAGATCACTTGTGTTGTTGTGTATGGGGTGCAATAGAGGCTGTATATCACCTATTGTAATACTGTGATCAATGAACCGTCCCCAGGGCTCTTTGGATTACCCCTATTCTATATAAATACCAGCTTCCTATTGAGTCCTGGGTAGTATCTTTATTGTTAGCAGACTCTGATTCAGAAATAACTCAGTCTGTTGCAAAATATTTGGCAATAGTGGTCTCTTTAAAATGCTGCTAAAATGAGTTCTATCCTGTTGATCATATGAGAAATTGTATAGGCCTATTTTATCCAATGTGTTTTAGATTTTTATGAGACACATGTATTTTATTGTTCTGTATCTTGCTTTCATTTAGTTTGTCATGTTTTGCAACATCTCTTATCATGTTGTGGTGTACTGGTTTTGTGCTCAAGACTTCTGGTCATATGAGCTTAATAATAAAGGAAATAGCAGTTTCTGTAGGTTCTTGATGCTTCAGGAACAAATGTTAGATGCAAACAAACTACTCAGAAATACTTTAGAAGTATCCCTAGAACTGTATGTAAGTATAATCCCGATGAACTCTAGTCTCAAAATAGTTATCTCAAGATCCTAAGATGCATCACTAGATGCACTAAGATGCATCTCAAGATCCTAAGCAGCAGCAAGGACAGGAATTTGAGATTACATCTGCAAGTCTGAAAAACAAGAACATCTTGATATGATACATTTTGAGGAAATGAGTCATCTGATAAGAACTTTCTGGCTGGCATTGTTGCTTTGAGATCATGGGATATTCCCCTGGCCAGGATCAAAATGGGGCGCTGCAGTAAACAGAAAAGTGAAAAATTATGATCCCACCTGTGAAGACTGGGATGCAACTCCATTACCACACCAGAGCAAAGTAACCTTGGAAAAGGTCTAGGAAGGAGGCATGACCACTTTGCTTGTTGGGATTTACCTGCCTTGAGGGCCCACCAGGCTTTGAGTGTTCTGTCTTCCTGCTATCTTGGCTTCCTAGTCCTTGAGCCTCTGATAGGTAACTACAGAAATACTTTGCTTTGCAATACTTAGAATTTAGAAGCTTTGTTTTAACTAAGAAGGCTGTTGTTTGTCTTTGAAATGCATAATGGCTTATCCGTTCATTGTCCACCATGTCCTTTCTAAGGACAGGCAATGGGCCCTTGGGATTTCTTTAGTTGTATGCCTTTACCTTTTGTTCATGTATTCCATACTACTTTCTGTAGTCTAACATTTCTTTGCTTGTTCTGTTTCTTTGCCTTTTAACTTTTATATCTTATGCATTTAGTATATTGTGTTTCTGTAATGTGTTCAAAATAAACATGAGCAGTAAGTTGCCTGGAAAATCCAAAACAGCCACAATTAACGTCAAAAGAAGCAACCTCAACCATGGCACGATTAGTTAAGGGAAAAATGAGAGGAAGGGTCAGGAGAGTCAAAAACGAATGAGTTTAAAATTACAGTAATAGAAGTTTAGCTAGAATTTATATCATTGATGAGAAAGGACAGAAACAGTGCTGAGAAAAGAGCAGCATGGTTAATGAGAGAAGTCAAGGAAACTAGTGCAATAATCCCTGATTCAATTTAATTTGAATACTTGACATAGTCCTGCTTAGAGATGGGCACGATCCGCATTACGATCCAAAAAACCCTACGATAATGGCAATCACACAATCGTGACTCAGCGGATCGTGATTGGCCACGGCCAACGATCCAGCGATCGCGAGGGGGCTGGATCAGGGCTGGATCGTGCTCGGATCGGGAAGCCAGACACTCAGGCACCAGTAATCTATTCCCGGGGCAACGGAGCCAGGGGAATGCCTGAGCTGTGTTTCCCCTCCTCCTGTCGCCCTGGAAACCCGAATGGAAGCCCAGCTTTCCTTGATCAGCAGGGCTTCCTTCCAACCACGGAGCAACAAAGCAGTCACCAGCTGGGAGAAGACACCCAGGGGAGGGAGGGGGAAGGGGGTGTTCTGTAGCCATGGGCACTCCAATCTCATCCCTGCAAACCCTGATAGGCAGCTCTGGCGGCCAAACACAGATGGCCAAACACAAACACAGATTCCGCCGGCATCACCCACCGTTCTTTTCTCGCCAGCGCACTCCTTTTTGGCCTGGTGGGCGGGCACATGGGGGGTGCTGCTGGTGAGCGGCCAGACCCCCTGCCCCCTGAGGGGAGGCGGCTCGTCGCCGTCTCCCCATGCCCACCGGGCCCGGTGGTCGCCGCCAACACCCACCTTCCCACATAGCTGGGAATAGCATCGCGCCCTGCTCTGGCCTCCACAATCCACGGATCGGGAACGGGAGATGATTGATGTGGATCGTTTAGTTGGGATCATCATCGGCGCTGATCCATGATCAGCTGGATCGGCAATTTTTTTTGGATCATGCCCATCCCTGCTTGATATATTTTTTAAAAAAATACTGAAGACCTATGAAAAGTATAGGACTACAAAAGGGATTACAGACTTGGACTGCCTGCCTTATGAACATTTGGGGCTTTTAGTATTGAAAAAGGGCCATGGAGGGGTGAAGTCTATAGAATAATGCACAATGTAGAGAAAGATCAAGATAAACTTCTTTCTTTCCCCTAATAACAGACAGCTGACTTGTGGAAGACCCATAAACTTGTGGAACTGAGCCACTGGCTCAGTTGGATTCAACAGGGGGTTGGACAAGCTTGTGGAAGACAGATCTGTCACTGGCCGTAGCCATGACAGCCAAATTGGGCATCTAGATTCAAAGGCTGAATGTGTTTAATTATCAGTTGCTGGGGAGCAGTTAGCAGGTGAGAGTTGTTGTCTAAAATCTATCTGCAGCCTTCGATAGAGGAGACTGTGACATCTTGTTGCTATTATTAAAATATAAATTGCACTACAAATGCAAATGGATCGGAACACTACAATGAACATCTATGGACTTTAGGTCATAATTACAGAGTAACTTGCCAGAGAAATACAGGAAGAAAGATTAAAATTGTATGCAAAACTGTTCAGAGTATGTGAATTAACCCTATTATGTGCATTTGAGACCCCTGTGAAAAACTGGGGAATGAATACATGTGGCAAGTATTCAAGATGGAAAGAATAAATGTGTATCCTAAAATTAATATGAGTAAGCATATTCCTCTTGGTAACAATATGGGTTTTGCAACAGAAAAAGGTGAATTGCATTAACCTTATGTGCTCTCTAGTGGCTTGATTAAGTTTCTGACTTTAATAGCAAATGAAAACAAAACCACAGTGAATAGCTTGTTTCACTGAGTGCTCAACTAGACATTCCAAAGCAGACTCAAGTCTGGAAATGTACATTGTCACCAACTACCTGCAAAGAGGCATTTGTGTATGCATGTGCACATAGTTTGCAGTGGAGAAGCAGTAGGTGGGAAATGTATGTTTGTCCACCTGTTTCCCATTGAAGACCCCTCCCATCAAATGCCTTTTCCCCAGCTGGGGTTCTTTTTACAGCATTGATGATAAAAGCAACTGGGGGGGGGAGTTTGCAGAGAGAATGCAGCTTGCTGATGTACAATCTTTCTGCAATCCACAGCTTCTCCATTATAAAGCATGTTCTCCTTCCACAATTTTGCAGGTGTTAGGTTATAGCCTGGATTTCCAGTCCAGCATCTGCTATTAGAAATGTGCATTTGGATATTTCTGGTACAAACATATATTCCAAAAATATTTTATTGGTATTCCAGAAAATGAAAAATTACAGAAATATATGTAAATATTTAGGTATGGCATTTTAAGGATCCCAGGCCTGTTTTACTTTAATTTTGCAAGTTTTCCAGGCAACGGGAGAGAAGGGGAGGGTAGCAGTTCTCCCAGGCAATGGGATCAGATGTTAGAGGGAGCACTTCTGTGAAGAAAATAAATAGTGTTAAAAATATTGTTCATGCCACTTTCCTAAAGAACACCCTTCCACAAATATACGAACAAGAGTTGTTAGGAAAGTAGACAAGTATCTCAAATTGAAACAAATATAAGCATATCCCACAAAAGCACCTAAAATTAAGCTTATGCATATGGTATTGGCTGTTGTGTTTTTTCTTTAGAGAGGTGGAGGGGGGGGAGTGCCAGTGATGAAGCACTGTTGGTTCGGTCAGGCTTGCCACACTGGCACTTTGTTCTGCTGGGATTCTCTAGTTTGACATTGCTTGTGATGGGCTTGCATCAGTGTTCCTTGCTTAAGTTGGTTCTCTTGAGATTCTCTGGTCTGGTAGGTTTTCTTGTATGACATGTAATCTTAACGAATTATTTTTGCTACTACTGCATATTTTAAAATAATATTAAATGTGACTAATAATAAAAATATAGAGCTTATCCTTCTACCTTTCATCTTAAAAAATATTGTTATACATTTTTCCAAAAGGCTGTAAAAGCGCTCAGCCAATTTGGAATTTAGTGCTCAACCTTGGAATTCAGTTTTTCCTTTGCTCCCAAGCAAGGAGTTGTGTGGCCCAAAGCATAAATGACCCTACAATAGATAACAGTAAAAGTTGTGACATCAGAGGAAGTGAGCAAATAGCCACCAAAGGAGTCGATATTCTTGCATGACCACAGCACAATGACTTCAGAGAAGAACAATCACTTTCAGCCAACAACCCATTTTGACAGAAGAAGAAAGACTGAGGAAGATAATTAGAGGGAAATTTGACAATACTTATATTTCATGGAACCTTAGCAAACTTCTCACATAAAATCAACACAAGTATATATGTAGCAGGGGCAGAACCCAACATATTTCCAATCTGATATAACCCCCCCCCCCCCCTAAAATGAACTTCAAATATTTTGTAAAGAAATACAGAAATTGAAAATAACCTTTTCCTGAAAATCTGTTTCATACATACCCAAAATCAATCAAACTAGCATGTTCAGTGTCATCTATCATACATGAATCTGAGAGGGCTCCTCCTTTACACTGTTATCTTTTCCTCATTGTTTTTAGGGCTGCTTCACAAACTATGTAGCAACAAAAGGCAGTTCCTATCAAGTTATACTTCATGGACATCAACAGCTAACCCTCGGCTTTCTGGCATGCATACATGTATGACAGAAACAAAAATAGGAAGAAAACTTCTAAAATAAACCATTTACTGAGTCCTGGCACATTTAAAAAAATGTTTTTATCAGGGGGCAAACTGAGAAAGTATATGCAAGAAAGCTTTCAAGCTTCTTGAAGCTTCTCTACCAAGAAATAGTACGCTTGACAAAGATATTTCCCCCTTCAAAACTTAATAACATTCAAACTGCTTATTTGGGTTGTTTTAAGATTTTCCTCCTTTTTTAGGGTCTTGAATCATAGAATCATAGAGTTGGAAGGGGCCATACAGACCATCTAGTCCAACCCCCTGGCAACCTCCACCCTCTTTATTACATATTTATTTAGAAAAATTCTGTGCTGTCTCTCAAGGGGATATGCTTGTGATTACTTACAAAGTAAAACGTAATAAAAGAGCTTAAAATCATTAAATGTTAAGAAACACCAGCATTAAGAACCCACTGAGAACATAATAGTAGTATAAAACATTAAGCACCTTAAAATGTTTCTCTTAAAACAGAATTCAAACTTAAAGCATAATATAAAAATGTTGTTAAAAGATTAAAGATTAACCCCTTAATTAAATGCCTTGATAAAAAGAAATAGTTTGGCCTGGCACCTGACAGCATGCAAGCCTCAAGGGGGAGGGGCTGGACAGCATGGGAGGAACCCCCATGACGATCAAGGCCATAAAGGTAAGAACCAGCAGTTTGAATTGTGCCTGGAAATAGACAGGCAGATCTTTCTAGACAATAGACAATACAGATCTTTCAACACAGCTATATTTCTATATTTTTCTGGTACAGACATACTTTGGCACATCCACTCTACATTTTTAGGTGCCCTTCTAAACAAGTAGAGTTGAATCTGGATTAAATTTCCTGCTAATGGAAGGGGAAGTGTAATTTCTGCCAATTCCCCTTTCATGATGCAGATTCTGAATTTGCATCTCGTACCATTCCTGAGGGTCCCCTGCCCACCCACCACAGCAACATTTCAAGGAGCTCAATGGGCTGCAGTGTGGGGGAGGGGGAGGAATCCAGCAAGGTCTGTTCCCCTGATGGAAGTGCATCCAATTAGTCTGCATCCAATTCATAATATGCAAAAGAAACATTAGGTTTTATCTTCAATAGTTTCTATTTTTTTCTGTTCCAGTTATAAACCATCCTTGCTTCCTCATCTACTGACACGCTGAGCAGCTAGCTATACTGCTCTCAGCCCCAAATTATCAGTCCCAACTTCTTCCCCATTGACTCTAGAGTGGCACTCTACTATCTCATCATGGGCATGAGGCAGAGGCATCACTGATGCAAAGCATGCTTCATTTATTATATTTTGTAAATATCTAGACTGCTTATATATTAAAAAACAAGCAGAGAGATTTACAAGTCAGTATAAATGCAATTGCATTAACTACACTTTTGCATTGATCAGATGCTCAAAGGCCTAGCCAAGTACAAGGCCAAGCCAAGTACAAAAGTTTCCTTTGCTTATGAGATGGACATTAAAAGGTACAGCAGAATGACATCATGCTGTTCTTACCCTCTCAAATTTCTGGAGCTTCACTAGTTAGACTTTGCCTGTTGAAACACTAGAGATAAAGGCTTGGATCCAACTGAAGCATTTCTGCGGATGGAAGAATTGTGACTTTTTAACCTCCCCCCCCCCCACAGCCCCAAATGCCCTCTAAAAAATTGAGGGGGGTACTCTTGGCTGTGGTGCAGAGTGGTAAGCTGCAGTGCTGCAGCCCAAGCTCTGCTCACGACCTGAGTTCGATCCTGGCGGAAGCTGGGTTCAGGTAGCCAGCTCAAGGTTGACTCAGCCTTTCATTGTTCCAAGGCCAGTAAAATGAGTAGTCAGTTTCCTGGGGGTAAAGTGTAGATGACTGGGGAAGGCAATGGCAAACCACCCCGTAAAAAAAAAAAAGTCTGCCAATAAAATGTCGTGATGCGACATCCCCCCATGGGTCAGTAATGACTCGGTGCTTGCACAGGGGACTACCTTTACTCTTGGCTGTAGCAGGAGCTGGAAAAGTCATGCTCTGGAACATGAATCCTTCCATCCATAGAAATGCTAAAGTAGATTCAAGGCAAAGGGATTAAGTTTGCCCTTTTCCTGTTCTAAAAGGGAGTTCTCATCCATTTATACTTGAAACATCAATTTACTAGCCTATTAAAACTCAGAATATTTTGCAGTCTAGGTAGGAGATTATAAATTCACGTTATTATTTTAGACAATTGTCTTAAAATGCTCTTGAATGTACTGAGATGTATTTGTTCTCAAATGTATATTGTTCCTTGAGGTACTTTAGAAAATTTGCTGAAACACGCTGTCAATGTTTCTTCTCCCTTTATCTTGCTTGCAGCAGCTATATCAGAGTTCTAACAGAATTTCCAGAACAAATATGTAAAGTGTTAACAGAAGGTGCATGTTTCTAAAAAACAAATGTTGAAGTACCAAGAAAACTGGAGCTCCACAGTACTTAGGAAAGTGCCTTGCTATTCACACATTACATGTTTGTAAGTAGTGCAGCTGTCAGACGTGCCCTGCTTATCTGCCATGTATGTCTATTATTCTCTGTACTCTGGGCCTCTGAGAATGTGTAAAGAACTATCTGGGTATGTTTGACTATGTAGCTAAGAGTAGCTTATCTCACAGGTGGCTGCTTTTGCTTTCTCGACTGGCATGGGAAAGTGTCGTTGGAATGCTGGCAGGAGCCATATCTTCCTGAGACATGAAATGAGCTCATCCTTGTCTTCCCTTTCCCTACCCCCTCCAACCTCCTAGGCCCTGCGCGCCTAAATTCTAACGGTCTTTATCCCAAGGCGGGAATCTTGCCCTATAACTAACATTGCTTTCCCCCTTTACATCACTTCTGCCAATGCTGTAGTCTGAGTGCACTGATCCTGATGGATCTCTAATAAAGAAACTTTTACTGGACTCTTGAAGTATCTGCAGTGAAGTAACTGGAGATCTAACTGGCAGAGCCTGACAGCAGCCAGCAAAGATTTTTTGCTGTGCAATGTATGAAGTAGCTCTTGACAAGAGTTTTCTTTCTTTATGAGAAAAAAGTATTAGTGGGGTAATTCCTACCTTGCCCAGTCCTGGAGTGTCTTTCACTTTGTTGACTGCCCTCAGCAAACATGGTGGAGCAGGTGGAGAAGAAGTTTGTAGAATAGTGCTAAACTTGGTAGCAAACAGAGGAGATTCAGGAACTGAGGATGTGGAGGGCCTATGTTTCTTCTTTTTGGAAGACAGGTTTAACTTCTGAGCAGCTCTGTAGAAGAAACAAAGCCAGAGGAAAATGAATATTTTCAAAAAAAATTTTATAAAACTCAAAAACATCATGTATGATCATGGACTCCAAAAGAGTCCTTTAAGTTGACATAAGTTGACACCTTTAAGTCTGATTATGTCAATTATCTTGAGATGATAATTCTGCTGATCTAAGAAGCCTAGGCATTTCTTTAAACCAACAAACAGTTAAACATAAATCCAATTAAGCTTCATTTCTTCAGTTTAGCACACAGAACACATTGCATCTTATCACCAAATTAATGAGGTCACAAATGGCAATTTATGGGAGACAATTCAGTTCCACAAAAGGACTTTGCCTTACAAAGAAATGTTTGTCTTCTCTAAGCTATTGGGAGCAGGGAAATTACCTGTTGAGTGTTTGGAAGTAAGCAGTCAATCATTATTATGCTAATGATAAGTATTATTCAAACACCACCTGAAATTAACAAACTTATAAAGACCCTGGCAAAAGCTATTTTAAGTCTGACACCTCATTAAACAATCTAGTCTACTTCCAGTCTAATGCTGATTTATGCTGTTTGTAGAAATTAGAGAATCATGCACGCAAACTAGCAGGTTAAAATGGAATCCTAAGTAGAGTTACACTCTTCTAACTCTATTGACTTCAGTGGACTTTAAGGTTTAGGGTTGAACTGTTAGTTGATTTGACTTTGACTGAGCTACTGAGAACTACTGTTTGCAATGCTTTTCTATTTTAAAAACATACAGTTCTGCCCGCGAAGGCAACTAAAGAAGAGGTTAAAAGCGCCATTTTGGAAGTCCGCCGGGCTTCTTCAAAATATGCAACGAAGCGTCAGCTGCCTCGCGAGATCATCATCGATTTTTCATCTAAAAGGATCCGAGACACTATCCTATACAATTCATATAACGCGGATCTGGACTTTTTGGGTAACAAAGTTAAGATACTGAAAGACGTCCCATTTTTAGTTCGGAAAAGATGTTTTAAGTATAAAAAGCTCGCAGCTCTTCTGAGGGAACGTGGAATAAAGTACAAATGGCTATTTCCGGAAGGAATCTGGTTCAGTTACAAAGATCAAGCTTACAAGATATTATCAGAAGATCAACTAAGGGATTTTGAGGACAAAAATCCGGAATTTCAGCGCACCAAGCAAGAAGAAAAGGAGAAGTCTGAGGGGGGGGGGAGGAAACGAGCACTGCGGCTGCAGTTGCTCAGAGAGAACTGCGTCCGGGACCCAGGAGGGGGAGGAAAACTTAATTTGAATTTGAATTGTAATTTGCATTTTGTAAGGTCAACCACTCCATCAATACTATACAAAGCTTTAATTTTTTTTAATAATGGCAGTATGAAGGGAAAGCATTCTGTGTAGTGTAGTTGTTATATGTTGTTGTTGGTTTTTTTTCTTTCCTTCCCTTGTTCCCCTTTCTTTCCTTTGTATTGTTAGTTAATGTAGTTAATAAAAAGAATAAAAAATGTTAAAAAAAAACATACAGTTCTGTATTCAAATCTAGGTTATTGCAGCCATTCTGCTTTAAAATACAAGGGGTATGGAGAGTCCACTCCCACTGGTTGCCACGAAAGGGGCACAGTATTTTATCTGTTTTTATAACTGATTTTAAGCTGTATTTTAATCAATGTTGTACCTCACCCTGAACCCGTTTGCGGGGAGGGCGGGTTAAAAATAAAATAAAATAAATAAATAAATAATATTTGGCTGTAACTTGCTTCTAATGTTTGGTGTTTGAGAATTGACTCAGCATGAGAAAACCATAGCTGGTTTTCTTTCAATGGTGTTGTTCTTATCTGAAAATCCCAAATGGTTGCATTAAAATTAAACTTTTCACACTTGGCTCATTCTGTGCCTCAGTCCTTATCATTAAAATATGCTAATAGAAATAACTACATTATGATATCCAAAACATCATTAAAGGTAACCAAATTCTGTGAAGAGGCAAAAATTGGTAATATTAATAACATATTCAAAAGGTGGTACATATTATTGTTTACCAATATGAAATTCCAGATGCTCTAGAAAGAAAATCTCAAAACGGTTAATTCAGAAGGAACAAACCCAATACATTCCAGTACACTTGCATACAACTGTGTCTACATCAGATTATAAATGAAATTTATATCTGCAACAGTTGCATTTTGCTGAATATGCTGAATTCACTAATCACATTTTAAATAAGTAACTTCAAAGCAGTCCTTTTTGTAAAAAAGAGAGAGAGAGAGAGAGAGAGAGAGAGAGAGAGAGAAGGTGCCAGTACCCATATATAAAGTTGTACTAATTTCCACCATAACCCCTCCCCTCAGACTTAGAAGAGCCCTGAAAATGGTGCTGGTCCCCCATACTGGTGAGTACCAGCCCTTCTTCAAAGTAAAATTTGAATATCCATTTTGATTATGAATTTTTAAAATACAGAATGAGCTGCTATTGGCTCATTTGTGAGAATCATATATAACTACATAAGTAACTGGATTTTACAACAGAACGGATAGAGGTTCCATGAGACTTTCTACCCAGATTATAGGGCTGTGTTATAAGAAGTAGCTCAGAGAGATGTCTTGATAGGGACAGGGACTATATTCTGCACTGTTGGGTACCATCTGCTGATGTGGACATAGGCCTATTAGGGAGTTTCTTTTTTTTGTAATAAATTTTATTTATTTAAGAACAAAGAACAGAAAGGAACAGTTGAGAATACATAGAACCTTATGAAAAACTATTAAGTACATCTAGGAGATTATATATAATACAATAAATTGAATAATAATAATAAAATAGAGTACATATTTAGAATATAATAGATACTATTACCCCTCTCCCCCAATTCCAAACTCATAATCTAAAACGATATCAATTATATGTTTCACCTATTATTAAAGTGCCCAGAAAGATAAATCTATGAACATAAACATAAAACTCAAAAGTAATAAGGAATAATACAAACATATTATGCAAAAATAAAAACATAATAGACAAAAGTATTTTTTCAAAAAGAAAGAAATAGGGAACTTAACAGTCACTATATCCAATATGTGAGTCAGATTAATTATTAATCTGGTCCCCCATACTGGTGAGTACAAAATGAAATGTCCCCCCTCCCCACTTCCGGTTTGGGATCCATGGAGGTCTAACGCAGCTCTAAGTGCTGAGCTGACAGGGCTGCCGTTTTAACGGCCGGCGGGGCAAAATAAGCTCGCGGCCAACTGTTCTCAGGCGGAGAACAGGCATAGAACGCTTAAGAACCTCAGGGCGCGTCGATCTCGGGCGAGGGGGGGTCCTGCGCAACAGACTCTCTCCCGTCCCTTGAGGTCCCACCCGAAGACAGGTCAGCTAAAATCTCTGCGGCAGTCCTGGAGCCAATGCGGTTGGCATAAGACCTACATGCCCAAGCTTCAACAGGGGCAAGAAGAGCTGATGGGAATTTGAGATTGAAACAGCGATTACAACCCGCGAAAAGTGCTGGAGAAGGTAAAGATCACTATCTCTTGAAACGGGACAGATTACTTAAAGCAATGAAGCACTAAAGCAGACTTTTAAACTGCAACAGATTGATTAGAAGGAGGGGAGGATCCGGCAAGAACTATATTAGAAAAAGGACTAAGTTAAACGGAGTTATTAAAGGAATTGGACTATTGTTTTACATACCTGTGGTCACAAGGAGATATCAGGCTGTGAGAAAGCTTTACCATCGCGAGAACTGTTGTGGGAAGTCGGGAAACAGGAAGTACGTAACAGTGATAGAGTTGCTGGAGAGGAGTGGCCCTTGCCGGATGACAGGAAGAAGGGAATCGCCATCTTTGAAAGGGGAAGAGCTGCGGCTTCAGCGGAAGAGGAAGTAAGCCATATTGGATTACAAAAACCATAGAGGAACCATAGAGAAAAGACGCCCGACATTTTGGACTCTTTAAATGACTTTTTTGCAAAAAGACCGGGACATTCAAAACAAAAGGACACTAAGTCAAGCGCCACGGAGTTAAGGAAGCGAGCGGACTTGTGCGAGCGAGGTAAAGCAAGCCCCACGATGTCGAAAAAAGAGTGGCTAACGGCTATAGAGAACTTGGATAAAAAACTTTCAGAAGCGATTAAAGAACTTAAGGATATGAAACCTGAGCTGGTGAAAGAGGTTAAAGAGACAGTAAAGAATGAACTGGCAGAAGTGAAGAAGGGAATGGAAACAATACAAAATGACCTGCAGGCGACACAGCAAAGAGTCAATGTAGTGGAAAATGCGGTGGAGAACCTTGCAGACACACAACGAACAGAGATGAGGGTGATGAGGGGAAGAATGGCAGTTGCGGAGAGCAAGCGTATGGAGAAGCAGCTGAGGTTTCGCGGCTTGCCGGAGGTAGAAGGAAAGACGGCCCAAGAACAGATTACCGAGGTGTTAGCTGAATACCTGGGAAAGGAGGAGGAGGAAACTGTGGCTATCCTAGATGTGGTGTATCGAATAAATTCAAGATTTGCGACCCAGAGGAAATTACCAAGAGACGTGATTGTGCAATTTACGACTAGAAATATAAGAGAAATGATTGTGAGTAAACAATTTCAAGAACCGTTGGAGGTTGATGGCAAGACGGTTATTATTATGAAGGAGTTACCCAGATCGGTGTTGCTAGATCGGAAAAAATACAAAGCCTTAGTCCAGATTCTGAAGGACATGAAAATAAGGTACAGATGGGAATTACCGGAAGGAATGTCCTTTGAATTTGGAGGAGTGAAAAAGCGCATCAGATCTGAACTAGAAATGGAAAAGTTTTTGAGGGACAATGAAAAGGACTTACCAACAACAAGGTTATGAATATGGAGTGTAAAGTGTTATCTTGGAATGTAAATGGACTCAATTCACCGAATAAGAGAAAAAGTATTTTCCACTGGCTATTAAAACAAAAATGTGATATTGTGTGTTTGCAAGAGACTCATATTAGAAAGCAGGATGTAAAATATCTTAAACTGAACAAATTGGGCAATGACTTCGTAGCGGCCTCAAAAAAGAAAAAAAGGGGAGTGGTATTGTATATAAAAGAGGAGCTACAGCCAAAATTAGTGATGAGAGATGTGGAAGCCAGATTTTTAGCAGTGGAATGTACATGGAATTTAAAGAGAGTGTTGGTGATTGGAATTTATGCACCTAATGGAGCAAAAGAAAGCTTCTTTAAGGATTTGAGGAAGCAATTAGATGAACTTTCTTACGACCAGATAATTCTTGCAGGAGACTTCAATGGAGTTACAAATTTGGAACAGGACAAAAAAATCACCAACTGTACAAAAGAAAAGAGGATTACTACCAAAGCCTTTTTTTGTATTAATGCAACAGGAAACTTTGGAAGATGTATGGAGAAGACAGAATCCTAAAGGCAGACAATATACGTTTTACTCTGCGAGACACTCTACGTTATCACGAATTGATATGATCTGGGCCTCAAAAGACATAGCGCTCTGGACTAAGGATGTAGAAATAATGCCCATGGTAGGCTCAGAACATAATCCAATTATGTGGAAGTTTGGAAAAAGAACTAAAAGGAAAGGATGGAGAATAAATGAGGACTTGTTACAAGAGGGAGAAAATATGGAGATGTTGAGAAGGGAAACTAAGTTCTTCATACAACACAACATGAATAGAGAAGTACCAACCAATAAGGTATGGGATACCTATAAGGCAGTAATTAGAGGTATACTAATGGACTTAAATGGAAGAGCCAGGAAAAAAAGAGAGGAGAAGAGACAGGAGATTATGGAGAAAATAAAAGCCAAAGAAATACAACTAAAGAAAAGACCAGGGAAAAAGAAAATATACCAGGATATTAAAATCCTTCAAGAGCAGTTGACGGCAATGAATAATAAAGAACTGGAATGGAATCTTAAGAGAATGAACCAAAAGTCGTTTGAAGGTGCAAATAAACCTGGGAAATATTTGGCGTGGCAATTGAAGAAGAGAAAGGAGAAGAAGACAATAAATAAAATATGTGAGGATAATAAAGTATATCTGGAACAGACAGCTATTAGTAGAGCCTTTTACAAATTTTATGCTAAACTGTACAACAAAAAAGAAGTGAATAACGACTCAATAGCGACGTATTTGGGGAAAATGAAGCTCCCAGTAATTTTGGAATGATGGAGAGATAAACTGAATAGTGCGATTCGGTTTCGTTTTCTCAGCCATGTCGGACGCTCCTCTTCGCAGATCCGAGAGGAAGCGCCCGAGCACCCTGTCCGGGCGGCTGATCTGCGAAGATTAGCCCCCAAAACTCCCAGTGAGGGAGGCTGGGTCCGGGACGCTGCAGGAAGAGCCCCCCAGAATCAATGCGGGGGGTTAATTGCCCGTTTGTCCCTACGGAGGCCGGCAGACGTGCGCAGCGCCTCGAGTGCTGCCGAGCCATGGAAAACGGCAAAGAGCAGAATTAGGCGAAAGCCTGCAAGTAAGCGAATCCCTTCTGTTACTACAAGCGCACGCGAAGGAGTGGTGGGATCTGAAGCTAAGAAGGCTTGTTCTTCCCCTTCGCTGAGTTTCAGAATCTGGTTGGTGGTTTCCCCCCCCCCTAAAATGGCAACAAAAAAACAAAGTCCCACTCTGGGCAAGTCAGTTTCGGCTGCCCTGAAGGGAGAGTCGTTGGAGGAAGTAGTGCGGAGGGCGGTTGGTGAAGCCATAAAATCCTTTGTTGACAAGCTGAACGAAACAGATCAAAGGGTGGGCTTAATTGAGAGCGAAGTGAAAACCATTAAGGAAGCAGCGGGGGGGCAGAGAAGTCTGCTCGGGAAAGTGCGTCACTCGTGAAGGCTACGAATAAAGAGCTTAAGCTGGTGGAGAACCAGCTGATCGGGCTACAAGTGGAACGAACACAGACAATTTTGCGCCTCCAGAATGTGAAAGAGGAGGAAAATGAGGATTTACGGGGTCTGGTCTCGGAACTACTGCCGACACCCGCGAGGGCAACTAAAGAAGAAGTAAAAAGCGCCATTTTGGAAGTCCGTCGGGCTACTTCAAAATATGCAATGAAGCGTCAGCTGCCTCGCGAGATCATCATTGATTTTTCATCTAAGAGGATCCGGGACACTATCCTATATAATTCATACAATGCAGATTTGGACTTTTTGGGTAATAAAGTTAAGATATTGAAAGACGTCCGATTTCTAGTTCGGAAAAGACGCTTTAAGTATAAAAAGTTCGCAGCTCTTCTGAGAGAACGTGGAATAAAGTACAAATGGTTATTTCCGGAAGGAATCTGGTTCAGTCACAAAGATCAAGCTTTTAAGATATTATCAGAAGATCAACTAAGGGATTTTGAGGATAAAAATCCGGAATTTCAGTGCACCAAGCAAGACGAAAAGGAGAAGTTTGAGGGGGGGGGGAGGAAACGAGCACTGCGGCTGCAGTTGCTCAGAGAGAATTGCGTCCGGGACCCAGGAGGGGAAGGAAAATTTAATTTGAATTTAAATTGTAATTTGCATTTAGTAAGGTCAACCACTCCATCAATATAACATAAAGCTTTAACTTTTGAATAATGGCAGTATGAAGGGAAAACATTTTGTGTAGCATAGTTGTTACATGTTGTAGTTGTTGTGTTTTTTTTTCCTTCCTCCCCTTGTTCCCTTTCTTCCCTTTGTATTGTTAGTTAATGTAGTTAATAAAAAATAAAAAATATTATTAAAAAAAAAGAGAGAGAGATAAACTGAATAGTGAAGTAACGGAGGAAGAGATAAAGAAGGCCTTCTTTATCTCTTCCTCCGTTACTTCACTATTCAGTTTATAAATCTATTCAAGAATAATTCAAGAATAATTATGAGAAACTGTGGACTCAGTTAGAGCAAGATTTGATCAAATGGAATAGATTGAATTTGTCATGGAAGAATTGCAGTAGTTAAGATGAACGTGCTGCCAAGAGTGATGTTTTTGCTACAAACAATACCAATTATTCGGGACTCTAAGCAGTTTGAAAAATGGCAGAGGAAAATATCAGACTTTGTTTGGGCAGGCAAGAAGCCTCGAGTGAAAATGAAAGTATTACAGGACGGAAAAGAGAGAGGGGGGATGCAACTGCCCAATCTAAGACTCTACTACGATGCAATCTGTTTGGTGTGGTTGAAAGACTGGATGACGCTCAAAAACCGCAAATTACTGGCCTTAGAGGGATATAAAAAATATTTGGATGGCATGCATATCTGTGGTATGACAAAGTAAAAGCAGACTCTATGTTTTTACACCATTACATTCGGAGAAGCCTCTTCACAATTTGGAAGAAGTATAGAGATTACCTACAGGAAGGAATTCCCTCCTGGGTGGTTCCTTATGAAGTAATAGATCCGAGAACTGTCGATAATGAACAACAGTGTTTAACGTACAAGGAGATAACACAAATAGAATTTTCTAAACTAAGAATAAAGACGCAAGATGAGTTGTCTCCAAGTTACGATTGGTTTCAATATAGACAGATTAGAGATCTTTATAACTCGGACTGTGTGAAAGGAGGGGTAAGAATGGAGAATTCGGAATTAGAGGAGGTAATTCTACAAGAGGATAAAAAGGAAATCTCTAAGACTTATAAAGTGTTGTTAAAATGGTACACAGAAGATGAGACAGTTAAAGTGCAAATGGTGAAGTGGGCTATAAACTTTAATAAAGAAATAACAATGGAGGCGTGGGAATACTTGTGGAAAAATACATTGAAGATCACGACATGCACTAATATTAAAGAGAATGTCTACAAAATGATTTATTGTTGGTATTTGACACCAAAGAAAATATAACAAAAGAGGGAAGTGACTTTACCGAGGGGAGGAGAGTTAAATGAGAAATTCTAAGCAAATATTTTATTTGACTACTATATATAGTATTAAGTAATAGAGGTGTTATTATAAGAATTACAAGGATAGAAACTAACTAATTTTATTTCTGGCAGATAATTGTATAATGGAGAAATTATATAACTAAAATAGAATGAATATAAGACAGAAGGAAGTAAAGAGCAACAAATAGAGTACAAGTTAAATTGATTGACTTATAATGAATGTATACAATGCTTATAGAAGTACCTAAAGTTATGTAGAATAAGGGACAAATTGTTTGTCCCATATTGACGAGACAAGAATGAATAAGATAGAATATAGAGTACAAAAATTAGACAAATGATTGTTATTATTAAAGAATATATGCCAGGAATGTAATATTTAGTTGATAAATTAAGTGGGAAAGGGAATAGAGATAGCACTGTGTTATAATAGATAAGCTTAGAAGAGAGTGAAAGTATATGTTTAATAGAATAAAATAAGTTTGAAATGAGTAGGGGGAAAAACGGATAAGGGGTTGGAAAACTGTTGGAAGTCAACAAAAGGGGGGGAAAGGGAGGGGGTTAGAACTGGAATATTTAAAGGAAATTGATTGTAATGGATATTATAGTGATTTCTAATCCAATAAAAAAAAATTTTTTTTAAAGAAATGTCCCCCCTCCATCAACGACGTTGGGTCTCATTAAAATACTAAGGGATATATTTTAAAAATAAACTCTATAAGAGGGGATAAACTCCAAATAATTATACTTCCTGCGTTGCTCATCTTACCTGCAATTAATGTAATATAAATCCTCAGAATCTTTCTTAGCTTCAATAATTCTTGAAATCTCAATATCTAGATATATCGTATGTTAATCCATATATATATAATATACCAAGATGTTATTCCAAAAGAAAAAAAAAGGAGGGAAAATTAACAAGACTATATAAATATACATTTCCCCCTCCATCTAGACTGAGTTAAGTCTTAATAAAGTATTGAAAATTATTCTTAAGGTTTGAACTTTATAAAAAGACTCCAAATATTTTGATTTTAACATTAGTATTACTGATTTATTTTGTTTGCTTCTTAGTCTAATTGTAATATTTATTATAAATACCAAATCTTCAAGAAGACATTTTAAAATATTCATTATGCCTTCCAAATAAGATTATTTAACTTATTGTGTGTAAAATAAATTGATAAGAATTTTAAGAGCCAATTAACCATAAATGGATATAACAATACTCATATCCTCTGCCTTGGATCTCAGTGAGCATAATCTGCCTTGGATTTCAGTGAGAAATGTGGACTATGAATGAATGAATAAATGAATGATATTCTAAAGAATTCTGGAGATTACCTATTGTCATTATATTTAGCAACTGGATGCATTATAACACCAAAAAAATGTATTTTTGGTTTAGTTACCATTTACCTAAAAGGAAGGCAAAGTTATTTTTTCTGCCTGTGCCATTAAAAAAGGGGGGCCATCTTAAATTTTCATATAAGTTGCAGTTAAGTACAGTAATAAATCTTTTGTATGTAATCTTTTCAAGAGAGATCACTGGATTTCAAATTCACATAGTCAATATTTACAGATGTAGAGAATGCTAGAAATGCCTATATTTGCAATGGAAATTTTGAGATGAACATTTGGGAACAAATTGATTTCAGTTCTACATCAGTTTAACAGCTGAGGAAACTTACCAGACCATCTTAAGTAGAGTTACACTCTTGGAAGCCTTTTGATTTCAAAGGCCTTCGAAGGGTGCATAACTGCTTAGGGTGGCAGTATTAGTTGCTGCTCTGCCCAGTAACATGGCAGCTTACAAAAGTTGTGCACTTTGTGATTTTAAAAAAATCACATTTGGTATATATGCCAGTTACATTATGAAACTCAATTTAAGGTAGAGAGCTGTTCTTAATATAATTATCTTTAATATAGTAGGGAATTTTGAATTTTATCCTCCTTTAATAACAAGATCAGGCACAATTCTGAATATTAGGAAAGCCTCTCTATATTAATTTGAGCTTTACACAGTAATCACTGGTGCAACATCATCTATTGGACAAAAACAGCTATAGAATCAATTTGCAATATTTGATTTGTGTAAGGAATTATCAAAATATGCCATAGCCAACTCCTGTCTATAATGAAAAATCTAATAAAACCATCCAAAGTGTATGTACTTGAGGGTACCATCCCAGCCAGGAAATGGAAAGGATGTTGGACAGGTGCAACAGGGCAGGAGAGGGCAACCGGGCGGGGCCCAGGCTGAGGAGCTTAGAATGTCACCAAAGCTGGGGGAGTGGCCAGTGAGCCAGGTGTGGCTGAGCATCCCAACCGCCAGGCATGGTTAGTAGCAGTATCCAGGGCTGCTTTAAGAGAGGAAGGAGTGCCATTGGGCTAGAGATGGGCTAGAAGCCCTGGATGTGGTGAGGGGCAGGTCAGATGGTTAGGAGGGCCTTAGAAGTGGTCATTCAGAGAAGCTGGGGGTAGTAAGAAGGTAAAGTACACAACAGTGACTTCAAGGGCATGCAGAGTGGCATTAACTCTCCTACTTTCCCTGCAACAAAAACTGCAATAAAGAATGTTGGCAATTAAACTCCTGGTGCCTCTGGACTCTCTCTCAGGACCCTGGCTGTGATGGAAGGGAGACTGCTCCCCAGCTTGCTGCAAGCTCCCTCTCTGCTGGCCTCTAGGGTGGGCAGGGTGATACTGCTGGCAGGCCCAGTCACTGTAACTAATATGATACATAGTGAGACAGCTCTGAGTCAGACTACATAGCTAAGCATATTACCCTGGTTAGAAAGGGTGAATCTACAATATGCTTCCCAGTCTAATCCAGATGGACTAAAAGATGGATCAAAGGAAACCTTGCTTTATTCCTGGTAACCACCAATGCCTTTTTTGAAAAAGCCAACCTACTTCACTTTTGTGTTAAATAATTTGGCCAAGGACACAAGAGAAGTTTGACACCATGCTTAGCTAGCTCATTGGGCACCAACTGAAAATCTCAGTTATCTATTTATAGTATTTAATGCCTTTGGCTAAACTTTCTTTAAATTATCTAATTTTTCATTCACTGTTCTTTGATTTTCCTTATCTTGACCTACATTAATTATATTAGTTAAACAGAAAGTTTTCTTCTGTGCAGAATTGTAGAGATTACACAAATCTCTCTTTGGCGTTTTGGAACCCTTTACTGTACATTTTCAACCTCCATAGTCAATTATTTGTCAAGAATGATAACCGCCTCAGTTTACCTTAGGTCAATTTATACTCTCAATACATCTTTATCTATTAATTTATTATTTATTTAAAATATTGATATGCTGCCTTTTCACTCATATAGGGCCCCCATGGTAGCACACATCAGACATTAGAACATTTAAAACATTAAAAAATTATATACACACACACACACACAATAAAAACATACAGACATACAAACACAACCAAGAAGAAGGGTCTGTAAATGTTTTCTGGAGGAAGGGGGTACACCAAACAAAACAGAAAAATCTTCACACTCTTACAATGACAAAGGAGACAGACAAATCTCACTGGGCAGGGAATTCCACATAGGACTACCAGGCCCTTGGTGGGGGGTGCGGGAAAAGGCTCAGGGAATGAGTCTGGGAGGTAAAATACCTCCTGGGCAAGCCTAAAGTGGGTGTGGCTCCCGGCGGGCCAACATCACACTGGCTGCAGGAATGCTCCCACTCTTCACTTGGGGTCAATTTGAGCCCCAAACTGGCCAATTCTTAAAGAACTGAACCTGAGCAAAGCACAGGAGTATTTTCACATCCAGCACAATGATGTCACTCCCAGAAGTTATGTCACTGCATCGGCTCCAGGAGCGTGTGCAAGCTTTGCATATGAGGAGTATCTTCCCAGTAAGTGCCAGTTCCCCCGCCTCCTGCCAGGAGGGAAAGGGGACCTGGCAACCCTAGTTCCAAAGCTTTGATGCCACAACTGATAAGGCCCTTTCTCGGGTTGCCACCCTGTCTACCCTCAGATGGCCGGGGCACATCAAGCAAGGCCTTAGAAGATGACTTAGAAGTTGATGGGAAGATTTATATGGGAAAAGGTGGTCCTTTACTCATAATTACCTATAGTTAAAACTAAAATGATTTCTAATGTAATAAATTCTAAGATGCTTTATTCTTCCCCACACACACATTTCTCCACTCACACTCTTCGAGACTACGTTCTTTCGTTTTTAAACTAGTGATTTAATTTTTTAACATATTTATTGAATCAAAAGATCCATAGCTGACATTTTCTTTAAAGAAAAAGAAACATTGTTGGAAGATAGCTGGCCTTTTCAGAACTTTAGAATGATATGCCATTTTGACAGTCCTAACCTTTGAGATGGCATTAAAACCAAAGAACTTGGATTCATTTTGGCCTGTAACTGAGAAACTGATGTAAAATATATGTGCTACATCTCTCTCTCTCTCTCTCTCTCTCAGTGAAAAACCAAGCAAGTGGCAGAATGACAGCTATGCACTTCCTCTGTACTTATGGGAAGATAGTCAAGAAATGTATCCACACCCTCTCCACCCATTTGAAAGCTTCCCAATTTGGGAAGCCTCCATACTTCCATTTGCTGTAGCATCCAAATGTAGGCACCTGAGCAGTTTGTTCCTTCCCCCTACCCCAAACTGAACTGATTGTTAACTAGGATTTTAAAAGTTTAGATTCCCAGTTTGTAGAGAGGAAACAGATTTGAAGTTGACCAGGCAAACACATGTCTGAGTGCAGCCACCCCCTCTCTCGTCTTTTCTTCTGTTATATAAAATCCCTGTACAACTATACAAAAAACAAGGACATAATGGTGGTGCCACTGGTGCTTCATTATAGGGTGGCATGCAACATGTGATAATCACGTGATAACCATTTGCCTGCATAAACCAGCAATTTTAACAGAGCTAATGCTAACTTGAGAAAGTTGTCTACTTTTCTGCAACAATCCCCCTTCCTTTTCTCCTTGCTCTGAACAATAAATGGCTTTAATCTTTCATTTTCTTTCACAGTCTGATAAATAACAGAAGCACAATGTGAATTCTCACTGGCAGTCTTCCAAAGGGAAAAGTATCCATCTTTCTATCACAAGAAGGAAGCCAAATACAAGCTGCTGTTCATTCTAGATGCAGTCCAAGGCTCCAAGAACATGACGTCACAGAATTTTGTTTAGCATAAAGCATCCACTCAAGCTGCAATGAGAGTTAGCCTGCTTAATACTTTCCTCCACCTTTTGTCCACTTTCAAATAATCTCCCCAACCTGTTCTCTGTGGGAGAAAAGATATAGCTGCATATTTCTTTGTCTCCAAGAGTGCAAAAGTGTTGCGAAAGGGTGCGATTTGAAGGGGGGGTGGGAAGCTGGAACAAAAGAAAGAGTTAATATGCTCCTTGCCCCTGCCCCATTGCTCTCCCTTTGGAGACAGACACCTGGCAGCGGCTTCACAAAAAAGAAGGGGAAAAAGGGGAGGGAGGGGGGAATTATACCTGCTTAATGTACCATTTGGGTCTGAGCTCAGCTAATCAAGGACAGTAAGACTTAAACCTCTATGGATTGTAAAGATTCTACAGAGTAAGATGAATCAAGAATGAACTGAAAATCATCAGCTGAAAATCATCATCATTTGTGCATTTCTCCAACTCTTATGCTATTTCCATTGAATAATTACAAAAAAGTCTTGAGATCTGGATATAATTTTAGTTCCTACTTGTACGTGGGTACAGAGACCTATAAATATGTCTCTTAAATGCCCAGTAAACATTTAATGCTTGTGCTGGTTCTTTATGTTTCATAGCAACAATAAAACTATTCAAGCTGTACCTTTCAGACCTGTTTCCCTTTTACATCTTGGGTGGTTTAACTCATTCAGCCTTTGGCCACATATATCATCTGCTGGCCAAATTCAGCAAGAGGTACTCTATAATCACACAGCAATTCATTGCCTTGATTTGTTAATTAATAAATAGAGCTCACATCTGTAATCCTAACACAGAGCCAGACACACACATGCACACACTGAGTCTTGCATCCACTTGTCAAATAGGTAATTATGAAATCAATAATAGAAAAGAGTCTAGTAGCACCTTTAAGACTAACCAACTTTACTGTAGCATAAGCTTTCGAGAATCACAGTTCTCTTCTTCAGATGCCTGGAGGTTAAAAAGAAACTGGCCAGATATATAGGTGGAGAAGGGAGGGGGGAGTAGATGCAATCAGTGGCTTCTGATAACGGGATCAATTTGCTTCTGATAATGAAATCAGTTACTTCTGATAATGAGATAACCATTCATAGTCTCCATTCAATCCAAGCCTGACTAAGTCAAATTTATATATGAATTCCAATTCAGCATTTTCCTGTTGGATTCTGTTTTTGAAAGGTTTCTGTTGAACTACAGTGACTTTTAAGTCCTTGATGGAATGTTCTGATAGATTGAAGTGATCTCCCATTGGTTTCTGGATGTTGCCATTTTTAATGTCAGATTTGTGTCCATTTATTCTTTTGCGCAGAGGTTGGCTGGTTTGTCCAATGTACAGAGCAGATGGACATTGCTGGCACATGAGGGCATATATCACATTGGAGGATGAGCAGCTTTAAGAGCCAGAGATAGTGTAGTTGACACCATTGGGTCCTGTAATTGTATTTCCTAGGTAGATATGAGGGCAGAGCTGGCATCTGGGTCTGTTGCAGGGTCTGGTACCTGTGCTGGTGACTCTGCTAGCCGATTCATGGTTGTAAGTGAGAAGTCGTTTAAGGTTGGGGGGGTGTCTGTAGGCAAGGAGAGGTCTTCCGCCCAGGGCTTATGAGAGAGAGGTATCATTTTCCAGGATGGGTTGTAGATCACTGATGATATGTTGGATGGGTTTGAGCTGGGAACTATAGGTGACAACCAGTGGTGTTCTTTTGTTAGTTCCTTTAGGTTTGTCCTGGAGTAGGCTGTTTCTGGGTACTAGTCTGGCCCTGTCGATTTGTTTCCTCATTTCATTTGGCGGGTTCTGTAGCTCCAAAAATGCCTGTTGTAAATCTCTTAAATGGGAGTCCCGATCAAGAGCATTGGAGCAGATACGATAGTAACATAAGGCTTGGCTGTAGACAATCGACTGAGTGGTATGTTTAGGGTGGTAGCTGGAAGCATGTAGATATGAGTATTGGCTGGTGGGTATCCGGTATACGGTGATATTTATCTGTCCATTATGTAGTTGTACAGTGGTGTCCAGGAAGTGCACCTATTGTGTAGAGAGGTCCAGGCTCAGGTTGATCATAGGGTGAAAGTTGTTGAAGTCCTTGAAATCTCTCAAGGGCTTCCTTCCCAAGGGTCCAAATGATGAAGATGTCATCCAAGAATCTTAAGTACAGGAGTGGTTTCAGTGGATGGGAGCTGAGAAAGTGTTGCTCCAAGTCCGCCATGAATATGTTAGCATATTGTGGTGCCATGCGTGTGCCCATGGCTGTGCCATTAACCTGTAGATATAAGAGGTCACCAAATTTGAAGTAATTGTGAGTGAGTACGAAGTGGCAAAGTTCAGTGGTGAGGCATGCTGTGGTTTTGTCCGGGATAATATTCCTGATGGCTTGCAGTCCATCTGCATGTGGGATATTGGTGTACAGAGCCTCCACATCCATGGTTGCTAGAATGGTGTCCTCTGGTAGGTTGTCAATGGACTGGGGAGCGCAGCCCGGGAGCAGCCATCAGCTAAATGCGTTGGAGGACAAGAGAGGATGAGAAGAAATTGCTTGAGATGATTGCAAGAACCAATCAACACTGCTTGTGTAAACACTTGAAGATTGTAGCCCTTGACTGTAGACTGAATTGAGGCCAGCAGTATGTTTAATATTGTAATATGTGGTTGTAGGGTACAATCCTGACCTTCTTACATACTACTTATTTGCTTGGTAGAAAATGTCAGGCAAATTTACTATTCAGGTGCAGTTGGGAGCTGGTAGATATGGGAGCAGGACTTACGAAAGGTGCCCTGCACTGAGCAGTAATACTCGTTGCTTATTCAACCTCTCTAGTATCCCACCTGCTGACAATGGGGCCGCTTCTACCCCTCCTGCTACACTAATCCTATGCAATACCAGATCTGTTAGGAACAAGGTTGCATGCATTGCAAGGATGTTGCAGGAAGAGAAAATTGATGTGGCTTGCCTAACAGAGAAATGGCTGCAGAAAAATGACAAGGTGTGTCTCCCAACTAACTCCCCCTGGCTATGTGGTCCTACACCAACCTCGCTATAGTAGCCGAGGAGGAGGGGTTGCTATTATTCTTCGTGAGTCCTTCAACTTCCGTAGATCTCCAGTGCAAGCTATAGCTGGTATTGACTGCTTGTTCCTGTCTCTAAATATTAAAGATAGATTGGGTATCCTTCTTGTGTATAGACCACCTAGCTCCCCCATAAGAACCCTTTCTGAGTTGGCAGAGCTGCTAGCAGACATGGTGCTGGAGACACCTAGACTTATTGTTCTGGGGGGCTTCAACATCCATGCTGAGTGTTCAAAGTCAGGTCTGGCTCAGGAATGTATACCTTCCCTGGCAACCCTGGGTCTCTCGCAAATTGTGACAGGCCCTACTCATGAAAGAGGCCACACGTTAGACTTAATATTTTGCACTGAGCCTTTAAGAGAACCTTGTTTCAACATTGGAGATTCGGCCAGAACCATGGTCAGACCACCATTTATTGAAGGCAAAAGTTAACATAGCCCCCACGCCCCACAAAATTGGGGGTCCAGTTAAAATGATTCCCCCACTAAGACTCATAGACTTTTCTAGATTCCAAAATGCCTTGGGGGATTTTAAAATCCCAGACACATGCCCTGTGGTGGCTGCTGTAGGAATGTGGAACACAAAGCTCCTTGAAGCCATTGACACCATTGCTCTTTATTGGCCGCTTCGGTCCTTGGGACGGACACCAGCCCCATGGTTCACCATGGAGCTGGCTGACTTAAAGAGGGTTGGAAAACGTTTAGAAAGGCGCTGGAGAAAAACTCATGCAGAAGCAGATAGAATATGCTATAGAACCCACTGGAGGACCTATGAAGTGGAAATGAAAGTGGCAAAGAAACGTTATTTTTTGGCAACTATTACATCGGCTAGTTCACAACTATCTCAATCGTTTAAAATATCCAGACGCCTCCTAACCCCTAAATCTGAACCTTCACAGTCCCAAGAACAGACAATTAACTGCGAGGCCTTTGCTAAGTTTTTTGCTGATAAAATAACACGAATACGCTCTGATCTAGATGCTTGCTGCAATGCAAGCGAGATAGAAGAAATGCCAAATACATCATGCAGCTTATATTTGGACTGCTTTGAACCAATCACAATGACAGATCTTAACAAAATCTTGATGTCTAAGAAAACCACTACTTGTGCGCTCAATCCTTGCCCATCCTGGCTGTTAACCTCAAGTAAGGACCACATAAGTGAGCCACTAAAGTCTATTGTAAATCAATCACTAACTCAGGGCAGCTTTTCCCAACAGCTCAAACAGGCAGTTATCCGTCTGCTACTTAAAAAAACCATCCCTAGACAAAAATGATGTGGCCAATTATTGCCCAGTCTCTAATCTGCCCTTTCTGGGCAAAGTGATTGAGAGAGCGGTAGCCGACCAACTCCAGACCTTCTTGGATAACTCTAACACTCTGGACCCTTTCCAATCAGGCTTCAGACCAGGGCATGGGACAGAGACAGCACTAGTAGCATTAGTGGATGATCTCCGTCTGAATATGGACAAGGGCCATGCCTCCTTACTGCTTCTATTGGATCTGTCTGCAGCCTTTGATACAGTAGACCATGCCATCCTGTTGAGGCATTTAGAAACAGAAGTGGGCATCAAAGGATGTGCCCTGGACTGGTTTAAATCGTTTCTCATGGAACGGACTCAAAGGGTTGCTGTCGGAGATCAGCTATCTCCAGAATGGGAACTATCTTGCGGGGTTCCGCAGGGCGCAATCTTATCACCCATGTTATTCAATCTCTACGTAAAGCCTTTAGGAGAACTCATTCACAGCTATGGAGTTGGATTTAATCAATATGCAAATGACACCCAACTCTATATCTCGCTATTCAGGTCCCTGCAGGATGCAGTGGAAATCTTAGATTGCTGACTGACAGCCATGGCGAAATGGTTGAAAAACAACAAATTGAAATTGAACCCAGACAAGACTGAAGTAATGCTTGTTGGGAAGGCAGAGATCTTGAAGGACATTGTACTCCCCACTTTTGATGGAGTTTGTCTGACCCTTGCAGATTCAGTTAAAAGCCTAGGGGTTATACTGGATCCAGCGTTATTACTAGAAAAACAAGTTAAGGTAGAGGCAAAAAATGCTTTCTACAACCTCACTCTAGCTTGGAAGATGGCTTTTTATCTTGACACAGCTGACCTGGCCACTTGGATCCATGCTATGGTTACATCAAGGCTTGACTATTGTAACACTCTATACATTGGCCTCCCATCTAAGTTAACTAGGAGGCTCCAACTGGTGCGTAAATGTTGCAGCTCAATTGTTATCAGGAGCGAGCAGGAGCATGAACATCACTCCCATCCTACAGTCGCTCCACTGGCTACCCATCGTTTACTGTGCTCAGTTCAAAGTATTAGTTATTACATACAAAGTTCTTCATGGCTTTAGTCTGGCATACCTACGGGACGGCCTCCCTCCCTGTGTTCCTCCACGGCAGCTTCGCTCATCTGAACAGGGTCTCCTGCAGGTACCAGGCTGCACACAAGTGAATTCAGCAGCAGCCCGTACATGGGCTTTCTCTGTGGTGGCCCCTATACTGTGGAGTGACCTGCCTGAGGAAGTCAGAAGAGCCTCCACTCTCCTGGCTTTCCGTAAATGATGCAAAACCGAACTATTCAAAAAGGCTTTTTACTCAAATGGGAGGGCTGCATTGTAGGGATGGGGTCTCAGGTGCTTTACTAACAAGTTGGGGATCATAGACTTCATCACTATTTTTGCCTCATATTATCTGCTGCTTTAAATATGTACTCCTATGTACAACCATCGCTCCATGCTGTCTACTTTTAGTCCTAGAACTGATTATGTTTTGCTTCAGTATCTCTACCATGTCTTGGATCCTTGCTAATGCTATGTCTTTAAACTTGTATATGTTTACCTTATGGTATTGTATTGAAATGTACTTACTTGATACTGATTGTATTAACCTCATACTGTGTAATCCACCTTGAGTCTCAGTGAGAAAGGCGGACTATAAATGACGTAAATAAAAAATAAAAAAATAAAAAGGTATGCTGGCGTCAAGCAGTATAGGGCTTTAAAGGTCAATACCAGTACCTTGAATTTTGCCTGGAAACAGACTGGCAGCCAGTGAAGACAGACCTATGCTGGAGTGATATGGTCCCTAGGACCCACTCCCATCAGAATCCTGGCTGCAGCTTTTCGTACTAATTGAAGTTTCTGAGCACTTTCCAAGAGCAGCCCCATAATCTAGATGTTGCCTTAGGTACTACCTGTTGCTTTAAGTATGACCCTACTGGGTAGTACTATGTTGTCTCATGTCAGTCCTAGAATTGCTTATGTTTCAACATTTCTTCAACTCTGTATTCAAGGATAATATTGAAACTCTGCAACTGTCGCTCTGCTAACAATTCTTTTTTATTTATAAAATATCCTGCTAAGTCTCCAAATTCTTTAATTTTATCCAGTAATCTTGGGAAGGTTTGTATTGGGTCTTCTACTATAAACATCACATCATCTGCAAAAGCTCTTAACTTATAAGAAGATCCCTTTATTTTTATCCCTTTTATGTTGTCATCTTCTCTAATCTGCCTTAATAATATTTCTAAGACCATAACAAAAAGCAATGGTGATAGTGGACATCCCTTTCTTGTACCTTTCCTTATTTCAAACTTTTCTGTCAGGTCGTCATTGACACATATTGTCGCTCTTTGTTCTTTATATATTGTTCTCACTGCTTCTATAAATTCTTTACCTAAATCCATCTTTTCCATTGATGTGAACATAAAGTCCCAGTTCAAATTGTCAAAGGCCTTCTCTGCATCTGCAAAGAAAAAGCCAACTTCTTTATCTGGTCATTTGTCAAAATATTCAATAGCATTTATAACCACTCTCAACTTGTCTTTTAATTGTCTGTTTGGTAGGAATCCAGCCTGATCCGCTCCTATAAAATCCATTAGCCATATCTATAGCCTGTCTGCTAATATTCTTGCCATTATTTTATAGTCATTGATTATCAGTGAAATTGGTCTGTAGTTTTTCACATCTGACAAGTCTTGTGATTCTTTCGGGATCAAAGCAATGCTCGCTTCATTCCATGTGTTTGGAAGTCCTTTTCCTTGAAGTATATCATTCATTATATTTTTTAATATCGGTACTTTATAAAATTTAGCTGTGATCCCGTCCGGTCCTGGTGCTTTTCCAATCTTTGTTACTTCAATTGCTTGTATAATTTCTTCCTCTGTTATTGGAGCATTTAGTCTCTGCTTCATATTTTCTGATATATTTGGTAAATCTGTTTTTTGCATGTACTGATCTATTTCTTGCAAGTCTACTGCCTTCCTTTGGAATAGTTTCGCATAATATTTGTAAAAGGCACGTTTGATTGTTTGTTGATCTTTCAATTCTTTTCTTTCTTCTATTATTTTATTAATAATTTTCTTCTCCTTTTTCTTCTTCAGTTGCCAGGCTAGGTACTTTCCTGGTTTGTTTGCTCCTTCAAATGACTTCTGCTTTAATACCTTTAATTTCCATTCTAATTCCTTGTTACTGATGGATGTTATTTGTTCCTGCAGTATTTTGATCTCTTGTCTTATTGATCTTTTCCCGGGTTTTTTCTTTAGTTCCTGTTCTTTTTTATACAATTTCTGCTGTATTTCATGCCATTTCTCTTGCTTTCTTTTCTTGTCCTTGTTATTTAATGAAATTAAATTTCCTCTTATTACTGCCTTATATGTATCCCATACCAGCTGGATTGAAACTTCATTGTTATTATTTATTCGAAAAAATTGCTTTGTCTCCTCTCTCAAATACTTCAAATTTTCTTGATTTTGTAATAGATCTTCGTTTATTCTCCATCTTACTTTTCTCCGGCCCATTATTGCTTTCCATAGTATTGGATTATGGTCTGAACTCACTCTTGGCAAAATTTCCAATTTTTTTGTCTATAGAGCTAGTTCTTTTGATGTCCAAATCATGTCTATTCTTGAAAATGACGAATGCCTCGTGGAGTAGTATGTAAAATCTTTGCTTTTTGGATTTTTTTTTCTCCACACATCCTCAAGTTGTTCTTGCTGGACTAATTCAAAAAATATTTTTGGTAACTTTCCAGATTTCTTTTTACCTCCCCTTATGTTTCTATCTATTTGTAAATCCACAACACCATTGAAGTCTCCAGCCATTATCATCTGGTCATATGAGTCTTGATCCAATTTGTCCATTATTTTTCTGAAAAACTGGTCTTTTGCACCATTGGGTGCATAAAGACCTATTATCAATGTTTTTTTAGCATTTACATTAATTTCCACAACCACATACCTTCCATTTTGATCTTGAAAAATTAATTTAGAGTCTATAGCCTCTTTAATATAGATCACTATTCCTTTTTTCTTTTGCTTGGACGATGTTATATATTCTTTTCCTAATTGTTTATTTTTTAAATATTTAATATCTTGATCCTTAATATGTGTCTCTTGTAAACACATTATATTGCAATTTTGTTTTTTTAGCCAATGAAAAATTGTTTTTCTCTTTTGGGGTGAGTTTAGTCCATTTACATTCCACGATAGTAGTTTGTATTCCATTATGGTTGTTGTGGGTTTTCCGGGCTGTATTGCCGTGGTCTTGGCATTGTAGTTCCTGATGTTTCGCCAGCAGCTGTGGCTGGCATCTTCAGAGGTGTAGCACCAAAAGACAGAGATCTCTCAGTGTCACAGGGAGATCTCTGTCTTTTGGTGCTACACCTCTGAAGATGCCAGCCACAGCTGCTGGCGAAACGTCAGGAACTACAATGCCAAGACCACGGCAATTCAGCCCGGAAAACCCACAACAACCATCGTTCTCCGGCCGTGAAAGCCTTCGACAATACATTGTATTCCATTATGTTACATTCTTAATGGTCTGGGAAAGTCCTCCACATTTTCCTCAAAAAACTTTTCCATCTGCTCTCTTGTCTTGATAGTGACTCTTAAAGCTTTATAGTAGAAACTTAGTCCTTCTGGTATCTCCCATCTGTATCTAATGTCCTTTTCTCTTAGTTTCAGGGTCAACTCTCTATATTTTTTTCCTTTCTTGGAGAATCCTTTTTGGCATCTCTTTCATTATCTTGATTCTGTTTCCCTCCACTGTTAAGGGATCTTCGAAGTGCATTTTAATAATTTCCTCTTTCATTCTTTTTGTTACTAACTGCACAATAATATCTCTTGGTATCTTTTTTTGTTGTGCATAAGCTGAATTAATTCTGTATACCAGATCCATATTTGCTGTTATTTCCTCTGTTTCTTTATCTAGGAATTCTACCAAAATTTCTGTCATTTGTTCCTGTACAGTTTGTGTATCTGATTCCTGCACGCCCTGAAATCTTAGTTGCCTCTCCATCACCTTACATTCCATCAATGCCATTCTTTCTTGCATTACTTGATTTTCCTGCTTTATATTCACTACTATATCCTTAGTCTTTCGCTCTACCTCTTCAACTTTGTTGTTAGTTGCTTGCCATTCCTTTTTTATTCCGTCAATATTTTTGACAGTCCCGCTACTTCCGCCTTAATAGTATCTTTCATATTTTTTAGATCTTTTGCAAGCATTTCCTGCATTTTTTGTAGCAGCTCTTTGTGGTTCTCCGTGACTTTTTCCCCTAGTCCTTCAATCGCTGCATCTACTGAGGCTTGCCATTCTTTATCTGCTTTCTTTCCGGCCATCACGGGACTCGACTTCGTGCCTCCCCACATATCTGCTCTTTTCCTTAAATCCATTTTGACTTCTTATGTTCTTCTCTTTTCAATATAATTAAATGTGTCTTATTTGGCAATTAAAAATAGTTTCTCTTAATTCCAAAATGTCGGGCGTTTTTTCTCTGTGGTTTCTCTACCAACTTCTCTATGGTTATTGGCTTCGCTTCATACCTCACTTAAAATGGCATGCTTCCTGTTCCTGTAATCCTTGTAGCCTCTCCAGTGTTTCCTTTGTTTTGCTTCCGGGTCCTCTTTCTTCCAGTCGGTCTTCTTGCTTCCTGCCCTCTGCTGTCCTCTCTAGGCGTCAAGTTGTCTCCTCACCTGTTTACTTCCTGTCTCGCGATGTTTCCCCTAGTCCACACCTCCTCTCTCACACTGGCTATCTCTCTTCTAACCGCAAGTATGTATAAACAATATTTCTTTTTGCTTTTTTAGTCCTTAAAACTTTACCAGCGCCCAAAATTTTTACTCAACAATTGTTCCTTGTCGTTTACTCTATTAAATTCTGTCCTTTTGAAATTTTTATCTTGGTCTTTTCAGTGCCATTTTAATTTGCAAAGTTCGATAATGATCTTTACCTTGTGACAATTCTGCAGGTTGTCTGTGCTGTTTCCTTCGCTTATAGTTGGTTAAAGCTGTTACTGAAGCTTGGTTTCTGACTATCTTAAGCCAACTGAATGACTCCTGAGGTACTGCAGAGATAGTAGCTCGCCCTTCTCTGAGGGGACCTCAAGGTGGTGGGGAGAATCCTTGATTCAGAACCCCCCCCCTCATCGAGATCATACTCTCTCGGGGTTGCATAGCGTTCAAGCCCAACTTCTCCCTGAAGTTGGGTCGGCAACAGGCGTTCGAGCACCTCGCTTTCCAAAAAAACAGTGCCTCGGATAGCCCAGATCTCTAGGCTCCTTCAGATCACCATTAATCCCAAACCGGAAGTCTCTCGCTCTGCTAACAATTCTGTAAGAAGATATCTGAAAAAGAAAATTTTGTTTTAAAGAAACAAAAAATTGCAGATGAGCACCATGTCTTTAATGACAAATGGACTACTGAGTACTTTGTTTTAAACAAGGATAAAGCAGTTTGCCTGATATTTCTTGCAACTGCCTCAGTTTTAAAGGAATACAATGTTAAAAAGCACTTTGAATCCTGTCACAAGAGCTACTCAATATATTAAGGAGAGCTATGAGTGAACAAGATAAATTCTCTTTAAAAATCAAAGTTTTTGTAGCTTTGTAGTTTTAGAAAGCATGTTGAGGAGAATCTGTATACTGTGAGGGCCAGCTATCATGTTGCTAAATGTATTGCTGAGAGTGGTAGGCCATTCACAGATGGTGAATTGTTGAAAAGTGCATGGTTAAAGTAATGTAGGAAATGTGCCCTGATAAGGTATCCTGTGTTAATTGTATCAGTTTATCTGCATCTACAATCACCAGGCATGTTGAAGAACTAGGAGAGGAGCTGTGTATGTCACTCATTGTCAAGGCCAAAAAAAATCATTTTTTTTTACTTTGGCATTAGGTGACAGCAATGACATTATAGACACTGCTCAACTACTAATATTTATCAGGGGTATAGAGTCCAGAATTACAGAAGAGTTGTGTTGCATGCACTGCAGAGTTTGAAAGGCACCACAACGGATGTGAGAATCAGTAGAAAATCTCGAGCTGGGATAAATTGAAAAGCATCAGAACTAATGGTGCAAGACAGATTCGGTTTCGTTTTCTCAGCCATTTCGGACGCTCCTCTCCGCAGGTCCGGGAGGAAGTGCCCGAGCAGCCTGACCGGGCAGCTGATCTGCGAAGATTAGCCCCCAAGACTCCCAGTGAGGGAGGCAGGGTCCGGGACGCAGCGGGAAGAGCCCCCTGAAATCGATGCGGGGGATAAATTGCCCATTTGTCCCTATGGAGGCCGGCAGACGTGCGCGGCACCTTGAGTGCTGCCGGGCCATGGAAAACGGCAAAGAGCAGAACTAGGCAGAAGCCTATAAGTAAGTGAATCCCTTCTGTTATTACAAGCGCATGCAAAGGAGTGGTGGGATCTGAAGCTAAGAAGGCTCGTTCTTCCCCCTCGCTGAGTTTCAGAATTTGGTTGGCGCCCCCCCCTAAAATGGCAGCGAAAAAGCAGAGTCCCGCTTTGGGCAAGTCAATTTCAGCTGCCCTGCAGGGGAAAGGAGAGTCGCTCGAGGACTTGGTGAAGAGGTCGGTTATCGAAGCCATAAAGCCCTTTGTTGACAAGCTGAATGAAACAGATCAAAGGGTGGGCTTAATTGAGAGCGAAGTGAAAACCATTAAGGAAGCAGCGGGGGGGCAGAGAAGTCTGCCCGGGAAAATGCGTCACTCGTGAGGGCAACGAATAAAGAGTTAGAGCTGGTGGAGAACCAGCTGATCGGTCTACAAGTGGAACGAACACAGACAATTTTGTGCCTCCAGAACGTGAAAGAAGAGGAAAATGAGGATTTATGGGGTCTGGCCTCGGAACTATTGGCGACACCCGCGAGGGCAACTAAAGACGAGGTAAAAAGCACCATTTTGGAAGTCCATCGGGCTTCTTCAAAATATGCAACGAAGCATCAGCTGCCTCGCGAGATCATCATCGATTTTTCATCTAAAAGGATCCGAGACACTATCCTATACAACTCATACAATGCGGATCTGGACTTTCTGGGTAATAAAGTCAAGATACTGAAGGACGTCCCATTTTTAGTTCGGAAAAGAAGATTTAAGTATAAAAAATTCGCAGCTCTTCTGAGGGAACGTGGAATAAAGTACAAATGGCTATTTCCGGAAGGTATCTGGTTCAGTTACAAAGATCATGCTTACAAGATAACATCAGAAGATCAACTAAGGGATTTTGAGGACAAAAATCAAGAATTTCAGCAAGACACCAAGCAAGAAGAAAAGGCGAAGTCTGAAGGGGGGGGAGGGAACAAGCACTGCGGCTGCAGTTGCTCAGAGAGAATTGCGTCCAAGGCCCGGGGGGGGGGAGGAAGACTTAATTTGAATTGTAATTTGTATTTTGCAAGGTCAACCACTCCATCAATATCATACAAAGTTTTAATTCTTTAATAATGGCAGTATGAAGGGAAACCATTATGTGTAGTGTAGTGTTGTTATATGTTGCTGTTTTTTTTTCTTTCCTTCCCTTGCCCCCCTTCTTTCCCTCTGTATTGTTAGTCAATGTAGCTAATAAAAAAAATAAAAATCTTTTTTAAAAAAAGAACTAATGGTGCAAGAAATATGGTGGGAAGTAAAACTAATGTAGTTGCAAGAATCAATGAAGAGATATTTAAAATTAAACAGTATAAATGGTACACTTCTCTTTTTTTAAATAAAGTTTTATTGAAGAACGATATACAACTAATTAATTACAATACAGAACCAAACAGAAATACATTTGAAGTATATTATTTCAAGTCCTTATAGAGAATCTACAATACACACCCAACCTAACTTGAAGTTAACATTAGATAGTGATAGCACAGTGCCATTGCTGGTCCTATATTTAAGCTATGTTCTTCTTTTTCCCGTACTTAACTTTACCATTTCTAAATGCTATAATACATCAACAATCTCTAGCTTCTCACATTCTTCGAGATCTTCTATCTTCTTGTACACTTCTCATGCAACTTCGATGCATCATCCATCAGCAAGTCTTGTAAAGTAAGATTCTTCACTACATCACGCTGGCTCTCAACATAAGTACCAGGGGATCATGCCCTAAGTGAGGATCAGTATGCACAATATCCATGTAGAATACACACAACTTGGTTAGTGGCCCCTGCCATAATTTTCCTTTCAAACATTACGTACAACTTTTTGTAGTTATACACAGAAATTTAAACCTCTAGCTTCAAAATCAATTATTATTGAGCAAAATCAGTTCATTCAATTTAAATGGCAACTGAGCACTATTATTACAACCATTTACATTTACCTGCAAGTACTATTTCTTCCCAATTATAGCCCTAATCATTTTAAGGTCTTCAGATATTTTTAAGATCAATGTGATGCTGGTTCATTATACTATACCATACTACATTAGCAAAATATGACAATCTGGAAGTAGGGTTGCTGATCCCCCAGTGGGGGTCCCCCACTCCCAGCCTTCACCTTCCGCCATCACTCACCAGGCTGCCAGGGGAAAAGGCACAGGAATGGTCCTCCAGGCCTTTGCACTGGGCCAATTTAAGTCCTAAATGGGCTAAATGCATCTGATGAAGAGAACTGTGATTCTCGAAAGCTTATGCTACAGTAAAGTTGGTTAGTCTTAAAGGTGCTACTGGACTCTTTGCTACTACAGACTAACACAGCTAACTCCTCTGGATCTAAATGGGCTGATTCTTTAAGGAGTGGCCTGGCATGAAGCACGGGAGCATTCCCAGGGTCAGTGCAATGATGTCACTCACAGAAATGGCACCACATCATGCTGTGAGTGCTGGGTCATCCCCTTCCCACTGGGAGGTAAGGGGACCTGGCAACCCTATCTGAAAGGCTTATACAGTGCAAGAATTCCTGAGCTGAAGTTTCTCTCCTGGACAAACTTTAGCTCATGGATGCAATTGTACATGCATCTTACGGAATCACTGTAGTTTCAGGAGTGCAGGAAACGGGACATGAAGTTTCAGGAGTGCAGGAAACTGGACCAACAGTTCTGCAGCACAGTTGTCTTACAGCATTGACTGCTAAGCAAGAAGCTGCCCATCTAGCCTAGCTTGGGCATGAATGGTACAGCACAGTACCATGAAAGGGGAATGGAGATTAGGAGTCCATCGTTGACCCTAATTTCAATTTACCTCTAATAAGCATAAACTATGCTATAAACTGTTAGAGCATCTGGGCAGAAGGTGATGATCAGAATAAGTTGTTACATCCCAGTTCCTCCCTTCTCGTTTTCTCCCAGTGAACACTCAATTGCCCTTAACAACAAACTAACATAGCTAACCTTCAGACAAAAAAAAAGAAAAAAATTAAAGGTAAATATTAAATGTATTATCCTATAGACTGTAGACTTTACTACTATTACTGTAAGTATGAAAAACCATAGAATCTATTACTATTGCTATAAATATGATCCTATTGGGTAGTTCCTATGTTGTTTAATATGTCTGTCTTAGAATTGTATATGCTCTGTTTCAGCATTTCTTCAACATTTACATTTGGTTTCTGCTGGTTTTAAATATTTGCAAATTTGCATGTATATACCCTACTGCATTGTTTATTGAAATGTCTTTTCACTGTACTGACTCACACTTTGCAATCCACCTTAAGTCTCAGTGAGATATGTGGACTATAAATAATGTAAATATTAAATATATTTAATATTATATAAATAAAAACAATATACATAACATGTCTGAAAGGAGACAGCATTCTCTTTCCAGATACATTATGTATATTTTTAAACTATTATTCTTTAAAGCAACAAAATTTAACAAAAATCATAAACTTAGCATTTTAGCTAAAAATGAGACAAATTAAGCTGAATTAAGCTGAATAAGAGGAAACTTTTCTCTTGAATCTGAAATATGGAGAAATTATTGTCAACGATCATTTGAAGTTATTCAGCAAGAGAGATCTGGGTTATGTTCATGCTTTTGATTTATAAGTCTTAATAAAGTATTCAAAGTTACAGATTTGAAATTATATTTTAAAAGGAATCTTCTTACACTTGTGCATCAAGACAGTGCAGCTGATCCTGAAAGCCCTATAAAGTGAGTTATCCAGTTTGCGACTTCATGGAGTTTACAGGATTTATACTCTTTCACTAACTGCAATGAAAAAGTATGGCCATGCACGCTGCAGCTGTTGGTTCATCCCAGCTGCAGCTAGCCTAAATCTTTCATGACCTCTGAAAGAAAGCAATACTAGATACAAAACCACAGTTCTGTTTCTTGTATTTTAATGCTCTTACTGACAGAAAAACTGCACAGGAAATTGAACTGGAATGAGATATTGTGATGCCTATCTTTGTATTTTGCACTTGGCAAATCAAAATAGTGGAAGCCAGAATATTTCAGAAAGAAGAGGCTGTCTCACTACTTTGAACATATTAAAAATACACTTGACCACCACTGCAAAGCTGCCTCCTGCACTGAACTTAAAACTGTATCTAAAAAAATTTGAGCCACTTCCTACAAAGTTAGGGGCCCACCACTGTGGGGTTAGCAATGTTTCTCTAAGGCAATGAGCAGCAATTACTACTTTATATAAAATATTTACAACCACCTAGCACTGTTCCAATTATATGGCTGCTTTCCACCCCAGGACAGTTTTATGCTGCTCTATCTTTATTTTTTCACAAACAGTTGCAAGCAGAACCAAAACCAGATTTCCACATAGTACTTATTATAGCACTAAAACTGGGAATCCATGAGAAACTCATGGGAAACTTCTTTGGCTTCTGGCAACACCCCCTCCCCCGGCAGCTTTTTCTATACCTTCCTCCCAAAGATACCTTCTCCTTCCATCTTCCACACTCTCCTTCTTCCCTCCTCCTTACAACCAATACTGATCTCCACCTCCCTCTTGCCCTCCTGCTGCTTCCCTCTCTCTGCACTTCCTACCACATCCTCCTTCTCGCCACCAGAAGGAAAGAAGGCAGCAACCAGAAGAGGCAGGTATTGAGATCAAAAGTCCAAAAACCGCTGCAGCCTTCGTCCCAGCCCAAACGTTGCTGGTGCTCAGTGCCAACTTCTTCTAGCTTCTTCCTTCTTCCACTTCCCACATCCCTCTTCCCACCAGTACCCCCTGTCCCCTCCTCAATACTCTCACTCAGTCTCCTCCTCCCCTGCCACTCTGACTGCCTGGCTGCCAGCCCACTTTGGCTTCAGGTGGGAGACAGCGTTTTCCTTTCCTCCACTCTGCCCACCTACAGTGCCACTGCTTTAGTGGCAGATGCTTTAACTTCTTCTCTCCTGTCCTGTCCTGCCTCCCTATCCACATGCCTACCTGATCCAGATGCAGTTGCCTGTATTTGCACAGACTCCAGTAGTCTATTGGGGAGGTTGTAACCCCATCCTCTTTAATGTTTTCATATTTTTCTGCAATACTAGGGGTTCCACTATTCTCCAAAATAATCTAGCAATGCTTGTCCCTAATAGGCAAGACCCCACTATATGTTAAATTGAAAGTAAAGTCCACAAAAGAAAACTCTGGAAATCTACTGAAACTCAGAACTACCTATTTCCAGAGGGGTAAGCTTTAGAGATGGTGTTTGCAGAATCCAGGTCCAGTTAGCTCATCAATAACAACTGGAGAAGGAGGTTTGTCCTCTGTATTCCATCTCATTAGTAGAGGTGGGCACAAACAGGAAAAAAAAGAACACAATGTTCATTGTTCGTTGCCATCCACGAACAGGGAATCACAAACAACCACGAACATGACCCTGTTCACGAACATGTTCGTGGATGGCCGTTCGTGGGAGGGAGGGTGGAGACGTGGAAGGGAAGAAAGTTCCTTGCGCCGTTTGCAAACAGCATGGGGAACCTCCTTCCCTTCAAAGTCTCCATCATTCCAGCTGGCTGGAAGGAGGGAGGGGAGACTCCAAAGGGAAGAAGGTTCCCCATGCCGTTTGCAAATGGCGTGGCTGGAGGGAGGGAGGGGAGACTCCGAAGGGAAGAAGGTTCCCCATGCCATTTGCAAACGGCATGGGGAACCTCCTTCCCTTCAAAGTCTCCCTCCTTCCAGCTGGCTGGAGGGAGGGGGGGAGACTTTGTCAGGAAACCTGACAAGCGGCTGAGTTGGGGGTGAAGTGCCTCTCTCCCTGCTGCTGTGCAGCAGCAGGGAGAAGGGCATTTCACCCTGGCACGCTGCACTCAGCTGCTTGTCAGGGGTTTCCCTGACAAGCAGCTGAGTGGGGGATTTAAATGTCCCTATTCCTGCGCTGTGCAGCAGCAAGGAGAAGGAAATTTAAACCCTGGCAGGCTGCAATCAGCCCTTGTCAGGGTTTTCCCTGACAAGCGGCTGAGTCGGGGGTGAAGTGCCCCTGGGCTTAGATTGGGGTTTCCAGGGCAACAGGAGTTCAGACAGAGTTCAGAAAGTTGTGCCTACCATTGCCAAGAGAATTGATTGGAAGGCGCCAGACTGCCTGGCTTGACAAATGGCTGATGAACACCATGAACAGGGCTTGGATGAACACATGTTCATCGGGAATGGGGCCTCATGAACACCTTGCTCAAGAACAACTGATCAGGTTGTTCGTGGCTTTTTTTGTTCGTATTGCTGTTCGTGCCCACCTCTACTCATTAGTGCTTAGAGTTCAGGTGGAGGGTAATTGCTCTGCTCCCACCCTCCACTGCCCGCCACCACTCACCTGGTCAGAGGGGAGGAAAGGAGTGGGAATGGGCCTCCCAGGCACGCTCCTGGAGCAGCACAATGACATCACTTCCCAGGAGTGTTGTCATTGTGCTGCCCCAAGAGCACAATACACTTCACTGTGGGCCAACTTGGGCCCCAAACAGGCCGAATTGGGCCTGTTTGAGGTCCAAAGCGGCCTGTGGCTAAGTGCGATGGTACCTGCCCACCCACCAGGAGAGAAAGGGGACCTGGCAACCCTAGATTAGGGTCATGACACAGCTGCAGAGAGCCATATCACACATCTTACCAACATCTGCCCTGATTGGTCCTTAGTATCACACCATGTTGCAGACAACATGGGATAAGTATGGATAAGTATTTGCTCTTGGACTGGTATCTGGTTTGGGTATTTGCTCTGGGCCATCTTGCCTTAGCCTCTTTGCTTCTGGACTGCCATCTTGTTCTTAGATATTTTGGACCAGCAGTTGGATGACCAATGGCCCTGGAGTTTTGTTTGGACTTTGTGATTTGACCTGACAAGTTAACATCTGAATTTGGGCAACAAAAATCTGATAAGATTTTAGACTTTAGTTATTTAGACCATAACATTTTCTTTCCTGTCTTACACAATTTCTATGTTTGTCCATTTTTTTGCACAATAAATATTTATATTAATTATACTCTTGAGTGTTACTGGGTTTGTGGACTTCAATCTGAATCTAGTGTCATGGCCTATTTGGTTCCAACTACTAAATAACTTTTCTTGTAAAACACAGTCTTCAGGTGTCCTATCTCACAGGATTGACTACTTGGTTAACACCCAGCAAAACTAAGACTTGGTTTCTTCAGTCACTAAGCTTAGGATTAGGCAGAGGGAACTGGTAGCAGTGTCCTACCCAGATATCCAGTTTTGAACCAGACTGCCTAGTTTTAAACGAGAAAATACTGGACATATAAACATCCATTATTTTCTGGACATTATAAACATCCATTATTTGAAATCTACATGCCTTCAAGGACAAGCAGTGCACTGCAAACTCCAGCAATTACTTTTACTGCAGACTACTTCAAGCAAGCACTATGGTTTGCAGGGAATGGAAGGAAAGGGGAAGTAGTGAGAGAAGGCAGAGGAATAGGATGACAAAAAGGCTTGTTTGCTGGGGTGCGAAGCAACACAAGAGAGAGACTGACCTCTTGGCCAGGCCTTTAGAGCAGCTCCAAAGAAAGGGGGGGCAGAGTGAGCGAGTGGCTCTCTCAGTGCAAAAGAGGGAGGGAGGGGAGAGGAGGGGGAGATGGAGGAGGAGGAGAAAAGCGCTGTGCTGGGGAGGCAGCAAAGAGAGGTGCAACAGAGAGGTGTGCATCCAGACAAGGGCTTGCCACAGAAACCCTTAAAAGTTTCTTTATTAGATGTGTTGGATATGAAGGAAGGAACGAATATACAACAGAAACTGTTACAGGTAGAGTTCTGCTTAAATAGCCTGTCACCCTATGGACTTAATAATATACTGGGTTTATAAGTATTCATTGTACCTTAGTGTAGTATGATTAATTGGCTGCTGTCTCCTTTAAGAATGTGTAGCTTTAAATATTCAATGGTTTAGTAGCCGACCACAGCATCGAACCACCAACAGGGTGGTGAAATACTGAGTGTGTTGCAAATTGTAAGTTAACTGTTTTCTTGTGAGTTTGGATAACCAATGTAACTACTTTTGCTTAAGATAATTTATTTTGTTTTGCTGTGAAATAGATATTGTACAAAGCAGCCTGTGAAGAAGTGAAATATACGAATCAGGATGGAATGAATATATGCCAGCAAAACCCGTAGGCACGGTTGTGACATTCTAAATGCAAACTTCACAGCACTGGCATCTCTGTGATTTTGCAGCCTCGGTGGCAACATTATAATATTGAAAGAAAAACTATTTCAGCACGCTGAGACAGTTTACACAATGGGATACCGTCCAAGCGCTTCTGGGACTTCTACAAATTTACAACATAATTTACTACATAAATTTGGAAACTTGGAGATTTTGTCCCCACCAGTTGGACGACATCACAAATATATGTATTATAATTAATGGATTTGTATGTATGTATTTTTGGCATGATGGAATGGTGCAATAATTGTATGTAATTGATTTATTTATTAGAGCACTGTTGGCACTTTAACAGTATAAATCGACTAATTGATTGTTCTATTGAATGGTATTTATTGCAGACTCCAGGAAGGGTAGTTTGTAGTGTTGACAGCCTCACAACCAGCAAAGCACTCTCGCTCTTGCTTTCTCTGCATCTTTTGGACAGAGCCAGCAGAGATCACTTCTCAGAGGGTTTGTTAATTTCATCTTTGACTCCAAGGAGTGATCACTGCAAGCTCTGTCTTTTAAAACTACCCTCCTGTAGAGAGGTGAAACTGACATAGTCTTAGGTTCTGTCTTTTTGAACTACTCTTCCCAGCTAACATTGCATCTCCCTACACTTGAGCATCCTCATCTAAGAATTCTCCTGTAGAGAGACTCTGGGCCAAGCTACAAGTGATGAATGACACTTGCCTGGCAAGTGAACAGACTCACGTGTATTCCTCCCTGTTCACTTGCCATTCACTTGCTCTCCACTTGATCGAGCGCAAGTGAACAGGGAGGAATACACGTGAGTCTGTTCACTTGCCAGGCAAGTGTCATTCATCACTTGTAGCTTGGCTCTCTGACTTTCAATGCCTGTCCTGCAGCCAATGATCCTCCACCTCTCTCTTTTCCTTCCTCCTTGCAAGGCATTTGCTTAGCTAAACTCCTCCAGGTTAACCCTTCCTTTAGTTTGGTTGATGGCCCAGGAATGGGGGCCTGCAAAGAATGCTGGGGAAATGTTTACCACACAGTACAGGGGAGCATTCCTTGAATGATCTATTAACCCAAGGAAAGAAAAGCATGAAATAAAGTTGATATTTTAATAGAAAGCTGGTAGTTAACAGATACACAGTGGGCTGAAGAGTGTTTTCCCCTTAAATACATACTCTAAAATATTTACATTTTAATATTGTAAATTGCTCTAAGTTCATGAGAGAAGATGGGGGGGGGGAGAACTAAAGGTGTTCAGTTCATTTTTTTCTGGAGACTATAGTATCCAAGAAGTGAAAAGTGTTGAACCCCGTATACTGTATTAGTTAATCTGGAAAACTCTTTGTTATTATTTAATTTTATTTATACTCCACTTTTTGTCTCCCTAGATACCCCAAACAACTCACCTTTTCTCCCCTCCTCCATTTTATCCTCACAATATCCCTGAGAGTATGAGAGGGGCCCAAGGTCACCCAGCAAGTGTCTGTGGCTGGCAGAGCTGGTCAAGATCACTCCTCACAGGGTTTGTGAATTTCATCTTTGCCTCCCTGAAGGCTCTATCAGTTTCACCTCTCCAGTCTAAAACTGTGTGGGATCGCAACCAGAGGGCAGTGAGGAATGGAAATGGGCTGGAGCTGCCTTCTGGAGCTGGGCTTGGACCTGGAGAGGTTATAATGGGATGAAATTTCCCTTCTGGCATTTTACAGCCCCTTCACACAGCTCTAGTCTTTGACCTGCCATCAGCTCTCTCTTTTTAAACTACCCTTCTCAGCTACCATTGCATCATTCGATATGTCAGATGTCTCATGCAGAGAGAATCATAGAATCATATAGTTAGAAGGGGCCTTACAGACCATCTAGTCCAACACTCTGCCCAATGCAAGAACAGCCCAACAAGTATTTGTCCAGCCTCTCCTTGAAGACTGCCAATGAGGGGGAACCCACCACATCCCTAGGAAGCCAATCCCACGGCTGTATTACTCTTAACGTGAAAAAGTTTTTCCTAACGTCCAGCCGGTACCTTCCCTCCTGTTGTTTAAACCCATTGTTTTGAGTCCTATCCTCTGTTGCCAACAGGAACAGCTCCCTTCCCTCAAAGCCTTTTAAATACTTAAAGAGAATAATCATGTCTCCCCTCAACCTCCTCCTTCTACAAACTGAACATTCCCAAGTCTCTCAGTCTTTCGTTGTAGGGCTTGGTCTCCAGGCCCCTGGTCATCCTAGTTGCACTCCTCTGCTCTAATTTGTCCACATTCTTTTTGAAGTGAGGCCTCCAGAACTGCACACAGTACTCCAGGTGGGGCCTGACCAATGTGGAATATAGTGGGATAATAACATCCTGTGATTTGGGTGTTATGCCTTTATTAATACCCCCCCGAAGACAGTTTTTGCTTTTTTGCTGCTGTATCACATTGACTGCTCATATTTAGCTTCCTATCCACCCATATCCCAAGAGCTTGTTCATACACACTGCGACCCAGTGTGTATTCCCTCATTCAGTATGCATGCTTTGCATTTCTTTTACCCAGGTGGAGAACCTGGCACTTATCCATGTTAAATTGCATCTTATTCAAATCTGCCTCCTTTCCTAGTGGGTTCAGATCTTATTGAATTCTATCCCTGTCTTCAAAGGTGTTTGCTACTCCTCCCAGTTTAGTGTCAGCTGCAAATTTAATTAGGAATCCCTTCACACACTTGTCCAGGTCATCTATAAAAGTATTGAAAAGCAGTGGGCCCAGAAGTGAGCCCTGTGGCACTCCACTGAACACCTCCCTCCAATCAGATGTGATGTCACTGACACCTAGTCTTTAGGTGCAGTTATCCAGCCAATTTCCTATCCATCTAACCATTCTAAGATCCAGTCCACATTCCACCAGTTTACCCATCAGAAAATTATAAAGAACTTTGTCAAAAGCTTTTCTGAAACTTTTACATATGTGGAGGAAGAACATGCAACTGAGAGAGGAGGTGCTGCTCTGCTAGATGAAGCATTTCTATGGACCTGGAAGTAGATTCCTGAGAGTGGTGAGCCTGGGCAACTGCCTTTTTTATTCATTGGATAAAATGGCCCTGCCTCTGGATGTCCCTTGTTCCTTCCTTCTTGCATAGAGTGTGAAAACAAACTCCAGTTGCCTGAGACTTCTGAACGCAAGCACCTGGGTAAATTAGGTTTGTATGCCTCTCATAAACTGAGATTCTAACCCAGGGTTGAATCCTGGCTTATGAGTTCCCAGTGTGTGGGCATCAAACTCCAATTTGCTTGGGTATCTGTATTCTGAGTTTCTTTTCAACTGGAATTTGTTTTTGCAGTGCATGGAATGACTGTGTGCAAGGGGGCGGATGCTGGCATGATGCATATGTTATGTTCATGTCCATCATGGCAAACTAGAGTTTAACTGCAGTTTAATATGAAATCTCAATGCAGCCCTAAGCCTCTTTGAACTCACAGGCCGAGCATAGGATCATGCAGCATATTTGTGCCATTTCCACAGACTTGTATTGTATTTTGGATGACTAAGGAAATAATCCTGCAAAATGCTGAGTATTCTTACCTGATAATGATCTAAGAGTTACAAAGAGCCAGCTTTTGCAAGCGTTAATTTCTTAGAAGGTCTCCGTAAACATTTTTGCTTCTAAACTGTGCCACAAACTAAATTATCTGAAAAAAAAATTATGAGTCTGTAATGCATTAGCATTGTTAGCTTTTAATGCCTGTATTTAAATAAACCTTTTGTTCTCACTCTTCTATTTTCAATCAAGTGAAATGAAAAATGACATGAAATTGAATATGCTCTACTCAAAAGAGTAATTCATTGCTGAAACACATTAAATTGTATGGAGGTGTGAAAGATATCAACAGGCAGAATTTGCATAGGATATAAAGCTCTTATAATTTGCAACTCTTCCCTTATTACCTTTTGGTCTTTCAGTAAAAAGCTAATTAATTTTCTATTATGGGGTATACTACCCATTGATTTGATGACTGCTGGATAATTAAGCAAAAGTTTGACATTTACTTTTGTTTTCAAGGAACAGCTGCTTAATTTTATAAACTGAAATAAAACTGTTTATAATGGGAAGTAAGGACTAATAAGTAAGGTTATAATTAAAGAAATAGCAAATACACAGTGCTCACAATCAAAAAGCTCTTATTCACTTTATCATCACATTAGTGACTGCCACCTATAGATGTAATTACAGAGGAAGAAAGAGTATGATTGCAGACATATCCCCAACTTTCATCGTCTGCCCAAAGAAAACAAGAAATCTTACAAATCTCAAAGGGAAGTCATAACTGGAGGGATGAATATATTTGCCTGCTCAAGAAATATGATCATGGGGAGGGTAGATTCTATCCTATCACTCCACCAGCAAGTTTCTGTTGGAAGAAGAGCTATTTAAGTTGAAAGAAGGCCCTTGGAGAATCCCCCCAAGGGGATAAGTACTGGTAATGAAATAACATTGTATCTACACTATATCTACAACTGATCAAGGACCAATGCTGCTTGGGGTCCATTCAGTCTGACAGGCTGTTTTCAACAACGACCAGCAAGACAATTCCAGGAAGTCTATCTTCTGCATCTGATAGATGTACACTGCCTCTGAACATAGAAACTCTATTTAGCTAATAGCCAATGCACACAGTAGATCGTATACTGATTGAGCTATGGTTGTTTGAATCTGTTTTTATTGTTGTATTTGCAGATTTTAATTATCTCTTTTATTCTGAGATTTTTAAAAATAATAATAATTAACAACATAGTATTTATACACTATCTTTCCCATGTGGCTCAAGACAACTTACAATTCTAAAACAATCTGTAATACAATAAAACCTCATTAACACTCCCCAAGATAATGCCTGCAGCTCAGACCCCAATAAAAGACTTACCAAATAAAATAGCCTTATAGAGTCACCTAAAAGCTTCTAGGGATGGCATTCTCTTAGGAAGCCCCTTCTACACAGCAGGAGCCACTAATGGACAGGAATAGTCTTCAGTGCATTCCAGGCAGTTAACTGTAGAAGGGAGCAAGCAGAAGGTGAGACCTAGAGGACTGTAATTGGCACTCAGGAACAGGAGAGAGATGGTCCTAGGTCATGAAGGGCTTTAAAAGACACAAACTGGAAGCCAATGTAGCTGTATAAATAGGCAAGATATGCACCTACCTACTGGCTACTGACAATAATTGGGCTGATGCATTCTGAACCAACGGCAGTTTCTGGATTGTCTTCAAGGGCATCCCCAATATAGCATGTTATAGTAGTCCAACCTTGAGGCTACATAGATTAGCATGGCCAGGTTTGCATTGTCTGAGAAAGGGGAGAGGGAAAGCTAATACTGACCGTGCCATCTGCTTTTCAAATGGTAAAGACTGGTCCATGAACTCTCCTAAACATTTAAATTCGTCTGCAAATACCAACTCCACTCCATCCAAAACAACTGATTCTAATATCCCTAAAACATCAGCTTTTCCAGCCAACATCATCTTGTCTGGAAAATAACATAATCCACCTTAAGTAATTTCAAGGAGAAAGAATGGCTAAATCAAGATGGATTCGGACCATAAGAACAGAGTATCCAGTCTCACATCAGAAGGCTATTGTGTCCAATAATGTTGAAAGCTGCAGAGATCCAGAACAGCCAACTGGAACGTGTTCCTCCCGTCTTTCGTTGAGCATAAGGCAACCAAAGCAGTTTCTGTACAATATTCAAATCAAAAGCCAGATAACCTATTTCATTAAAGAAAACCAAATAATAGTTGGAAGTGATTTTTCATTATTCCTTGATATTTATTTGGTATAAACAATGAAGCTGTAAGTAGTTTGGAGCAGAAGAATTGCTCACAATAATGAAATAACTCTTCCTGTTTATATTGACCAGAACCCTCCTGAAAGCTGAATGAAAGCTTTATTCTATCTGTAAAGTATTGATCAGTTTGAGACTTATCTTTGCTGGCTGGTTTTATCAGTTTAGAGTTTCTTGGATCTGAACAGGACAGTGTGTGAAACTCCTTAGAGAAAAGCAGAGTTTTTTTCTTTTCCTATCCTTTCACCTTGGGTCTTCCATTTTGCCTCTCAGCATTTCTGCTGATTTCAATCAGTTCTTTTCTAAAAAGCTCTCAAAATAACAACATATCTGAACTCACTTGTTCACTAAGAAAAATTGCTCGGCAGGCTCCATCAAAAACCGTGCCCTTGGCAGCTAATCATTTTACTTTTAATAGCAAATGTAATAGTCTTCATGGAAGTTTAATAAGATGTATTAGGAGCTATTTACAGATGTCACAGAAGAGATCTAAAGATACAGTAAGCTGCTATTGGAAAAGTGAAGGTATCGTGGTCATTCTGTGTTATTTCTGATTTGTTAATTCATACTTCCATTACGATACAGAAGCATTAAACAGCCAAATGCTGAGTCTAAAATGAACATCAGAAATTAGCAGGCTGGGGGTGGCAGGAATTAAAGAACCTTTTCACTGAGTGATGCTTAAGTTTAAGTATATTACATTATCGGAATTAATAAGTGCTTGTCTAATCAGATATATAATAAATCAGATTTCTCTGTAATGTCTGTTTTAGCTATAATTGTATAGTCTATTTTAAATGCTTTACAAATAAATATCCTAAGGAACCCATACCTGTTAAAATCTATAACACTGGTAGAACTGGATGCAAAATTATAGCCAAAACTGGCTGAAAACACATTATGAATTTTTCTCTAGTCCCAAATTAGGGCTGTCAACCTATAAATTACTACATCTTCTTTTGAGAAGTTCGTGTTCTCTCTCTCTCTCTCTCTCTCTCTCTCTCTCTCTCTCTCTCTCTGTGTGTGTGTGTAAAATGTTATATACTAAACCAAGTGGCCCTGATCTATGGATATTTAAATACAGAGATTGGAGCTATGGATGGACGAAACAGATCTTCCTACAAACCTGAAAATGCTCCATGTTTGCAGAAAAATCTCAAATCTAAAAAAACCATTTAAAAAATCCAAAATGATAAAAGTATCACCTGTAGATTTAATCAGATGCCCTCAGTGGCTGTTGCTAAGCAACCATAACAGTTTAGTCAGCATTCCAGGCTTGGTTTCCGTCAATAAGAGGCAGGGGAAAGGGGCATGGCCTTTCCAGGGCTGTTTGGGCCTTTGTGGGAGGACTCATTGAGGCCAGGCCCAGAAGCAACCACCATGCAACTTGATACCTCATGACTTGCACAACTCATTCAGGCTTGGTATTGTTCAGAAGCAAACCCTCCTCTCCCCCACAAAAGCCAGAGTGTGTGAGCCATATGTTCTCCAGAGCGCCCTTCGTTCTGCTGACCAACATCTTCTGGTGGTCCCTGGCCCCAAGAATGTTCGCCTAGCCCTGGCACTGGCCTGGTAGAACACCCTCTACACCAAGACTAGGACCCTGCAGGACTTGTTACAGTTCTGCCAGGCCTGTAAGATGGAGATGTTCCGCCAGGCCTATGGTAGTGATTGAGGTTTGGGCAGGCTACTTGGTCGGCCTCTCTGCTGTGGCCTGATCCACTGTTTGGCTGAGACATCTGTGGCCTGCCCTCTTTACCCTAATGAATTCCTGATGAGTGTATTAACATCACACATTGCCACTTGTATTTGGTTTTAATTTTATAACTTGTATTGTACTATTGATTTTATATTGTATTTTATGTCATTGTAATATTATTAATGTTGTTACCCTCCCTAAGCCCTCAGAGGAAGGGCAGGTTAGAAATGCAATGTGTGTGTGTGTGTGTGTGTGTGTGTTATGTGCTGTCAAGTCACCTCCGACCTATGGCAACCCTATGAATTAAAGACCTCCAAAACGTTCTATCATTAACAGACTTGCTCAGATCCTGTAAACTGGAGGACATGGCTTCTTTTATTGAGTCAAGCCACCTCATTTTAGGTCTTCCTCTTTTCCTACTGCCTTCTACTTTTCCTAGCATTATTGACTTTTCCAGAAAATCTTGTCTTCTCATGATGTGATCAAAGTATGATAGTCGTAGACTTCTCATTTTAGTTTTTAGGGAGAATTCAGGCTTGATTTGATCTAGTACCCACTCATTTGTCTTTTTGGCTGTCCATGGTATCCACAAAACTCTCATCCAGCACCACATTTCAAATGAATCAATTTTCTTCCTGTTAGCTTTCTTAACTGTTCAACTTTCACATCCATACATGGCAATGGGAGATTCGTTTTCGTTTTCCCGGCCATGTCGGACGCTCCTCTCCGCAGGTCCAGGAGGAAATGCCCGAGCAGCCTGACCGGGTGGTTGACCTGCGAGGGTTAACCCCCAGGACTCCCAGTGAGGGGGTCAGGGTCTGGAGCGCTGCGGGAAGAGCCCCCTGAAGTCGATGCAGGGGGTAAATTGCCCGTCTGCTCCTACGGATGCCAGCAGACTTGCGCAGCACATCGCGTGCTGCCGGGCCATGGAGAACAGCAACAAGCAGATTTAAGGTGAAAACCTATAAGTAAGCGAATCCCTTCTGTCATTCCAAGTGTATGCGAAGGATTGGTGGGAGTTGAAGCTAAGAAGGTACGGATATCTTCCCATTCATTGAGTTTTGGAACTTAGTTGGCGGACTCCCCCCCCCCCAAGATGGCGACGAAAAAGCAGAGCCCTGCTGTGGGCAAATCTGTTTCGGCTGCTTTGCAGGGGAAAGGAGAGTCCCTTGAAGAGGTGGTTAAACGGTCGGTCGTTGAAGCTATGAAGCCCTTTGTTGATAAGCTAAATGAAATCGGTCAAAGGGTTGGCTCAGTTGAGAACGAAGTGAAAACCATTAAAGACGTAGCGTCTGGGGCAGAGCAGTCTGCTCGGGAAAACGCAGTACTCATGAAAGCAACAAACAAAGAAGTAAAGGTTTTAGAGAATCAACTGATAGGGTTACAAGTGGATCGTGCTCAGACGGTATTGCGTCTTCAGAATGTGAAGGAAAAGGAAAGTGAAAACTTAAAGGATTTGGTGTCGGAACTTTTGGCGTCATCCGCAAAGGCAACTAAAGAAGAGTTAAAAAGTGATATTCTGGAAGTCCGCCGGACATCTTCAAAATATGCAACGAAGCGTCAGCTGCCTCGCGAGATTATTATCGATTTTTCATCTAAGAAGACTCGGGACACCATCTTATATAATTCATACAATGTGGACCTGGACTTTCTGGGTAACAAGGTTACGATATTGAAGGACGTTCCATTTTTAGCTCGGAAAAGAAGATTCAAATATAAAAGGTTTGCAGCTCTTCTGAGGAAGCGTGAAATAAAATACAAATGGTTATTTCCGGAAGGTATCTGGTTCAGTTATAAAGACCAAGCCTACAAGATAACATCGGAAGTACAGCTGAGGGACTTTGTGTTTAATCATCAAGAGTTCCAGCAAGGAGAGGATTTAGAATCTGAAGGGGGGAATGGGGAGGAGGGAGTGAGCGCAGCTACTGTAGCTGTTCAGAGAGAGCTGCGACCGAGACGTGGGGGGGGGGGGAGAAGACCTGATCCTGACTGTAGTTCGTATTTTATAAGATCTACCAATCTAAGAGCATATTAAAAAGTTTAACTTTAAATAATTGTATTATGAAGGGAATGCAATACTTGTAGATGTAGTGTGTGTGTTTTTATATGTTGTTTCTTCCCTTTCCCCCTGTTCCCTTTTTCCCTTTTTTGTAGTTTTTGAGGTTAGTAATTAAAAATAAAAAAAATTATAAAAAAAAACATACATGGCAATGGGAAATACCATAGTTTGGATTATCTTTATCTTGATTCCAAGAGAGACATCTTACGGATCTTCTCTAGTTCCCTCACAGCTGCTGTTCCAAGTCTCAATCTTCTTCTGATTTCTTCATTGCAGTCTCCTTTTTGGTTGATGATTGAGCCAAGGAATAGAAGATCTTGAACAATTTCACCTTCCTCATTGTCACCTTTAAAATTGTGTAATTCCTCAGTAGTCATTTCTTTTGTCTTCTTGATGTTCAGCTGTAATCCTGCTTTGGCGCTTTCTCCTTTAACCTTCATCAGTAGTCACTTCAAGTCTTTGCTATTTTCTGCTAGTTATGTGGTGTCATCTGCTTATCTCAAATTGTTAATGTTCCTTCCACCAGTTTTCACTCCACCTTCTTCTTGATCTAATCCAACTTTCCTTATGATATACTTTACATAGAGGTTGAACAGGTAGGGAGATAATATGCATCCTTGTCTGACACTCTTGCCAACTGGAAACCATTCTGTTTCCCCATATTCTGTCCTGACAGTAGTCTTTTGTCCAGAGTACAGGTTGCGCTCCAAAACAATCATGTTGTGGCACCACACCAAAGCTTTGCTGTAGTTTATAAAACACAGGCTGACTTTCTTCTGAAATTCTCTGGTATGATCCGTTAGCCATCATAAATTTACAATGTGTTCTCTACTGTCTCTTCCTTTTTCTGAATCCAGCTTGAACATCTGATATTTCTTGCTCTATGTATGATAAGAATCTTTGCTGTAGAATTTTGAGCATCGCTTTGCTTGCATGGGAAATTAATGTGATAGTCTGAGAGTTGCTGAACTCTTTAGCATCCTCTTTTTTGGAACTGGAATGTAGACTGAGCATTTCCAGTCTGTGGGCCATTGTTTTGTTTTCCATATTTGTTGACAGATTCTTGTTAAGATTCTGACTGACACACTTAAACCCTCTCACCGTGTTTAGGTGTTTATCCAAGAAGAGGGAAAATGCAATAAATTAAATTAAATTAAAATAAATTAGTGTACTCATTACAGTTTCAGAGCAGAATCTTGAAAACCCAGGTTTAGATTAGCACTGTGCTGTGAAAACTCACTGAGTGCCTTTGATCCAGTCACACATTCAGCCTAACCTATGGTTTTTGTAAGGATAACATGGAGACAAGGAGATAGATGTAAGCTGTTCTGGGTCCCCACTGTAGAAAAAGACAGTATATAAATGAAGTAAATTAATAAATATAGATGAAGGGTCAGACATAAGGTAAGTTGTTTAGTGGGTTTGAAGGAGAGAAGGATGTTGGGAAAGGAGAGTACATGGAGGCTGCCAGGGAAGGGGATACAGGGAAAAGTGAAGTATCTCCTGCAAATTCTTGCAGGTTCCCCATCATGTAACTAGACCAGGCTCAGCCAGCACCACACAACAGGGCCCTAGAGGAGAAGGTAGAAGTGCGGGGGGAGATGGGGGTGGACAAAGGTGGATGAGAAGGAGAAGCAGGAAAAGGAGGAGGAGCTATAGAGTGGACAGGGAAGGGAAAGAGAACATGGTGGAGGAGGGGAAAATGACATGCCCCCTGTAAATACTTGCAGGTCCCCACTTTGTGTGTTTCCCCTCTTTCACTAGTCTTTTGGGCCATTCTGGTATTCAAAATATAGTGGCTAACAATTCTGAGGTTTTCTTGTACAGTAGATACTACCAAAACTGATTTTAACAATTAGAAGTTCTTATTCATCTTATACCTATGTCTAATTTTTGTAACAACACAGTATAGCACTATATTCCTCCATCTCTTGTTTCCATCCAGGTGCTGTTGGGGGCACCAATCAGTTATTATCACAGGCTTCTTTTTACAGCTACTTATGTTTGTTCCCTAACCTCCATGCCTTCCTGAAAACTTAGTCTAGTAACTCTGCTAATCAAGGAGAAAGGCAAGCAGGACACAACCACATACCATCTTCATACTAATCTAGTTATTTGTTTGGCAGCTATCTAGTAGTCAACTCGCAATTGCAATCTTCCCTTTCTTCTGCTCGGGCAGTATGGCTGGATAACAATTTTAGCAGTGGTTAGAAGGGAAGAAGAAAACTAGCATTAAAGATAGCAGCAGCATCAGAAGTTTCAGATTTGCTGGTGAGTTTATAGATGGAGACCTGGGGAATTCATGAAAGAAGAGCAGTAAAATTATGTAACCTACAAGATGAAAGCATACAATTACAAGAGTGAGATTTATAGTCAAAGTAAATGGGCAAATCAGCCAACCTCCCCAGTAAAGTCTGGGTTAGATATTATCCCCAAATCCTTTACTAACACTACCAGTATGGATCAATGAACATGAACTTGAAAATTAACTTACAAGTCTTCATGCTGATCTATTTAACATTCCAATAGTTAATGATGGTGACATTGTCCAACATTATCTCAAACTCACAAATCCTCTAAGTAGTGAGGAATATGGATTTGAAGAAAGGGATTTTATATACCACTTCTGTGCCTTTCAGTATTTTGTGCCTTTCAGTATTACATGCCTTGCACTTTTTCTATGCTCAGGAGCCAATGTAGTATTTGTAATGCAACCTGTAAGAATATGACACTTGAAACAAGAAGACCAAAGAAGAATGTAAGCTGAAACTCTATAAGAACTGAGGACTAAATATATTGCTTGTAGGAGATGCACTTGTAGAAATATTACACATATGTTATATTAACCTATAGGATTCCAATAGGATTCAATACAAGAGAGCCATTTGTAGAAACTGATTTATGCAGCAAGCTGGGTCAGCCACCTGTGGCATTATCTCCCTCAAGACTGCAAAAATGGGAGAATGGGCAGAAGTGGGGGAACATTCCTTTCTGCCCACGGACCCCAGTTATCTGAAGGCCCCAAGGCTGCCAAATTGAGACTCCATGGCGCCATTGAAGGTAACAGTAGCAAAAGGGGAAGATGTCCTTCCAAGGAGAACAAACGCAAGGACAAGATAAGGGGCTGCAAACTTTGGAATTCCAACCAAGTAGGTAGCCGACCCAGAAATTGCGTCTTCCAATCAGACTGACCCTAGACACCTGTGTCAAAGACTGCGAGCCAATAAGATAACAAATATTAGAATACTGTAATATTATAATTAACCTAAGGGTATTAATTGCTTTGCACTTCTATTGTAGCTTTGATGAGCACTGAGCACGAGGGAATCTCTTTACTTTCGTGTAAAGGGGAGCTCATCCATTGTTTAATTAAACAATCCATTTGCTTCAATTCAACAGGACTCCGGGACTAATTTTTGTCATTGTGATTGGCTAAGAGAGAGAAAGATACCACAGAAGCGCAAAGTTTGCGCATAACAGTAGGGTTGCCAGGGGTACCAGGGGCCAAAGCAAGCTTGCAAGGGGCTGCGGGGGGAGGGGGAGGGCATCAGGGTACTTATCTCCAAACTGGCCATTTTTACTGAACTGAGCTTCAGCGCTCTCCATGGTTCCTCTATTGTACTGGAAAATGACATCAATTTCCAACGTAACGGTGGAGAGGTGGAGTGCTGCACCCACTTCTCCCCCCCTCATGCTGCCTCCCTCCCAACAGCCAGGTGAGCAGGGCCAGGGGGCCGCAGCTGGGGGAGGATGGCAAGCTTACCTCCAAGCCTTTTGTTCTTCATCTAGAACTACTAAGGATGTACAACACTGAATTGCAATGGAAAATCCGAACAAGGATCCAGTTTCTTGATTTGATTACACTAGGGGTCTTTGGCATGAGACAGAGGCCTAGTTCTAATGATGCTGAATTTTAATCAACAATTGGAGTCAGATAAGTCAATTTACTTGAGTACACAAAAATTTATTTCATATTTATTCACTTGCATATTAAATAAAATTATTAATAAGCTGAACTTTACCAAGTACTGATCACTGCACTTTTAACAGAAATCACTATTAAGTTTCTGGTAAGGTAAGATACAGCATTTTCTTTTCCAGGGTTTCCAGACTGATCCTGAAACATGGAGACAAAGATATTAAGTGTCTTGTCTAATATAATCAAAACATAAAGGCTTCTGCTTTAGTCCCAAAAACAATGTGTGCTGCAAAGGGGATCTTTATAATAATGTGAGATGGACTTGTGTGAGTCTTGTAATGAGATGTGCACTGGACACAGCATGCCTGGCTCTAGCATGGCCCCAAGCCTGAGACTTTAAGGAAAAGCAGAATTAGAAAAACCTGTACTTTTCCTTAAAGCCAAACTGAAATCCTAGCTCAAGCTAGAGGCAAGCTGTACTGTATTTCATGATGCTAATATCCAGATATTTTAGTGTGATGAAGGGGGGTGGGGACTCTAACTATTTAAAGTTATCTCGTGAAGCAGGAAGCTTATTTCGAATTCTTGACTGCAGACTGTAAGGCGGTCTTAGGAAACTAGTATGCCTGGACATTTGGAGAGCATTATTTTTAATTAGTCTCTAATAATACTGGGTGCAGTAATCTTCGCTGGTTAAATTTAGCAGCAGCAGCAAAAATGGATGAGTCTGTCAAAGAGAAAATCCAAATTTAAAGCTGCAAAATCTGAAGTGGAGAGGAGAGTGCTGCTGCTGACCTTGTTAACTGGTGGCACCAAAATAGATGACAAGAGAAGGTCCTCCAGAAAAGGAGTGGCAGGATCTTTCATGATGACACAATGGCTTCTAGAGTACAGCATGGGAGCTCTAAGGATGCTCCAAAGTGACGTTCTATAAGAATTAGTGCTGAGTCTCAGACAGTTTACTATTCATCAAAGATACAATGAATCTCATTTGCTCAGATTTAAATTCAGTTAGAACTAGACTTCAGCTATGGAAAGAAACTACAAACATCTTAATATTTGCATAGGAAAGGAGAAAAAGGGCCTTCCCAGAGTACGATGGAGTGTTACTTAACCAATGGGACCCACATTTTGGGAATTGAAGGTATCACAAATTGTCCGCAGCAGCTGGCGGATTGGGGTCTAATAGGAATAAAAGAAGGAGGAATTCTTTGAGACAAAAGTTGATTGCTGCTTCCTCGTGAAGAATCCTTTGCATTACACATGATTGTTTTCCAATATGCTGGAAGCAGAATTGTAATAGTAGTTTCACATTACGTTTAACATAGGATTTTACACTCATTAATTCTACAATGCCACTTCCCACAACACATTATTTCACAAGATGAAATACTATCTGGAAATTATTATTAAATGTCTGCTTACATGAGTTTGCGTGTGAAAGTGTTTTCCTTGTTTCAGCTGGGGTGGTGGCAGTGAGGATGAAACCCAGTGTAAAAAGCCCTCCTGTACAGTTTGTGGAAAGCCAGGCTTTCCTAACCTCATCAGGCATGCCATTTCATAAAGTTGGGACCACGAGGGGGAATGTGCGTGTATGGGCAGTTGTTAATTCTGCCCATACAAGTTGGCTAAAGTTCTAACTGTGCCTTATCCACACGCTCCAGAAGCTGAGATGCATCAGCCAGTCCATTACCCTCAGAGACATCAAGATCATTATCTCATATAAGAGAGATATATTTATGTGGAATATATATGTGGAATATATATAAATATATGTGGAAGTTAACCAACTGAAAGGGTAGAGGCTTATGGGTCATAAAGGTATGATATAGTAATGCATTGGGTCCTCTACAATCTCCAGCCTTCTAAATGGCTTAGCTTCCACATGTACCTATGTGCCAGTACTCTGTCTTGAAAGAGAACGATAACAAGAGGAAATGTTCCTGTCAGGTTCTGTGTCTCATAGGACTCAGTCAAGGGCAGGAACACCCTTCAACATCCTTTCCCAGCTAAACCTAGTTTGTAGAGAGGAGGGGTTGTTCTACTTCACCCAGGGCTCTCTCTCTTCTGCCTCACACCTCTCCTCAAGCCACTTGGGAGTGGCCTGGCTCTTCCTCCTTTAACTTTTTGAGCTGGCTTATAAAAAGACAGTCTGAGGGCAGAGTGCCCCTGTAATCCCATTGTTTCTGGGGTGGGGCATTAGAGAGTGATGGGTCCACCACCCATGGGGTCTCCTACTGGGCTTTTAGGCTGTTTCTGAATTGGGCAGGGGTTGGACTAGATGGTACGTAAGACATCTTCCAACTCTATGATTCTATGATCTTCCTCCTCAAAAGTCTCTGCCTTTGGCCAGCACAGGTCTATGGTGGCTTCCATAAACCTCACTTCTCTGCTGTCGTAGTTTGCTTGCTAAGCCTTGCCTGTCCCGTGAGCTGCACTGCAAGCCTGATCAGCTTAGAGAATGGGCCAGTCATGTATTCCCAAACTGTGGCTCCCTCAGCCTCACCTCCCTGCTGCCTGCCTGGACTTGGCATCCAACATCCTCCTGCCAGGTCTGTATGCTACTGGTGGCCTGTTGCTGATTCTAAAAGCTTTCTCAGAGCCAATAAGTGTGAGACAGGAGGGCCAACCCTGGACAGTTCCCTGTTTCATTTCACGCGACCAGCATATCTGTGGGCCTGCTTCTCCCTATAAATGCCCCAGAGGATGCTTCGATCAGCAGAAAAACAACTATTGGTGGTTCCTGGACTCAAGGAGGCTTGCCTAGCCTCAACAAGAACCAGGGCCTTTTTGGTCCTGGCACTGACCTGATGGAACTCTCTGTCCATCAAAACTAGAGCCTGGCAGGATTTGCTATCCTTCCGCCGGGCTTGTAAGACAGAGATGTTCTGCCAGGCATATGGCTGAAACTGGGCTAGGCCTCTGCCAGCCCTGTAGGAGGAGGAAGCGAATGGTTTAAACCTCCCTATTAGATCTGCCCACCACCCTGTTTCAATTGTATCATTTGCTTGATTACTTGGCAATCATATCAGCTGCTGCCTATGTTCCACCCAAAGTGAAATTGAAAACAAATAAATAGCCAAGCAGTGACTGCTGCCATCTTGGAAACTTTTTTTAATTATTAAAGCTGCTTTAGATTTTTATAATGGTTTAATGTTTTATGGAAATTGTATGAAATCATATATTATTGTTTTAAATGATGTGATCCACCTTGAGTCTGCTTGGCGGGGAGGGCAGAATAGAAGTCTAATAAAATAAATAAAAATAAATACATTTTATACTTATTTATATTTTTGTCAGTATTTTGGTTCTTTACCTTTTTTGTAAAGGAGGTGACAAAAACAGGGCAAATAAGATACTTGTAACAATCCCTGATCAATAATCTGGATGTGGTCAGGACTTTTACAATGGCAAAGAAGAACAAAACCATTTTCTTTTAGGAACAGCTGAGGTTATACCTCAGCAACCATAAAGCAGAAAACTACCTCAGTATTTACCCTACACCAGAAGGTTCACATGCTAGAACCAAGAGATTCTCTAAATTTACAGCAGTGTTATATGTCAGATAGGAAGGAAGTTATTAAGAACTAGCTACATCAGACAAAAATGACAATTCCTACAATTATTACAATAAAAATCTGAGTGCTATATCTGGCTAGTTTTGATCTATCCAAGCATGTTGCAGATTCTGCACCAAAATGATAAGGAACTGTCTAGATTCAAACTTGTCACTCACATGCATTATTCAACCATCCATTCAATAACAAGACTGCATAATTTCAATACTACTTGCTTGCCACTGCCAGTCTCAACTGAAATGCAAAACCAGGAACATTTTCATTATATCTTTAAAAGGTATATGCTAACAGGAGAATTTTTTTAAAACAAAAAGGAGGCACCAAAACCCTTGATTTACTGATCGAATTTTTAAAAAAATCATATCCACTTACACAGCTCTCCAGTCCATCATCAGCCCTTTCACGTTATAGCTAAATAATTAAATGTGCAATCCATTTCTTCGAGCCAGTTAACAGGATGGCTCACTCAAATATTCTTTGCAGATCTGCAGCCATGTCACCAGAAAGTACAACAGTGTGATGGTAAAGGAAGAAAAAGCATTAAAATCCACAAGGGGATGAAGAAGGAACTTGGGGATCCAAACTACAAGGGTATTCTGGTCCTCCAGGATGCCCAAGTCTCAAGACACTGCTTCTGGTTTTAACCAGTTCTTACTTCTTAACCCACTCAGCTCCTGGATCATCGCCAAATTTTCCCATCTGTAGCAGATCTAGATAACATGTTGCAACTTGCAACCTCTCCAAGGAATAAATCACTGAGCAATTGAGGAAGGGGAAACAGCGTCAGTTTCTGTCTTCTCTGGGAAAGCTCTGAGTATGTGAGAATGAAAGTGTCCACAGGTGCATGGGCATTCTTACGCGTGGGTAAGCTGGGGGGGGGGCAGATTGGCAGAGAGAGTGAGTCTTAGAAGCAAAGAGAAAGTAACGCCTTGCTGGAGCGCCCATTAGCATACTGCAGTTTAGTAACTCTCTTGCAGAGCAGGTGCTTTCAAAAACAAAATATCCAACTGTATATTTTTAGCACTTTGACCTTATCACCAAATATAACCAAAGCAATTCAAGTGCTATAATAAATTTGCATATTTCTACCAAATATTACTTTCAACTATGTATATACATATACACAAAACATACATATGCTTATAATTAAACTGCAGAGGTATGAATGTGTGTTGTTACCAAAGACGTAGGAATACTGCAATTATATTGCATCTGTTTCTTCACAGTATTCAAAGGTGGGACTCACGTGGTGCAGTGCCTAAAACTGTCATAGCTCATGACAGCAATTATCTGTGAAACCTGGATGTGGCTGGCTCTAAGGAGCCAAGCGGAACAGTGGCTTCCAAAAGGCAGACTTCTAAAAGGCCCAATTTCTCCATGCTCCTCAGCAGGAGACTGGGAATACAGAGGAAAGGCCAAAGGTCGCTGCAGCTGCAAGGGGGGCATATATGAGAAACAAAACAATCAAAACTCTCTATGATACAAAACAATCCTATGGGTGGTAGGCAATAAACATGACTCAGTGAACATGAGGAGAGAAACAAATGGGACTGCCTAGGATACCATTAATGGATTCGTGCATGAAAGCCCAGTGGGATGTCAGAAAGGAAGACAGAGGCAGCAGGCTGTGAGCTGGTTTAGGCTGTGAGCTGGTTACAACTAATGGGATCCATGTAGCTTACCTGTAAGACCAGAAGCCAGTATGCACACATCCCAGTCATACAATTATCTCACAACTCTGAATAGTTGGGGGTAACATCATTTCCACTGTTTGAGTCATAGGGGAAAGCAGAGGATCCTCTAGGTTTTTTTCCCTTTGTTTATTTTGGAAAAAACCAAAATATTCTTGCAAAAAACCTCCCTAAGAGAAGAGAGGGTTTTGCAAGAACAGGTGGAGGCTCACCCCTTTAATTAAAACCCTGATCCTTGGAATAGCCTTGTGTAGTTTCTAAAGGAATGTACCATTAAACGTAAAAACTGAAAACGTGCACATTCTTTATGGTTAAAGGGGATGACACACAGCCCGTTAAAATAGAACATTAAGGGGCACAGCTCAGTTTTAACACAGCTGAATACTCATGTGCACCTGTTGCTTGAGAAATCTCAGATAGTACTGTAAAATATAAGTTTAATTTTTTCTATTGCTGTAGATCTCTTAAATTTTTTTTAAAAAGTCCCTCAGGAACAAAATTTAAGTCTCTCATTTCTCACCATCTCTGGCCCACCCTATCCATTCACCTGGAAGAACAGCACTGGAAGGGACAACTCATCTGGACAGGCTCAAGGACAGGAATCACCAGCCATATACTCCAGCAGTTTAAATCCTTTATATCCTTGAATCTGCACTGCAACCTACTAAGAAATGGATGTTTGCAGGGCTTTTGCGGGGCAGGGGTGGGGGAGGTGGTGGAACTCTTAAGCAGCAAACTGCTTTGAGATTCAGGTATTTAAATGCTTTGGTATGCTCCTTAATGATTCAGGAATCTTTATGGAGCACACCGTAGCTCAAAGCAGCACTTTTCTTGCCATTTGCAAATGGTAACAAAAGTGTTGCTTTCAAAAGCCAGCCACTTTTCAGCTGATGGAAGGGGAATCCCCTCCTGTCAGCTGAGAAAAGCTGCAGGCTTTGAAAACAGCAACAGTTTTCTTGCGTGGCAAGAAAAATGTTGCTGCTTTCAAATGCTCCTACTTTTTTCAGCTGAGGGGAGGAGGAGGAGGGGGTCCCTCTTCCCTCTCCCCTTTGCTGAAAAAGTAGCCAGCATTTTAAAACAGCTTTTTTTAGCTGATGGGAGGGGAATCCCCCCGTTAGTGGGAAAAAATGCCAGTTTTGAAAGCAGCAATACTTGGGTTGACCAGGGAAGAAAGGGGCGGGGCCATCAGACATGAGAATACTTTCAAGAGGTGCCAGAACACCGTCTTTATTCTTTTCAAAATTTTATCTTAAAATATATAGTAACGATTGCTATTTTCAACTGAAGTATTACATTCAACAGACCCTTTATGTTTTTTATTGTGCAGTATAGTAAGATGGAACCAGGTCCTCCCCTTTGAAATTACTAGCCATTTTTACATTGACATCACAATACATTTTGGTCATATCCTTAAAGCACAGCGAGACATACTACAGTGTAGCATAAATCAAGAGAAACATTAATTATGTCAAGTACAGCTATTGGAGACAGATGAGTGTTCTTTATGTACATTTTGGGTGATTAGAAGAGAAGGGGACACAGTTGTTTGTCACACTTTTGGTGCCTTTAGATATCCCCTGTCCACTGGCCATAGAACACAGGAATGAATGAGGTTTATATCAGAGCTACCCTTTTTAGGCCTTAAAAGAGAGGATCAAAGATTCATTTGCCTTCTCCTTCAGCCTGAAGAACACACTTATTTTTGGACCAGGCAGCCAAACTCTGACCTTAACATAGGAGCAAATTGCATTGATTGTACCTATTTTAAAAGGCTGCCAAAAATATTTATTTGCAGTATAGTTTGACTGGTAATGGAAACTGTATATCATGAAAACAACTGCTCTCCCTCCCTCCAGCACAATATTAGATACAAAAATGTATATCTCACAGGTGGCTGTTGCCTCCAAAATAATAGCATGTCCCAGGGGTCAAGACGATGAAGCAATACCTAAGGATAAACCCAGCGCTTCATCACACCCAAATTTAATTATCAGATCAACAGATTCTCTCTCTATGGTAAGGAACTCAGAAGAGATAAAGTGCACCATACATGTGCCTTGGGTGGCAAGTGAACAAACCAGCTTATCTTCCATCACAGAGTCAAAGGAGTGTATAATCTCCATGTTTGGATCACTCTTGCTGAAAACTTTATCAAAATCTTTCATTCTTTTAGGGACATACTGTCATTGTCTCTCATTACCTAATTAGAAAAAGGAACTTATTTATGGGTGATACTTTGTTGATGCTATTGCTGTTACTTCTATATAAATGTTTTAAATAAATATATAGTGCTAAGTCCAACTAGAAGCGTGGATGTAATTTGAAAGGGTGAATGATTGATAGTTAGATTACAATGATTGACAGCCTCTTGTCAAGGAACTACAGTCTTCTGGAGATGTCCACGTGGGGACAGACTCTAGGTTATGTAAAATGTATTCTGCACAGCATCATATTCTGTATAACAAGAATACAGCAGTGAAAATTACTAGCAGAAACCATAAATGTAATATACTTGTTGTTTCACAACTTTCAAAGATCAGTTTTGGCACTCAAAAATAATTTCAATTATTGTAGTAGACAGAACTCCCCTAAATATTAGATTCTAGTTATCTCTGTCCATACAGTTTTTGAAAGCATTATTATTTATTTAAACATTTGCATGTGGAACACAGTCATGCTCTTAACCTAGCATATATTTGCAATATCACTTTTCAATACATTGAACAAACCCCCCCCCACTTCCTGTTGTCTTTAAAGAAGACAAAACTTGAATTTATGTTTGATAAAGCAAGGCAATAGCTCTGCCACCGTACACGCATCTCAAACAACATATGGCATTCTACGTGATTGGGCAAGGCGGCCCTCTTTTGTTGGTACTTTACTTGGTACAAGAGATTGACAGTATTTTATGGATGAGCAAACCAACTTTGTTGAGGCTTAAAGTTGTCAGGAGTGTTGTCTTTTTAGGGTGGGAAGGGTTGTGTCATGCTGTTCCTGAACTGTAATTTGAAAAGGATCATGGTAAAAACGGAAAATATAACTCTTGAGTCCAGAACTGCCTCAGTCAGAAATACGACAGGGAAAGTGTGAGTCTACGTTGTAAGGCGCAACCTCTGTAAACAAACTATAATCTATTGATAAAATTAGAAGTTGTTGGAATAAGGCAAAGAAAGATGAGTAAATATGAAACCAGATGCTGAAGAAATTACAGAGGCAAACAGAAAAGTAATCAAGGTACAAAAAAGCCACTGAATGGTTCCACATACCAAGTTACTTCTCTCCTACATTTTGAATCAGGCAGGACACAACACAAAGGCACGATTAATCAAACTATCACTACTCTATAACATGGCCATTCTCACAGTTCTTTCTTTTATCTTCTCTCATCAACCCTGGATGCTGGAGCACTACAACCATTCTCTCTTGAAATCCAAAAATCCTGGGAATAAGGTTGCCAGGTCCACTTACTCTCCCAGCAGAAGGAGGCGCCAGCACTTACTTTTCTGTCCCTCTTTGCATTAATGCTTCACGGGTGCGCTCCCAGGCCTGTGTGATAATGTCACTTCCAGGAAGTGACATCATTGTGCAGGCTTGGGAGCTTGCATGTGCTTCCCTCTGAGCTGTTTGGGGCCCTAAATCTGCTTGTTTGGGGCCCAAATTGGCCCCATGCGAATCATGGGAGTGCTCCTGATGCAGAGTGATGAAGTACCAGGTGTGGAACATGCATCTAGAATTTTGAGAGCACAAAGTCTGCTTTGTGGTGATTTGAAGCAGAGAAATAGTAGACACTGAAATTGTTAAAGAGCTGCACCTTCTCCCACAAGAACTGGTTTTCCAAGTTCAAAAAGGGACACCAAGGTAATGTTACATTCACATGCACGCAACATTTAGGTTGGCACTAAGTAATAGGAAATTTAGCACTGCTGACATGCTAAGTCTCCCTTATTTTAGGGGAAAGCTTTTTATAGGAAAACATATTTTATACAAGAATATAACAGCTCTAAAAATATAATCAATGCCTCATTTCAGAAAAGGCTGGCTTTATCGCATACAGTACTTCTCTTAGTTCTGACATTTTGATAAAGCAGTACCCATATCTGAAAGATGAAACTGGAGACTTAGTAAACATCCTTGTTAATAAATCATACAGTTTTGGCATGTTGAATGTATGAATTGCACCACACTGCTCTTTTAAGCTCTTGTGGATTTTTGATTGACTTCTTTCATACTTGTATTTAGGAGAAATTGATGGAAAATATATTTTGTTCAGAAGAATGTAATGAATGTAATAATCCAGGCAAGCTGTGAGGACTACACTCACACAGTCTCTCTACACATTGTGAACTACCTGAGGATGCTCAAGTGCAAGATTTTATGTGTGGTCTTTAATTCACATGCAGGTTGTTCTTGCTTGGTGCACGTGCATGCCATTTTCACAGGAGCTCCCTTTGTGTGACTGTATCTTCAAGTAAGTCCAGCTCTGTTTTCTTTGCTGTGAGGATCCTTTGACTTGCCAGTTTGCTATAGGCTCCTTTGACTTGCCAATTTGCATTTCTTTAAGGTGTGAGATGCTGTCAAGATCTGCATTTCAATGAATGGATGTGGGAGGTGGGGGAAACTGGAATAATTTTAGCAGTTGAGGAGGAACTCAGTTCAGTTCAATTCTTTATTTACAGTTATTTAACCAATCATATAACACATTTACACTGAAAAAGAAAATTCCAAGCATACAATGAAGCAAACAAAATAATTTAAAATTAAGATCTAATTACAATCAATATAATTTCTGAGACCTAAATATCACCAAGCAGTATCTGGCGACTTGATTGGTAATCTTGGCATTCTTATTGGATAGGAGATAATCAGGTCTAACTTTTTCAGTGCGACCAGAGATATTACCTAATAATGGCAAAATAGAAAAGAGTCCAGAAGCATCTTTAAGACTAACCAACTTTACTGTAGCATAAGCTTTTGAGAATCACAGTTCTCTTCATCAGATGCATCTGACGAAGAGAACTGTGATTCTCGAAAGCTTATGCTACAGTAAAGTTGGTTAGTCTTAAAGATGCTTCTGGACTCTTTTCTATTTTGCTACTACAGACTAACACGGCTAACTCCTCTGGACCTAATAATGGTGTGATCGTCTCATCATGTGCTTCCTTATAATATGGGCAGCTAAAAAACATGTGCTCTATAGTTTCCACCTCTCTTAGCGGACAGGAGCAAAGCCTTTCCAGATAAGGGATTTTACTGTATCTGTCGTCCAATACTGCAGAAGGAAGGGCCAAACACCTTGCCAGGGTGAACGTCGTCTGAAACAGTTTATTTCTAAGTATGTTAAATAAACTGCCAACTTCACAATATTTTGAAATTGAGGAGGAACTCATATTGAAGGTGTGAATGTACTCATGGGGAGCAAATTCAAGCATGACTGCGCAAGCAAGTGCATCGGAAGTTGGAGGGGGGACACATGAAATGAGGTTCACTTGAGCGTCCCTAGGTACTTCATAACATGTAGAGAGCCTGACATATACATAGGAATTTACCTATACTTGATTGCAAGATTTCATTTAGGTACTGATAAGTAACAGACACAGTGGGTTCCCTGGGTATCCCAAATTAAAGTGCCTCTTCAGGACAACTGCTACTATCTCAATTCTCCCTCCCTAACACCCATCTGCCCCAAAGGTTCATTTCCTTTTGCCAGCTCCTCTAAGATTTTTCCAGCACATGTTAATCAATTCAGGTACACTTCTCTGTTTCCAGTGATAAGATATTTGAGTTGTCATGATTAGACAATTAAATATTTATACAGCATTGCACAGTGACATCTTTTAATCTTTAAATTGCTTCCTCCTAAATATTACTATATCAGAGGCATTGTGATTAACCAAGCATTTTCAAAAATGCCTCAGTGACATTTCAAATATAAGGCCAGATCAATTAAATATACCTTAATAGACAATGTAACACTCCCTGGAGGATCGGTCTGAGGAATTCCATTTAGAATTTATATTTGTTTAAAACATATGTACCTGAATGCAATAAATATGGATTATTCAGTCCAGATTGTCCCAATTAGTGGACCAGACTTTTTTTCTAAACTTATAGTTAGTATCATTAACAAGGATGTATCATCTTTGCCATATTAACCCCTTATCCCAATTACTACCCTGTTCCTCCTTTGTTCCTCATTCCATATCTTATCTTTACATATTTAGAGGATAGAGGAAATTGGTCTGCTGGCTCCATGAGCTTATAGCCCATGGATGGAGAGATCCAAGGGAAGGATTTCTAACTCATTCTTCCCACTGTGATTACTCATGGTCCCAGCTGCATTAATCTGTATTGAATGTCAGATCTTTCTTGCACATTAATTTTTTCCCCAAATTTCAATATACTTAAGTATTAAGTTATCTAAATATTGACACTCCTGGGAAAGGATTTTGAGCATTGTCTCTTTTTACCATTCTCAATGATATTAAAAATTAACAGGTGCCTTGTCTGCGGCGTGCATTTTTTCTGACCACTGTAGCTGACAACAGTTGACGTACAATATTCTAATCTAATCTTCTAAATATGCTATCCTATTGCACTTGGTCAAGTGGGGAGTTTTGTATATTAAAGCTCTTAAAATATAATCAATGCCTTTGATCCAATATCTTTGGACTCACTTGGACTGATACATGTTTGGAGTCAGAGTATGATGCCATCATGGAACATAGTTAGAAAAAGAATTAGTAATGTAACTGCAAGCTTTAAACTAATCAACAAATGGTATTTTTATTTTGTATTTTCTGCATTCAAAATGGTTACTAAGTTACACATGGTGGCTCATACATTAGACTGTACTGGTGTTTCATGAATGCTTGACTGTTTGGTTTTGTGTCTTCTTTTTAAAAACAGCCTTAAGCGTAATTAAGCTGAGAGAAGCACAAGACTTGGCTTGTTACAGATGAGGTGCAGTCCTTCCAACAGCTTGTGCTTGCTTTTATGCACCCAGGGGACTAGTAGTAACATCCTGGTGGTGGCAACTATTAATAAATAGTATCAGATTAAGTGCTGGAACAGGACTGGACTGAGTGTTTATTCACAAAAGTAGTTTGTGGGGGATTAAAAGGCAACAGAACCATCCACGGCATATACAGCCAATACATATGTATTCTGTATTACTTTAAAAAAAGCTTTAATCCCACAACCAAAGAATTGAATAAATATATACAGCAGAGGGCACAGTACAGAGTTATTGTTATTACCATCTTTATTTATAACCCCCCTTTCTTGCTGAGATTCAAAGCAGATTACAAAAACAATTCAATCAAACAGCAAAGATCTCTACAAAACAATGCAGTAGGGTGAGGATTACAGAACTGGAAGATAATGCAAGCAAAAGACAGTCTCAGTGGCTCAGGAGCCACATGTGGCTCCTTGACGTGGCACATTTGACATCTGAGCACTGATCTCCAGTGTGGCATCCACCCCATATTCCAAGCAAGTGAGTTGCCTGGCGGGGCCTGTAATTGGCATGTAGTTTCCATTTTGAAACAGCTGCCACAAGAAGAATGAGTGAGTTGTAAGCCACCTTGAGGTCCAAACCTCACACCAGGGTTGAAAGTAAATGTGGCTCTTTTGCTTGAAGGTAATTGTGAATGTGGCTCTCCATAAGCCATGGAAAGGCAAGAAAACTGTTGATGCAGGAAAAAAACCCCCACCACTATATAAGGTAAACTGCCTAATCTTTGACCTACCATAAAGAAGGGAGGGTTACATAGATGGACAACATTGCACTACCTCGTTGAGAAAGAAGGAAAGAAAGAAAACGGATACAGATAAGCCTCTAGATGTATATCCACAGAGCCAAGGACAGGTTAGATCAGAAGAAGAAGGTCAGATAAGCTCCACTAGAAGAAAGCTCCACAGAAGAAAATACCAATTTTTTACTTCCATGGAAAGGTGCTATAGGTATGCTGAATGAAAAGCAATTTGTCAAAGGGAAAGAGGACATGATGCAGGAGAACATGCATTGTAAAAGCCTTGGCGTGGTATAACTCATGATAGAAGCAACAGGGGAAATCTGAGACAGAATACAGGAAAGGGTGCAGAATAGATGTCAAAACTTAATTCACTGTTGAACACACAGCTGCACACTGGAGCTGCCATGACTTTCCTGTGCAAGAATGATTTATATGCTGAGGCTGTCGGTGTATATTGCATTCATTCCCATGATAGTCCACTGACACGGAACATTTTCCCATCAACACCCACTGTAAATGGGGGCACTGTCTCGGAAAAAGCTGCTTCAGTTAGTCATCATCATTTCTCACAACTGCTTTTGGCAGACTGAAAAATCTGTCAAAAATCATCAATAAAGCAAATTTGACATCTAAGTAAAATCCATTAATTCCCCTTAGCAAGACTATCAGTGAGCATTTTCATCTGCTAGTTCTGATATCTAGTGCATGTATATGGAAAAATGTTCTGAATGGCCTGTGACCCCCCATAATCCCTGAATAGCTATGTCTGCTCTAAAATTAAAACTCATCCATTGGTAGGCTGTCCCATAAACTGCACCATAGTTATTACTAGAGGACAGGAACATTGGAAGGCCTCTTTTGATCTTTGCTGCCCACCTTTTTACTTGCCCACCCTCCTACATCATTGTTCCTTTCACTGTTGCCAGTGAAATCTATTTACTTATCCTAACTATCTATGCTTAATATACTACTTATCTTAATTAAAAGTATGAAAATTATATAAGTATATAGTAAGTACATATACTAACTAAATAAAAAAAGATACATATATGTGTGTAATATACTATTCCTTAGGTACCTATTATCTATATTATAAATCTATTCTTTCTATTACATCACTAAAATATCATATATACTCCCTATAACCTATACAACCTTATTATTCAATCTTATATTTTCCCATATGAATATACTATCTTACTCTTAACTTTTTAATACTATAATACTATAACTCTATACTAATCCAATAGGATACAATAAAATATACCCCCTTTTAATATTAAGTAAGTTTCTCTCTCCCCTTTAATTATCCAAAGACCACAATTTCCCCTTCATGTCCCACTTTTTCTCCACATATTTCTTAAATTTTTCCCAGCTTGATGTATAGTCCAATTCTTCTTGTTCTTTCAATTTCCTTGTTAACTTGTCCATTTCTGCCATATTCAAAACTTTCAAAATCCAATCTTCCATAGATGGTATCTCCTGAGTCTTCCACAACTGTGCATAGCACATTCTGGCCGCCGTAATCATATAAAACACCATAACTCTGTCCATTTTATCAAAGTCTTCTAGGTTCATGCATAATAACAGCAATTCCGGGGTTTTATTTATATTCCTTTGTAAAATATCCAACATAACTTTTACTATATCCCCCCAGAACTGCTTTGCCTTGTCACAAGTCCACCACATATGATAGAATGAACCTTCATGCTGTTTACATTTCCAACATTTATCAGACATCTGATTATTACCATTGGCCAACTTCTTCGGTGTTAAATACCATCTATACATCATTTTATAAACAGTTTCACGCACCGTGGTACATGCTGAAATTTTAACTACATTTTTCCATACCTTTTCCCAAGCTTCCACTGAAATTTCCCTATTACAGTTTATTGCCCATTTAACCATCTGAACTTTAACGACCTCCTCCTCTGTAAACCATTTCAATAATATCTTATATATTTTAGAAATTATTTTCTTCCCCCCCTGAAGCAAACAATTCTCAATCCCAGAGTTTTGTGATCTAAAGTCATTTTTCCTTTTGTCTTTCTCATACAGATCTTTTATCTGCATATATTGAAACCATCCATATTGGAATGGCAATTCATCATTGCCTTTGAGCAAATAATTGTTCTGTTTTATCTCAAGAATCTCTTTATATGACAACCAGTCTTCCCCTGCATATTCTGTTCTTGGATTTACTACTTCCGCAGGGATGATCCACATTGGTATAGTCTCTTCCATATATTTCTTGTATTTAGTCCATACAACAAACAAGCTTCTTCTTACATAGTGATGTAGAAACATAGAATCTGCTTTTACTTTGTCATACCATAGATATGCATGCCATCCAAATAATTTATTGTATCCTTCCAATGCTAATAACTTCAAATGCTTCAATGACAACCATTCCCTTAACCAGTCCAAACACAACGCGTCATGGTATAATTTAAAATTTGGTAATTGTAGACCTCCTCTTTCTTTTGCATCATAAAGTACTTTCATTTTAACTCTGGGTTTCTTTCCAGCCCAAACAAAGTTTAACATCGTTCTCTGCCACTTTTCAAATTGTTTACTATCCTTAACAACAGGTATTGTCTGTAGTAGAAACATCATTCTTGGAAGAACATTCATCTTGATTACTGCAATACGACCTAACCATGACAAGTTCATTTTATTCCATCTAATCATATATTTATCTATTTGTTGCCATAACTTGTCATAGTTATTCTTGTATAAATCAATATTTTTCGCTGTCACTTCCACTCCCAAGTATTTAACTTTGTTCACTACTTCACATTCCACCTTATCCATCAACTCCTTTTGTTGTTGTTTAGTCATATTTTTGCACAGTATTTTGGATTTCACCTTATTTATTACAAATCCCGCTAAATCTCCAAAGTCTTTCATTTTCTTCATCAATTTTGGCATGCACTCTATTGGATCCTCCACTATCACCATTATATCATCAGCAAAAGCTCTCACTTTATATTCAAATCCTTTTGTCCTCAATCCTCTTATTGAATTATCTTCTCTTATTTGCCTAAGTAAAATCTCCAATACCATTACAAACAGAAGTGGGGAAAGCAGACACCCTTGTCTTGTTCCTTTTCTTATTTCCAACTTTTTTGTCACATCCGAATTAACAATTATTTTTGCAGCCTGGTTTTTATATATTGCCTTTATTGCTTGTATAAATTTCTCTCCCAACTGCATCTTCTCCATTGTTGCAAACATAAAATCCCAGTTCAATTTGTCAAACGCTTTCTCCGCATCCACAAAAAAAACCCAACCTGCTTCCCTGGATTTTTATCATAATACTCAATGGCATTCAGCAACACTCGTAAGTTATTTTTTATTTGCCTTTCCGGTAAAAAGCCACCTTGATCTTCATCTATAAATTCCACTAACCAGGTCTTAAGTCTTTCCGCTAATACTTTGCAAATATTTTATAGTCATTATTAGTTAGAGATATTGGTCTATAATTCTTAACATTACTTAAGTCTAATGTCTCCTTCGGTATCAATGTAATATTAGCCTCATTCCATGTGTCTGGCATCTCTACCCCCTCCATTATCTCATTCATCAATTTTTGCATCAGTTGTTTCAAATCCTCCGCCATCACTTTATAGAATGTTGCTGTAATTCCATCTGGTCCTGGAGCTTTACCAACTGTAGTAGCTTGTATTGCTTGTAGCACTTCCATTGTTGTTATCTCAGCACTAAGCTTCTCTTTCAACTTCTCTGGTACCTTAGGTAGATCAATCATGTCAAAATAGTCTCTTATCTTTCCATAGTCCACTGTTTTTTTCTGATATAGTTTGGCATAATATTTATAGAATGCTCTCTCAATCAGCCCTTGATCATATAATTCCTTCCCCTCTTCCATAATTCTACTTATTGTTCTTTTTTCTCTCTTTTTCTTTAATTGCCACGCCAAATATCTCCCTGGTTTATTAGCTCCTTCAAATGATTTTTGCTTCATTTTCTTCAACTCCCACTCCACTTCTTTATTTTCCATAACCCTGATTTGTTCTTGCAGTAACTTTATTTCATACAACAATTTCTTTTTACCTGGCCTCTTTTTCAATTGCTGTTCTACTTGAATAATTTTTTCCTGGATCTCTTTTAACTTCACTTCTTTTTTCTTCTTATCTCTACCATTTAAGTCTATCAACACACCTTTAATTACTACTTTATATGTGCCCCAGACCATATGCGTTGACACCCCTTTATCCACATTACACTAAATAAAGAACTTCATTTCTTTTCTAAGCACCTCGACACATTCTGGGTCACTCAAAAGATCCTCATTAATTCTCCATCTCCGTTTCTTATTTCTCATTCCAAATCTCCACATCACAGGATTATGATCCGAGCTAATTTTCGGTAAAATGTCAGTCTCTTTTGTAAACACTACCAATTCTTTAGATGCCCAGATCATATCTATTCTGGAAAAAGATTGATGGCTAGTTGAAAAGAACGTATACTGCTTCGCTTTAGGGTTATATTTTCTCCAGATATCTTCTAAATTTTCTTGCTCCTGAATTTCAAAAAAAGACTTTGGTAATTTCCCTGTCCTTACTTTACTTGTTGATGAACTTTTATTCAATTGCAGATCTACCACTCCATTAAAATCTCCAGCTATAATTACCTGATCATAAGTCCATTGCTCCATTTGTTCTCGTAAATCTTTAAAAAATATGTCCTTGGAGCCGTTTGGTGCATATAGTCCAAGTATCAAGGGTTTTTTTTGCATTACATAAAAATTCCACAGCCAGGTATCTTCCATTTTTATCAGACACTATTAGTTTGGGTTGCAATTCTTCCTTTATATATATATATAACAATTCCCCTCTTCTTTTGCTTTGTTGCCGAAACAAATTGTTTTCCTAACTTTTTATTAATTAAATATTTGGCATCTTGATCCCTAATATGAGTCTCTTGCAAGCAAATCAAATTACTTCTTTGTTTAGATAACCAATGTAACACAGCTTTTTGTTTAGAGGGTGAATTGAGTCCATTAACATTCCATGAAATTAATTTGTACTCCATAATTATAACCTGGATGAACTAGGAAAGTCTTTTCCATTCTCCATCAGAAATACATCCATTGCATATTTTGATTTAATCACTTGTCTCCCTGATTGAAATTCAAAAGTCACTCCTTCTGGCAGCTCCCATCTATATCTAATTTCAGCTGCCTTCAGCTTTTGTATCAAATCTCTATATTTTTTCCAATCCTGGAGTACTTTTCGTGGTACTTCTTTCATAATTCGAACCTGTGTCCCGGCTATTTCCAGTGGAGTTTCAAAATGTCTTCTAATAATTTCCTCCTTCATTCTCCTTGTGGTCAATTGGACAATAATATCTCTTGGTAAATTCTTCTGCATATTTTGAATTGACTCTATACACGATATCCAAGTGGGTCATCATTTCCTCCTCTGTTTGTCCCAAAAATTTTGCCAATATTTCAGCTACTTGTTTCAGGGCAGATCCATCCATTTTTTCTGGGACCGCCCTCATACGAATTTGTCTGTCCATTGCTTTGCATTCCATCATCACAATTCTTTCGCCCATACCCACAGTCTCTGTCTGTATAGCTTCCGTTTTTTTCTCCCCATCCTGCACCATAATTTGCGTTTCTTGCACCTTTTGTTGGGTATTCTGTAAATCTGTTTTTATTGTCTCCATCTCTTTTTTAACCTCCATTATTTCCAACTTAATCACTTCTTTCATTTCCGTCATTAAATTTTGCTGTAATTGTTGTATCATCTCCAGAACCTCTTTATTTCCCTCTGTTATTTTCTTATCCAAATTCTCGATGGCAGCCTGCCAATCCTTTTCTTTTTTGGAGGCCATCAGACTTGCCTTGGGTCCCCACAAATCCGCTCTCTTTCTTAGCTCCGTCTTCTTTTTAATTCAAGTCTCTATTTTTATACATCAAAATGTTAAACGTTTGCCCTCTGTTAAAATGGCAATTGAGGCTTTCCTTATCCTTAAAATGTCGGGAGATGTTTCTCTATGATTTAAAAAGTCGGGCGATCTTTCTCTATGGTAATGCTGTCACTACGATGATCTTCCCTTACTTTCAATGGTAAGTCCTTTACTTCTGTTTCCTTTCCCTTACTTTCAATGGTGGGTGCTTCACTTCCTCTTCCGATGTTGTTTTCCTTCCGAGTCCTCCTGATCTTCCTGACCTCCCTCGCCGCTCTCTCTCTCTTTCCTCTCCGTCTATTATCCTCCACTTCCTGTCTCACGGTGTGCCTTCCGATTCCCATGATCTGCCCTCCGCGTCGCTATCTCCCCAACCACAGGTATGCAAAACAATATTCTTTCTTAGCTCTTTTTAGCTTTTTTTCTCTCTCAAACCTCAAATTAAACTGCTCAGTCTTTTAGTATGCTTTTTCAGCTTGGTATCTCAGTCTTTCATTCTTTTAAAAACTCGGTCTTTGTTCGGTAAAACAGTCCGTTGGGGGAGATAGTAATCTTAACTTAGCACAAACTTCTTGGGATGTACTCACTGCTTCAAACGTCCAGTTCTGTTCAATTCCGTCCCCGAGGCTTGGGGAACAACGAGCCTATGTCAATTTAATGACTCCCAAAGCTGCTGCAGAGATTTTAGCTGCCCTTCTCCGAGGAGGATCTCAAGGCTTGGGAGGAAAGCCCTTTATTCAGAGCCTCTCACCCGCCAAGACCCTTCACTCTCAGGGCTACAAGCGTTCCTGCCTGATTTCTAGCTGAAATCAGGAGGCTGTGGGCGATCTGAGTGCCCCACCAGCCGAAAAACAGCACCTCGGATGATCCGGAGCTCCGAATCACCATTACCCCAAACTGGAAGTCCCACTGTTGCCAGTTTCATATTGAAACATGATGTGTACTGTGTGAAAAAGGGATGAAAAGTTAGGGAGGCTCCTAACTCCTCTCAATTTTTTGCCACTCTTACTAGTTCACATAAGCTACATTCCTAGCACTATTTCTGCAGAGTGCTATACAAAATATTCCTATGATTTTGGGTTGAGAAGCCAGATTTAAGAGGCACTTGAAAAAAAATCAGGAAAGAGCTTGGAAATCTTATGCCTTCTTAAAATTACAAACTGTACCAAGAACAATCACTTCCTGTGTAACAGTCCTTAAATCAGAGAACTGTCTGTTCTGAAGAGCATTTTTGTTTCCTGTTACATAAAAAGCCCAACTCAAAATCTGCAGTAATAAAACTTTTTGATCTCACTTTAAGTTTGTAAGAGCAGGGATCTGCTCCCCCAGTGCTGGGCTCGTCCCCTCATCAGGAGCTGCTCTAGGGAAGAGGCAAGATAGCACAGAATGACAGAGATGCACAGGACAGAGATTATTCCTTTCACTAATCATTTCTCTTGGCCATTTCTGTCTGTCTTTGTACTGTGACAAAATAAAATTCAGAGGAGCCTGGGCTAGAACCTCAACCTATCCATCTGCCATGCTCTCAGTGGCCCATTTCTTGCATTCCTGTGCCTGGCTCTTATAAAGTAAAGATCTGCTAGGGCTAAGCATTTCTTGTCTCCCTAGCTGGGACTCTGGCCTAAATAGACAAAATCCAACCCTCCTCTGTATGGTTCCTGATAACCAGTAGCCAGTCCCCTCTATCGTTTCCTGTTTGCCTGCTCAGATTCAGTGACAGGCAGGCACTGCTCACCTCAGGGTCAGGGTTTTGTTAGATGCTCGCATTGCCTGACTTATTAAATGAAGTTTTGTAAGTCCACATTGCTGGAAAGTTCCCTTCTACCATATATGTAGTAGATGGTGACTGAGGCAGCTGTTGATGTATATAATTATAATTCAAGTATTGATTATAGTTCAACACGAAAAAGAGAATTGCAGAATCCTAATAGGACATTTCCCTAGACACTCGTGAATGATTAACTTATGGCTGACATAATCTTTTCTTGTTTTGCCATACTTTATTCTTTGTTAAGAACAAATGGTGCTTATTCTTATTGCTCCAACATGCAAAATCCAAGACCACTATGTTATAGGTACCTGTTTGACCCTATTGCAGTTAATGAGAAATAGCTGACCCTCCCCCCCACCGAAGATCGCGTTTTCTTGTGCAAGATTTGTGCAACGTCATGTGACATTGCGCAAATCTCGCACGAGAAAATGCGATCGTCCACATTTTTTGCGCGATCTTCCGGGTTGTTATGAGCAGCGGGGAGCCGTGTGGAAATGGCCATGTAGACATTTATTTGGAATGAAGCTGATGATACTGAGATAACACACTGAGCAGAATTCTAGCTGTTTTTTGTGTTTTTTATCTTTCATCTAATTTCATTTTTCATTTTATTTCATTTTAAAAGGCAAGATTTACAGAGCCATGAGGCATCTTCTTGTATTATTGAATGCCTTAAGAAAAAGCATCTGAACTCATAATAAAGGGTGGAGCTGTCCTTTTGTCTTGCCCCTTTTTACTACCCATTTTCACTCAACCAATTTTTGCCTGGCAAAAATTAACAAGCATTGAACTGGAGTTACAAACCATCATGTCTTGTTCAACCCACTGATGCAAGATTTCTCACATGAGTTGTAATCTAGATACAGCTGGGACTATTTATACCAAGTTTAAAAACACTAGAAAAATTCAAGCCCTGTTAACTTTGTTATCTAAAGATTGTGTGAATAGAGGCATAATAACATCCTCTGTGCTGTTCATAGAGATTTGAAAGGAAATGCAAGAAGTTGTTGCTTGGAGTTTTTGAAGACCTTCAGATCTCCCTTCCCTTCTCTTGTGCTCCAATCTCCTACTGTTTAGCTGCCAAGTGGCAGTCAGACAAAAGGCTCTGTTCAAGGTGCCTCTTCTTGACATCTAAGGCCACACGCGATGAAGGTGGAAGTTGCTTTGCTCCTTCTTTTCATATGACTGACAAGCAAAGACTTTTTTGTTCCAGAACTGAGATTGAAATCTGCTGATTTTGTCTGGATTTGTTTTTTAGTTATTGATATTTCACTGGTTTTGTAGTTTTAATATGTTTTGAGTTTGTGTTTTATATTTTTGTAAGTCCCCATGAAGCTCAATGCAGAAGGCAGGATATAAATGTTAGACTAAACAAACCAAATGCCTGAGCAGATTCGACATACATCTGTTAGTACACCTTGGGAACTTTCTGTAGAGAAAGGGCTTTGGAAAATTTCTAAACACTGGGACCAGATCACTAACGGAGGCTTTCTACCTTTCTAACTCCACTGAAGTAAACGGGCTTTGAAGGGTATAACTGCGTAGGATGGCTCTGTAAAGCTATTAGAAAATTACTGAGCACTAGGGGCAATTGAATGTTCACAAAACAAGAGCCTCCACTCCTCCAACAAGTGCAAGGAAAAGGAACCCCACATGGGTAAGTAGGTGGATCCCCTGCCTCAGGCTAGGAAAGCTACAGTTTATCCTGCTCCCCCCTTTTACCTACTCTGTCCATTTCTTCAGCAACCCCTCCCTCACAAAAGTTGCTAGCAAAAGTATTTACAGTGCAGAAAGCAATATGTGTTTGTGGTTGTGGGCATTTGCAGATATACCATATTCCAACAGTCAGGACTAGCAACACACTTGGATATCAAGTTAAAACTATATAAAACTGAAAACACCAAACTCTTCAATACTGTATCATCATCATAAACATAATATAATATATTTTGCTTGTAGTCAAAATTAATCAGATTTAAGCAATAAATATATGCTTGAAAAGGTTTTCTATTTTCATTCTATAATGTCAAAAAAATCTTCATATTACACATTTTGAAGGAGCCAAACCTTGTCTTAAAAACCATTTCATTCATCCCAAAAGAGAAAATACTTTATGTAATTTTTCAATGCTTTCCAAAATTGGAAACAACCCTCATGGGAAAAAATACTCAAATTATTCCAATTTTTCTTTCAGACGTTCACATCTCAAGTGGATGCCAATGCAGTAGGTGTTCATTGATTTTGAAAAGATTCAACAGAAAAGACAAGTGTAAGCAACTTTTAAAATTTCTTATGCCATGGTTGTAATATTTTGCAATTTTAAGCTCCTTAAATTTAATTGAGATAAACATGTGTGTGTGGTAGGCACTGTGGAAAATAAATAAATAAATAAAATGCCCCATGTTTTCTCTTCCAATGTGTTTACTTCTTTGATATTTGCTACAAAAAAAACCAGATATATTCATGATGTGCCAGAGCAACTGACACGCATTTGTAACCAATATATAATTCTTCCAAGCTATCTCAAAGATCTTTCCATCATTCATGGTATGCAATTGAAAGAACATAACCTCATTAGACTACTGAACTTTTACAATTAACTGACTGAGAAAAAGGTACCTCCACCTATGTGCATAAAGTACTATGGGAGATAACTTTAAGTAATATGACCTGCCAAAGTAACTTGCATCTATGTAATTAACCAGATTCTGAGGGAGGGAGCAGGATGGCTGTGCAAGTTCATTGATTGCTGAATAGATAACATCTTGGTTGTATAATCCAGGTTTATCCCCAAACTGGATGGCAGCCAAATTTTTACAGCCCGATACTCAGACCAGTTAAACTAAAAATATTTGTGATGAAGCCATTTTAGCTGTATTAAGGTCAATGGAACAGAATCAGCCTAAATCCTAGTAAGCAGGTATTGGATTGAGCTGCCCACAATGGATTTTAGGACAACATAAGCCTCAACACAGTCCTGAAGACTCTTCTGAGAGTTCTGAGAGAAACCAGAACAATTCTGACAAATTCTTGGCAAAAAGAATGAAAAACACTGCCAATATGTTCCAAGTCAAGGCATCCGATATGCTAACAGATATTATACCATATGCCATTCATACTGCCTCCCTGCCTTAAACTCTATTTGTTAAGCAACTAATGCCATGTTAGGAATTTAGTCCACAGTGCAGGATTTTTTCTACCTCAGACAGCATGAGTACAAGAAAGTACTTTTTTCAAATAAAAGAGGCCAGTAGGGGAGTTTGAGTACATATTAAAAAGACATCTAAAAGGGGGGCAATGTCATGCATTATGGCCTAAATTTTGTATCTTTATCATGGACTTCTCAAATTCTCAAGGAGTCTGTGTGTGGGGGGGGGTGTCAAGAACAAAACACACTTCTGGGGGACAAGAACCTTGCCACCAGGTTAACAATTGCCACCATCAGTTCCTCAGAACCAACGCTAAGCTTAGATACCAAGGAACAGAATCTCGAGTCCTTCCGGGTGTTAATCAAGAAGTTAGCCCTACAAGGAAGGACACCTACAGACTGACAATGCAATCCTAAGCCAACTGACAGTAACTGGATGTTACCTTCTCAGATCAAATCACCACAGTCCAACAGAAGTCTCAAGTACAGGAAAAGAAAGCTTACAGCAGACACCTATACTGGTTGCCAGATCCAGTTCAAACTGGCTTGTAAACAGCAAACAAACAAGCAAAAAATCAAAATTAAGATCGTTCTTTATCTTATGCTGCCTGTAGCATGGTCTGATCCTGCATCAGTGGTGTTGCTAAGAAATGTGACAACATCTCTCTGCAGCTGAAATGTTTGCAATCAGAGCAATTTGTTCCTACCAGGGTTCCTTGAACTAATGACATAGAAAGCAAGCCTCTCTCCTGGTATTTGGCTCGAAGCCCTTTGATCTTCCATGATCTCATCTATACCTGTGTGCCTCATTTCCATCTCCTTATGTCTCTGGAAACTAGGGTTGCCGGTCCCCCAGTGGAGGAAGGGCATCCCCTACTCACAGCCTCTGCCATCTCTTACCTGGTTGGCAGGGGAACAGGGTTGCCAGCCTTCAGGTGATAGCTGGAGATTTCCCAGAATTACAACTAATCTCCAGGTGACAGAGATCAGTTCCCCTGGAGAAAATGGCTGCTTCAGAAAGTGCAATTCGTGGCATTATAGCCAGCGGAAGTTCCTCCCCTCCCCAAACACTGCCCTTTCCAGGCTTCTCCCCCCCCCCCACAAATCTCCAGGAATTTCCCAATCAGGAGCTGGCAAACCTACAGGAGGAGAAGACAGGGGAACAGGCCTCCTGGAAGTGATGTCATTATGCAGCCCCCGAGAGTGCTCCTGAGCGTCACTGGATGTTATGACACTGCTCCGGGAGCATGCATGTGCTTTGCACATTCACAAGGAAATTCAGAAGATGAGTGCCGGGTCCTCTTGCCACCCACTGGGAGGTAAAGTGACATAGCAACCCTACTGGGAACTACTAACACTTCTCTTCTGTGGCCTGACTAGGCCCAAAAGCCTGGGCCTGTTTCTTGACAGTCTTAATTTCTGATACACTTACACATTCCCTTTTTATAGTTACTCTAGAACAGATTAAAATATGAGTGTTATTTGGAAAACAAGCTTGAATATAGATTATTAGTAAATCAACCCTAGACCAATATTTTAATAAAATTAGGAACAAAATTACATACTAATTACATATCACTCTAAAGATTTACAGAGAAGTTATTTTGTGCTAAATTATGCTACTCGCTGCAGTAAAATAAGAATTCTCTACTGATACTAGAAGTGAACACATCTGCAAGATCTAAAAGTAACACTAAAATATAAACAACAATCCCTAGGCAATTCCATTCTTGCATTCTGTACACTGGTAATTAATTGAATAGTTTTTCTGCAAACCTCCCAACCTACTGTTCTCTCTCATGTACTTCAGAAATATTTCAGTTTTCTTACAGACTTCCCAGTACCACCACCACCTCCACTTGTCATACAACTCTATTTCAATAAGTTATCTGATGTAAAGCTACTGAACTAAATCAACAGCTGGGGGTGAAACTGCATATAGATTTGTTATCAAAACTAACATAACCAGAAGCATAGGCAAGCTGGTTTGCATATAAAGGAATGCAAACCATACTGGGGCCTGGGGGACAATCTTTTTCTCATGTGCAAACTTCAACTAGTAATTTATGCCACAACTGAGCAGGCTATTTAGAGGGATTTTAAATAGAAAACACTACTAGATACTTCAAGCTAAACTCAAAAGCAGTAGTACCTGAATGGAAGCAAGGAATGATCTGGCAGTCTATATTCTCTCTCCTTCAGGACTTTCGGTAAGATCTGTGTGTGTGTTTCTGGACTGTGCTCAAGTATTACTTTAAAAAAAAAACACAAGATTTCTAAAGTACATCGCTACCTTCTAACACTTTGCATCTCATAAATGCCAGGGAAGCAATTTCCTGAACAGCATCCTACATTACAACAATGAACTAAGCCTCTGCAACAAGACATGCTGTGGTTTAGTGGCATAGCAAGTGGTTTGCCTGGAGAAGCACTCAAATTTAGGGGTGTGCACAAGAAAAAAAATTGGTTGACTCGGTTCAGTAATACCAAACTGGAAAAAAATTCAGAATTTGGTGACTATCAAATTTATTCTCCAGATTGGTTCGGTAATACATAGCAAATTCAATAAAATTCAGCCATTGTTTCCGATAGGAAACTCAATTAGAAAATTTCCGGTGGCTTGGAGGGGGTCAGTTTTGCACCAAATTTGCAGGGTGCCTACTCATAACTGTCCTCTAATGACCCATCAAGTTTCATAAAGACTGGACCATGGGGGACCATTTTATGTCCTCCAAAGGTGACTCCCACCACCTCCCAACACCATTATTCCCTATGGGGAAAACCTACAACTAGTCTATCTTAAAAACACTTTTTAAAAACTCACACTTCACAACTCAGAATACTCAAAAAGTATACCCAAACACCACTAGGTTAAGTTAACAAACTGAATCAAGCACCTCAACAAACATACACCTCTCCAGAAGAACAACCAACAACAATTAACAACTTGACCAAACTAAACTTCTATGACAACATAAAAGAGAACCCAGAAAAAACACCAACCAAACTTCTTTAAAGAAAGCCCAACAACAGGGGGAAACAGCCCCTCCCCCAGAAGAACCAGTAAATTTAATAAAATTAACAAGAACTATAAAACTTCAAACAAATTAACAGGATAAAACACCCCCCCCAGAAGAATAAGCAGCAAAATGAACAGTTAATATAACTAACTTCAAAAGGCAGAAACCAAAGCTCTCCCTACACAAAAGACCAACCTCCCAACACACACACAGCAAAAAGTGAGTTTTTAAAATGCAAACTAAACAATACTTTTCCATCTCCCCACCCCTCTACCTCCCAGACACCAGGCCAACCCCCTCCCCCCAAAGGGAGAAAAAACCCAGTGAGTCTATGACTCTCAAACCAGGCAGCAGCCAGGAATCCACTCCACTCACTGGGCAGCAGGATCCAGTTGCAGTCTAAAGCAGGCTAGGAGAAAAAGCCAGCAGCAGCAAGCAGGCAGGCAGTGTCTCTCAATCTCCAGGCCAGAGCGAAATGGAGGTTGACTGAGGCAACCCTCCTAATTTAACTCCCTGCAGCAGTTTTAAAAAGGCACTCTCCTTCTTGAGAATCCCATTGGCCAGAGAAGGAGAGCTGCTGCAAAAATTGGTCACTCTCATCCCCCCCCCCCGCCTTCTCCCTTCCCCATTTTTCCTCTGATTCACTCTCCTCCCTCCTCCCATCTGGTAAAAAAAGGCAGGAAGCCGTATTTCTTTGCTTTCTCGAATTTCACCATATAAATTTGGTAAACTTAAATTTGCTGTTACCCAATTTATTCAGTAATACAGATTTAAGTTTGGTAATACTGAATTTTACTGAATCAAGTAAAATTTGGTATTTTTACCGAATTTCAAACCCAAATTGCACATCCCTACCCAAATTCAATCCCTCCAATTAAATGATCTCATATAACAACTGCTGGCCTTTCTCTGCCAGCGAGCCTGGTGAGCCACTGCCAGGCAAAATACACAATAGTGAGCTAGGTGAACCAATGATCTGATATGTAACATGGCAACTTTGCATGTTCTTTTGCAGCTTCTAGCTTTATGTCTTGTCTATCTCCCTGTCACATATATTTTTTCTGCCAAAATCAGTGAGGCACCAGCACTTAACTTTAAGAAACCCCAGATTCAGATTTAATCACCTATGCCTTGCATAGTAAGGAGAAAAGAGTACCATATCCCACTGTGAGAACAAGAGAAAACTTTTGAGCTCATATCTTTAAAGTTAAAAGAAAAATAGTAACACAAATTAAAAAGCAAAACAAGGTGAGACTGCTTTGATGGCAAGAGACAGTTTGCAAGCTTTGTATGCAAGGTAGTGGATTACAACTAATTATTTCATTGAACATTTCAAAGTTCTGCTTGAGAAATGCCAGCCACAGCATTTTCTTCTCTTTCTCTTTCCAGTGGTTTCCTCAGATAAACAGGTTTTAGTTACGGTCCACAAACTCTGTTTTCTACATACTCTTTGTGATCAGTTTCATTTCCAACTACAATTTTTGACACTCTGGTGGAGTAAATGATAATCTTCTCCTCAACTTCTAATTAAGCACATGGAACTGACAATGATAACCTTCGCATCCCTGGCAGTCTTATCGCCTTGGAAGCTCTTGAGGTTTCCAATTCAATTTCCAGCTCCTCTGATCACACAAGAGTAATTATGATGGAATGCAAATACTTTAGCACTTCTTTAGCTTTGTTTTGGTGCATATGATCATTCATACATGGCAGCAGTAAAATCATTACTTGGTTGGTGGAATGAAAGGGACAAACGAAACCTGTCCTCAGAGTGCAATGATACAAATATAGTTTCTTTCTGTTATTTCAGCTATACATCTAGGGCAGCAAGATTCAAGTCCAATTTTACTTTAAAGACCAACAAGATTTTCAAGGTATAAGTTATGGGGAGTCAAAGATCCCTTCATCAGATCTTGTTGAACTTTAAGGTGCTGCCAGACATGAATCTTGCTGTTTTACTGCATACGAACATGGCTACCCACCTGAAACATCCAGGGAACAATCCTTTAGAGCATCTGTTTGCTTTGCAGTAACTTGATGTCATGCTGAAGGGTCTACTGCAAAGAACAATTTTTTTTCAAACTCTCCTCTGCTCCACAAATGGTGATGCATTCCACAGGATTTATTTTCTTTGGACAGAAATGTTTAATGAAGGAGCCTTTACAATATTTTATCTGCCAATGAACTGTATTAGTAGGGTAGAAGCAGCAAACAAATAGTTAGTGTCAGTTCTAAGGTAATATTGGCTCTGCCTTTGCTGTCTCTTAAATCCTGGAGAGCTAAGAACACAGCAACTGCAATTGTAGCAGGCCTCAAGGAAAATGTTTTATATTATATTGATTATTAACTAATAAGTGCTATAATACTGTTCTGATTAACTAACATTTAAGAAAGATTAAATAAAATCCTTCTTCAGAGTAAAATATAGCTGTCAAGTCAGCTAGATACTGTTGCAACAGGAAACCTGTAGCCTAAGAAAAGAGGAAGTATATTGCATTGTGTATCTTAGAATAGACTGCTTGAAAGCTAATGAAACTGCTGAATTAAGAGAAATGTCTGATTTATGCTGTGTAAAGAAAAGGTCATGTCTGGGGCAATAATCTTGATGAAATACTGTAAACTTGTAATCAACTATGTACCACATGCTATGTGATGTAAGCAAGCTTGACTATTTCAGCTGAACTCTCTCTATTCTGGGCTCAGAATTTTAGTGATTCCTTATATCACAGCTGAGCCAGCCGGCTAATAAAATCTTTCCTTCTTAAGATTCTGTTTGGTTTCAAGTCCTTGGGCAAATCCCTAGTCCTGCTACATAATGGCCCACAAAGTGCCCATTAATCAACATTGGTGACTTACAGCGCTCATCACACAAACATACACACCAGCTACCAGGCTATACTAAACCCTAGTTGCAGGGTCATCTCTCCACTTGCACAACAGACCAACATAGTTGTCAGCAGCAATGTTTCAGCTCGCTATTTATCAAGCAATTATTATGAAATACTTTGCCCATCATTACCTTCATGCTTCATACAGAGCCAGTGTGGTGTAGTAGTTAGAATGTTGGACAAGGATCTGGGAGAACCGGGTTCAAATCCCTGCTCTGCCATGGAAGCTTGCTGGGTGACCTGGGGCCAGTCACACCCTCTCACCCTGACCTACCTCAGGATTGCTGTGAGGATAAAAGGGAGGACAGGCGAATGATGTGACCTGCATTGGGTTCTCAACAGGGAGAAAGGTTGGATAGAAGTTGTTTAGTAAATAAATACATAAAAATACTTAAGTGTGGATGATGGAGCTGTAAAACAATAAAATAAGTTCCTAGAAGTCTGTTAAAAAGCCAGAGAAACTGGGTCAGTAGCAAAAACTACATAAGGACTGCTACAGTAAGAAGCATTTTGCATAGTTTAATTGCAGTAACTCATACTCCACTAGAACACTCACTGAAGTCAAACAAGGATTTATATTGAAATCAATGGGGGAACTGCAAGGACTTGTGAGAAGTGCGTTTCATTTTCACCCTCCCCCATTACTTCTTTCCCTTCCCTGAAAGCCCTGTAGCCTATCCTCTTTTCCTGCTTCATTCTCTCCTTAACACCCACCAGTCAACCTATCTTTTATCTCCACCTATCTTCCGCTATATTTTTAATATATTTACTTCATTTATGCCCCAACTTTCTCCAGAATAGGGATTCAAAAGCAGCTTAAAGCATTTTTTTCTTCTCCATTTTATCCTCACAACAACCCTATGAGGCACCTTAGGCTAATGATGTTCCTGGCCCAAGGTCACCCAGTGAGCTTCCATGAAAAAATGGGAATTTGAACCTGGGACTCCCAGACTGTAGTTCATAACTCTAACCACTACACCACTTTGGCTTACATGGGATGACTTCCATTGAACAGCAAAACAGAGTTGCGCTTACCTGTAATTGTTGTTCATTCACGTCTTCTGTGCAGGCACACACAAGGAACAGCACATAAGCAAGCCTCCTCAACGGCGAGGTTTCTACAGCTTTTTTACCACTAGGGGGCACCCGCCTCTCCAGAGCGCATGGACAGGTGTTTTCTTGCCAAAACAGCTAGATTCTAGGAGGCAACGTCCCCTTACCCTCAGTTTCTCCTAAGCCGCAGGCTCCTGTTAAGTATCAATGAAAAGCAATAGCAGGCAGGAGAGAGAGTATGTGTGCCAGTACAGAAGACGTGAATGAACAACAGTTACAGGTAAGTGCAACTCTGTTTTCATTGTCTGTCTTTCTGTGCAGTCCCACATGGGAGATTAACAAGCTACTTACTTCAGATGGTGGGCATGCTCTTCATTGGAATAACAATTGAAGAACTTCTTGTCCCACTGCTGTTTCCTTTCAGTCCAGCACATCTAGTATCTGGTGAAAGTGTCTGATGACGACCATGTCGCTGCTTTACAGATGTCCTGCAAGGGAACTCCATTCAGCAGTGCCAGAGAGGATGTGATTTACTGGAGTGAGCATGAATTTCTAGGGAGCAAGGTAAGTTAGCGGCTTCATAACATACCTGAATAGCTCATACCACCCACCTCGCAATAGCCTCTGCTCCCCACTCCCATCTTTTACTGATAGAAATGAACGCTGGAAGGCTGGCAATATTGTTGTGGTTGCTGAACTACTGCCACTAAGGGTCTTCATTTCTTAAAGCTACAGGCTCTGCTTCTATTATTTGAGGGGGGGTCATTCTTTTTAGATATAACATTTTTATGCAAACGGGTTTTTTTGAGGTTTGTAGAAAGATGTCCGTTCATGGCTACAGTCTCTGGATTTAAGTATCCACAGATGGGGCCATGTTGAGAATTATATATATTGAACATTGGGAAGTAAATAATTGAACACTGGGCAGTAAAGGGTCAATCCAAACAAGAAAAGTAAATGAAAGAATTCAAAGCCACTGCACAAAAACAAATGTGAAACTGGAGCTATTAGAATGAGTGTTTCTGAAGTCTCCCTTGATGCATATGAAATATAAGGTATCTGTCTTTGAACATGATGAATTGAGACAATACTTTCAGCCTCCCTCAGTGTCATTACACTCAATCATGCTGGATGGCACATCTTTGATTTCCATTCTAGGACTACATTATGTATTGTATAATTTCCAAAATAATCTCAGCAGGAAATATCTAAGTCAGTGTACAAATATATTTTTACACTATTTCATGTTTATTAATAGTTGACATTATGGTACCCTGTGACAGAATGATCAAGCCTTTCGTTATCATGCTTGGATCAAGACAGCTTTTTAAAAAAAAATTAAATAAACTGCATAAAAATTACTCTTCTGGCATCCAAGAAAATTTCAACTGGCTGTGCAGGAACCAAAAGGAATGGATCCTGTCCTGGGTAAGAAGTTACCTGGAGTTCTCTATCCTGCCTTAATACCATACATCCCTACATCACCATCACCCTTTTACACATCCCTTTCCTTAAAGGACAATTTTGATTCTTTAATTCACCTTCCCCCTTTTTTTATAAATAATCTCCGGGTTGCTATCTATCAGTGGACTTTTTGTGGGTTTTTTCCCCTTTTGATATCTTCTACAACTCTGTGGCATTTTAAGTATTACCAAGTTACTGACATCAAGTTCAGAGCCTATTATTTAATTAAAATATGTCTATGCTGCTTTTCTTCTGGATTGCAGGATTCAAGGGAGTGTACAAACTTTAAAATCATAAATAACCTTTAAAAAGTATAACCAACCAGAATCCAAAAACATCCAGATATCAACAACTCCAGCCCCAGAAACCAGTGGGAGAACACTTCAATCTATCAGGACATTCCATCAAGGCCTTAAAGGTCACTGTAGTTCAACATCCAGAGGAGATAGCCGTGTTAGTCTGTACTAGCAAAATCTAAAAGAGTCCAGTAGCACCTTTAAGATTAACCAACTTTTCTGTAGCATAAGCTTTCGAGAATCACAGTTCTCTTCGTCAGATGCATGGAGGGTAAGAAGAAACTGGTCAGATATATAGGTGGAGAGAGGAGGGGGAGTAGATGCAATCAGTAGCTTCTGATAATGGGATCAGTTGGCTTCTGATAATGAAATCAGTTACTTCTGATAATGAGATAATCATTCATAGTCTCTATTCAATCTAAGCCTGACTGAATCAAATTTACATATGAATTCCAATTCACCATTTTCCCATTGGATTCTGTTTTTGAAAGCTTTCTGTTGAACTACAGTGACCTTTTAAGTCCTTGATGGAATGTCCTGGTAGATTGAAGTGTTCTCCCACTGGTTTCTGGATGTTGCCATTTTTAATGACAGATTTGTGTCCATTTATTCTTTTGTGCAGAGGTTGGCTGGTTTGTCCAATGTACAGAGCAGATGGACATTGCTGGCCCATGAGGGCATATAGCACATTGGAGGATGAGCAGCTTTAAGAGCCAGAGATAGTGTAGTTGACACCATTGGGTCCTGTAATTATATTTCCTGGGTAGATATGAGGGCAGAGCTGGCATCTGGGTCTGTTGCAGGGTCTGGTACCTGTGCTGGTGACTCTGCTAGCCGATTCATGGTTGTAAGTGAGGAGTCATTTAAGGTTGGGGGGCTGTCTGTAGGCAAGGAGAGGTCTTCCACCCAGGGCTTGTGAGAGAGAGGCATCATTTTCCAGGATGGGTTGTAGATCACTGATGATACGTTGGATGGGTTTGAGCTGGGAATTATAGGTGACAACCAGTGGTGTTCTGTTGTTAGTTCCTTTAGGTTTGTCCTAGAGCAGTCTATTTCTGGGTACTAGTCTGGCCCGGTCGATTTGTTTCCTCACTTCATTTGGTGGGTACTGTACCCTCAAAAATGCTTGTTGTAAATCTCTTAAGTGGGAATCCCAATCAAGAGCATTGGAGCAGATACAATTGTAACGTAAGGCTTGGCTGTAGACAATTGACCGAGTGGTATGTTTAGGGTGGTAGCTGGAGGCATGTAGATATGAGTATTGGTTGGTGGGTTTCTGGTATACGGCGGTATTTATCTGTCCATTATGTAGTTGTACAGTGGTGTCCAGGAAGTGTACCTGTTGTGTAGAGTGGTCCAGGCTCAGGTTGATAGTAGGGTGAAAGTTGTTGAAGTCCTGATGAAATCTCTCAAGGGCTTCCTTCCCAAGGGTCCAAATGATGAAGATGTCATCCAAGAATCTTAAGTATAGGAGTGGGTTCAGTGGATGGGAGCTGAGGAAGCGTTGCTCCAAGTCCGCCATGAATATGTTAGCATATTGTGGTGCCATGCGTGTGCCATCAACCTGTAGATATAAGCTATCACCAAATTTGAAGTAATTGTGAGTGAGTACGAAGTGGCAAAGTTCAATGGTGAGGTGTGCTGTGGTTTTGTCCGGGATAATATTCCTGATAGCTTGCAGTCCATCTGCATGTGGGATATTGGTGTACAGAGCCTCCACATCCATGGTTGCTAGAATGGTGTCCTCTGGTAGGTTGTCAATGGACTGTATTTTCCTGAGGCAGTCAGTGGTGTCCCGTAAATTGTCCCATAATTCGTAGTTCAACAGAAACCTTTCAAAACCAGAATCCAACGGGAAGCTGCTGAATTGGAAATTATATGTAAATTTGACTCAGGCTTGCATTGAATAGAGACTATGAGTGGTTATCTCATTATCAGAAGTAACTGATTTTATTATCAGACACAAACTGATCCCATTATCAGAAGCTACTGATGGCATCTACTCCCCCCTCCCCTCTCCACCTATATATCTGACCAGTTTCTTCTTACCCTTCATGCATGTGAAGACGAGAACTGTGATTCTTGAAAGCTTATGCTACAGTAAAGTTGGTTAGTCTTAAAGGTGCTACTGAACTCTTTTCTATAAGAATCCTATGTGTCTATTCAACCGTAAGGGCCCATTGTTCTAAACTTGTAAATGAATTCAAGTTCAGCAATCTTACATTGTAATCTGTCCTTTAAATTTCTCTGTTTGAGGAAAGCCACTTTTAGGTCAGCAGTGCAACATCCTGGAAGATTAAAATGTTCTCCCACTGGTTTTTGAATGTTGTGATTTCTAATGTCAGATTTATGTCCATTTCTTCTTCAGCATAGGGACTCACCTGTTCGTCCAATGTAGGGAGTAGAAGGGCATTGCAGATGACACTTGATAGCATATATAACATTGGAAGATGAGCAAATGAATGAACCCAAGATGGTAAAACTGATTTTGTTAGGTCCAGTGATCATGCTGTCAGAGTAAATATGGGGACAGAGTTGGCATCTTGGTTTATTGCAGGCTCTGGTCCCAGAGTAGAGATGGGCACGACCGGCATTACGATTGGGAAAAAACCCCGATAATGGTGTTTGCGCCATCGGGGCCCAGCTGATCAGTTCCGTCCACGGCAACAGATCCAGCGTTCGGGGAGGGCGCTTGCTCAGGGCTTGATCGGATCGATTGGTTTCTGTTCGGGATTGCAGACACTCTGGCGCCCGCCATCTATTGACCTGGCAACAGAGCCAGGGGAATGCCAGCAACGCATCACCATTTGGGAAAAGAGAGGGGAGGGAGGGGGAAGAGGGTGTTCTTCTGTAGCCATGGGCACTCGAATCTCATCCCTGCAAACCCTGAGAGGCAGCTCTGACAGCCAAACACAGCCCTCCTGCGTTGCAGACCCAAGCTTATAAATAGCCACGTGCTCCGCGGCTGGGCTTCACTTTCTGCTAGCGATGGAGTGGGACAGAGCTCTTGCTTGCCGCTTTTGGAGAGAGAGAGCTTTAGTTTTGTGCTGGGCTTTAGCGGATAGGGAATTAGGGATCTATCTCCTCTGGTTCCAGGGCTGCTGCCTGGCTCTGGGACCAAGCTCGGTGGGCAGCTCGGCTGAGGGCTCACCTACATACATTATCACCTGGTCAGGTCTGGGGGAGTGGTGGTGGGCTAGGGCTCTAGTCCCTCTCTCTCTCTGGTTCCAGGGCTGCTGTCTGGCTCTGGGGCCAAGCTTGGTGGGCACCTCAGCTGAGTGAGGGCTCACATACACACTTTAGTGCCTGGTCAGGTCTGGGGGCTAGTGCCAGACCCCCCCCGCCCCCTGAGGGGAGGCGGCTCGTCACTGCCTCCCTATGCCCGCTGGGCCCAGAGGCCGCCGTCACCACCCACTTTCCTTTCTGTGCAGCAATACCAGCCCACTCCATTTTGGCCTGGCGGGCAGTCACATGGGGGGTGCCGCCGGCGAGCGGCCAGACCCCCCACCCCCTGAGGGGAGGCGGCTTTTCGTCACCTCCCCATGCCCGCCAGGCCCGGCAGCCGCCGCCACCAACCACTGTTCCTGTATCACTGGGAACAGCGGGGCGCCCTCCCGCTTTGGCCTCCCCGATTCCCGATCCCAGATCGGGAACGGGACTTGATTGGTGAGGATCGGTTACCTGGGTTCGGCGGCGGTGCAGATCCACGATCGGCTTGATCAGTATTTTTTTTGGATCGTGCCCACCTCTATCCCAGAGTCCATGTCAGTATTGTCAGTATATTATTATGAGTGAGAAATTGTTTAAGGTTAGGGGGCTGTCTGTGGGCAAGAAAAGATTTGCCTCCCAATGCTTGTGAGAGAAGCATATCATTGTCCAGCAGAGATTGCAATTCACTGATAAGGTGTTGAACTGGTTTGACCTGAGAGCTGTATGTGACCACCATGATGTTCTATTGTTGTTTCGTTTGGGCCTGTCTTGTAACAGGTTATCCCTTGGTATCATCATGGCTTTGTTGATCTGTTTCCTTACTACATCGGGTAGGTACTGTAGTACCAAAAATGTTTGTTGTAAATCCTGCAGGTGAAAATCTCTGTCAGAGGAATTGTAACAAATGTGGTTGTAACACAGAGCTTGGCTGTAGACGATGGATTATTTGGTGTGTTTAGGATGGTGACTGAAGGCATATAAATATGTTTGTATATCAGTAGGTTTCTGATATAAGGTGGTTCTTAAGCATCTGTTATGTATTTTTTCAGTGGTGTCTAGAAAATGTACTTCCTGTGTAGATTGATTCATGGCCAGGTTGATTCACAAGTAGAGATGGGCACGAACAGAAAAAAACCCGAACATGATGTTCATTGTTCGTTGCCATCCATGAACAGGGACGAACATGCAATGACCACCTGTTCATTTAGAATGGGGCCTCACGAACAGCTTGTTCATGAACAGCAGATTGGGCTTTTTGTGGCTTTTTTTTGTTTGTATTACTGTTCGTGCCCATCTCTATTCACAAGCATTGGGAAGCAAAACTTTTTTTGCCCAGACAGCCTCCTAAACTTCAACAATTTCTCACTCATAATAATGTACTTCCCAACACTGACATGGACTCTGGAACCAACATGCCAACTCTGTTCCCATATTTAGTCCTACAGCACAATCACTGGACCTAACAATATCTGTTATACCATCTCAGGTTCATTCACTTGCTCATCTTCCAATGTTATATATGCTATCACGTGTCAGCAATGCCCTTCTACTCTCTACACTGGATGAATAGGTTGGTCCCTACACAAAAAAATAAATGGACATAAATCTGACATTACAAATCACAACACTCAAAAGCCTGTGGAAGAACATTTTGATCTTCCAGGACATTCCATTGATGACCTAAAAGTGGCTGTCCTCAAACAGAGAAACATCAAGGGCAGACTACAACATGAGATTGCTGAAACAGAGTTTATTCACAAATTCAGAACAATGGAAACCCCCTCCCCCTCCAAAGACTGAACAGATACTTAGGATGCTAATTTCTGCTCCAGTCAAGCTGCATTATACCTTTACATCCTGATACCCTCCCTTGTAACACCTCACCCACCTTTGGCTGGGATACAAAAGCACAGGGATCTCCATTCCCATTCATGTCTGAAGAAGGGAGCTCGGACTCTTGAAAGCTTATACTCTAAATATCTTGTTGGCCTCTAAGATGCCAGTGGAATCAAACCCTGCAGTAACATTAGCGGCTATGTACAAGAAATAAATTTAGACCAACTCTGGTTCAGCTGAACCTAAAAGGCTGGAATGTCAGAATAATTAAAAAAAAGATTTCCTTATTCTTGCTGAGTGTCAGTACAGTAGAGATGAGCACAAACTGGGGAAAAAACAAACTGTGCAGTTCGTGGTTTGTTGCATTTCATGAACCACGAACTTTCACGAACCTGCCCCGATTCGTGAACCGGTTTGTTTGCTTTGTGAAAATGTCACATCCAGATCAGTGAATTGTCACTTCCGGGCCAGCAGAAAGCTACTTATGGGTCAGCAGAAGGTCTGCAGGAAGTTCATCCCCTGTTGCCTAGGAAACTGATTGATTGGCACCAGGCTGTCTGCAGTAATGAACCAAAAAACAAACCTAAATGAACCAGCCTAAAGTTTGTGGCGGTTTGACAGAAATGGGCTCTGATGAACTGCTGGTTCGCGAACCATGAACCAGCCTGGTTTGTCATGAACTTTGGTTCATATTTCAATTTGTGCCCATCTCTACAGTACAGATTTCAGCAGTGACCTTTTCTTCACCTTCTTTCCTGCATAAAATATTTGAGTAGTAATTGTATTCTCTATTGACATGTAACAAGGTACTTCATTACCTCCTACATATACAGTAAGAGTTTGTGGGATCAAAAAGAACAGAACAAAATTTGTATTATCCATTTTCTGTGTGATCACTAATTTTCCAAAACTCACTGAAGCAGGTATGCAAAAGAAAATTGTAAAACAAAAACAAATAAAACTGCTATATATTATGCACTTGATTTGCAACATTGTCCAGACTGTTTTGCTTCTACAGTTTACAAAATAGAAAAGTGATTTTTAACACCCCTACATTCAAAATCAAACACCTGAAAAATTGGAAGATAAATAAAAGTAAATTAGAGATGTTGAACTACTCTATCATATTGTTAATAAAAAAGAAAGATAGCAGAAGATCACTAATGTATTTAGCCTCAGGAACATTGCAGGATATTGTGCTTGTTATAGCAGTACAAAATGACAAACATTTATCCTATATTCTAAGTGTCTGGGGACCAAAATAAAACTAGGACAAATTTTGTGACAATTCTGATTTAATTCAAAAGTTCAAGGTGGTTTTACGATTCTTTAGCACTCACAACCAAACTGTAATTGTCCTTTTTTCCTGATCATGTTAACAGAATTCAATAGAAACAGTGCCATTAAAATGGTAAATGGTATAAAACTGATTATAAAATAAAAAGGTATAAAAGAAATAAAATCAGAAAATGTGTTCCCCTACTAACCAAGAAAAAGGTGGCATGAAAATAAAAACAAACAAAAAAAAGTATTTGTATAACCATATATGAAATCTGGATGTTTGAGTAATGACAGACCTCAGGGCTGAAGCTTATACATGTCTGAACATCCAGAATCTCATGGGATAGCTGGTCCATCCCAATAATGTTCTCTTACTACTAATACCACCACCACTACCACTAATTTCTATACCTTGTTCTTGTGCAATTTATATAGCTTGTGCTACTACTAATTTAGGAGCCCCATGGCGCAGAGTGGTAACCTGCAATACTGCAGCCCAAGCTCTGCTCACAAACTGAGTTTGATTCTGGCGGAAGCTGGGTTCAGGTAGCCGGCTCAAGGCTGACTCAGCCTTCCATTCTTCCGAGGTCAGTAAAATGAGTACCCAGTTTCCTGGGGGTAAAGTGCAGATGACTGGGGAAGGCAATGGCAAACCACCCCGTAACAAAAAGTCTTCCAAGAAAACGTTGTGATGCAACGTCTTCCCATGGGTCAGTAATGACTCGGTGCTTGCACAGGGGACTACCTTTACCTTTACCTACTACTAATTTATATAGCTTGTGCATATTTATTTGGAAGCACAGTAAATTCAATGCAGTTAATTCTCTAGTAAATGCGCAGTGTTAGGATTGCCCTGTGTTGTGCCCCAGGCTTCTTCTGTAATGAAGAGACTCTGGGTCCAGACATAATGCCAACCATTGCATGTTTTAACTAATGTCAGATTGTGAAGCCAGGAATTAGCCCACAGAAGAACATCAATTCCTGGTTTGCTTCACCAGTTTTTGGTTTCAGTGCTATCTATCACTGCTTCTTTCACCAGCAGCCTGGCTGATATTCCAGCAAGTTTTAAAGTGCCCAACTAAAGGCAAAGCCTTAACCTATCACAAATTCACTTGCCATTGGATGGCAGGAATGTGAGGACAGGGAAGCTGTACTCGTGCAGGTCCCCAAACAGCAAACAGCCATGGAGCCACACCCATGATAGATTAATTATAGTTAGTTTAATTAAAACATGCTGTTTTATTACCTCTGAATGTACACACTTAGCAATGTCTACCCTGCTAGAGCTGAAAGAAGCCTGGAAGCCAGCATGTCAAAGCTGTTGCTTTCACAAATGGGCCACATGTTCTATGAACAATAGGGCTTGGATCCACTGGAATGTTTCTACGGACTGAAGGATTTCTACCTATGGAGCACAAACTCTCCCTGTTTCACATCAGGCCTAAATGTCCCCTGAAAAGATGCTTCTGGCGGTCCTCCTTTCCCAAGGAACAGCCTCTCAGGAGGTACTCTGGGCTGTAGTGCAAGAGAGAAAGCAAGAAAGTTGCACTTCATGGGCAGAAATCCATGTAAATGCTCCCGTGGATCCATGTCTATCACTCCAGCTCCTATACTTAAATTTTTGAAAATGACAAATAAAAACAATATGCTAAAAGGAAACAATAAACAGTGCACATGTAATCTAGTTCCTGTCCTTCACAGATATGACAAAAGCCTTTATAAAGTTCGTGTTCACATGAAAATGACTTCTGCTGTGGAAGCATTCAAATAAATTAACTGCAAAATTTTCTGAAAACCTAGTGTCATATCCTTCTGAACATGCAAGTTATATTAGCAGTCTATTTCAGATTTGACTTCATTTTTACTTTTAAAAACATACATTACACATATCACACATGCTGCTGCTATCTTAAGTATGAGTATCATCATGTAGTAATACTGTGTGTCATGTTCATTGCATCTTAAGCTATTAAGCAAGAGCAAATGTGATAAGCTCACAATTAAAGCTTGGTGATTCAGGTACAATTCTGCGAATGTAGCCAAGACATAAATGCATCAGCCTGTCCAGGAAACAAGTGACTCATTCACTCTGTTCAACTAGTTAAGAAGAAATAATAATGCTTGTCATATAAATTTAATGTAACACATAAAACTACATAAACTATTTCATTTGGCAAAAACCATCCTAGTGAGAAAGGACCACCACTACTAGAAGAAAAAAAGAATGCAGCAAGTGAAACTGCAATGGGGTAAATCTCAAATAATTCCACATTATATTTTCATTTTAGGGGTTGGATCCTATTGTTGTGCAAGCAAAAGAAGCTTCCATAAGAGGATCTTTTCCCCCTTCTTTATACCCATGGATTGGAGTTAATTGAATAGTTGAACAAGACTCGAGGAGGGGGGTTGAAACTACTACAGAATTACAAATTTTGTACAGCGCAGTTAGCAACCTTTCTTCTTCATTAGTCCTATTATTTAAACACTCAGTTTAGGATCTTGAGTATGGGAATTGCTTATTTAAACATTCATAATACCTAGAACAGGTTAAGAAATGAAATAGATAGGAAGCAGATACAGGGTAGACAAAATAAACTACTTCTCCGCACAACACATTAACTTAAGGGATTTGCTGCTACAAGATCTGGGGATGAACACTGACTTAGATATCTTTAAAAGGGAAACAGATTCATGGAGTATATATCACAGCTTATTATGGCACTCTTGAAGGCAGATGCTGTTGGACAAACAACATGGAAAGCATGTTGCCTCCACAACCTGCCTGTGAACTTCCCAAAAACATACGGCTGGCCACTGTTTAAAGAAGAATGATTAACTGGATGGATGATTGGCCTGATCCAGCAGAGCTTGTCTTACGTTCTTAATATGAATAATACAATTGTAAGGTAAACATGACAGAATATATTCAATAATATCATGTATGAATCTGTCTTTTCTTTCAGTTAAAATAAGATTAGCAATTTTTTAAAAAATGTTTAAATTGAAGGCGTCTCTTTGTTCATTGCAAAGACAGAATTAAGAACTAAAGACTTCAGCAGTTATTTTTCTTTCTGCTCTGAAAACCACAGTTCCAAGTTTCCCACACTTCATAATATAATCAAAGCTGCTAATTCATGTTCTTGCAGGCTTGCAAAATGTCTTAATGAAAGAAAAACATTTAGCTTTCAACTAAGTTCCCAGAAATATTTTTATCTGTGGACGTGGAATTCCACTTATTATTAATTCCTAGAAGATTCATGACAGGGGAAAAAAATTTATTAAATCACTTTGTCCAGCTATGTCTAATTTCAGACATTTTCCAGTGCAGAGTTGGGAGGAAAACAGCATTTAATTCCCAGCCCAAAAATATTAACATGATTTAGAGTTTTGCAATTAAATTTGATGTAATACATATTGTACCCCAGTCTCCAGGTCTACATGTATATTTTTAGAAACACAAAAACATGAGCACATGAAGCTGCCTTATACTGAATCAGGCCATTGGTCCATCCATGTCAGTCTTGTCTACTTGTCTCTCTACACAAGACATCTTACACAGGGACGTTAAAGTCACTTACTCGCTGAGTGGTCTTATATTCAAGTGTACTCTGTCTCCCTAGCAGTGCATGTCTATCCACAATGGGAGAACAAATGTAAGATCTTTCACTTGAGTATCCCTGTGTAAGATGTCTTTTGTAGAAAGACTCTCAGACTGGCAGCAGTTTTCCAGGGTCACAGGTAGAAAAGTTTCAGAAACCCTTTTAATTGCGGGTGCTGCATGCTGAGCAGATGTTCCACAAGTAAGCCACAATCCCTCTCTTGCATCTTCTAATTCATTTCAGTGGTGTGTGTACAGAGATTATTTCCTCACACAAGTAAATGTGATTGGTTAGGTCACCATAGCCATTCTCCTCAAGTGCCTTATTTCAGGCAAGACAGCTCTGTCGTTCACATTCCGGTCCTGGAAAAAACCTCTGCCATCAATCATCTCTATTTTAAAGCAACAGCTGCATTTCTCTTCCTTTTTCACTTACTATATTGCCTATAGTAGCTACGGCAAAAACTCAAAATAGGTATCAGAATCAAGAAGAATCAGAATCACATCGTTTTATATTTTGATTTACTTTGATTATGGTTCTCACTGAGACAAGGAAACTGTCATAATTTTAAAAAACATTTTGTTTTCCTTTCAGATAAATAATAATGGTACAAGAAATTAGCAAAAAATATAGCCAAATTAACATAATTATCAGCAGTAGAAACAAGTTACATAGGTGCTTATGATACATAGTTTTGTATCTATGTGGGAAAGGTATAATTCTATGCATCAGGGATGCCTTGAGTTATGTTTTTAATGTGTGTGTGTGTGTGGTGCCTCAAGTCATAGCCTGTATAATTTCTAATATGGAGAAAATGTCCTGATCTTGTCAGATATCGGAAGCTAAGCAGGGTGGGTCTTAGTAACTGGATGGTAGACCTCCAACGAAGACCAGGGTTGCAGAGGCGGGCAATGGCAAACTACCTCAGTTAGTCTCTTGACATGAAAACCCTGCCAGGGGTCACCGTAAGTCAGCACTCTCTATCACCACCATTACCAAGAATTAACACTGTCTTATAGCTCTTGTTCATGTTATCTATTTTTCTGTGTCTCCTGAAAGGTTTTTTTGCACCTGGTATAAACTCAATTATTTCCCCCTTGCCCCCTAAATTCTCAACGGATGCCTTCCCCCTCCCTTCTTCCCCTCAGCTTCCACATGCCAGGTGGGACCAAGTGACGTGGTGATAGCCCACCCTCATGGAAAACTGAGCCACATCTCATTGGCCTGGGAAACCCAAACCTCCCTACCACCCTCTACCACCTCCTTCCCCTTCATTATTCACATCACTCACTATTGTCATCTTATTTGGTTAGGTACAATAAGATAATCCAATAAGGGGGGGGGGGCTTTTGGCCAGAGCAACTAAAATTTAAGGAAGATATAGGTATCATCCTCCATATGCATCATCTCTGTCTTCTCCCTTAGTCTCATATAATAATAACAATTTATTACTGTTATTGATAGTTTAGCTTTCTCACTAAGACTTAAGGCAGATTACACAGTGGAAATCAACATGATCAATGGCTGAGACATCCAAATAAAGAATATATTAGGGTATATATTGTAGAAATTGAAAACAAATGGAAAATCTGATACAGAGTTGATACAATACTGAAACAAACCATGAGCTATTTGACATGATGTATTAAAAGACATGGAAACTCCTCAGTAGGAAGCTACTTAACAACAGACACTACACAGTAGTACAGTCTGGAGTCCCTTTCCCTTTATCAAAGTATCTCTTTGAATCATTTCCCTACAACACAGCCCTCCAAAATAATTTGGTTTTGCAGCTTACAGACCTCTTCAGGCAGGCTGTTCCATAAGGTGTGTGTGTATGGGGGGGCTGCCATAGAGAATGTGGGCAGCTTTTGTTTTTGCTCATTTGCAGGGTGGAACCTGCAGAATGCCCTGTTCCAATAAATAAATCTGCCACGGCGGAGCATAAGGAGACAGGCACTCCCGCAGATATGAGGGTCTAAGGCCATGAAGCGCTTTGTATTTGATAGCCAAAACCTTGAATTTCAAAAGATACACAAGGAGGGAGAAACCCCACGGGTAACTGACAGAACTTATGGTCCACGCCAAATACTAAGTCAAGTGAAAAATTCTTTAAAGTGCAAGTGCAAGTGCTACTATAACCATTCAATAAATATTTAACAGTTCATTCTCATGCAACTACATACACATCACTTATTATACAAAACATTGAACTCTACAATCACAATAGGTACTGCATCGACAAATTTTGCCAGGTACAACCGAAAATCCTGAAGATACGACAGTTCTTTTAAATATATTTCTTCAATTTCTCAATTAACACTCCTTCAGTGTGTCATCCTCTCCATTCAGATGAAAATGGATGTGCAGGTAAGGAACAAGCCCTTCCTCACGCTCAATCTGGGGCCGGCTACAAACATCAGATTTCGTGCCCACTTCGTCAGGAGCGTGTTTCCTATTAAGGATAGAGGTACATCAACTTCCCAGTTTCATAACATTAATACCTCAAATGATACAAAATTCCCCTATTATACTTACACATCACATCAGAGGTACATTTTCGTAATACAAATTGGCAAACAGTCGACCCGAAGAAAGGCGGCCGTGCATTCTCTGGCGCGCCCACTGTTCATGTAAAATACACTCTTATCGCGGCTGGCTAATTGATTACCTTCCTCGTTAAAGCTACAGACCCCCAATAAGTCAATCCCCATCGAGGCAACCCTATTTTATAAATAGCAGTTAAGTAATAATTCGTTGTTCAATCCCTTTGGTTTAACAGAGTCGAGCTTGAAGATCCAGTAAGCCTCCCGACGGAGGAGCCAAGACTGGACCCCTTCCCGTTCACCTCTATTGGCCACTTCCAAAATCATCACCTTAAAATTATTCTCCTGGTGATTCTGTTCCTTAAAATGTTGAGTAAGTGGTGCCTCCATCATGTTGTTTCGGATTCGTGAGATGTGCTCAAGCACCCTCACTTTGATGGGTCTCAGAGTGCAGCCAATGTATATCAAGTCGCATGGGCACTTAAGGGCATATACGACCCCTTTTGTTTGGCAATTTGCGAAATGGCCAATGATATGTCTATATCCCTTAATGGAGATCTCCTTGCCTTCATATAGCATCGCACAAATCTGACATTGCCCATATTTAAAGTTCCCCTTTGGTAATCGCTGTACATGGGTTCCCCCACTAACATCAGCCCTTATTAACATATCTTTAAGGCTTTTGGTCTTACGAAAACCAACCCTAGGTTTCATTTCACATCCCGTTATGCTTTCCACCAGATTCCAGTGTTGAAAAACTATCTTTCTGATCTGATTGGCTCTTGGTGTGTAGTCTAATGCCCATACTATTCTGGTGTTCTGTTCTTTGGTCTTAGGTTCAAAGAGGGATTTCCTATCCACCAGACCTGCCCTGTACCAAGCATTATGTACAACCCTTTCTGGGTAGTTCCTCCTAACAAACTGTTTACATAACGACCTTCCATCTTTCTCAAAATCCGATGTGCATGATGAGTTACGTTTGATTCTAAGCAACTGCCCAAAGGGGATGTTCTCCCTTAGGTGGTGCGGGTGGAAGGACTGAAAATCCAAGTAAGAGTTCTTATCTGTCTCCTTACTATAAGTTTTTACTCCAATCCTATTATCCCCACCTCTATAAGTGATGACATCCAGGTAGTTAATTTTCTGTTTGCTGTACTGCCAAGTAAATTTGACATCAGGATCCCTGCTATTAAGCCAGCCACAGAAATCTTCTACACCTTCAATATCATCATACACAAAATAAAGGTCATCTATGAATCGAAAATATTTAACTATATTTATCCCAAATGGGTTAGATGGGTGTAAGATGAATCGATTCTCCCATCTACTCATAAACAGATTGGCTATATTAGGTGCCGCCGGGCTACCCATCGCTACTCCCCTAAGCTGATAGTAGAAATCCTCCTCAAACCGAAAATAATTCTTTTCAAGCACCAAGTCTAACAGTTGGAGCAAAAATTCTTTCGGAAGCTGACAGTCCTGATTAATAGTCAGAGCTTCCTCCACGACCATTCGTGCCGATTCATGTGGGATGATGGTATACAACGAGCACACGTCCATAGTGAGAAACCCTGCTCTTTCTTTCATATGGACTCCTTCTATACGTTTAATGAAATCCCTGGTATCCTGTAGTAGGGATTGTATTCCAGCCACCACTGGTCTGAGAACAGAATCCATAAGAATGGCAAGTGGTTCCAAAAGGGACCCACAACCCGAAATGATTGGGCGGCCCGGGGGAGGGAAGACCTTTTTATGTATTTTTGGTAAGATGTAAAATAATGGTGTTCGGGGGCTCTGGGTCTGTAAGGATTTATACAATAATTCATCAATGTCACCTGATTCTCTAGCCTCGCACAAGACCACCCTGATGATGTTTTTAATATGGTCTGTTGGATCCGACGGCATTTTTAAATAACTAGATGTATCGCCCAGCTGTCTCCGAGCCTCCCCTAAGTACACCTCCTGATCCAGAACAACCACTCCCCCTCCTTTATCTGCTTGTTTTATTATGATGGTGTTATCTTCCTTCAGTGATCTAATCGCTCTAATTTCCGCCCCAGTAAGATTTTTCCAAGGTTGTTGAGGTTTACTTTCTAACCTTCTCACATCTCTCAGGACCATGTATTTGAATGTATCGATTCTGTGGTCAGAGACCGGGGGAATAAATGTAGATTTATGCTTAAGTCGCTTAGGGACATCAAACCCTGGAATTTCTCTTTCCTTCTCCGATCTACTAAAATATTCTTTAAGTTTAATTTGTCGGATTAATTTGAAAAGATCCAATCGAGTTTGGAAGGGATAATAACCTGGTGTGGGAACATATCCAAGACCTTTGTTAAGTACTGATTCTTCTGTCAGGGATAAATGGCGGCCAGATAAATTAATAACCAGATTGTTTACCTCGGTTTGTGGAAGGTTCTCCTTTTGCCCTTGCCTAAAAAAGATGGTCTATTGTTTGAGTATACTGTTCTACTGCGAAGATGGCGGCCACTAGGGCCCTCATCTCCTGAGCTGTCGGAAAGACCTGACGTCTCCAAGTCTGAAAAGGATCTAATGGGTTCTGCCCATGTAACCCTACGTTGACTGTCCTTATTGGTATTGGAGTTATCCCACCAGTAGTATACTTTATTATTGGCATAGTCAAGAGTATCCCTCTTATATTTCTTAATTTTAATCTCCCTAGTGCGGGTTTCAAACGCCTTCACTTCCTGTTCTATCTCTTTTAATTGCTTCTCAAAATCCGCCGATGATAGGGGTGCACGAATAGCCTCCGTTGTTTTCTCTATGTCCTTAACCAATTCTGCACTCTCTTTCTTACTCCTTCTGATAATGAGCAACATTAAGTCTAAGCTGCATTTGTTCAAAATCGCAGCCCAATCCGATTTGAACTCTTCATCAAACGCAAACATACCCAGGGGTTTCTGAATCCTCAGCCCCCGTGGTATGCGTGAGGTCTGCACATAATCAAACAGGGTTGCCGCATGTAGTTCAAACTTAATCCTTTTACATTTCAAAAATTTTAAAGACTCCCAGTCATCTTTGGGGGTGTTATCAGAATCACTCATAATTGAGGTAACACCAGCCAAAATTTGTTCCCTATCCTCTGTAGAGAAAGCTAACACTTCTTTATACGAAGCCATAATAAGTTCACAGTACTGGTAACAATGGCTGTACCCGTAATCACTTCAAAAGATACACAAGGAGGGAGAAACCCCACGGGTAACTGACAGAACTTATGGTCCACGCCACCGGACCTCTGAAATGCAATTTTGGCCAAACTTGGAGGGTAGCTGGAGGAGAGCCTGATGACACCTCATTGCAAGTTTGGCATCTCTGAGTGTAGAGGGGAGGTCCTAGGGCCCCCAGAAGTGAAGGACCATGAATTGACGAACTGGTTCGTGAACAGGGCGGGTCCGCGAAAAATTCATGGTTCATGAACCGCAATGGACCATGGTCCGATGGTCCGTGGGGGTTTTCAGGACTGTGTCCACCTCTACTCTGAAATATTTCTCAGAAGACACAGATAGTAGAGTCTTCATACTGAAACGAGACTTTGTTGCCGGATTTGGCTAAAATCCTCTCTTAACGTATGGTGTGTACATCAGGTTACAAAGTCTGTGTGTGTGTGTGTGTGTGTGTGTTATGTGCTGTCAAGTCGCCTCTGACCTATGGCAACCCTATGAAGGAAAGACCTCTAAAACATCCTATCATTAACAGACTTGCTCAGATCCTGCTAATTGGAGGACGTGGCTTCTTTTATTGAGTCATCTCATTTTAGGTCATTTTAGGTCATCCTCTCTTCCTACTGCTTTCCACTTTTCCTAGTATTATTGACTTTTCCAGAGAATCTTGTCTTCTCATGATGTGACCAAAGCAGAATAGCCTTAGTTCTGTCATTTTAGCTTCTAGGGAGAATTCAGGCTTGATTTGATCTAGTATCTCTTTTTGGCTGTCCACAGTATTCGCAAAACTCTCCTCCAGACCACATTTCAAATGAATCGATTTTCTTCCTGTCAGCTTTCTTTACTATCCAACTTTCACATAGTAATGGATTATCTTGATCTTGGTTCCCAGAGAGACATCTTTATCATTGAAGATCTTATCTAGCTCCCTCACAGCTGCTCTTTCAAGTTTCAATCTCTTTCTGATTTCTTCATTGCAGTCTCCCATTTGGTTGATGATTGTGCCAAGGACTAGAAGATCTTGAACCATTTCAATTTCTTCATTGTCAACTTTAAAATTGTGTAATTCTTCAGTAGTCATTACTTTTATCTTCTTAATGTTCAGCTATAATCCTGCTTTGGCACTTTCTCCTTTAACCTTCATCAGTAGTCGTTTCGAGTCTTCACTATTTTCTGCCAGTAACATGGTGTCATCTGCGTATCTTAAATCATTAATGTTCCACCAATTTTCACTCCACCTTCTTCTAGCTCTAATCCAGCTTTACTTATGATATATTCTGCATAGAGGTTGAACAGATAGGGAAATAATACGCGTCCTTGTCTGACACCCTTGCCAACTGGAAACCATTCTATTTCCCCATATTCTGTCCTGACAGTAGCCTCTTATCCAGAGCATAGGTTGCGCAATAAAACAATCACATGTTGTGGCACTCCCATTTCTTTTAAGACTCTCCATGTCTTTCCATGATCCACACAGTCAAAAGCTTTGCTGTAATCTATAAAACACAAGCTGATTTTCTTCTGAAATTCCCTGGTATGTTCCATTAGCCATTGTACATTTGCAATGTGATCTTTGGTGCCTCTTCCTTTTCTGAATCCAGCTTGAACATCTGGCATTCCTCGTTCTATATATGGTAACAGTCTAGACCAGTTTTTCAAATAAACACCCTACTCTATGTGCATGCTCAATGGCAGAAGCAACCCCCTAATCAGAGTTGGGAGAATCGTCTACCAATGAAATTTTCTGGATCTGATCCCTCCACTTTTCCAAAGCAACTTTGAAATCTAAGATTATTTCAGCATCTCCTATTCTCTAAATCTTCAATTTTTGATTCATTTAAGACTGAATTCAGAGGCTTCACTATTATAATGTTTCTTCCATTATAATAGTGACGAGGTCTTCTGGCCTCACAACAGGAAATAGTTTGATATGAGATCAGACAAGCCAGGCAATGATTCTATTTAAATGTGAAATATGTATTTTATTTATTGAATTCATATCTCACCTTCCTTCCATCATGAAACTCAAGATTACATATATAGGGTTCCCAGGAGATTTCTCATCCAGGCAATGAATCAAATCAGGTCTGCTTGAGCATAATTACTGTATCATGTACCTTCCAACAGCATCCTGGTCTCATTGCCCCAGTAGTACGAATTATACTTTTTGCTTAGATCTGGCTTACAGATCATATTATTCATGATTAGCCATATGTGGCTTGTTTGGAATGCAGGAGGAAGGTCCCTCCCAACCTCTGCTTTGCAGGTAGCAAAAGTTGGGGAGACTACTTGCCATTCCCTATACTTGCAGCAGTGAAAGAGCTCTCATCGACATCATCTCATACTAATATTCAGAATGTATTGCTGGATATTCCTTGCACCTTATCATTGATGTGGCTGAACGTCCTTGTTCAGCTAGGAGCTTACTTCTTCTTTGGGGATCTTAAAAAGGTGACTTGTTTACATACAGTTACTCATTATGTTGTAAACTAAATCAATGACAGGGAAATGTTCCATGTGCACTGTGGGAAATGCCTGTGTCCATAAAGAATGGCTCCTTTCATGCAGGGAATGTGAAGTTCCTTTATATGCAGGGCTGTGGCTCACACCCTCTGGGAGCAATCAGAGGAAACTTGAACCAGGTACAATTATGAAATATTTGCCTATTGCCAGCAACATGGTTGACAGTATATAGAAATATGTACAGCACAGTTAAGCCCTTAAATCTCAATGATTTCAATGAGACTTAAGCATAATTTTCTTCAATGCACCCCTGATATTGGAATCCATCAGATTAACACTTTCTCTGCTCATATTTCCCAGTCTGAATAAAGATCTCACCAAAAAAACCTTGTGTATAATCATATACTAAGAAACAGAGCAGATGGATTTCCTTCCCCCAGCCTTATCTTCCTTATAGGCTACCATCAGCAGAAATACCTCTTAATAACTGTAATTCTTTTTTCCTTAGGTCAATTGAAATTTAATTAAAAGTATCTTCAGAAAGAAGCATGGTTTGCCTAATGCTGTTCAGCATCATTTACTGAGGGCAACCTGCACTCAAATAGCTGTTCAATGGCCCATAACACTTCACAAAATTCATAATAAAAAGCAATGCAAATGAATTTTATAATGGGAATATGCAGCTAATGAGTATGTGTACTTCCAGCACAATTATCTGAATGGCTAAGACTTGCATTCAATTCATTATCAGGAACTTGTGATCTAAAGTGATAGAATTCAGGCCAAAGGTTTTTGTAATTATATAAGGGGGCACATTTCTCCTTGGGAAGAACCAGCTTACATTAGAAACTAATGATATTAATGTTTATGGAAACAATCTCAGTATTTGTTCCTTTAGAGTAGATCATTTCCCCCAGACTATCTTCCTTTAAGCAATACTTTCCACGCTGACTTGTCTGCCAATGGATTTCTAAGGGTATGCCATGAAACCCCAAGTGCATTACAGAAGATTCTGGAGAACATCCTAGGTCCAGAGTATAAATGAGGAGAATTGACTAGGACTGTGTTCAGTTTCACCGGACTCTTATGAACTGAAGCTAGGCTACAGAACAAACCAAATGCATCTTCGCATTATAGGAATGGGCATGATTTATTTTTACATGCTACTACACACGTTTTGTGCAATTTAAAAAAAAACTTGTGCACTGTGGAAATAAGATTTTGTGCAGCTGTGCATATAAGATTTATTTAAAAGAAACAGATGAGCAAAATATAGACATAGAAACTAATGGATACAATTGCTTTCATTTTTTAACCTTATATATTATAGATTGTGACAACTGGTTATTTGACTAATGAAAGGTATTTACTGACTCACACTGCTCTGTTTAAAACAGTGGCTTGTATTGTACCATTCCACTCAGCAAAGTTTGAAGTCTCATTGCAGCTTAAGGAGATTTCCTCCAATGGAAGTGGCCATTCCACTGAAGGAAGAACTATTTCCATGGAAGGATGGTTCTTTAGATGGGAGCAAATTGCTGTATTTATTCTGATATATTTGAATTTATGAGCACTTGCACTTTAAAGTTTTGAGATTCTTTTATAGTACATCAAATTTACTGCTCATATATTTATGAATATGAAGGGCCAGGTTTGCCTGAGGTTATGAGATTTAGTGTCTTGGCACATAAACAAGGTATGTGGATTGAATATACTTTCAAATTAGATACATAGACTGAATAATGTTCAACAATATTGCTTTATTTGTATCCTTATTTTGCATTTGGTTATTTTTCATGGCTATTATTTGCATATTGAACAAAAGGTAGCAGCAACATTATACAATACACAGTACAGAACATTACACAATAGTACAAACAAATACAGAAAAGTTTGCATGACTGTGCCATGGTGCTCCCTCCCACATTAAACTGACCATGTTAAAACTATCTCCAGCAGCAACTCCTCTCCTCAGCCTTTAAAGAGACTTCGTACTACTCTGCTACTTAGCAGGAGTTAGCCCTGGTTGCCTAGTTAGTTCATCCAGCTGTCCTTCTAGTTCTTTTTTCTTCCATCTTTGCCCTCTTCTTCTCTCAATTATAACAGAAGTTGCCAGAGAGTCACCCCTGTGTCATACTTCAGTTTCCAGGATCCTTGGTGCTTCATTCCACTTTTACAGTATTAGTTTTGCTTTTCATCTATCCTGGAGAATCAATCCTTGGAAAAAGCTAGGCTTCTAGAAGGTTCAATTCAGCACAGGCTTTGCAGCAGGTAACATTCAGGAGGATTCCCACATGATGATAACACCTCAGTTAGGCCCAACAGATTGAAAGCCTTTACAGACTGAAGTAAGCAGACCAAAAGGCACAAGGCCTCCAGATAAACTGAAAGATGACTAGATATATTTAATGAGAAAAGGTCTCCTAGGCTGCCTGCTGGCTTGCCGAGAGCCGGGGTGGGGTGGGGTATTAGAAAAAAAATCGGCATCACACCAATGGCACTTCTGGCAGATACCTGAAAGTAATGTTGTACTGCTGACATGACACTTCAGTTTTCTGGCAAAACTCTATGGTTCCCCCATTCCCTCCCCTCCCTCTCCTGTCGCCTAGATTTGTGCCCTGGACCTTATTCCAGACAATGTCATTATGTATGTGATCCTTATTACAGGCAACTGTGCAGTTCTGGAGCAGTCATAACCCCTATTCTACCATATTAAATAGAAACAGAACCTTCAGTAGAGTTTATGGGAACAATAACCATTCTATCTAGGGAAAGGGGTTGGCTGGGTGTTTGGTAGGGGGATAGGGTAAGATGGAGGAAGGGACAGATTTTTTTTTTTACAGTTTATCTTTTAAAAATATGTTTGCAGTTGTGAGGGGTGCTTTGGCTTTTGCTAAATTGTTTGCAGTTAGTTGCTGTCCATTTATTTGCTGTCTGTTCTTCTGGGAGAGCTCTTTTTTATTGTGTTGTGTTACTTGCATGAGGTTTAAAGGCAAGAGAGTTGCTGCTGCTTGCTATTTTTTTATTGAAAGACTTGCTATTCTTTGGGAGGCATAGCTTTTCTCTTGTTGCTTCTTCTGGTTTAAAGGCAAGAATTTCTCCTTGCTACTTGTTGCTGAGAGTTCCTTTTCTGGTTTGGAGGGGATCGCTTTTTCATCAGTAAGAGGTGTGCTGTTTTGTGCTGGAGTTGTTACTGTTATTATTGTTTTTCCCATTAGTAGACCTTTGGGGTGCTCTTGTTGGGTTGTTCACAAAAGTAGGTGGGCTTTTCAAAAGCTTTTATAGCATAGATTAGGTGTAGGCCTTGTTAACAAACAAACACAAATTATGGCACTGAGAGATCTCTGTCTTTCGGTGCTACGCCTCTGAAGATGCCAGCCACAGCTGCTGGCAAAACGTCGGGAACTACAATGCCAAGACCACAGCGATCCAGCCCGGAAAACTCACAACAATCATTGGTCTCCGGCCATGGAAGCCTTCGACAAAACACAAATTAATTTTTAGCTTTTAAGGACCAACAGTTTTCCCCTAAACAGGCTTGCTGAGGGATTAAGAAGGGTTCAGGTGTGCTGTTCTAGTGAAATAGATAAATAGCCCCTTCACCCTTTGTAAAAATGTAACTTGACTGCTGCTGCCTTGCTCTGGATTTCTTGGCTTCAGTGAAGCCAGGCCAAGTGCTAGGGTTACCAGGTCTGCTTAGCCTCTCAGGGGGAGGTAGGGGACCTGGCACTTACTTTCCTGCTTGGCCTATGATGTTCCTCACACGTATTTGCCCCCACACCAGTGCAGCAGTGTGTGTGTGCTTCATAGTGGGCTGATTTTGGCCTTAAATGGGCCTAAACAGACACATTGGGGGGGCAGAATCAGCAGGAGCACTCTCAAGGTGGCATGATGACATCACTCCCAGGAGTAATGTCATCACGCTGCCCCGGGAGCATGCCTGGGAGCCTGTTCCCATGCCTTCCTGCCCCATCGGCCAGGTAAGTGGAGGCGGGGGGCAGATGGTGAAAGCGGGCAATCCCCCACCCCCACCGGGGGAATGGGATCCTTCCCAGATGCTTTGGAAAGAACTAGTGCCATAGGCTGACCTGTAGTCTGGGTTTCAGGGAGTTGATTGATTCCTGAAGAGGAATTAATCTTCTTGCTAGTGTGTAGCTAGTTAACAGCAGCCAAAACAATAAGCAAATTTTTAGAGTAAGTACCAGTCAGAGTAGTTTTTTTTTTAAAACTTTTGTTGGGTTGGTAAATTTGGGGGGGTTAGTATGCCGTGTTAGTTAATGTAGCATATAGCAGGTTCACTCCAAAACAGTACTAGTGTTAGCGGATGGCAGAATGAACAAAAGGAAAGTGCAGCAGGGCCCTGGAGAAAAGGTGAATACGAAGAGTAGCAAGGTGAAGAGGAGAGAGAGGGTAGGGCTGCAGCTTCCCCCCCTCACCACCACCTGCACGGAGTAGGCCTGCTCTGGCTACCATCCACCAGCCCGGCCTCTGGCTTGGGTGATGACTGCAAGAGGGCTTGCAAATTCCTTTTCTCTGAAGAAGCATCAGCAGCATCATTCCCACAGGTGTCTGAGGCAGGAGTTGGCACTGGGCAGGGGCTTGCTGGAGATTCCCCCTCCTCCAGCAGCACAACTTGGGGGATATGACTTGGGACTTGGGGGAAGCCGAGGAAGCCCCAAACAGCCCCCAGCTGAAGCCGGGGAAGCCCCAAACAGTTTAAAGACTTCAGCTGAGAGGAGGGGGTTTCCCCCTCCCAGCTGAAGCCTTCCTTCCTCCCTCCCTTTCTTTCTCTTTCCTTCTTTCCATGTTTTTCCTTCCTTCCTTCCTTCCTTCCTTCCATCCTTCCTTCCATGTCTTTCCTTCTTTCCCTTCCTCCCTTAGAGCAGAACCACAAGTGACAAAAGGCACAGATTGGACACTGGTCAGCTTCCCTCAAGTTTTGATGGGAAATGTAGGCAGCTTGGCAGAATGTTGGACAAGTGACAGTTGAAAAGTCCATTGGACAGCAGTCAGAGAGCGAAGCTGCGAGACCAGGATGCCTACATTTCCCATCAAAACTTGAGGGAAGCTGACAAGTGTCCAATATGTGCCTTTTGTCACTTGTGGTTCTGCTCTTACTTTCTTTTTCCTTCTTTCCATGTTTCATTCCATGTTTCCTTCCTTCCTTCCTTCCTTCCTTCCTTCCTTCCTTCCTTCCTTCCTTCCTTCCTTCCTTCCTTCCTTCCTTCCTTCCTTCCTTCCTTCCTTCCTTCCTTCCTTCCTTCCATGTCTTTCCTTCTTTCCCTTCCTCCCTTACTTCCTTTTTCCTTCTTTCCATGTTTCTTTCCATGCCTTCCTTCCTTCCTTCCTTCCTTCCTTCCTTCCTTCCTTCCTTCCTTCCTTCCTTCCTTCCCTCCCTTTCTCTTTCCTTCTTTCCATGTCTGTCTGTCTGTCTGTCTGTCTGTCTTTCTTGTCTTCCCTTTCTCTTTCTTTCTTCGGGGGGTGGTGGCCATACCATGCACAATGATGTCACTTCCCGGAAGTGATGTCATTGTGTTGCCTAGGCGCACGCACACACTTTGCACATGCGCACATGTAGTGACAGGGGCGCCACCTCCTGCCAGGAGTTGCCCCAGGTGAGAGGTCCCCCACCTCTTTCCCCAGAAAAAAAGCCCTGCAGTTGGCACACCATAAAGTGCACACTCCAAGTTGAAATCTCCCCCGCACTCGAATAATACCAGCATACTCTTAGCACAAATATGTGCAGAAAAGTAAGAAAAGCAGCAACAGAAATGTTCTTCTCTTGCCACTGGAACAGGAAAATTTAGAGAGAGATGGTTGAGAAAGTAGAGATTTTGATACTATGTAAGTGCCACAAATAAGTAGACACAAACCTGCAGAAACACCCAAAAGAAATCTAGAAAATGCTATTGTGTTGTTCTTGTTAACTTTTTTCTTTGTAGGGAAGGAACAGGAGGGCCAGTGATGAAGGGCACCTGCAACTTGCAGCTCTGTCTTAAGGCTCCTCGGAACCAGTGAGTGACAGTGTAGGCTGCAGCAGACTGCAGAGAGGAGAATTTGGGTTACCCACAATTACCCCTCCTTCTCACTTCTGAGGCCTTCCTTGGGAGAGGGATGAAACTTATACTAAGTTACAATTATATTTGCTTGCCATTGTCTTGCGCTTGGCGTTCTGCTGCTGTTTCTGATAATGTAGGTACTTGCTTGGTTCTGTTCTGTGGTGTTCTCCCATTGGCCCTGGGTTCTGTCTGGCTTCTGTGAGTGACACTTGTTCAGCAATATCCCTCGCTTTGGTTCAGTTCTGGACTTTTGGGGATCCCCTTGCTTCAGCTTGGTTCCGTTGGGCTTTGTTTTTGGTTCAGCTTGCACTGGGACTTGCTTTGGGAAGAGGCATTTGGTCAGGGATTGCCCTTTTGCTTAAGGTTTCTTTGCCTGGAAAGCCTTGGAAATGTTTCCCCCATAGATCAAGGGGGCACCTTGTTCAGGGGCCCATAGAATTGGACCCTGGGGTCCAATCTTCTTGAAACATGTAAGGTCTTTATTGAAATGGTAGGTTCCCTGCAAATTTCCCTGCAAAATTTTAAATGTTTTATATGGAATGTTTTAAATGTTTTTAATGCTGTGATCCACCCGGAGCCTGCTTGCGGGGAGGGTGGAATACAAATACGATAAAATAATAATAATAATAAATAAAATTTGGGCAATTCGTTTGAAAAATGCCCTCCAGCTCCCCCTGGTTCATTATCAACATAAGGAATAATAGCCAGATAAATCTAGGATTCTCTAATCATACCAAACCAGAATACCAAATTTTGAAGGTATCCCTGATACTTGGATCTGAATTAAACCAATTTAAGCATGTACACCCCTACAAGACACCTCTATTTTTATTGCTCCTCCCCTGTCTTTTTCTTTCTTTCTTATTTTCCCAACTCTCCTGTTTCTTCTTTCCTTTATTTTCTCTTCTTTCTGGCATTTCTCAATCTCATTTTTCCCTCCCTCTTTCTCATTCTATTTTGACTTAAAAACTCAAAGAGGGGGGGGAATGGCCTCTTCTGCATGGTGACCTTTACATCAGGGGTTTTGCATGTTGAACCCATGAGGATTGGATTCACTTTATTCATCAGTTTCGGCCTCATAACGCTTCAATTCTTTAGTTCTGCACTTCAAGGGAGTCAAACCAAGTGGTATCTTTTTTTAAATTTCTGCACTAGAAAAATGCCCCAATTCTGCTCCAGGCTTTTGAGAGGAAGATAACACATCAGCAGGTTCTTATATTTTGCATAAGCATAGTAATGTTGTAATGTTTAGACATTAGAGGGGTTGTATGATTAGCTGAAGTGTTCTGGAAGTAAGCTGTTTCAAAATATTAAGTGGGATTCAGGGCTCTCTGTAGTTTTCATGTTAGCCATCGTAGAGCTTTTCCCCCAGCATAGCAAACCCTTTTTTAATGTTTGGGTTTTTTTGGTGAAACAGCAACTCTGCAGCATTGGTGTTTAATTAAAAAAAAACAGGAAAAACACAGGTATTTATGAGCAGTGCTTTTTCCACTTGAGAAGATGATTTACTGTCAAGGTTAATTGCCAAGGCTACTGTGCACACACAACACAAAACAATGACTATTTTTAAACAGCTGCCAAGAGTGGTGGGGGAAGAAAGGAGAAGAAAGGGTGTTCACATTGTTGTCCAACCAATCAGGATGCAGGAGATGCTGAAAAGCAGGGCCAGGGCTTACCCTGAAGAAAACATTCTGCACTGAAAAAAAGCTGTCTTAACTTTGAGGGGGAAATATATGCATGCTGGGAGAAAAGCTGGAGAAAGATCAATTCTGCAAAAGACACACCTTTCTCTGTGCAGAATGGTAAAAACGTCTGGGAGCAGTTTGGAATTGCAGTATTTTGAACATGCATGCAGAACTTGGAGGATACATCAAAGTTGTTGTACTCAGGGTCTAGGATGCCCACCATGGGCTGGGTTGAGAGCACCTGGTCAGCAAGGTCACTCAACAGCAGGTCAGGGCAGTCCAAGAGCAAATCCAACAGTCCAAGTCAATCCATCAGTAAGTCAATCCAAAAGCAAAGCAGGCATGTGGAAGTCCAGAAGTTGAGCAGAGGTTGTAAGTCAAGAGTTTCATCCGTGGGGAGCAGGATGCCAGATAGGGTCAAGAGCTTCCAGGCACAGGAATGCAGGTCACAGGGAGTGGCGAAGAAGGTTGCTTCCATGCCGAGCCCTACTCGGCGTCCTCCTTTTCTCCTCTGCTCTAGTTAAGATGCTGAGGTGCAGGTGTTCCCTCTTCCTCTCATTAGAGCCTCAAAGATTTGCACTGCCCAGCGTTGAGTGTGGAGGCGGACGCTCTTCCATCGCTCCCAGATTGTCTTCCACTCCCGCTGCCTCTATCGCTCAGAGGATGCCAGTGCACCAGCTCCTCTGCTGACAGTTTCCCCTTAGCCTCGCACAAGCCCTTGCCCTGAAAGGCTTCTTTGTTGGTTCCCGACTGTTGGTCCTGCTATTCTGCTGCGGGCTTTGCAAGCCCCAGCTCTTCCAGTCCTTCATCCCTCGTGGGCTCTTCCAGTTCCTCGTCCTCCGATGAGGACTTGACAGATGATGGCAAGACAGCTGGCGTGACAGGCTGACTCACAACAAAAGTTGTATGGGACCAGAACTGGCAGAAAAGCCCTGTGCAGAAAAGACCAGTGTAAACCCCAGCAGTGAGCCATCTTGTCTTCTCTTCTGGTCTAGGAATCTGGGTTTCAGAGGTGTTTTCTAAAGCTTTCCACTGTTATGATTTCATTATCTTAACATTGTCAGGTTCAGAATACTGAATTGTACTGCTTCGCTTAACCGACTCCATTTTTAATCCTTTCAGTGTTTAAGTGCTGTCTCCACAGGTGCCAAGGTTCCCAGGCAGCTATCTCACAGAAGAGGATTGTTTTGGCTACCGACGTTCCACCAAGAACCGGCCTTGGGAACTTTCGCTTTCCTGACTTCAAAGGGGTTGTTTTGAGAACTACGGGGGGAGGTTGGGCCTACTGTGATCTGTTACTTTGTACCTCATGCTTTGCTAGTCATTGGTAACAATGCATATGTACCATCCTGAATATTGCATTCAGGCTAGTGGACTATAATGAACTTTTTATCCAGTAAAAGCCTTTTGGAAACAATGGACTGTTGTCTGATTGCAGAGGGTAGTCTGGAGTAAGGACATTATCTAGCCACAGTTCTGACAAACATAACTATTCGTGTGTCAAAAGTATTCAAGAGACTTAGTGGAAGCCTCTGACAACAGTCTTTCTTTGCTATGACAACAAATATTTTCTCCACATATCACATGGACCGAAAGTTATCAATACCTTGTATGTTTTTGCCTGTTTATAAATTATATTAATCTATACAACAATGCTCATCAATAGTAAAGGGCTCAAAACAAGATGAACACGCTTGTCTTTCATAGCACAATTATGAGACATCCAGTTGTTCAATACACCGCTGTAATCCCAGCATTCTACTGAGATCAATCCTAAATAGTTCTCAGGGGAACATGGATATTAAGTTTCAGGCTGAGAAAGTATCTTCCTCTAAATTTCTAATATATATGAGTAACAACAAATCATGAATCTGCTGAAGAGAGAATTATTGCCTATATCTGTAATGTTCTCTATGCCAATTGCTAGCTTGAAAATTAAGATGTATATTCATTTGTTTGTTATAGTTGTTATATGAGATACTGTACAAGAAAAAGAAATAAATGACATAACTAGGATCCAAAGATGCAAGCAACTAGGTTTTTTTTGTCTTCCACTTCAAAAATAGCAGCTGCCACTTGCTAAGCCATTTTTGCAACTGAGGAGCATTCAAAAGTAGCCTGTTTAATGGCTGGGGGAGGGATCTTCAGTTCAAAGAAGAGCAGTCAGTCCACTGGAATATTGCCTAGAGTAGGTACAAATGACCTACATCTTTTCCACACTGTGACACTGAGAGATCTCTGTCTTTTGGTGCTACACCTCTGAAGATGCCAGCCACAGCTGCTGGCGAAACGTCAGGAACTACAATGCCAAGACCACGGCAATACAGCCCGGAAAACCCACAACAACCATCAGATTCTATTGCTATACCCAAGGTTGCAAATATTTCTGGTAGTCAAAACAGCATGTGATAAGGACAAGAAAAGAGAGAGAAAACAACAACTTTGAAATGCGGCATGTTCAAAAAGATTGGGACAAAAGAAAAAATTATTATAACTAAAAATGTAAGAATTGATTAAAAATATCAGTATATAATTTAATTCATCAATTAAAGTATATTAGATTAAAATATTAGATTAAAAACATCCACAGTATGGTTCAACATATAAGTACTAAAACTTTATATATATATACACAGTAAAATCACACATAAACAGATATATTAGTACATTTAATCTTCATATGTACAGAACCAAAAATCAGACACGTTTTGGACCAAGAGCCTCCCTTAGTAGAATATATATCTTATAAACAGCACTCCATCAATATAATTTACACACTCACAATAAATATATACAAGGTTTTAGTACTTATATGTTGAACCATATTGTGGATGTTTTTAAATCTATCTTATGTAGTTTATATTGATAAATTATATACCGGTGGTTTTAATCAATTCTCTTACATTTTTAGTTACGCTTAATTTTTTCTTTAGTCAAAATAGCATCCCAGAACCAGTCCCATGCTGTTAAAGTATGCTCATGCATTGCAAGTGATGCAGCCTTGGCTAGAATTTTTTTAAAAAAATCTTTAATTCCAGTGCAGGGATATGGACAATTTCTAATTTCTGTCCCAGGGAGAGCTTTGGAACAGCTGTGCAGGCTGTCACATGGTGACAAAGAATCTATGGTTCTTGAATGTGTCCCTGACATGAAACTATTGAAGGTAAAAGAGACACCTTCAGACTGAATCTGTAAACCCTGCCTGAGGAACTCAAATTAATACGGATCCCAGGTGCCTGCCAGTGGCAGGCAATTTCCCAGCGGTTTACCTGCTTGCCCGCCGGTCGCTGGTGACTGGTGGGAGGTTTCTGGCTGCCCGGAGATCGACACTTGGAAAGATGCACTGCAGGCACACTCCCAGCAGACGCGACAACATCACTTCCAGAAGTGACATCATTGCACTGGCCAAGGGAGTGCTCCCACAGTTCATTTGGGGCCAGTTTGGGGAGTGCTGTCACAGGTTTTGAAGGTAAACTATCCACTCAAGAATATCCACTGGGTTTAAAAGCTTAGGCTGAACTGCCTAAACTGAAGACATTTAACATTTATAATATTTTTCCGCAATAGCTGATGAACAAACAGGACTGCATGAGTTGCTTGGCCTGTTCTACATTCATTTCCTCAGTATATGCCAACTCAACACAGGCTGAATGCAGGTGAGGCTGGGTGAATCCAGTTGGACCAATACAATCCCATAAGTGAGCTGGAAAGTTTCCAGATCTGATCTGCTGCCAGCAAGAAAGGAAAGAGAAAAAATAATCTAAATAATTTGGCAACAAGCATTAATTTGCACACTTCAGTGTCATCTTTGTGTTGCTCCAGCCATACAATGTGTAAATAATTGGTTGTTTGAAAACAAAAGCACACAAAGGAAATACTCACTATAAAACCATAATTAGCATTCAGGCTTGCAAGCACAAGATGCCATGTTTGTGCCGAACAGCAGCACATACCCCTTTTGGGGAAAAGGAGAAAAAAAAATCAAGGAATATGTCAAGTTGAAGCTGAGATCATGGCACATTCTCCATAAAAGAAAACATAGCACTAGAAGGATATAAGGATATCCATCAACCACTTATTTACCACTATAATCAATATGAAAGCTGGGGATTATTAGGAAAGAGACTGAAAATAAAATATCCCAATATTGTGATCCTATACTAACCTATGGTGTGACCCCCATCTGGATTACTGTGTACAGTTTTAGTTGCTACATCTTGAAAAGACGGTGCAAAGCTAGAAAAAGCATTGAAGATGGCAACCAAGATAAAAAAAGGTTGGCTCACCCATTTTATGAGTCTGGGGCTTTTTGGTTTAGAAAATTATGCATGGGGAGGAGAAACTGTACTTTTTCTCGCTTTCCCTCATACTAGAGCCCAGGGACTCCCAATGAAGTTCATAGAGAAAATGAAATATTTCTTTACTCAACAAATAATAATTAAACAGCTCAATTCAGTGCCAATGAACATAGTGATGGCCATGAGAACAGATGGCTTTAAAAAGGTAGTAGACAGATTCATGGAGGAGAGGTCCAACACTGGCTATTAATCATGATGACTAAAGGGGGCCTCTATATTCAGAGGCAATCAGCCTCTGAATTCCAATGCAAGGAAGCAACACCAGGGGGCGCCCTTCATCTTTATGCTCCATTGGCCAGTCCTCCAGAGCAACTGTTCGCTACTGCGTAAAGCAGGATAATTGGACCACTAGCATGATCCAGCAGGGTTCGTCTGTATTCATATAGAGGTTGCCAGAAACTGCTTCATCGGGTTTGCCAAATGCACCATTCCTGAAAAAAGCAGCCCAGTCAACTCTCAAACACTGTGTTAGTAACGTCCAAGTTGAACTACTGCAATACATTCTACATGCAGCTGCCTTGCAATACGATTCAGTAACTTCATATGGTGCAAAATGCTGTCACTAAAATGTTGTTTAGAAGATGGTTCAATGCCTATACAAGTGTTGTGCTTTGTAAACTTTCCGTTTCTGCTTCCTGCTAGGCGAATTCAGAGTGCTAGCATGGATCTTTAAAGTCCTAAATGGCTTGGCTCCAAAGTACCTGTAAGATTACATTCACCTATATGTTCTTCCCAGCATATGAGATCATCAGACAAGGTCTTGCTGAAAGAATATCTTTACATACAGAAACAGGGCTAGCCTGGCCCGTTAGCTAGACATGCCACAAAAGGAATCTGGAGTCCTAGAGCAACCTTGGATAGGAATATGAAACAAAGGAGACACATAATTGTTTGGCCTTGTGTAGATTAGAAGAGCTGTTTAACCCATTTCATTAGATACTATGCATTGAAGCCCAGGTGCAGAGAGCATCTGAAAATGACAAGATCGTCCAACTTCAGAGGTTAAGATATGATTCAAGGATAGATGTATTGGTTGAGAGTCAGAAGATATTAATATGAGAAACTTGTCATCACTAATTTTATATAGACTTTGTTAAGATAAAAAGTAGCAAGAACGAAGTAGCAAGAATTTAAAAAGTGTATATATCTTTGAGAAGATGTTTCAACTATAGATAAATTTGTTAAGGTGTTTGAAGTTATAAAAATAATGTGTTAGCAAAGAATGTGACCCCTTTCTCAAGAGGGAAAGTCAGTTATCAATAGGAGATGGTTCTGAAACTCTATAAATATGAGAAGCTGAACTGATTGGGAGCTTCTTCTTAGAAGGGACTCCTTGCCTGTAAACTATGTATCTTTGGGTAAAATACTTTCATAGACTGATGTAATTGCTCTCCTTAATTATCTATGTAGTTATAATGGATACTATAGTTTTCTGTTGATTCAGCAAGTATTAAAAATGTTGGATAATCATGTTTTAATAAAGGCTTAGAATACAAGCAGAGATTCTATCATTGTATTTACTTGTATACAATACTGTATACTGAACTTAAAATGTTATTGAGGTGTACCTCTTGCTAGGAAGCAGAGATGGCCTTTGTAGCCAAATTTAGGGGTATCTGAGTATGAAGCTCATGAACCACGTATCAAACTGTTCTGATGTCTTTAAGCTATCTTTTTAGCATTCCTGGGACAGCAATATATGGTTGCTTCACATTGTGTATAGCTGATACCTATTTTAGCAGGTTTATCTGTGTCAACCATGCCTCCAGAATCCAACGCATCTAAGGGCCAAGCTACACATGACGAATGACACTTGAATGGCAAGTGTATTTCTCCCTGTTCACTTGCCTTCCACTCAATCCACTTGCCGTTCAAGTGTCATTCGTCATGTGTAGCTTGGCCCTCAGTGGGCAACATAATAAAATAGGTTTGTCTTTTGTAAGGCTAGCAATCAACATGATGCTCTGCAGTCATGAGGGAAACACAACCCATCATGTGAAGGATAACCACTTCCTAGAGCCATACTAGATTCCTTATCACCAGGCATGGGTAATTATGCTCATGGGGAGGGCTGAAGCTTTGTGTCAGAGACACTGGATGCATGAATTCAAACAATCCCAGGTTTAATCCCTAGTATTACCAGTTTAAAAGGTATTATATAAGGGTGGGATCTCTGCCTGAGAACCTGTGGGAGCTGCTGCCAAACATATAGACTTGAGGTCCCCAAATCTGTTGAGCCTATAGGCATCTTTAGAATTCCTGTAGGTGGTTGTGTGCGTCAAAACAAAATGACTGTCCGGAAATTAACAATAATCCTCCATCATATATAATTTTAATAAAGTTTCAACTAATGGAAACATTCAGAGTGAAATGAATGGTTTCAGTTTTTGTAGGGGATATCCAGGGATGGACACCATGCTCCTCTCAGACTTATCCCACCTCCCCCAGGATTTACCCCAGCCTGAGCATTCAGCATCCGGAGATGCTGGCAGGGACCCAGCTGAAGCTGGGGAGGAGGTAGCACAGCCACATAGAGCAAGGGGGCGGGGGGCAGCCAGGCACCAGCAACAGGAGAAGTGGCAGCGACTGGCAGAGAGCCAGCCACCAGTAGCAGAGGTTCAGAGAACTCCCTCGCAGCAACAACAGCAGCTGATGGCAATGGAGGATGGGGCCAGGTGTACCCTGCAGAGCCCGCCAGAACCCAGGCTACAAGCTACCAGCCCAAGCAGCGAGACACTCTCAGGGCAGCACAGACCACTTCCGCATGCCACAGTGGGCGGGAAGCTATCACCCTCTCACCTGGCAAGCTTCACATGCCGGGCCAACCTACTGCAGGGATGACGTAGCTCCAGGAAGCTGACAGCCACCCCGAGGGAACAGAGGCCAGGCTGAGCCAGATGAAGCAGCCCAGCCAGGTGTTTCCCCCCCCCCCAATGCAGGGTATGAGGGTGAAGGGAAGGGCCGGGACAGAAGGAATGACCCAGAGATGCCCAGACAGGCCAGCAGCACTGGCAATCACCACAGGAATGGAGAAATGCCACCCGATAGGACTGGGGCCATGGGAAAGGGCGGGGACACCCCAGGAAGACCCTATAAAGGTGGGCTCAACAAAGAAAGAGGGGTGGAGTGTTTGGAGTGTTTTGGAGCAGAAGGTAACAGAGAGAGTGAGGTGGCAGGAAGGAGACTGGGACAGGAATGGAGAGAAAAACGTAGAGAAAGCGAAGGAGGTGGTTAAGCCAGCCCAACCAGAGGGTGAGAGGGTGCAAGGGTGATGTATGCCCCCCTCCTCCCACCATTCAGAGGCCTACCCCAAACCTGGCCATGCCCAAGGCTCACCTGGCAGGCACACGCACCCCTGGCCTTGCCGAAGCCCTGGCAGAACATGATGGGGGGGGCATGAAAACTTTCAGGCATTAGTGCAATTGCCTGCTTGCCAATATTTATCCAACTGAAATAAATTGTGGTAGATGCCCTTAGTTACCATCTGATGAGGAATCCAGTTGAAGCCCAAACTGTGGCGTCTATAAGTTTTTATACGAATTTTATCTGATGTGTGTAAAGGTATTCTGGATCTGGCAGGTACTTGGGAGGTATGTGTCTCTGACTGAGACTAGAGAAGTGTAAAACTTCCATTCCCTTCCTCCTCCTCCTCCTTCCCTGTCTCTTCTGGTTCTTCTCTTTTTTTTGAAATTTTTTTTATTAGGTGAGAATATTAATACATACAACTTTCAAATAACATCTCAATATCATTTCCCCCCGCCCTTTCCCTCCCCCCTTTTTCAGGACTTCCAACAGCTTTCCAACCCTATATCTTAATCTATTCCTAATCTATTGCCTTTTTCTATAACTCATTATATCATGTTTACATTCTGCTTTGTTAAGCTAAGCTCTATCTGTTAGCTTCAGATCTATTATTATTAACTTAAAATCTGTTATCTATTACTATCTGTTAACTTCAGATATATTTAAATTTAAGCTAACAATTAAATAAAATATCTACTTTATTAATTTTACCAATATCTATTAACTCCAAATCCACTTAAATTTAAGCTAACAATTAGCTAATACTTCACTCCATATGGTAAAGATTCCATCTCTTCCAATAAAAAGAAACCCATTCTAATAATTTTTGAATTGCCATAGTTCCCCTTTCACGTCCCACTTCTTTTCTAAATATGTTTTCAGTCTTCCCCAATCAGTAAAGAATTCTGCCAGATTCTGATCTCTCAGCTTTCTTGTCATTTTATCCATTTCTGCCATGTACAGCAATTTATATATCCAGTCTTCAATAGTTGGTGTTTCTTGCACCTTCCATTTCTGCGCATATAAAAGTCTTGCTGCCGTCATCATGTAGAATAGTAATGTTCTGTATGCATAGGAACATCTTCCATACTTAAATTCAGTAGCAATAGCTCTGGGTTCTTCTTTATTTGGGTCTGCAAAATCTCATTTATTACTTCTAAAATATCTCCCCAGTACTGTCTAGCTACATCACATGTCCACCACATATGATACAATGATCCTTCATGCTTTTTACATTTCCAGCATTTATCTGACATATTTGCATTTCCAAGCGCAATTTTCTTAGGCGTTAAATACCATCTATAAATCATCTTATAGACATTCTCTTTAATACTGGTACAAGTCGAAATCTTCAATGTAGTTTTCCATAAATATTCCCATGACTCCATTGTTACTTCTTTGTGACAGTTAATTGCCCACTTCACCATCTGTACTTTGACTGTCTCATCCTCTGTATACCACTTCAAAAGTATTTTATAAATTTTAGATATCTTCTTCTTACTTTCTTGTAGTATAGTCTCTTCCAACTCTGAGTTTTTCCATTTGATTCCTCCTTTTGAACAATCCGAGTTGTAAAGGTCTCTAATCTGTCTATATTGGAACCATCCATAACAGGAGGATAACTCTTCCTCCGTTTTGATTCTTATAGTTTTTTGTTCCATAATCAGTATCTCTTTATATGGTAAACATTGTTCTTCATTATAGATAGCTCTCGGATCAATCACTTCAAACGGTACCACCCAAGAGGGGATACCTTCACCCAGATATTTTTTATATTTTTTCCAGACCGTGAAGAGGCTCCTTCTAATATAATGGTGCAAAAACATAGAATCAGCTTTTATTTTATACTGCCACAAATAGGCATGCCATCCAAACAACTTCTTATAACCTTCCAATGTTAAGAGTTTGCGGTCTTTCAGTGACATCCACTCTTTTAGCCAAACTCTTCTGGTTCTTCTCATAGGACCACTTTCACTCTTTAAGCTATGGTCATTGTTCAGTTTTGCAAGAGGTGCCTGAAGCTTGCTTCCTCCTCTCTTATTGCCACCAACACAATCTCATCTTCCTCCCATTGCCTTTTGCCTACAGTCTGGAGAATTGGTGTGAGATAGAGGATTAAGAACAGAGGGGGAAAGGTGCAGTGAAAGGGGAAGGAAGGAATGGGAAAAGTAAAAATGAAAGAGTGGAAAGAAAGGAGTATTCATAGGATGAAGGAAGTCAGAAGGAACAAGGACATTTGAAAAGAGATATGGAAGGAGTGTGGAAGGGGCCAGCAAGCAGATGCTGGAAAACACACTGGTAGGCACCATGGCACCTGTGGACACAATATGGGATGGTTGGAGTATACAGCACTAGGCTAAGTGCATTACTGGTGTCATATAGTTAGACAGCTTCATATGTACTATTTAAGATAATACCATCTTCTTCCATAAGTCTCTGTGTGCACTCTATGGTCTTCAGGCAGCCTTCAGCTGGCAATCTTACCTCTCAAGGTGGCCTGTCTGGCCTCCACCAGAACTTGGGCCTTTTCCAATGTGACTCCTGCTCTGTGGAATGGGCTCTCTGAAGAGGTGAGCTCCCAACCTTGGAGATCTTTAGGGGGAGCTGCAAGGTCTCTCTGTTTGCCAGGGCTTTTGAGGGGTTTTAATGACAGGTATCATTTTAAGAGGGGTTGGGAGTTATTTTATTTTTACTGTAAATATTTTAATCTATTATTGTAAAAGTTGCCTTGAACCACAAAGAAAGATGAGGTGAAAATGTTTAAATAAATAAATAATACATGTGCATCTCAAGCAGAACTCTGGAGAGGTAGCATTTAAATTCTGTCAATTATTTGCTCCTGGTTGATGCTTTGATATTTGATATCATCATATTATTACAACAGACTTATGAAAATCCTGAGGAAGAAGCAGTGTCCTGAAATGCTGACCAAAAGAGATCAATCCAGATTCCAGAAGCATCAGGTGTAGGATCAGCATATATGTGTGAGACTTATTTTCATGTTTAAATACAGAAATTTAATTAGGAAGACCAGTCCATTTACAGATCAGGGTCAGACACTTCTGTATCTCTTAAAAGCATTGCTTCAGCTATCAAAGAAAGCATGTACTTTTTCTTATTCTAACTATTTGTATTATTTTAAGTATGGGCTAGAATTGAAATAGCAAATGAAGGTTGCTGCTAAAGGTAAGCTTGTACAATCAGACTTCTCATCCCTCTGACCCAATATTTTCCTCTTTTTTATTGGCAGCTGCTAGGAAATTGTGAGCAAATTCTTGACTGAAAAACAAGCCATCGTTACTGAAAAACAAGTCATCGTTACTGTGCTAGTCCACTAGGGCTGCTACTAGGTCCCTATACCCTCCTGGTGGCAGTCCTATAAGTCCACTGACTCAACCCAAACTCTCAACATGCCAATTTGGTTGCGTGGATTGGCCCCAGGGCCCTACAGGGTTTACCTTCAATTCGTGCTTGATCATGTGTACAGACTATATATAAAGCTTGGCATCTGAGAAAGCATGAAAGATGAAGGCATGAAGATGAAAAATGTTATGATTTATAACATTAGATTTTTTTATGATTTGCCCACAACATTTAAATACGTGCTTTTTGACAAGCCATTCAATAGTAATACAATACTACAAGATCTTTACATGTCCATAAGTGTTATAACAAATAAAAAGACAAGGCAAGAGTCTGTTGTAAATTAAGAGAGGAATTGTTTCCATGAACATCTGGGATAAATGTAAGCAACCTCCTTACTGCTAAACAAAGAACTGGAACAAGGAGAAAGAGATCTGTTTTCATTTAGAATATTGTTTCTCCTTTAAAGCTAATGAGTTTGAGTTTGGGGTGTATGTTTCTCTCTAAAAAATCTCAGAGTGAATTTTGGAGGTGCATCGATCTAAAATATCTGCTTACTGAACTAAAAGAATACCTACTTCCTGAACTATTAAAAAATCATACCAGAGTTCTTTGACTATGAAACATGCCAAGCTTCAATCTTAGAAATCAAAGGAAATGGAATAAACTGATATTTAGAAACAAGACAAGACAGAATGACAGAGTCTTTGGGAGGCAAAGAGGAAATTAGCAAACCCTCTGAGCCAGCAAATCTTTGCTGATTCTGTAGAGGGGAAATTGACAAAGCCTTCTGATCTCTTTTAAAACTGGTGGCCAAGCTACAAGTGACGAATGACACTTGAATGGCAAGTGGATTGAGTGGAGGGCAAGTGAACAGGGAGGAATACACTTGCCATTTAAGTGTCATTCATCACTTGTAGTTTGGCCCTCAGCTTCCCAGCTAACATTATGACTAGACATGGGCACGAACCAAAAAAAATTAACGATCCAGCGGATCGTGGTTCAGTGCAGAACACGATCCCGAATTCCCGAAAAGCAACGAACATCTCCCGTTCCCGAACCAAACCGTGGATTGTGGATCGTGGAGACGAAAGAGGAGGGGTGCCCCGTTGTTCCCTTCCCAGCGATACAGGAGCGGTGGGTGATGCCGGCAGCCGCCGGGCCTGGTGGGCACGGGGAGGAGGCGGGGGGTCTCACTGCTCACTGGCAGCACCCCCCATGTTCCCACCCACCAGGCCAAAGTGGAGTGCCTCGGTATTCCCACCGAGGGCAGGAACATGGTTGAGGCTGGCGGCAGCTGAGCCTGGTGGGCTTCCATTGGGGTTTCCAGGGCGACAGAAGGAGGACAAACAGAGCTCAGGCATTTCCCTGGCTCCGTTGCCAGGGGAATAGATTGCTGGCGCCTGAGTGTCTGGATTCCCGAACCGAGCCCGAACGCCACAATCCAGGCCTCTCCTGACCATTGGATCGTTGGCCGTGGATGATCACAATCCGCTGGGTCATGATCACACGATCTCCATTTTCGTGGGTTTTTGATGTTCATAATGTGGTTCGTGCCCATCTCTAATTATGACTCCCTTCACATGCGTGTCTTCATGTAATTCGTCTCTTGTAGCTTAGCTCTCTTTTGCTGCTCTCTCTGCATTCTAGAATGGTAGCCATGTTGTCACCAAGACAGCAGTCATTGTGGCACATTTACAACACATTTATTATTTTATTTTATTTATTCATTTATTTACTTAGATTTATAGTCCGCCCTCCCCAACCAAGTGGGCTCGAGACTCTTTGTTGCTTCTTTTCTTTGCTTTTGATTTATTCTCCTTTGTGTTTCTTCAATTCTCAAGTGTGTGTGTTTGAGGGGGGGGGGTTGTTTTTGCTTTCTAAATGGTGGATTTCTACCATCTATTGTTGCTTGTTTTCTTTGGCTGTGCCCTTTGCAGTTGAGATCTAACCCATTCCAGTTGCAGTTGCAGTTGAGATCTGACCCCTTTTAGCAAACATTTCAAAACACATTTGGTTCAGGAAGTGTACACTGATTTTATTGTCTCAAGCTAGAGTTGCCAGCCTCAAAGTGAGGCTTGGAGATCAACTGGAATTACAGTTGATCTCCAGGCAAGAGAGATCAGTTCTCCTGGAGAAAATGGCTGCTTTGGAAGGTGGACTCTATAATATTATACCCTTCTGAGGTTACTCCCCTCCCAGGCTTCAACCTCCAAATCTTCAGGTATTTCCCAATCTTCAGGTATTTCCCATCTTCATGTATCAGCCCCTGTTTCTGTTTTCCTTTTTATTTTTGTGATGTATTGGTCTCAGGGCCTCTAATGTATTCTGGCTCATCTTCCCCAGCCTATCTGCGAACAACAGGGTATTCCAAACTAAGGGGGGAGGGGTGTTGTGTACTGGGCCGAGCAAGGCCTCTAAAGTAGTTACTGTATTGATTGTAATGCACTATACTGTGTTGAGCTTGAGGTTCAGTCAAGGCTCCCAAAGCCTGCATTCTCATTGGTCCATAATCCCTGCAATATCACTGGTTACTTTCTCATGACAGCAGCCAATCGGTCCTCTATAATAAAGACCAATCAGTGGCCTGTCTACTTCAAACAGTGTATATAGTTTATGCAGATGATGGTATTCTAAAATATGTATTCTCATTGGCTATCAGTTATTCTGGGGGTGGAGCTGCTGTATATATATTGAGGACTTCTGTTCAGTCTGTCAGTGTGTGTTGTGTTCCTGCTAAATAAAGAGCTATTGAATCACCTCGTGTCTGAACCCACTATTTAACACTGGCGACGAGGATGGGATCTCTGATTGGGTATGCAGCCCCAATACCAGAGTGATATCACTAACAAGGTGCTTGGGTAGGCAGCCCCAAGACCTAAGCTGAAATCTTAAGCGTGAGGAATTGTCACCTCCACCATCCGACATACGCTCGCGTCGTCCAGAAGGCAGACATGGCCGCTAAGGGCCACTTCGAACCGTTTGACTCAACAGCCGAGGACTGGGAATCCTACATTACCCACTTCGACTTCTACCTTGAGGCGAACAAGATTGAAGACACAGATCTCGCGAGAGCAACGTTCTTCAGCGTGTGTGGGCGTTCCACGTTTGATATAGCACGGGCACTAGTGGCGCCAGCCCAGCTTCAAACTACAGCGTTCAACACAATAAAAAACAGACTCAAGGAGCACTTCTCACCACAGCCATCTGAGATAGCCTGCAGACATGCGTTCTACAGCCGAGACCAGGCGCAAGGTGAATCGATAGCGGCATTTGTCACAGCCCTCCGACAGGCAGCCAGACAATGTAACTTCCCTGACCTTGAGATGGCACTACGTGATCGCCTGGTGTGTGGCCTTCGTGATGAGAAGCTACAGCGCCGGCTTTTCACGCAGAAGAACCTCGACTTCCAAACAGCATTCAAAGAAGCACTAGCAGCTGAAGCAGCAGACCAGTCCACCCGGGAGGTGCGACGTTGGCGGAGTCCAGATCTGCCCCTGAACGAGGAGCCAGTCCACTATGGGGATTTTGACAGTGGCTCTGAGGAAGAAGACGGTGTGCACAGATTCCATGCAGTGCAAGCCCAGCACTCTGAGAGGCAGCCATACTACGGTTCCCCTTGTTCTAGTTGTGGGGGAGACCACGAAAGAAGGAAATGCCGGTTCCGGGATGCCAACTGCCGGGCATGCGGAAAGAAGGGCCACATCGCTCGGGCCTGCATAACTGTCAGGAAAGGAGGCTCTCCGCAGCAGTCTCCTCGCCTCACTCCGCGCTGCCAAAGGCCAGGAGGAAGAGAGTGCCAGCTGAATGAATGCCACACCACAACTGTCATCATGCACACACAAGCAGGCAACAAAGATAAGATCTACACCACGGTTTGTATTGAGGGAACACTGTGTGTCATGGAGGTTGACTCCGGGTCAGCGCTCTCAATTGTCTCCAGGGACACCTACAACCGCCTGTGCTCCAAGGGCAAGAACCAGCCGCTCAAGCCCAGCAGTCTACGCCTGATGGATCTCCAGGGTCGTCGGGTTCCAGTGGTTGGAGCTGGCCGAGTTGTGGTCGGCTACAAGGACTTTCACGGCCCCCTTCCTCTTGTTGTGGTTAAGGGGCACTGCACGAGTTTGGTGGGACTTGATTGGTTCAAGGCGTTGGGCATCCGCGTTACCGGAGTCCAACAAGGCAGCCCATCCATAAGCAAAGCGGCACACAGCAAGTTCCCTGCCAGGCACGTTTCATCAGGGCGCCGCAAAGGGCCGCCCGTCTCCACGCCAGCAGTGAAGACAAGCCGTCGGAAGGAGCATCAGGTCCACTCTGCACTCAATTACATCAGCTTAAACTGCCTTGGCCGCTATGGGAGCAGAAACAGAACCGGGACTTTTCTCCGCAATCCACGGCCTCAAGTGGCTCGCAAACTCCCACAAGAGACTGCACCTCCAGAGCAAAGCCAGCAAGGAACACGGGGCTGTCGGCCCCAAAGAACTCTGGAGCGACTGCACCGTGCAGGCTCTGGCAGGCTCACCTTTCCCCATTCCCACTCCAGGACTCTGTTGGCATCAAGTAGTTCCACACTAGGGGGGAAGGGGTGTGATGTATTGGTCTCAGGGCCTCTAATGTATTCTGGCTCATCTTCCCCAGCCTATCTGCGAACAACAGGGTATTCCAAACTAAGGGGGGAGGGGTGTTGTGTACTGGGCCGAGCAAGGCCTCTAAAGTAGTTACTGTATTGATTGTAATGCACTATACTGTGTTGAGCTTGAGGTTCAGTCAAGGCTCCCAAAGCCTGCATTCTCATTGGTCCATAATCCCTGCAATATCACTGGTTACTTTCTCATGACAGCAGCCAATCGGTCCTCTATAATAAAGACCAATCAGTGGCCTGTCTACTTCAAACAGTGTATATAGTTTATGCAGATGATGGTATTCTAAAATATGTATTCTCATTGGCTATCAGTTATTCTGGGGGTGGAGCTGCTGTATATATATTGAGGACTTCTGTTCAGTCTGTCAGTGTGTGTTGTGTTCCTGCTAAATAAAGAGCTATTGAATCACCTCGTGTCTGAACCCACTATTTAACAATTTTCTTGTGGTGTTTGTTAGATTATAAGCTTTGGAGTGGACAGTTTTTTTAAAATAATTTTGAACATTGTCTAGTTCTTGCAGACCTTTATAAATATTTATGGCTTTTGATAAATTGAAAGAGATTGCTCTTCAAAAAAGTCAGTGTGGTGTAGTGCTAGACTCAGGTTTGAATTCCCCCCATTCTGCCATAGAAGCTTTCTGGGTAACCTTGGGACAGTCATACACTTTCAGCAATTTTTGTTAGTATTTAAGATTTTACTGGACTCTCTTTTATTTTGTTGCTACAGACTAACATGGCTACTCATCTGGAATTATAGGTTTCACCTCCCCTTCCAGGAGGCGAAGAGGAAATTAGCAAACCCTCTGAGGAGTGATCTTTGCTGGCTCTGTAGAGAGGGGAAATTGATAGAGCCTTCCAATCTCTTTTAAAACTCAGCTTCCCGGCTAACATTGTGACTCCACATGAGCATCCTCATGTAATTCTTCTCTTACAGTTTAGCTCAGAGTAACATGATCAAGTGTGGGAACCAAAAAAATAAAAACCTCAAGAAACTGAAAGGCAGAAATAAGAGACCAAAGATGAGATAACAGAAAACTAACAAGCAAAAAACTCCAACTGAGATAAAATCAAAGAACAAACTAAAGAATGAGCATTATCAACAGAAAGAAAACAATGAATCCTAGAAATATTAAGAAGACAAAAGCAACATCTTAATGTTGGAGGAATATGAGATGAAAAAGGGAACAAACAAAAATGCATATCCAAATATCTAGTAGAAAACGAGGAATAAATCAAAGTATCAGCAACACATAGTGAAAAAAGAGTGGGGAGAGGCAAAGTGGGAACAGAAGGGAAAATACGAAGTTGCATTTTAATCCACTAGAACCTGACAAAATTAATGAATTAAATTGAAAATTATATGCAGTAAAAGTCAAAAGTCATAACAGACTTTTCACACAGTTTGAGTGCTTTACAAGAGGATTTTATTTTATCTGAAAGTAAGTCACTAATCCCATAGTTTAACTTTTATGTGACTGAGCAACTGTTTCAAACATCCCAGAAAATCTGATACCTTTTGCCTTAGCCACATTTCACACACACTAAGACCACATGGGACTACTTAATCCTATTGACTCAGGTGGGTCATCTTATCAGCTAGTTCTTCACATAGGTGAACAGAGCAAATCTTACTGAAGGCCTTTGTACCCACATGCCCATCACTTATGTTGACTGAGCTTTGTCAATTCTGATTTTACCCGTTCTCGAACAAACAAACAAGCCCACACATATATGTGAAGTCTTATGTATGAGCTACTTAAGCTAGCAGATTGGTGTTATACTTAAAGCCGGATGGTTGCTCTCAGGCTGACAGTATGCTTTGAGGATTCAATAAATACTAACTTAAATGTACATGTTCTTCTGCAAGATAAAAGGAGCCTTTGAATAATATATGCACATTATAACTTTCTGTTATTTAATGCAGGATACTCAACTCTGGGGGTATTCTTAGATATTTTGCTGCCTAATACAAATGTCTACAAGCTGTCTATGACTTTACCTTCCTCTGCTTCTTCACACCAGCTTGGTTACTATCACTTATATCCCCACACCTTCACAAGAGACAACATAAAAAGGGTTGAACCACTTTGTCATCACAACTCTGCAACACAGGTTAACTCAGAGATCCAACAACAACAACATTGGATTTATATACTGCCCTGCAGGACAAATTAATGCCCACTCGGAGCAGTTTACAAAGTGTGCTATCACTATCCTCATGACAATCACCCTGAGTGGGGCTGAGAGAGCTCTGAGAGCTTTGACTGACCCAAGGTCACCCAGCTGGCTTCAAGTGGAGGGGTAGGGAATCAAACCCGGTTCTCCAGATTAGAGTCCTGCCACTCTTAATCACTACACCAAACTGACTCTCCTGTTTTCCCCCTTTTCTGTCCCAATGCATCCATTCATTCATACTGGGTATGAAGCTGTAAAGTCAACAAACTTACAGTGCAATCCTAAACAGAGTTTCTCCCATCTAAACCTATTGATGTAAATGGAGTTTGAGGGGTATAACTCTGCTTAGGACTGCACTGCTTGTCTCTTATATCAATTTGTAGGTAGCCACTGGCCCCCAGAGAACAATTTGATTGGATTCTGTACAGTGAATTCCTCTATAAAATTTAACTCAGCCGATGCAAAGATAGCACCCTAACAGCACAGTTCTGTGATCTCACTATGCCAACTGGAGAGGCTTGGCATGACAACTAAATCTCCTATTTTGGAGATACACCAGCCAATGCTAACATTCCTGTGATGACAGGATATCTTGTGTGAACATGGAGTTGGATCTTCCCTTTTTCTTTCTGCTAGCATGTCCATTTTCTCTGCCTTCAAAAAAGCCCCTCTGAACCCTTGCCTAGGAGAAGGCATGAGGTTTCTCTCCAAATTCAACTGTGGAGTTGCCTGGATGAGATGCTTAGACTGCCCTGCCCTGCCCCTTGTCAGAAGGGTAGCTGCTTGTAGCGTGTAACATAGTACTGGATGTACCACAGTGAGCCTCAGACATGATGGCATCATGTATTTCAAGTATTTTGTTTTTTAAACTTTTTCAGTTGTAAAAGCTGATGTTAAACTGGTATCAATGGATCATTGGTATAGCAGTTCCATAGGATGGCTCTGCAAATTATGATATGGGGCAAAACAGCTTATGAATGCAAACAACATGGGTGTCTTACAATTTAATCTACCGCACTGTGGTCTTTTTCTTAAGTAAAACCATATTGGATACCTATAGACATTTGAGCCAGTTTGGAAGCCAGACAAATGTTAACTTTCTTGAAGTTACACAGAGGTTCCTTTAGAATTTCAAGTGGTCACCTCACCACTTTTTACCTACTATTTAGATGGGGGAAAGTTAGCTGAATGAATTGCTGTCTTAAGAAAACACGAGTTCTTTTAGCAGCCTTGTTAATAGTACCTGGCAGACATAGTAAATCTTGGCAGGAATTTGAAAAGGAGCTTCATCTGTGCTGTAACAACTGTCTTATTGAGTATAATGGGAAGGCAGTTATCAGAGGATTATAGTTTAAAATTTACAAGTGTATCTGAAATCGAGAACTATAAAGTTCAGCAGTTTTAGTGGAACTATGAATGCCTAAATCTATTATTTATTTCTAGTCACCACAAACAGAACTCTAGTTGTATTGATCAGTGCAGATTATATGTCATCAACATTTATTTCTCCAGCCAAATCAGAACATAAAAACTATCTATGAATTCTGTGTTATGCTTTAAAAAAATCATACAAACAGTAATGCACAGTGTATAAAGCTAAGTGAGACAAGACTACACAGAAGGTACATGCTTTTTATTTCCATTTTATTGCCCTGTGAGGAAAAACCTAAAACGTAATACTGAAACTCCTTAATTTACAGATGGTGCAGGATTCTAGACTTTCCCCCAGCGAACTCCTTTCTCTTTTGTAGATTAATTTGGGGAAATTACAGATTAATTTCTGTAATGCTACTGTGGCAGGTGAAGGAGAAGTCTCTTTTAGAAATGTGCTGTCAGAGTTGCAAGGGCGAAAAGCCCATCAGCATAATGCACAGAGACCATAAAGAAGGCAGAAAACATTTCTAGCTACTTTAAAATTAGTTGGGATGAAATCATGAACTTGATATCAGTTGAACTAGTGTGCCTAAATACTGCAGCCATACATTTTTGCTGTTTAGTTTCTCTGTTGCATGGATATTCATGAATGCTTTGATCCATATTCTCCCAGAATAAAAGTCATTACTAGTGGCTGGCAAAAACAGTAACTTTACTCTTCATATTATCAGAAATGAACCAGACAGTACATGGATGCAGTTGTAATGATTCCAGTTACTATAGCTGCTAAAAATAACATGTCATAATCACCCAGAATTGCTTCCAACTGAATCACTGTACCACCCGGTTCACGCTTCCTCATCTCCATGCAGTTTCAAGAACATGCATGGCTCTTGAAGGGCTTTGACTGTTTTGTGTTGTATAGGAGAAAGCGACCAGATGAACTAGCTCTGAGAAGCAAAAGAGAGGCATGCAACCTACCACTCTGCTCAGTGAAGTCTGAAGCCTTCCTCCTACCTAAGGAAGCTTTCCCCTCCCTTATACTACTACTATGTAAAGGTTGCATACCGACACATGCTGGCTTCTCTCCTACCACAGTGCTCAGCAAAGACTGAAGCCTTCTTTCAGCCTAAGGAGCTCTTCTCCAATGGACGATGCTCTTCCTCCAGTGGACTTGCCACTTCCGCTGGTGGAAAGCTCCGGAGGGTGCAAGAAGGCAGCTTCACTGAACAGAGTGGAAGGTATCAGCCTGAAAAAAGATTACGCTCCTTTTTTCTCTAATCACATGAAATCACTAAAACCAGGTAAGAACCTTCTATTTGCTTTTGTTTTTGAGGCATGTAACTCAAGCACTGTCTTCCATATCCATCCCAATTGGATAGGTACAAACAGCTCTGACAGGCCCTGATGACTGCAATGCCTGACCTGTCCTGTTAGTTCTTATCTACCAGGAACCTCTCCTGAACAAACATCAGGGCACTGAATGGGAATTACACTCATCCATTAATTTCTGTAGCATCCATTAATTTCTGCAGCATAAGCATGAGGATCCCAGTGGACTGTAGCCTGTTAGTTGTTCCCTTTGTAATCAATAACAAGCAGGCCAAGTGGAGTGGCTGGTGAAAATCTAGCAGCCACAGTCCCTCAAGCATCATTCCACAGTAGGTACAGTATATTTCAGTGCCCACATCCTTTCTGAATAACATGTTCATTACTGATTGTAACATTTCAGTTCTCAGCGACCAATGAATTGTTCATGAGACAAAGTTACGCCGAATTATGAATATTCTTCTAGACAAGCTATTGTTATAAGGAAAACATGACTCTGATTAGACCCTGAGATTTATATCACATAAAGGATGAGGGGGGAAATTCCATACTGCCGCTAGAAATAATTGTAATCCCTGGGATTACATACAGATTTGCTTTCTTTTACAGAATGCATAATTCTGGTTTTTTAAAAAACTGAAGTTGCAAGGCTCAAGTAATATATTCATGGTAGTATCAGACGTTCAAGAAATCAATGGGATTATTCTGGTGTAGGCAATATAAGAACAATAGAATGACATTCCCTTCAAAAAGTATTTGCTAGAAGTATTTGTCCAGAATTCTTCCTTGATGTCCAGACTTCATGTTTAAAAGGCAAAATGCAGAATCCAAGCTAAAAAATCTGTAAACAATTTTAAGTCATTTGCTGCCAATGTCCCACTTGCCATGAAAGTTCAGGAGAGAATTATTTACATTACTAGAGTTGTGCCAAAATAAATATTACAGCCAGATTTCTGACCAATGTTTAAATGGGTATTTCACTTCTGTTTAGTTAAAATTGTTGATGATGGGTGAACCACAAATTATTAAGTGGTTTGAATCAATAGAACCATATCTGTAGGCATCTCTAAATTGTGTCAAATCAAGGACACAAAGATTAGAGCCCTCTAAATATTTACATAATACTTTCTCCAACAAAAGGAAAAGAAACAGTAAAACAACCTTTCATTTCCAAAACAAGTCTATAATTTGGGGTGATTAAGTCTCCCTCTTGCTTTAATTCATAAATACTGAGTGAAAAAACATTTCCGATCAAATTAAAAGCCAACTACAAGTGTTCAGAGGTTCAGAATTTTTTAAAAAACAAAACTCAAACTTTAATTTTTTTTCCACTGGAAAACTCAAACACAGAGACACCTTTCAAACTACTTACAGGCTGACAAGAACCACTCTGTTCACCAGTCCCTACTAGTGTAATACACTGAATTGGGCTTTGAAATATCAAGGGAAATGTTGTACAGATGTTGTTAATTTTCAGCCAGCATTCCAACTGAGCATTTTTCTAATCTTATTACGTTACATATTACGTTTTTTCAAAATGGTCTGCTAAGAGAAAAAAAATGAAAACCCAGCTTGCTATATTTTTTTTAACATGCACCCTGAGAAGCTATCTCACAACCTTATTGTTGGATATAGTATATTCAATATATGTACAATGAATAAGTATATTGAATGAATAAAATGACATATTGTTAGAATCTGCGTATTTGACTAGCAAAAAACCAAACATTTTCCTAAGCCCTTCAACTTCCAGCTGCTACTGCAAGGGCCATTACCCGGAGGGGAAGAAGCTGTCAGGTACTCTTCCATTGTGCCTGCACAAAAGAAGACTCCTCCTCCCAGCAGAGTCTGATAATATCAGGTACTAAAAGTTACTTTGGCAACCTATTTCTGGAAAGGAGTATTTTTACTCATCATCAACAAATCTTGAAGGAGGAACTACAGCCAGAGTACCAGTGAAAGGACTTGAGTACTGAGGAGGGGACACAGAAACATCTGTCTACCAGCTATATGTCTCTGTGTTATTAATTTGTTGTATTTTGATGAATTTTGTAAGGTGCTTTGAAGGCTATAAGTGGGGGAAAGGAGGGGGACTAAAAATCTTACTACATAAGTGACCTACTCCTCATGCGTATTCAGCCTCTTGGCAAGATGGTATGGAATTTACAGGTGCAAAGTAAGTTTACTATACACAGCTTCTCCCCGCCCCTCTCTCTCATCCAGTCTAGATCAATTTATCCTTCTTGAATGGATCTCCCATCTCACAGTTTCTCAAGTCTCTTTTTCAGAGGCCACATATTTATTTATTTATTTTTATTTATTTACTTCATTTATACCCCGCCTTTCTCCCCAATGGGGGCACAAAACATCTTACATTCCTTCCCTTTCCCCCATTTTATCCTCACAATAATCCTGTAAGGTAGGTGAGGCTTAGAGTGTGTAACTGGCCCAAGGTCACCTAGTAGGCTTCCAAAGCAGAGTGAGGGTTGAATCTAGCTCTCTCATATCCTGGTCTGACATTTCTCTAACCATTACACCACACTGGCTACATGCTACATCCAATACACAGGTGCTGTCAAAAGAATAGCCCCACATCATCTCTTCTTCTCTCCTCCAGACATGTTTCATAATGCAACACATAGGATCGTGCTGGGAAATCGTGCTAGGAAGACACTTTTATGCTGTGAGTTTCACACGATCTTCCAGGTGCTTGGCCATGTGAAAACATCCTTGAAGATGGCAAAACACCTTCGTTATCACTAGCCAAACTGGCCTGGGGAAAATTGCTTCCTGACCCCAAAGTGGCAATCTGCATTGCCCTGGGCATGTAATAAGGAGCCATGAGAACTAAGTACTTAAGAAACTCTTCCTGCCCTCCCTCTTATGATCTGCCAAGGTTCACAGAATCAGCATCGCTATCAAATGACCTTTTGGCCTCTGCTTAAAAACTTCCAAAGAAGGAGAGCCCACCATCTCCCAAGGAAGCCTGTTCCACTGAGGGACCGTTCTAACTGTCTTCCTAATGTTTAGCTGAAGACTCTTTTGATGTAATTTCAACCTGTTGGGTCTGGTCCGACCTTCTGGGGCAATGGAAAACCACTCTATATGACAGCCCTTCAAGTACTTGAAGATGGTTATTATATTACCTCTCAGTCATCTCCTCGCCAAGCTAAACATACTGAGCTCCTTCAACCTTTCCTCATAGGATCCCTCACCATCTTCGTTGTCCTCCTCTGGACATGTTCCAGCTTGTCTATATCCTTCTTAAATTGAGTGCCCCAAACTGAACACAATACTCTAACCAGAACAGAGTACGGCGAAACCATCATTTTGTGTGATCTGGACACTATACTTCAGTTGATACAGCTCAAAATCACATTTGCCTTTTTAGCTACCATATCACACTGCTGACTCATGTTCAGTGTATGGTCTACTAAGACCCCCAGGGCCGGTGCGCCCATAGAGGCCAGGTAGGCGGTGGCCTCAGGTGCGAGGGCCCTGGAGAGGCACCAGACGGGGTGTTGGGGGCGGAGGCGCACGCCGCGGAGCTGGCGTGGCTGGCCCGCAGCTGTTGCAGCCAGCCAGCCCTGTGCCGCTGCCACCGCTACACGGCCCCAGCCGGGCACAGCAGCCACAAGCCGCTGCCGGGGCAGCGTGCAGAACACGGAGCAGCCTCCGCTCGCCACCCCAGCCATCCGCCGGCAAATGACCCGGTTTGCACTGCGCGATGTCATCATCGCGCGATGACATCATTGCGCAGTTGGCACCTGTGCGCAGTTGGCACCATTGCGCAGTTGGCACCTGTGGCAACCCCCCTTCTGCACGCGCTGTGCGCGCGCAGAAGGGGGGTTGCCACAGGTGCCAGAGATCCTGGCGCCGGCAGTGAAGACCCCTAGAACCTTTTTGCACATTCTACTACTAAGACAAATCTCCCCCATCCTATAACTATGCATTTGATTTTTCCTATCTAAATGCAAATTTTTACATTTATCTCTGTTGAAATTCATTTTCTTTCTTTTAGTCCAGTTTTCCAGCCTGTCAAGATCGTCCTGTTTTCTGACTTTGTCTTCTAACGTATTTGCTACCACTCCCAATTTTGTAATCTGCAAATTTAATTAGCATTCCATCTATTCCTTCATCCAAATAATTTATAAAGATGTTGAACAAAACAGGTCCCAAGACTGATCCCTGAGGCACTCCACTTGTCACTCTTCTCCAAGAAGATGAGGAACCATTAACAAGCACTCTTTGGGTGCAATCTGTCAACCAGTTACAGATCCACCTAACAGTAATAGGATCCAAACAACATTTTGTCAACCAGACTATTATGTGGAACTTTATCAAAAGCCTTACTGAAATTGAGATACACTATGTGTATGGGACTTGGTCAAAGTGGAGAAGGCCACGGAGACATGGAGAGGCTCGGTTCCCTTCTAACCTACGTCCCATGCTGAGGCACACAGGTGTTGGAGCTAGGAAGTTAACACCCCCCCTCTGACACTGATGTTGTGCAATGCCAGGTCCATAAATAATAAGACCAGAATTCTGCATGATACTTTTGCAGTAGCTAATATGGACCTGGTATGTGTGACTGAGACCTGGGTGACGGATGGCGAGGCAGTCGCCTTGGGTGAGCTGACCCCCACCCCCCGGGATACTCAGTCCTTCATCAGTCTGTATTGTCGAAGGCTTTCACGGCCGGAGAACGATGGTTGTTGGGGGTTTTCCGGGCTGTATTGCCGTGGTCTTGGCATTGTAGTTCCTGACGTTTCGCCAGCAGCTGTGGCTGGCATCTTCAGAGGTGTAGCACCAAAAGACAGAGATCTCTCAGTGTCACAGTGTGGAAAAGATGTAGGTCATTTGTATCTACTCAGGAGGGGTGGGGTTGAGCTGAGTCATTCTGTAAGAGTTTCCCAGGGTGTGGAATGCTAATGGCGGGAGGCTTCACTGTAACCTGAGGAGGTTCTTTTGCATATGGATTGGTGCTTGATGTGCTAATCTTCTCTGCAGGGCTATTGTCGGGTGTGGAGTGTTTTGTTGGCCTGGTGTTTTTCAGAACTGGAGCCCATGCTCTGTTCATTCTTAAGGTTTCTTCTTTCCTGTTGAAGTTTTGCTTATGCTTGTGAATTTCAATGGCTTCCCTGTGCAGTCTGACAAAGTAGTTGGAAGTGTTGTCCAGTATTTTGGTGTCCTGGAATAAGATACTGTGCCCTGTTTGAGTTAGGCTATGTTCAGCCACTGCTGATTTTTCAGGCTGTCCAAGTCTGCAGTGTCTTTCATGTTCTTTTATTCTTGTCTGGATGCTACGCTTTGTGGTCCCGATGTAAACTTGTCCACAGCTGCAGGGTATACGGTATACTCCTGCAGAGGTGAGGGGGTCTCTGCTGTCTTTTGCTGATCGTAGCATCTGTTGTATTTTTCGGGTGGGTCTGAATACTGCTTGAAGGTTATGCTTTTCCATAAGCTTTCCCATCTGATCAGTAATTCCTTTGATATATGGCAAAAACACTTTTCCTGTAGGTGACTGTTTTTCCTTGGTTGTTTGATTCATCCTGGGTTTGATTGCTCTTCGGATTTCATTTCTGGAGTAGCCATTTGCCTGAAGTGCGTGGTTTAGATGATTAATTTCCTCATTGAGAAAGCGCGGCTCACATATCCGTCTTGCACGATCCACTAATGTTTTCATTATGCCTCTTTTCTGTCGGGGGTGGTGATTGGAGTTTTTGTGTAAGTACCGATCAGTGTGAGTTGGTTTCCTGTAGACCTTGTGACCTAACTGAAAGTTTGCTTTGCGGATGACCAAGGTATCCAGGAATGAGAGTTTTCCCTCACTTTCTTTCTCCATTGTGAATTGTATGTTCAGGTGGATGTTGTTGAGATGATTCAAAAACTCCCTCAATTCTTCCTCCCCATGGCTCCAAATGATGAATGTATCATCCACAAACCGGAACCATACACTGGGTTTGTGGGGTGCTGATTCTAGAGCTGTTTTTTCAAAATGTTCCATGTAGAAGTTTGCTATAACTGGGCTGAGTGGGCTCCCCATGGCCACCCCATCCATCTGTTCATAGAATTCGTTGTCCCATTGGAAGTAACTGGTTGTCAGACAATGATGGAATAAGGCTGTTACATCCTCTGGGAAAATCTGATTAATCAGTGCAATAGTGTCTTTTACTGGAACCTTGGTAAACAGGGATACAACATCAAAACTGACAAGTATGTCTTGTGGATTGAGTTTCAGAGAACTGATTTTGTTGATGAAATCTGCTGAATCTTTGATGTAAGACGAGGTTTTCCCGATGTGGTCCTGCAGGAGATCTGCCAGATGTCTAGCTAATTCATATGTCGGTGAACCAATGGCACTCACAATGGGTCGGAGTGGGACTGAATCTTTATGTATTTTGGGGAGTCCATATAGTCTAGGTGGCTGTGCTTCAGTCTTGCATAGTTTTCTGTGCGTGTCGGGATGTAGTGAGGAATTCTTGATCAGCGCATTTGTTAGCCTGGTGATTTTGCAAGTGGGATCTCGTTTTAGTTTTTTGTAGGTGGAGGGGTCCAGGAGTTCCTTAATCTCCCAGGATGAATCAAACAACCAAGGAAAAACAGTCACCTACAGGAAAAGTGTTTTTGCCATATATCAAAGGAATTACTGATCAGATGGGAAAGCTTATGGAAAAGCATAACCTTCAAGCAGTATTCAGACCCACCCGAAAAATACAACAGATGCTACGATCAGCAAAAGACAGCAGAGACCCCCTCACCTCTGCAGGAGTATACCGTATACCCTGCAGCTGTGGACAAGTTTACATCGGGACCACAAAGCGTAGCATCCAGACAAGAATAAAAGAACATGAAAGACACTGCAGACTTAGACAGCCTGAAAAATCAGCAGTGGCTGAACATAGCCTAACTCAAACAGGGCACAGTATCTTATTCCAGGACACCAAAATACTGGACAACACTTCCAACTACTTTGTCAGACTGCACAGGGAAGCCATTGAAATTCACAAGCATAAGCAAAACTTCAACAGGAAAGAAGAAACCTTAAGAATGAACAGAGCATGGGCTCCAGTTCTGAAAAACACCAGGCCAACAAAACACTCCACACCCGACAATAGCCCTGCAGAGAAGATTAGCACATCAAGCACCAATCCATATGCAAAAGAACCTCCTCAGGTTACAGTGAAGCCTCCCGCCATTAGCATTCCACACCCTGGGAAACTCTTACAGAATGACTCAGCTCAACCCCACCCCTCCTGAGTAGATACAAATGACCTACATCTTTTCCACACTGTGACACTGAGAGATCTCTGTCTTTTGGTGCTACACCTCTGAAGATGCCAGCCACAGCTGCTGGCGAAACGTCAGGAACTACAATGCCAAGACCACGGCAATACAGCCCGGAAAACCCCCAACAACCTTCATCAGTCTCTTTTTGTTAAAAAAAATATATTGGATGGGTCATTATATCAATTCTCACATACAACACAATATTTTGTCTCCCCCATATAATAATATCCCCCACCCTTCCCCCACCCTTTTCTGTTGACTTCCGACAGTTTTCCATTCCCTTCATCTAATTTACATTATTACCTTTTAGTATATAATCCTTAACCAACCTAAATCCTATATAACATAGTTATCTAATAACATATAATATATTCTAACAATATGTACCATATATTTAATACTATATAATATCTAGTATATTCTAGTAATAAATCATATATTCTATTACCCCACATATACACTCTCTATAATAACATAGTCTGTAATAATATAATCTATAATATTCCATGTCAAAATACTATATATCTACTATACCATGTCTATAACATTCAAAATTGTTATTTTCGCTATTACTTTAAGATATATTGTCTCATTTTTTCCTCTTACAACTTAAATTAGGCATTTATTATAATGTCCTACAATATATCATAATCTGGTATATCATATAATCCTACCCTATAAATCCTGTCTTACATTATAACCTAATGTATTATAACCAAATGTATTATAACAAAATACATCATTATAACATGGTATATTATCACAAACTATATTATTCTTTTCCAATATAATATTAAAATTTCTATCTCTATATTCAGTTAAAGTAAAAGAGCACTATCCTCCCCTTAAAAAATATCCAAAGACTACACCTTCCCTTTAATGTCCCACTTTTTCTCCATATAATTCTTAAATTTCTCCCAACGTATTATATATCCTTCCGCAACTTCTTCTCATAGTTTCCTCGTAAGTTTGTCCATTTCCACCAACTTCAATGTCTTCAAGATCCAATCTTCCACCGATGGTATCTCCTTTGTCTTCCACAACTGTGCATATAATATCCTAGCTGCCGTAATCATATAAAACACCATTATCCTGTCCATTTTATCAAATTCTTCAAGGTTCATACATAACAATAACAATTCTGGGTTTTTAACAACATTTTTCTGCAATATATCTGACATAGCATCTACTATTTCCCCCCAGAACTGTTTAGCTTTTTCACACGTCCACCACATATGGTAAAAAGAACCTTCATGTTTCCCACATTTCCAACATTTATCTGACATCTGACTGTTTCCCTTAGCTAACTTTTTTGGTGTAAGATACCATCTATAAATCATTTTATACACATTTTCTCTTATCGTGGTACATGTTGATATCTTTATAGTATTCTTCCACAATTTCTCCCAAGCTTCCATCAATATATCCTTATTGCAATTTATTGCCCATTTTACCATTTGAAACTTAACTATCTCGTCTTCTGTAAACCATTTCAACAAAATTTTATACACTTTAGATATCAATTTCCCCCCCCCTTGAAGTAAACACTGTTCCAGCTCTGAATTTTCTGCCCTAAAACCTGCTTTCCTCCGATCAGAATCATACAGATCTTTTATCTGCATATATTGAAACCAACCATATCGAAATGGCAATTCTTCATTGTTTTTAATACTATATAAATCCTGGTCCACTCTAAGAATATTCTGATATGTCGTCCACTCCTCTCCTTCATATTCAGTCCTTGGATTGACAACCTCTGCTGGTACAATCCACGTTGGTGTTTTTTCATTCAAATATCTCTTATATTTAGTCCATACAGCAAATAGACTTCGCCTCACAAAATGGTGCAAAAACATCAAATCCGCCTTAGTCTTTTCATACCATAGATATGCATGCCATCCAAAGGTTTTATTGTACCCTTCCAATGTCAATAGTTTATGGTTTTCCAACAGCATCCAATCCCTCACCCAAACCAAGCATATGGCTTCATAATATAATTTCAGATTTGGTAGCTGTAGTCCACCTCTCTCCTTTGCATCATATAACAACTTCATCTTAACTATAGGCTTTTTCCCTGCTCACACAAATGTTAACATTTTCCTTTGCCATTTTTTAAATTGCTTATTGTCTTTCACTATTGGAATTGTCTGCATTAAAAACATTATCCTTGGTAGAACATTCATCTTAATTGCAGCAATGCGACCCAACCATGACAAATTTAACCTATTCCAAACCACCATATCTTTATCTATTTGCTGCCATAACTTTTCATAATTATTCTTGAATAAATCAATATTTTTTGCAGTCAACTCAATACCTAGGTACCTTGTTTTATGAACCACTTCACAATCCGTTATCTTCATTAACTCTTGCTGTTCTTGTTTAGACATATTCTTGCAAAGCAGTTTAGATTTGATGTATTGTCGAAGGCTTTCACGGCCGGAGAACGATGGCTGTTGTGGGTTTTCCGGGCTGTATTGCCGTGGTCTTGGCATTGTAGTTCCTGACGTTTCGCCAGCAGCTGTGGCTGGCATCTTCAGAGGTGTAGCACCAAAAGACAGAGATCTCTCAGAGACAGAGATCTCTGTCTTTTGGTGCTACACCTCTGAAGATGCCAGCCACAGCTGCTGGCGAAACGTCAGGAACTACAATGCCAAGACCACGGCAATACAGCCCGGAAAACCCACAACAGCCCCAGTTTAGATTTCTTTCTATTTATATAGAATCCTGCCAACTCTCCAAATTCTTTTATCTTCCCCAGCAGTCTTGGCATATTCTGGAGCGGATCTTCCACTGTCACCATCACATCATCTGCAAAGGCCCTCACCTTATATGTATACCCTTTAATCTTCATACCTTTAATTTCATCGTCTTCACGTATTTGTCTAAGTAAAATTTCCAATACCATTACAAATAACAATGGAGAGAGTGAGCATCCTTGTCTTGTTCCCTTTCTTATCTCCAATTTTTTCGTTATGTCCCGGTTAACAATTATACCTGCAGATTGGTTTTTATATATCATCTTTACTGCTTGAATGAACATCTTGCCCATCTGCACTTTTTCCATCATTGCAAACATAAAATCCCAATTTAAATTGTCAAACGCTTTTTCAGCATCCACAAAGAAAAAACCAACTTGTTTTCCTGGGTTTTTATCATAATATTCTACCGCATTCAATACCATCCTCAGATTGACTTTTATCTGTCTATCTGGTAAAAAACCTGCCTGCTCCTCCCCTACAAACTCTACCAGCCAGATCTTCAACCTCTCAGCCAATATTTTTGCAAAAATCTTATAATCATTATTTGTTAAAGATATCGGTCTATAATTTTTCACATTAGTCAAATCTTGTGCTTCCTTTGGTATTAATGTAATATTAGCTTCATTCCATGTCTCCGGCAAATCATGGCCTTCCAAAATTGCATTCATCACTGTCTGCATCAGCTGCTTCAAGTCCTCTGTCATTACTTTATAAAATTTAGCTGTAAGTCCATCTGGTCCTGGTGCCTTCCCCACTTATGTATCTTGTATCGCTTCCAAAATTTCCAATGTTGTTATTTCAGCATTTAATTTCTCTCTCAGTTTCTTGGGCACCGTTGGTAAACTCAGCTTTCGAAAATACTCTTCTATTGACCTTTTATCAATTGATTTCTTCTGATATAACCTTGCATAATATTTAAAAATGCCCTCTCAATTGAATTTTGATCAAACAACTCCTTCCCATCTTCCACAATCTTACTGATTGTTTGCTTCTCCCTTTTCTTCTTCAATTGCCAAGCCAAATATTTCCCTGGTTTGTTGGCTCCTTCAAATACTTTTTGTTTCATCCTTTTTAATTCCCATTCCACTTCTTTATTCTCCATTGCTCTTATTTGTTCCTGCAATATTTTAATTTCTTGTTGTAACTTCTTTTTGCCCGGTCTTTTCTTTAACTGCTGTTGTTTTAGCTTGATTTTTTCTTGAATTTCTTTCAACTTCAACTCTTTATTTTTCTTATCTCTGGCATTTAAGTCCATAAGCACTCCTCGAATCACAGCTTTATATGCATCCCATACTTTATGAATTGCCACTCCTTGATCCACAGTATATTGTATAAAGTTTTTAGTCTCTTTCTTAATAACCTCCACATTAGCATAACTGCTCAAAAGATCTTCATTTATTCTCCACCTCCTTTTTTTACCTCTCGTTCCAAATCTCCAAAACACAGGATTATGGTCTGAACTAACTTTTGGCAAAATATCCGTTTCTTTTGTACACACAGCAAGCTCTTTAGATACCCAAATCATATCAATTCTTGAAAAAGATTGATGTCTTGCTGAAAAAAAAGTATATTGTTTGGCATTCGGATTATATTTCCTCCATATATCTTACAAACCCTCTTGTCCTTGAAGTTCAAAAAAAGATTTTGGCAGTTTCCCTCCTTTATTTTTTATCAAATTCATTTTTTTATCTAATTGCACATCTACTACCCCATTAAAATCCCCTGTCACAATCACTTGATCATACATCATCTGTCCAAGTCTGTCTTTAATTTCATTGAAAAATTGCTCTTTCGCACCATTTGGTGCGTATATTCCCACAATCAGGGCTTTTTTAGCATTACAGTCAAATTCCACTGCCACATATCTTCCATTTTTGTCATTTAAAATCAATTTCGGTTGCAATTCTTCTTTAATATAGAGTACAATCCCTCTCTTCTTTTGCTTAGTTGTTGCCACAAATTGTTTCCCTAACTTTTTATTCTGTAAATATTTTACATCTTGTTCTCGTATATGAGTTTCTTGTAGACAAATCACATTACATCTCTATTTAGCCAGCCAATGAAATATTGCTTTTCTCTTTGAGGGTGAATTAAGTCCGTTTACGTTCCATGATATTAATTTGTACTCCATAATTACAATCGGGTTGATTTTGGTAAGTCCTTTTCATACTCTAGCAGAAACACTTCCATTGCATGTCTAGATTTGATAACTTGCCTCACAGATTGAATCTCAAAACTCAACCCTTCTGGTATTTCCCATCTATATCTTCTATTCTTGGTTTTCAACTTTTGAGTCAGATCCCTATTTTTTTTCGATCTTGCAGCACTGATCTCAGTAACTCCTTCATAATTCGAACACACTTCCCTTCAAGTACCAATGGGGATTCAAAATGCTTTCTGAGAATTTCCTCTCATTCTTTTGGTAGTTAACTGGACAATAACATCCCTTGGTAAATTTTTTTGCTCTGCAAACTTGGAATTAATTCTATAGGCAATATCTAAATTGGCTGCTACTTCTTCCTGCTCTTTATTTAGAAATTCTGCAATTATTTCAGTAACTTGTTTCAAGGTTGTTCCAACCATTACTTCTGGAATGCCTCTAAAACAAAGTTGTTTTTCCATAACTTTGCATACCATTACAACAACCCTATCACTCACTCCCGCTGCCTCTGCTCTTAAACCTTCCGTTTTCACATCCACCTCTTGTACCTTCTGCTGTATAGCTTGGAGTTCCGTTCTTATTTCATCAATAATCTTTGCCAATTCTGCAACCTCTGATTTTATTGCCTCTTTAATCACTTTCACTAAATTCAACTGAGAGTCCTTCACTTGCTTTTGCAATTCTTGAACCATTTCTTGCGTCTTTTGTATGGTTTCATTTGTTTCCTTATTACCTTATGTTATTTCTTTATCCAAATTTTCAATCGCTGCCTTCCAATCTTTATCTTTTTTCCCCGCCATTGGACTTGCCTTAGGACCCCATGAGTCAGCTCTCTTCCTCAACTCCGTCTTCCCTTTTTTATATTTCTTACTTTAATTAAATCAGTCTTGTCCAATGATATAAAAAAATGTGAAGGGAAAACTTTATCTTTTTCCAGTAGTCAAAATGGTGCTCTCTATGGTTGCCTTCCACTTTTCCCCATCCAAGACGGCGTATTCCGCTTCGTTTTTTCAATGTCGGACGCTTTTCCCTGTTACACAGTTACACCGTTCACATGAAGTCATCTGCCCTTCCCACACTCAAGATGTCCAGCTTCCGCTTCCTCTTCGGGTCTTCTGTCCCTCGTTGTTTCTCTTCCTCTGCTCCCACCGACTTCCTGCCCTTCTAGCCACCACTCGTTTATATTACAGGCAATCCACTTCTCACGATATTTCAGCCGCTTCCCACACTCTTCCCCTCGCGTTGTTATCTCCCAAACCGCAAGTATGCGAAACAAAAAGCTCCTTTTGCTCTTTTTAAGCTCTTTAAATCGTTAAATTCACAGTTCTCCACTCCCCACTACTTTTACTGTCCTTTGCTTTGGGGATTTGTCTCTTTAAAACGTTTCAGTCTTTGAGCAAAAATCAAGCCCGTTAGGGGAGATAGTGATCTTTACTTCTCTAACTCTTCTTGGGTTGTACTCTGTCTCTTTTGTTCAATCCTGGTTAAAATTTGTTTCTGAAGCTTGGGTACGGTGATCCTATGTCAATTTAATGACTCCAAAAGGTTGCTGCAGAGATATTAGCAACCCCTATGGGAGGGGATCTCAAGGCAGATGGAGAATCCTTAATTCAGAACCCCCCATCTGCCGAGATCACACCCTCTTAGGGCGAACGAGTGTCCTTGCCCAACTTCTACCTGAAATCGGGGGGCTGTGGGTGATCTAAGCACCCCACCAGCCCAAAAACAGCAACCCGGATGATCCAGCTCCCTGAATCACTTCAGACCACCATGATCCCAAGCCAGAAGTCCAGTCCTTCATCAGTCTCGAATGGGGTGTCGGGGGGAGGGGTGGCAGTCCTTATCCAAGAGGGTTTCTCCTTCAGACCGCTCCCCATCCAGGAGATCTCTGGCACTGATTTTGTGGGACTGGTGTGGAGTGTACCGACCACCCAGCACACCAGCAGACACCCTGCTGTGCCTGTTGGAGGTGGTGGCAGGGTGGGCCTTGGAGTACCCCAGGCTGATAGTACTGGCTGGAGAGCTTCAATGTCCATGCTGATGATGCCACCTCTGTACAGGCTGTGGACCTGGTATCAGCCATGGCAACACAGGGACTTTCCCAGTTTGTATCGGCCCCCACACATAAAGCAGGCCACATGCTATATTTTGTCTTTGGGATGGCACTGAACGTAGTTCTGGACAAAGTAGAGTCAGTGCCATGGTCAGACCATGCAGTTCTGGAGGTTCAGTTGGGTATGCCGCCCCCACCCCCTGCAAGGGCGGTGAGCAAATTTTTGCTCACCTGGGAGACTTATGGATTCCATTGGTTTCCAGAATACTCTGAGGGAGCCGATGCTCCACGGCGGTTCATTGGATGAGCTGGTGGAGGACTGGCAGGGCCAGCTTTCTGAGGCCATCGATGAAATCGCTCCCCATCATCCTCTTCATTCTCATAATCGCCGAGCCCCCAATATACAGAGGCGCTAAGGCAACGAAAGCAGGAACTAAGACGACTTGAGTGCGTGTGGTGGCGATCTCGCAACGAGGAAACAAGAACATCTTATAGATTGCTTATGAAATCGTATGAGATGGCAGTGAAAGCTAGGAAGAAGGACTTTTACACAGCTTCCGTTGCATCAGCTAGCTCATGCCCAGTGAAATTGTTCAATGTGGTACATTCATTGGTCTCCCTTCCAGGTGGAGACCATCAAAATTTGAATTCAGTCATAAACTGTGAGGCTTTTGCGAGCTTTTTTGCTGATAAAATCCTGTCTGCCACGATTTACTGGCCACAGTTGATACAGTATGTGAACTGGAGGCCCCTTGGCTGTCTTCGGGGGCTATATTCGATCACTTCAGCCCTCTTTCCGGGGAAGAGGTGAACAGGATTCTGCAGGTAATGAGGCCTACCACATGCCTCCTGGACCCATGCCCGTCATGGCTGGTGAAATCCGGTGTTGATGGATTACAGGATTCCCTGGAGGCCATTGTTAACCTGTCCCTGAGCTCTGGGGTTTTTCCCAGAGCACTAAAGGAGGCTGTGGTGAGGTCCCTTTTAAAGAAACCTTCGTTAGATCCAGCCGACCCGCTCAATTACCACCCAGTCTCGAACCTCCCATTTCTGAGAAAGGTGATTGAGCGGGTGGCGGAAAAACAGCTGCAGAATATCCTGAAGAAGACCTCAGCCCTAGATCCCTTCCAGTTTGGTTTTCGCCTGGGACATGGGGTGGAGACATTGCTGGTCGCCCTTACAGATGATCTTCGCAGACACCTGGCTCAAGGTGGATCAGCACTGCTGATTTTATTAGATCTTTCACCAGCGTTTGATACAGTTGATTATGATCTTTTGACCCACCGCCTCGCCAGTGTGGGAATTCAAGGGACAGCACTATAGTGGCTCGTCTCTTTTCTTCACGGTTTGGGACAGAGGGTGGTGCTAGGGGGTAAGCTATCGTCCCGTCAGCCACCAATACGTGGTGTGCTGCAGGAGGCGATACTCTCCCAATTATTGTTTAGCATCTATATGCGCCCCCTTGCCCAGTTGGTGCAAAGTTTCGGGCTTGGGTGCCACCAATATGTGGATGACACCCAGCTATATCTGTTGATGGATGGCCGGCTTGGATCGGCCCCAGATGTCCTAGAGCATGCTTTTGAAGCCGTGGCTGGATGGCTGAGGCAAAGTCGGCTGAAGTTAAACCCGTCGAAAACGGATATCCTGTACCTGAGTCGCGGAAACATGAATTCAGGACCCTGGCTCCCTACACTCAATGGGGCGGTGCTTACACTGGCTCCGAGAGTCAAGAGCCTGGGGGGTGATCTTGGATGCCTCCTTGACAATGGAGGCCCAGCTCACTGAGGTTGTCAGGTCCTCTTTTTTCTGTCTACAACAGACCAGGCAGCTTGCCCCTTATCTTTCATCCCGCAACTTAACTACAGTGGTCCAGGCAATGGTCACCTCTAGGTTAGACTATTGTAACGCACTCTACGCAGTGCTTCTCCTGAACCTGATCCAGCGGTTACAGCTGGTGCAGAATTCTGTGGCGCATGTCATCACAGGAATGCTGATGTGTGAGCATATAACGCCAGCACTGCGTCAGCTGCACTGGTTGCCGGTGGAGTACCGAATCAGGTTCAAGGTTTTGGTATTAACCTATAAAGCCCTATGTGAACTGGGGCCGTTTCCACACACGTTGAATAATCCACTTTCAATACACTTTAGTGAACATTTGTAACTGATTTTCCACGTGTGGAACAAAAAATCCACTTCTAAAGGATAACTAAAGCGTATTGAAAGTGGATTATTCAACGTGTGCGGAAACGGCCTGGGACCGGCATATCTCCGGGACCGCCTCTCCCCATATGAACCCGAGGACTCTTCATTCTAGTGACAAATATCTGCTAAAGATCCCTGGCCCCAGGGAGGCCCGCCTGGCATCGACCAGGGCCAGACCCTTTTTGGTCCTGGCCCCAACCTGGTGGAACACGCTGTCTAAGGATACCAGGGCCCAGCAGGACCTGTTATCTTTCTGCCAGGCCTGCAAGACACAGCTGTTCCATCAGGCGTACAGGCGGTTCTAAGCGGAGCTCCTCTGGCCAGCTGATTGCAGAAGATGCCCTCCCTACTAGTAACAACCCCATCTAGTAATTTTTTACTGCTACGATGCTCTGTAGAGGATTACGGACTGGTCGGTTGGATCTGGTGCTGCTATGTACCATATGTATGCTATGTATTAATTGCATATATTAATTGTATTAATTGCATATATTAATTGTATGCTATGTATTAATTGCATAATTTTTGGATGTCTCATGGCTTTTTAATTTATATTAACTGTTTTATGTATTTTAACCTGTATGTGACTATAATCCGCCCTGAGCCTGCTGGTGTGGGAAGGGCACAATATAAATAAAATATAAATAAATAAAATAAAAATATAAGTATATGTATATAAAAGCAGTAGAATCTTGAAGGATAGAGTGAATTGTGCCACTCCAGATGAGAAATTCCTTTTTTTAATGCTTCACTAAAGGAAAAAAAACAACTGCAAGTGAAAAAGTTTGCACATTAGACAGAAAGTTCTTGCCAAGCTCAGTCTCTGACATGCTGATATTCTGCCCCAGAAGACAACCTGGAAACTACAACTGGTCCAGAATGCAGCAGCCCAACTACTGTCAGGGCTAGCTACCGGGAACATATGTTACCCATTTTGAAACAGCTACTTTGGCTGCCAGTTCATTTCCAAGTTCAATTCAAGGTGCTGGTCATGATGACCTTAATGCCCTGGACCAGGAAGGTGGCATTCCTGGCCAAGTGGCAACAACTACCACTTGCCCCAAGCCTGGATGACCTAGCTACCACAGGTGTTAACCCTCTCAAATGTGCTTTCCAGAGCTAGGGGTCACCTGGAGAAGGAACTCACTGGAAAAAGCTGACCTAGAATTTGGAAGGGAGCAGGTGAAGGTAATGAGTAAACCAGCCAGGGTGCAATATGACTAATCATTTTGGGAGCTGGTGATTAGAACTGAGCTAAGCAATAAAAAGGCAACCTCTACCTCGCTTGAGTGTTGACTAACAACACAGATATACCATGGCACATCTCCAGGGGCTTCACAAGGACTCAGAATTATGACCTTGCAGCTATCAAGACCAGGCCTATAGACAGCAGAGCAAGGCAGCTGGGGATAGGAAGCACAAGTGAACATCAAGATACATAAGCCAGCATAAGAAAGATTCAGAGAACCCCTCCCTGCAAAAGCTCTCCCTTGCCTTCTCCCTCACTTCCCCTGGCACAGCCTAGCCTTATCACTGCTGCAAATCAGTTGCAAAAGTCATGAAAGAGGTGGAGTGCACAGAGGTGTGACCCTTCCCCTCCATAGCTAAATCTGAATGGAATGCCTGAAAGGCAGTTACTTCTGATAATGAGATAACCATCCAGAGTCTCTATTCAATCAAGTCTGACTGAGTCAAATTTACATATGAAATTCAATTCAGCAGCTTCCTGTTGGATTTTGCCTTTGAAATGTTTCTGTTGAACTATGGTGACTTTTAAGTCCTTGAAGGAATAGATTGAAGTGTTCTACTGGTTTTTGCATATTGACATTTTTGATGTCCGATTTGTGTCCATTTATTCTTTTGCACAGAGGTTAGCTGGTTTGTCCTATGTATAGAGCAGAGGGCCATTGTTGGCACATGGCATATATCACATTGGAGAATGAACAGCTGTAAAAGCCAGAGATTGTGTAGTTGATGCCATTGGGTCCTGTAACTGGATTTTCTGGGTAGATACGTGGGCAGAGTTGGCATCTGGGTCTGATGCAAGGTCTGGTTTCTGTGTTGGTGACTCTGTTAGCTGGTTCATGGTTGTTAGAGAGAAGTCCTTGCCTACAGACAGCCCCCCCCCAACCTTAAAAGACTTCTCTCTTTCATGACTTTTGCATCTGATTTGCCTCTACATGGCCTTTACTCCATGCACCATTTTTTCTTTTGCACAGAGGTTGGCTGGTTTGTCCTATGTATAGAGCAGAGGCATTGTTGGCACATGGCACATATCACATTGGAGGATGAACAGCTGTAAAAGCCAGAGATTGTGTAGTTGATGCCATTGGGTCCTGTAACTGGATTTTCTGGGTAGATACGTGGGCAGAGTTGGCATCTGGGTCTGATGCAAGGTCTGGTTTCTGTGTTGGTGACTCTGTTAGCTGGTTCATGGTTGTTAGAGAGAAGTCCTTGCCCTCCCCCAACCTTAAAAGACTACTCTCTTTCATGACTTTTGCATCTGATTTGCCTCTACATGGCCTTTACTCCGTGCACCATCTCCCCCCTCCCCTCACCACCTACATATCTCTGACTAGTTTCTTCATACCCTCCATGCTTCTGATGAAGAGAGCTGTGGTTCTCGAAAGCTTATGCCTCAATAAAGTTGTTAAAGGTGCTGCTGGATTTTTTACTTTTTTTCATAAGCAAGTGAGCAGATCACTGGAGGACTTAGTGAGGATGGGGGGAGGCTGGGACAGGTGGAGGAAAGAAATGGCAAAAAAGAGCTTTCATGGGAAAGACAGCTACGTGTAGCAAGCATATCAATAGAGCCTTTGAAGACCAACTGGTGGAGAGTAACTGGGCTGTGTTGTACTGGGTGAAGGAAAGAACAGAAGACGAGGGAGGGCTTTTGCGGGGAAAGGGTGTGTGTATCTGAAACTGCCTGTGCTAAAAAAAAAGACTCCATTACTGAGTGATACCATCTTGCTGCTGCTCTCAGTGTGCCTGCAAAGAGCAGTGGCACTTTTGCTCTACATGTGCGCACTAACAGCAGGGCTTTTGAAAAGCAACAACAATGACTACACAGGGGCTCATGAATCAGTACAAGGGACATATGGTTAAAGACCACCAGTTTATTCTACATGGCATCAGCTATCTCAAGTTTCAGAAATAGAACACTTTGTGATCTGTGAACCCATAAGATGCCAGACACTGGATCTGAGAAATTCTGCATGCAAAGCACACACATTATTACTGACACCTCTTCATTTTTCAAAAGCTTTGACAATAGCTGTATGTTGTGTCAAGGTTAGCATAACCAATATACGCTAGTTAAGGCCAGTACTGGAAGCATAGCAATGTTAGTCTGTTGATGCCAGAACAAAAAAGAGTCTGTGGCATCTTAAAGATCTAAAGATAAAAAATATAACAAGATCATTGGATGCCATTTCAGTCCACTCCACTTTTGTCAAAGTCAAAGTGGAGTGTAAAATGTTACACAGTGAGTTGGATCTCATGCAAAATCTCCACTGATGGAAGGAATTTCCATCAGTGGAGCAAGACTTTGTTGCCTTTCCCATCCTGTTGCAGCCAGAAATGTTGTTTCTGGGGAACAAGAGACCATCTCCCCAAGGAACAACATGAAAGGGGGGGTCATAGGTTTGCCTTAGGAAGGGGGAGTTGGCAAAATCCTCCCTTCCACCGGTGGAATTTTGCACTGAATCCAACTCATATGGCAGATGGTGCAGTTTTATGTCATGGTGATATTTAAGGTTCTAGGTGAACCCATAAGGAAGTAATGAATTTATCTTTGCTTCCCTTTTAAACAAAGTGTTCATGTAGGAAAAGCACTGATGCAGAAAAACCTTACACTGGAACTAGGGTTGCCAACCTCCAGGTGGGGCTTTGCAATCTCCTAGAATTGCAACAGATCTGTAGACTAGAGAGCCCAATTACCCTGGAGATAATGATAGCTTTAGAGGGTGGACATTATGGCATTATCCCCCATTGAGGTCCATCCTCTCCCCAGCTCCACCACCCAAATCCCCAGGAATTCCCGGGCCCAGAGTTGGCAATCCTAACTGGAACAGACCAAAAAAATTATTTGAATTAAAATTTCTATATAAAACAATGTCCATATCATTTGCTCCTTTAATCAGTTCTTACTTGCTCTTCTTTGTCAAAGCAGAGATGAAGAGAACAGCCAGATTTTGGCTCTTACCTGGCGAAAAAGGAAGCTGCCACTGAGGTGCCAGTTGATGTGTCACTGGTAGCACATGTGGCTTGGGAACCAGGGAAGCTGTACAAGGAAGGTTTATCTGCGTTGTAGTGGTTCAGCACAGCTTCAGTCAGACCCTCTCGGCCAGTCTCAGTTATCAACTGGGAGATCTAAAGATAAAAAAAGATATAACAAGTTCACTGGATGTCTTTTCAGTCCACTCCACTGTATTTGGGGGGATGGGAAGAGGAGTATTACATTCATCACACTTTTGTGACCTTTTAAACACATTTATGGTCTCAACAACTGAAGCACTTTGGCTCGGACTTCACCTCATTTTCATTAAAAGTAATGAGCTAAAATAACCTTCTGACATTTTAAGTTTCCATTATAGCTCTGATGTTCCTTCTGTTTGGAGGAGAAAGTGTAAACCATTATCCTTGCTCCATTTGAGCACAGTGGGGAACCTGAAGACATTAGTCAAAGCCTATTTATTAAAGGAAATCTCCACAAACATTAGAGAGTGACAAAATGTGGCCTTGCTTGATGCAAACTGAAATGTGGGCTTGATGATCAGGAGTATGATGTGTCTGAAATACATTAAAAAGATGTGATTATGATTAGCTGAATGTGTACTTCACATATTGTGGGCTATAATTCCTTAAAATAATATATCAAAAGGTGAAGATCATATAGTAAGGCTTTTATTATCTGAAAATGCTCCCAGTTACACATATCATCTTCATACGTATGAAATATCACTGCCTGCATCTGCCTTTCTTTTCTGCCCCTTCCCTCATGCAGGCAACGTTGTCTGCACTGATATAATTATTCCATATAATATAAGTGATTTTCGTTTAAACACTAGGCAATAAAAGTAACACTTTTAAAGTGAAAGTTGGTTGGGTTTATGATGGCATTCAATTCTTGATTAATTCTGTCACACTGATTTGGATCAGCTGCTTAATAAACCTATATTCTTTTACATGGCCAGGCTTCAGCATTTTGATGACTCTCCTGTTCAGAGAAGGAACTGTTGGCCTCCTCTCACCAAAGTAGGCAATCTCGGACCCTGGAAACTAAACTTAAGCTGTCACCTTAAATGTGACACATTTGACTGAAGACCACTGAACGTAAGAACTAGTATACAAGAAGGGAATTTTCATTTACGAAATGGTTTTTTAAAAAAAAATTTACACTATAGTCCACCTTTCTCACTGAGTCTCAAAGTGGATTACATAATAGAAAACTGACACAGAGCTAGAAAACTATACTAAAACAAACATAAGCAAATTCATAGAACATATTAATGTGGAACTATCCAATAGAAGTATATTTGCAGCAACAGACAGTACACAGTAATAGTCTACAGACCTATCGTTTTACCAGTGCATCTCTCTGAACCATTTCCTTAAGTATAGCCCTATTACCTGTGTAAAAAGCCCTCTTGAATAATTCAATTTTGCATAGTTTGCAGGAAGCCAGGAGAGTGGGAGCTTTCCTGACCTCTTCAGAAAGGCCATTCCATATGATGGGTGCTACCCCAGAAAATGCACGTGTACGGCTGGCTGTTGTTTTTGCACCTGCAGAAGGCTGTGTTCAGATGAGTGAAGCTGCAGTGGTGGGGCACAGGGAGAGAAGCAGTCCCATAAAGACAAAGGACCATGACCTCAGAGGGCTTTGGTAGCCAAATTGAACCGAGCATGGAAACTGACAAGAAGCCAATGGAGTGACGGCAGAATGGGAGTAATATGCATGCTCTGCCTTTTGCACCAACTGGAGTCTCCACGTTGCCTTCAAGGGGAGATCTATGTAAGTGTGCATTGTAGTTGTCTAGTCTCAATGTTATCATGGTATGGATGCAGGTGGCCAGTTCGGCCGTGTCAAGTGAGGGAGCCGTCTTCCTGACTAAACTGAACTTTTTAATCAAATAATGTTATCGACAATTACCAATAGTAATTCAGTATAGACACTGTTTACAGAAGCAATAAAGGGAGGGAGGAATTACTATGGTTTTTTATCTTGTTTGCTCTTAGCCTCTCACTCATCTTGGCCTCTTATACTACTTCTGCTGAGATAACATATGTGCCTCTCTCCTCTGTTGAAGCTGTTTGCCTATACAACAACAAAGGTTGGGATGAGTCACTGTCACAACACCCCCATGTGGCTATCTTTAGGTATATGCCTATGCTTAGAAATACTCACTTTGAGCATACAGCGCCATCATGCTTTCAAGATTTCCTTACAACACTGAGGTCTAGAAGCTTACTTTAAAATTCTCAGGATTCTCAAGCTTTTAACAAACAACCTAAAATCACATTTTTTTCCTAATCAGGTCATTTGGAATCAGTATTTATATGGCATCTTTCTTTCGTACATTTATCAGCATTATTTCAGTAACTCTTATAATACTGTAAGGCCTGCCAGTTTATTAAGGAAATGTTACAAATGAAGCTGATAGTGGGTTGTCTATGACTACAAAATGAACTGACAATTGAGCTGGGAATCCTGAGCTCATACTTATCTTTATAACTGCTACACTGCACGCCATCTCTCAATATGACTAACTAAATATTTCATTTTAACACAGTTCTTTTGTGGCTTTTCTAGCTAGAAGTTCTGCGCTCCATCCTATAGCATTATGTTGGCAATGAAGCACAGATGATATGAGGTATTCTGGATTTATCATGAGTCTTCATAATAAATAAGTTTCATTTTCCACATGCTTCCATATCTAAAAATGAATCTTCTGATGTCACATGAAAATGTTCTGTTGATTTAAAAAAAATCTAGCTTAGTACTCAGATCACACTTTGAGCTGAATACTAAAAAATAGGTAGCCCTATTTGTCCACAGAAATCTCAAAACAAAATCCATGTAATTCCTTTTACTAAGACCAACCAAAATAACACACTGTGCAAGCTTTTGATTTCTCCAGAATGCTTCATTAGGATGGATGTTTAAAAAACAAAAAAATGGGGAAGAAAAACACATCCTTCAGGCCATGTTATTATCTTTTCCTCTGCTTAGCTAAGGATGCTTAGCAGATTTCACTGGGAACAGAAGGAGCTAGCTGGTATCAGACTGTGCTCTTGGCATGCAGGGATGAAGAAGCAAAAATGGAAGCCATCCAGTTAAAATACAACCGATAGTTGATCAACTTCTCTCATATGCCAAGATGGGTAGCTGTGTTAGTCTGTTTGTAGCAGTAGAAAAGAGCAAGAGCCCAGTAGCATCTATAAGACTAACAAAATGTGTGGTAGGGTATGAGCTTTGCTAAAATGACATAATGCAAATGTCTACTATTTACATTATGATGGGAAGTGTTCTGTCTGGCCAGCATCAACGGGCCCTTAAGAATTCAATTAAGGAGCAAAAAGAAAATTGGACTATCTCTGTGTACCTACAATATTGTTGTGGTTGTTGTGTGCTGTGCTGCTATTATAACTCATCCTTCTGCTATCCTGAAACTCAACATAGCTTTCTCAAGATTCCTGGGAAGACTCCCACCCAGGCACTGACCAGACACAGAGCTGCTTAGTTTCAGCTGCATTGCAGCTATCTCCCTGTTCTGAAGAGTCTCAAAGGGAACTGATAGTATGTTCAGGGACATACTAGTCATTAAAGAAGTCAGCCCTTCCTAGTCATTAAAGAAGTAAGGCTGATTGCTCAAAAAGTGACAATAATCCTCACTCATATATATGAATTCTTTTATAATAATATAATAATAATGACCAAGCTCTATTATCTTCCAAAACAGAAAGCTTCACAATGTATGAACATATGAAATAAATAGCTTAAAATGGCATAGAAAGACAAGTTAAGGGCCACAGCTACAATCCTGCTATGCTGTAGAAGCAAGATGCGAAATGATGCTGGTGAAACATCACCACTGTAAAGCATTCCTATCAGCCCTTCTTCCACCCGACAATCACTATGCAACACACCAACCATGTTAGCCTTGCAGGTAAGGCAAGGGCAAATAGGCAGAGACAGTGGAAGAACACAGCAGCTTGACTATACCCAGTACACACACACATCCCTAATCCACACAGAACACAAGTGAACTCTCTGGGAAAGGATGCAACATCCCCCCTATCAGAAGCCTCCCATGACAAGAAGCATGCATTTAGAACTCAGAGGTTTCCAAGGAGAGTGGATAAAGTTCTTCTGGTGATGCCATGGTCTACACATATATAAGGCTACTAAACATTGCACAATATTTTATTTTATTTTATTTCATTTCATTTATACCCTGCCTTTCTCCCCAATGGGGACCCAAAGCAGCTTACATCTCCTCCATTTTTTCTTACATCAACTTTGTGAGATAGGATAGGCTAAGAGAGTGTGACTGGCCCAAGGTCACTCAGTGATCTTCTGTGGCAGATTGGGGACTTGAACCTGGTTCTCCCAAATCCTAGTTCCTCATTCTAGCCACAACACCATGCTATACGTATTCTATGGGAAAAGACACATTATTTAATTAAGAATGGCAGTACAACAGCAAGTTCACAGCAGGCTGCATCTTGAGTTATCCAAAAACTCAATGAGAAAAGAAAAGCAATTAAATGTAGGAAACTTGGACCTAAATCTCACCTCAGGGAGAGATGAAGCTTCAACAAGGCAGAATATTCCTATGGGGATGTGGGTTGACTGCAAACCCACAACATTTACTTGTAAAGATGTTTTTGTGCTGGGAAATAACCATGTGCGTGCATGTGTGTGTGAGAGAGAGGAAGGGTGAGAGATGAAGTTTATACCTGGCTAGACACACTGGGAGTAATCTGAGCCCAAGCCTCAGTCCCTTGGGTGAAGGACATGACCTGTGTGCTGAACAAAATAGTCTGGTATGTTGCAGTTTGGCATGCGTGCCAGGGTTGCCTAGCCCTGGCTTTAGAATCGTTTCAAAATTCTGTACAACCTTTTCCAGTTGTCACTGACTGAGGAGAATAGGCTGGGTCCAGCCATGTTTTTTGCTCAATTTTGCCCAGCATTCATCCTTACTACAACCCCTATCCCACCTGGCTTTTATCATGTAGGTCTCATCCTCAGCTTAACATTTTTGGTAGTCAAAGAGGGCCTTTCCTTTTTCACCACTAGAAAAGCTGGTTGGATCCTGCCTAATATTTATTATTTTTATCATTTTTTCACTGTTTAGTACTTAGCTTATTTACTCAAATGGAAAATGACCCCGAAGGTAACATGCCACCCCCTTTATATGCTAAAATATGTATTACTAGGCAAAACTGTAACAAATCTCTATGACTAGATATTTAAAAGTGCTTTAATTTAATATTATTCAACTGGAGCCTTTGATATACGGGAAAACAAATTGCATAAGAAAGGCCCATAAGCACCACTGCTGCTGCAGAGACATCATCATCGAACATTTCTCAGCCAGGCATCTTGAGAACTGCTACAACAACTTGTAAAACTTTTGCCTGTGGTATTTATTATAGTTAGATATTTCACTTATCCACAAGTAAGCAGCCAGACATTAGAGTCAGGAGGACCCTGTAAGAAGTTGAGATCTTACTATAACTGCTCCCACATCACAAAAAGCAATCTGTAAGCCGTTGACCTTTCACTTCCCTGCTGACAGGAACAGCACCAGAAACTACCCAAGTGTGTCAGTGTGCAGCCTCTGCTGAAATGGCATTGCTGAGCTAGAGAACAGCCTCCTTCTAACCTCCAGCAAGATCACAACCAATATAAAGAACTAGTGCCTCTTCATATGGGCACATTTTAAACAGTGTCATTACTCTTTATTTAAAAGATATATGACAAACTATTACTGCAGACAGTGTGGCAGGAAGAAAATTGTATCATGAAAAGACAGCAGAGAACAAGGGGATGTTATTCTCTACATTTTTCTGCATTAATTTGAAAGAACAGAAAGGAAGCTCCTTCTCCACTTTTTTGTAAACTGGGGGGATTCATTATACCAGAAATACCATTTTATTACAAAAAGGGAAACGGCTAGATCTTTGATTCACATGACTGAGGATGAATCAATGCAGCCAAACATTCAAAATGGGCACCACAAATTCTTCACCACTACCACCCTCCCTTCAGGGAAAACAAAACATTTATTTGTTCACTTGCTCCATTTATACCCCGTCTTTCTCCCCAATGGGGATCCAAAGTGGTTTACATAATTTTCTATCCTCCACTTTACCCTTATAACAACCTAGTGAGGTAGGTGGTCCCTATTTAGTCATGAAGCTGTCCAAATTACTTTGGGCAAGTTGCTTGGTAACTCTCAGAACAACCAACTTACAGAATTTTTGCATCAAAGGGAGGCAGAAAATATAGCCCTGAGCTCTTCAAAAGACAGATCACACATGTAACAAATAAGACACCAATCCTTTCTGAAAGAATATAGCTCTCCAATCCAAGTAACAATTGATTAGGACTCTGAAATGGAAGAAAGATGTTTCCAGGCATTAGCTGCCTCTTGATTAAACAACTAAGTAAATTGTTGTTTTGGCCATAATCTCTGTATCATGGTAGTACACAGTACAGATCAATCTTCGATCTAGCATACATGACAATTTTCATGTTTTTACTTTATTTAATTAGATTTTTAAAATACAAACACAAAATGAAAAACCTAAAATATAGTCTATTTCATAATCCTAACTATAGAAAGCAACAAAGATGCATTATGATGGCAGTTTTTATTTGAAATGTCTTATTAGAATAGTGTTTAAGTGATCAAAGATGGAATAAAATACTGTTCAGTCTCAGATAGCCATAAATTATATTAACAGTTCCCATATCACCCCAAACTTTTTAGTTATTAACATTCTATTTGGTTTTTAAAAAATATTTTAACAGTATTACAAATTAGCCTCTCTCTCTCTTTCTTGTTCTCTGCTCCCTCCCTCATTTCCCTTTCAGCGATTACATGAAGGTTACCTTCTTCAAACACTTTGTTGGGTTTATACAAAGCAAATTAATGAGTGTATAAACTAGCAAATAAATGATAAACATAATGCAAGAAAATCACATCCATGATAGCCTAATACAGTTTAGAAAGCTTTTCCATATTTTAAAGTCTCGATTTTTCTTGTCTCTGTTTATAATAACGAATTCAGCATGTAGCTAATTTAGTTATTTGCATCCTCCAGTTCTTTACAAAGAAAGGATGAGGATCCTTCCACCATTGTAACACCGATCATTTTGCTATCAGCTTGACTTATGTATCCACTTTGCCTCATGCAGTGTCGTTTTCCATATTGCAGTTACAATTTCCAGTATTAATGTTCTAACAGTACATAAGCATTTAGAGTTTTGTTTCAGATTAATTCCAACCTTGCTACAGATTCCACAGAAAATATATTTCAAGCGAAGTAATCTAGTGTGTGTGATATATATAAAGCTAAAGGACATTCTTACCTTCCTGAAGTCTTGGTTGTGCCCTAGCAACCATAATGAATTATATACAACTGCTATCTTATGACAACAGTTGTGCTATTTCAGCCAAAATGCATAGTTTCTGCTGCTTCCATGTATTTTTCTGTTCTTTTCTCTACCGTAACCTTGTGGCAACCTAATTTACCAGCTCTGATCAATAAATAATCATAAAACAGCACCATACAACCATTTTACAACAAACCATGAAGTCATCAAATTACATGGAAGCCATAAAACCTTATTCTCCAAATACCATCTGGAATAATGATGTTTTCCAGTCTTTATGGAAAAACAAAAGGAATCTCCCTGAAGAGGCTTTCTCTACCTCTTCAGGGAGTTAATTCCAGAATGAATGTGCTGCTGCTGAGAAAGGAACAGTTCTTCCCTAAACTGATTCTACCAGGTGGCTTGACAGAAATGCCAACAAGGCATTTTATCTTGATCTCAATAAATACATGGGCACATGGTTCTTCAGTGTAAGGGTCCCAAGGCCATGAAAGGTTTTAAAGGTTAAAACAAATATTTGGACCTGAAACAAAGCTAGAGCAAAATGATAACCAGTGTAATTGGTACTGAATATGCATGCCAGTATGGTCCAGTGGCTAATGTGTTGGACGATCTCAGTGACCCTAGTTCATATCTCCACTTTGCCATGAAAGCTTGCTGGGTGACCTTAGGCTAGTCATGCACTCTCAGTCTATCCTACCTCAAAGGGTTCTTGTGATGATAAAATGGAGGAGAGGAGAAAGATGTAAGCCACTTCAGGTGTTCCCACTGGGGAGAAAGGTGGAGTATAAATTAGGTTAAATTAAATAAGTTAAATTCAGTACGAGGTTACGGTTAGCAAACGGGCAGCAACATTTTAGCTTGATTGAAACTGCTACATAGTCTTCAAGGACAGCTCCACACAGATTACATTGCAGTAGTCAAGTCTGCAAGTTAGAAAAGCATGAATAAGCTTAAGCGAGATCAGTTTAGATGGGATGAGATTCTGCAGGCCAGATGCAAATGAAAGAAGGCATTTGCAGCAACAGCTCGCACCTGTTTCTCAAGAAGCAGACCAGAATTTAAGACCCTAGGCTCTTCACCTGATCCAGCAGGGCACTGATACTTCCCCAGTGGCTCTGGAGCCACATGGGGCTCTTCATCCAGCCACTTGTGGCTCTTCTAAGCACTGTTCTCCAGTGTGGCACTTGAAGAAGGAAGCAGTGAACTGTATCAAATGTCATCAAAAGGCAAGAGAATCAACAGGGTATTATTTGCTTTATTCATCATCATAATAATAACATTCGATTTATATACCACCCATCAGGATGACTCAAAGTCATCCATGAAACCACTCAAAGTGGTTTACAAAGTATGTCATTATTATCCCCACAACAAAACACCCTGTAGATGCACAACCTTCACTAAGCCTGTTAATGCCATTTGCACCATATAACCAGGTCTGAAGCCAGACTGGAAAAGCTCTGCCAATATGGGCTTGACCACGTAGCTCCCCCTCCCACCAGTTTGAAACAGGTTTCTGTTGTTGTTGCTAATTAACAAACCACTGCTTGTTTTAAAATGTGAGGGAAATTACCCTCAATTAAGGAAGCATTGCATCCATATAGGCTAATTGTAAGGCTAGTGCCCTGGGCAAAAAAATACACGACACACCATCTTTGAATGAAAACAGGCCACAACTTTATTGGTTACAGACACTGGAGCATTTGTGCAGCATGGAGCAATGGTTCCACTACATTGAATTGCCTCTTGCCACTCAACTGCATGCATTTCCCAGCATGCTTTCTGGGCACAATGGGATGGCAAGCATATAGCATCTATCCAGGCATGACCCTGGTGGTGCCTGCCACCCAGGGTGAAACCTTACAGCCCACACAGGCACGTACCCTTTGGCTTCTCCCAGATCCTAATCAGTACAACTCATGCCAGTGGATCCAGCCCAGTGCCTCGAAATCACTGCCAAGTTGTGAAAAGCAACCTCAGCCGCAGCTGAGACCAAGAGAAGGAGGGAGACCATCAGTCTGCTTCCACCACTCAAAATACTGACCCAGGCCAACCATGTTTAGTTTCCAGGATCTGACGTGACCAGGCTACCTGGAAAAACAGGGTTTCTCACCTGTAACTGTTGATCGTCGAGTCTCTTCTGTGCAGACACACATTGGGACTGCGCAGGCGCAGGCCAGCCGCGGAGAAGATTCTTTTAGCTTCTAGAAATGTGACGGGGACGTTCGGGCCCACCGCGCATGCGCGCCGGTGTTCACGCCAATTTCGAAGTACAAGTACCCGAACGTCCCCGGCATTCCCTCAGTTCACCTGAGCCGCCTGAGAAACAATGGAGAAACCAAGCACTCACAGCGGGGCAGGTGGGAGGGAATGTGTGTCTGCACAGAAGAGACTCGACGATCAACAGTTACAGGTGAGAAACCCTGTTTATCGTCGTCGTCCTTCTGTGCAGCCCCACATTGGGAGAATAGCTAGCATCTCACCAATGGGGGCGGGTGTGAGTGTCTATGAGAACAGAGAGTGCAGAACAGCCGTGCCAACAGCGGATTCACGGCGTGCATTCACGTCTATGGAATAATGTTTAATGAAAGTGTCAGCGGTAGACCACGTTGCAGCTTGGCAGACGTCTTGGAGTGGCACTCCTCGCAGGAAGGCAGCAGAGGCAGCTTGTGCTCGAGTAGAATGAGCAGTAATCGACAACGGGCACCCAACTCCAGCTTGCTGATAACAAAGTTTAATTGCAGACACAATCCAGCGAGAAATGGACTGGGCAGAAGCTGGCGAGCCCTTGCGAGGGCCAGAGTAACATAAAAACAAGGCAGGAGACTTCCTGAAACACTTGGTGCGATGTAAATAAAACAATAAAGCACGTTTCACATCCAATGTGTGTAGAGTACGTTCCTCTGGGGAAGAGGGTGTAGGAAAAAAGGAAGGAAGGACCACCTTTTGACGCAGGTGAAATTTTGAAACCACCTTGGGCAGGAACTGCATACTAGTGTGGAGCATGACCGTACCGGGGAAAAATTGCAGGAAGGGGGGGTCACACCTCAGAGCAGACAACTCCCCAACCCGCCTGGAGGAAGTGACTGCAACCAAAAAGGCCACCTTCTGTGTGAGCAGAGGCAAGGGACAGGTAGACAGGGGCTCAAAAGGGGAGAGCATCAGACGGGAGAGCACCAGGGTCAGGCTCCACTGAGGAATAGGATGGGCCCTAGGAGGAAAGGACTTTAGTAGGCCCTTCAGGAACTGTTTGGACAGCCAATGTGCAAACACAGTCCTCCCATCAATCTGCTCATGGAAGGCAGAGATAGCAGCCATGTGCACCTTAACACTGGAGAACGCCAGGCCCTGGGAGCACAGGTCCAGGAGGTACTCCAGAATGACAGGCAGCGGGCAAGTGAAAGGGGAAACCCCTTTGGGGGCTAACCACCTAGAGAAACGAGACCACTTCCTCTGGTAGGACAACCTGGTAGATGGTTTTCGGGCATTCAGAATCACATTAAGCACCCTAGTAGAGAGGCCTAGTCTGGGGCGCAGAGGAGCCAGGCAGTCAGATTTAGCACTGCCACATCGTGATGCCACACTCCGTCCCTGAGTAGCAGGTCTGGGGCGTGTGGCAGCGGGAGACACCGCCCCTGTGACAGGGAAAGTAAAAGGGGGAACCAATCCTGGCGAGGCCACCGAGGGGCAATCAGGATACAATGGGTTCGGAAGGCCCTGACCCTGGAGAGGACCTTGTGAAGGAGCGGGAAGGGCGGGAAGGCGTAAAAGAGCCCTGGAGACCAGGGTATCTGGAAGGCATCCCCCAGTGAACGATGGCCAATCCCGGCCCGGGAGCAAAACAGCGGGGCTTGTCTGTTGTGGGCTGTGGCAAAGAGGTCGACCAAAGGCGTGCCCCATGTGCGGAAAACCTTGTGGAGATAAACCGTGTTGAGGGACCACTCGTGCTGGGGCAAAAACACCCTGCTCAGCGTGTCTGCTGCCGTGTTGTTCTCCCCCGCAATATGAATGGCCCTGGGCAGGACGTTGTTGGCAATGGCCCAAGTCCAGAGTGTAGTCGCCTCCTTGCAGAGCTTGAGCGAGACCGTTCCTCCCTGCTTGTTGAGGTAATAGCAGGCTGTGGTATTGTCCGACAGGACCTGAACCCTCCTGTTCCGAATGACATCTGCAAAAGAAGCAAGGGAGTAACGGATCGCTCTAAGCTCTAACAGGTTAATGTGCATGCCCATTTCAAGGGAGGACCAAACACCTTGAGCAGACAGGTGTCCACAACGCCCTCCCCAGCCTAGATTGGAAGCGTCCGTGAAGACGGTGACCTCCGGCAGGAAGGGACCAAAAGGACAACCCTTGGACAAATTCTCAGGGTCAGTCCACCACACCAATGTCCGCTGTATCACCCTCGGGACGGAAAACCCATGGTGTTGACTCATAGTGAGGGGGTTGAAAACCCGAACAAACCAATTTTGTAGAGGCCTCATGCGCAGGCGTGCAAAACACACCACCCCTGTGGAGGAGGCCATAAGACCTAACAACGTTTGAATCAGGAGGGCAGTTTGGAACCGGTTATGCACGAAGTGGCGGGCCAGGGAGGACAGCCTGCTCAAGCGGTCCGGGGGTAGATAAGCCCGGCCCAGCAGAGAGTCAAAGTGGACCCCAATGAATCTAATGCTCGTACCAGGGGACAGGACCGACTTCCCCAAATTGACCACTAGCCCCAGACCGTCTAGGACGGACAAGGTGAGGGCGATAGAGGCCCGGAGGGAGTCAGAGGAGGGACCCACCAGGAGCCAATCATCCAAATAGGGATAAACAAAACAGCCACTAGACCGTAGATGTGCCACCACGGTGGCCATACATTTAGTGAACACCCTGGGCGCCGAGGCCAGGCCAAAGGGCAAGGCCGTGTACTCATAGACAGCGCCTCCACAGGTAAAACGGAGATATTTCCTGTGGCCCTCAAAGATGGAAATGTGGAAGTAGGCGTCTTTGAGATCCAAAATGGCCATCCAGACGCCGGACTCTAAGAGTTCCAACACCCGGGACAGGGTAAGCATCCTAAACTTCTCCACCTTCAAGTAGGTATTAAGGGCCCGAAGGTCCAAAATGGGACGAGACCCCCCATCTTTCTTATCCACAAGAAAGTATCTTGAGTAAAACCCCCAAGGGGAAGTAGAGACATTGACCACCCGGACAGCACCTTTGGCAACCAACTCCAAAACATTATTTTGTAACACAACATTACAACAAGAAGCACAACGGGGTGGGTGCGAAAGAGGGGGTGCAGTGGTAAACGACAACTTATAACCACGGGCCACAACAGAGAGGACCCAGGTATCCGTAGTAATGAGTTGCCAACGGGGCAAGAAAGGCCGTAGCCTGTCCAAGAACAGGACATTAACAGCGTCCTTGGAGACCAACTGGGAAGCGTCCTGGTCTAGTCAGAAGACCGTGGGCTTCTGCGCTGAAGTCGAGGGCTTGGGCGAAGGAGGCTGCTGTCGTCCCTTGGACCGGCCGGAGCGTCTCGAAGAGTGGCGCTGCTGGCCAGAGTAGGAACGGTGGCCATAGGATTGACCGGAGGGGAACCGTCCTTGGCGCTGGTGGAACTGCTGGTAGGGGGACTGATAGGACCGGAACCTGCCGTACCGATATCTCGGACCCGTCTGCGGAACCGAAGGCGCAACCCCGAGCGACTTGGCCGTCTGCTGGTTCTTCTTCATAAGAGAAAGGGACTAATCCGTTTTCTCTGAGAAGAGCTGAGGACCTTCAAACGGAAAATCCTCGACCTTGGCCTTCTTCTCGGGGGGCAGGGCAGTAGATCGAAGCCAGGCGTGCCGACGCAAGAGCACTGAGGATGCCATCGCACGCGCCGCGGAGTCGGCAGCGTCCTTGCCAGCCGTCATCTGTTGCTTCGACAAACGGAAAGCCTCAGCCTGGAGAGCCTTGACCAAGTGACGGCGATCGTCGGGGAGGTCAGAGAGGTAGGACGACAGACGCTTCCACAAGAAAAGATTGTAAGAGCCCATTATTACTTGGAAATGGGCGATCCGGAACCCCAGGGAAGCCGAAGAATACACCTTCCGACCAATTCCATCCAGCTTCCTCCCCTCCCGATCCGATGGAGCCGAAGAGGAGCCCCGTCGGAACCGAGCCTGACCCTCCTCGGCCACGATGGAAGAGGGCTTCGGATGGGCAAAGAGGTAAGGGCAATCTTCCTGTTTGAGGCGATAATATTTCTCAACCTTCTTGGCCGTAGGCGGTACAGAAGCAGGGGTCTGCCAGAGTGCCAGGGCATTGTCGATGAGATCCTCGACAGGAGGAAACGCCACCGAGGCAGGAGAGCCCGAATACAACGGCTCCAACAGCTTACTCTTGGGTTTGGAGGTCGTGGAGGCGACGTCGAGCTCCAGTGCTGCGGCCATTCGGACCATCTGCTCTGCAAACACCCTGTAATCGTCATTAGGGGACGATGAGCGGAGCTCCCCCACAGCATCATCAGGGGAAGGGTCAGAGGCCGCGTCCGACGAGTACTCAGACGGAGACGCCAAGCCCTCATCATCCTCAGAGTCGGAGAAAGCTGCTGGGGTCTGCGTCGGAACCGACGGGCGGTCAGCCGGAACCGAGGTAGAAGGCTGGGGTGCCGAAAGATGGCGACGCGGCTGAGTGGCAGGCGGAGCTGGAGGCAGAGTGGAGGGCGCCGGAACCGTGGCCAGGGGCACCGAAGGACCAGGCAGAAAGGGAGCGGACTGCTGAATCCAAGCCACAAAATCCTGCCAGGAGGCCACGTTCCCTAGGCCCGGGACAGGCTGCCAAGGAGGCAGAGCAGCAGGCAACGGAACGGACCGGTGAAACGGTGCTGGAACCGAGAAGACTGGCTGCGATGGAATGGAGACCTCCGCCGGAACCGGAGCACACGGCAGAGAGCGCTCAAACTCCTGGAACGCGTCCGAAAATCCACGGATCGACTCGCAGTCGTCGGGAATCACCGGAGGAGGTGTGTGAGGAGGCGACGGGGTATGGAGGAGACTCCGGACGTCCTCAGGAGGAGGGGCCGGTCCAGGAGAGGAACCAGCCAACGAGGCCGGGGCCGGCGACAGAGCACGGCGCTTGGCCTTTGACTTGGCCTTTGCCTTCTTCGGCGGGGGCTCCGAAGAAGCCTCGGTGGCCACAGGTTTCGAAGAAGGCTTCGAAGAAGCACGTTTCTTCGCCTTTCGACTGGACGGAGCACTCACGGAACCAGAGGCGATCGAACCGTCCGGAGCGGACGCCTCCGTCGGAGCCGAGACGAGCAGTTCCGACGAGTGATGAGGAGCCGGCGAGGGGGCGACAGAGCTGGGCTTGCTCCCGGACGACCCAGAGGCTTTGGGCGGTAGAAGGTTGGCGTCCCAAAGAAAGGCCCGGAGCCTGGCCTTGCGGTCGTTCCGCGCTTTCGGAGTGAAGGCCATGCAAAACTTACAGCGCTCCACGACGTGCCCCTCGCCCAAACAGATGAGGCAGAGGTCATGACCATCAGAGTGGGTCATTTTAGTGCCACACTGTTGGCATTTTTTAAATAAAGCGGAATGGGACATAGTGGAGGCGTTTCCCAGTCAGAAGGAAACGGCAACTCACAGCTAGAAGAAAGTCGGAAGACACAAGCGACAGCTGAAGAACCTTTTCGAACGGCGGCGAAAAAGGAACTGAGGGAATGCCGGGGACGTTCGGGTACTTGTACTTCGAAATTGGCGGGAACACCGGCGCGCATGCGCGGTGGGCCCGAACGTCCCCGTCACATTTCTAGAAGCTAAAAGAATCTTCTCCGCGGCTGGCCTGCGCCTGCGCAGTCCCAATGTGGGGCTGCACAGAAGGACGACGACGATCATCTATTCCTCCCCCTTCCTTGCTGGTGTTGGTGGATACTAGAAACCATAGAAGCTGCTGTGAAATAGCGGGGAGGACAGTGAGCCTCTCCCAGAATGTCCCACTCCCAGACGAATTCAGTGTTTTCTCTGCAGGCCACAAGACAGACTTTTCTTGTCTCACAGTTGGTCTTCCATGGTCCATCTTCTATAGCCCAAAGTCAGACTTAAGGAGGAGTTTGAGACACCAGTTTCTCTCCCTTTTTGGTGGCAATCAGGGGTACAGTTCAATTCTTTCCATTATTCTTCAGCTCTTGTTCACACATTTAACAACTTAATTTAAATCAATGTTCAAGCGATAATACAGTCCTCAAATCTGTGTCACCTCCCAAGACTTGAGGAGACAATTTGAAAAGTTTAAGCTGGCTTACAAAATCAAAACTAACTGGAAGCAATAACCAAGAACTTCACTGAAGCTGGGAAATACTATTTGGCTAACTACATGATATCTCTGCACAATGCTTGAGTATATAGCACATTTTAATAAATGAGCAAAATATATTTCTATCAACATTTTCCACTAAAACTGTTCTGTCTTCTGCCATAACAGACCCAAACAATCTTACAGGCATGTCATCTTAGAATGAATCAGTTATTCGTTTGATGCTATCATCTTATTTTTATGGTAGCATCAAGTATTGAGTTTTGTACAAACAAAATTCAAAAGGAACAAGCAACAGCCTTACAACAATTAAGGTGAAATAAATTCTTTCCTGACCCTGAAAGTGATCATCTTATGATCTATTGCAAACAGTCTGACTAGCCTTATCACAGGTTGGAACAACTATAAAGCTAATTATTGGCCATAAAGACATCAAGATATTACATGACACATTGACCTCCTACAGCAGTTAATTCTAGAGACTACTTCTATATATAACATCTCCATTCCCTTTTGTGTAAATGCCTTCCTTTTCCATGTTCTCTTATTATAGGCAAACTGAAGAAAAATACCTTATCCATTATAATTTTTAACTTAGTCTTCAGCCTATCACAGAACCAGTGCAGCTTCCAGACATTTCAAGGAGACTTGGGAAAGTTTACAGAAATCCTATAATGAATAATGGGAAATACAAATAATGAATGTACCACTGTTCAGCAGTGGGTGCTTGGTAGATTCATCTCTTTCAACATACTCTCAAAACACAAACTGTAAGTAAATCCCATTAATTCAATTGAATAATTCTAAGAAAGGATGCTTAGACTCAGCATATTATTTTGTACAACATGTTACTCCTAAAGCCAAAGGTTCTCTGTTCATTCACTTTGGCTTGAACAAAGAACTTAAGTGAGTCACCTCAAAATTTCCACCAAAATTCAACATACAAATAGCAAAGACAGAATCTAACAGCGTAGTTCTGAGGGAGGGGGAGTACACAGGGAGTCAACTATGAGTTACGCCAGCATAAGTGTGGGGTACACTGGTGCTGGCCCACTTACAATGGTGTAACCCCACTATGTTTGCATAACCTCTCTGCACTTGGCCTCTCTGCCAAGGCCCCTTGCCAGCACTGGGCCATGGCGACTGGGTGACAGCGTGACTGTAGCGTAAGAGCTATGGAGGGCTCTCATTATCCAACAGCACTGCTGGTGTCTGATAAGCCAAACAGAGAACCACTGCATGTGGGGAGCAAGGTTGATGCCGAAGGGGAGAGATGTGGAGCAACGTCCTAGGATCTCTGGGACCCCTTCCCCAAGAGGCCAGACCACTCTCTCTTGTGCTGTTTGTGGGGATGGACTTGCATTGGGGATGGGAGGATGGCCCCTGGAGCAGTTTCTCTGGATGTGCAAGCCATCATTCTACTCTGGAGGCCATCATCCGGGGACCAGAGCCTGGCTCTTGAGGTTCACCCTGCATTCTCATTATATCTTTTCTATGCAGTAATCTGTTTTACTGCAGCTGCTGCTAGTCGATGGGCATTCATGGCTCCCATCACATCCAATGGGGGCTTCCAGCCTCTCCCCCAGTGGGCATTCCCATCATTTGTTTAAGAACCCACCTCTGCCCGCCTCTATGGAGCTGCCTCTGCAAGACTTGGGGAGCTGACCCTGAGTGCTGGGGACTGCAAGTGTGACCCTCATTGGGTTCCACTGCCTTCCTGGTCTTACTTTTCACAGAAGGGGTGCATGTTTCTTGGAGCGGCGGGGAGGGGAGTTTGCATGCAAGTGGTGCTTCAGCTGCCAACCTGTCCCTTGTCAGAGACGGGGGTTGGGTGAGTGGGTGTATCTTGAGATATGCTGGGTATTCTGAAGTACCATTACTTTGGAGAGGGGGATTTATTTTTCCAAAATTCACTTTTTTAGATATAGTCATTCATTCCACTTCTCTTTTTTCTCATTAAAAGAGGAATTTCTCTTTCATTTATCTATGATGTCTCTTTAAAGAGAAATCAATGCACGCTTTTGTAAGTTCAGCTCTTGCAATTATTTTATGTGACAGAACAGTGTGGTGCTCTTGCAGGAGGATAGCAAAGTTTGAACATTACCTACCTCTGAGCATCTATAGAGTGAAATTCTGCAGAACCTCCTTTCCTGCCCTTCCTCTCTACACATTTCTCTTTAATCGAAACAAATCTGATTAGAAAATTACTTCAACTGACTAAAAAGAGGAAAAGAAACAGACTGTTGGATTTCAGGAGAAATTGAGTAAAGTGGAATTAAGAGAATTTCTCTTAACAATGCTACACTGAAGATAATCAGCAGCACCTTAAACCGAGCCCACAGGGTTATGATATTAGATTGATATATATAGAATAATAAATAGAATATTGATAGAAAACAATTAATGATAAGGGTTAACTATAAGGATTGACTAACTAATAATATTTTCTTTTTGATTCCGTACAATGTACCAAACTGAATATGTTTATTTGAAGCTGTATATGAGTCAAATTGATTGATATCATATATAGACTTATGATTGAAGGGGAATAGAAATACTAATGTAAATAAATATAACTAAAATAGAAAGAAGAAGATAGAATGAATAACATATAGAGTATAAGTTAAATTGGTTGATTTATATGAATGTATGGTTTTCATAGTTTATGATATATAGAAATATTTGAAAGTGGAATAATGAAAAATGGGATAAATTGTTTATCCATTATGGAAAAAGGGACTCATAGTCAGGGTACAGAGTATTAAAAATAGTTAAAGAAGTATTGCTTAGAATAAAGGGAGAATATATATTTGTTAGAAAGAGGAATATATAAAGAGTAAGGGAAAAGGGATAAAGGGTTGGAAAACTGTTGGAAGTCAACAAAATGGGGGGGGAAGGGAGGGGGTTAGAAATTGGGAAATGGGAATATTGACTGTAATGTGTAAACATTTGATCCTAACCCAATAAAAAAAATTTTCAAAAAAAAAAAACAATGCTACACTGAAGATAATCAGCAGCACCTTAAACCGAGCCCACAGGGCAATAACATTGATTGAAGTTTGGCAGAAATGAAAATTAGCCATTTTAATTCCAGCAAATATTTGCTCACTATTAATTTCTTATACATCCAGGAAAATTATAACAACATTGTGCTAATAGCATTGTGCCAACTGAACATTAGATTAGCTGAAACTGATAAATCATTTAACTTTTAGGTCTTATTCCACTGTACATACGCACTAGCTATTGTTTATTTCTACATGGACCACAATCCATCTTCAGTAAAACATCTGAATGCCAGATATGTCACATTCCTGCTCTGTCCCTTAGGGCACTGGGCTTGCTGGGAACTTTAAGGACTCTGTTCTCTCAACTGGAATTTATTGTTCACTGATTAAAAGGCTCAAAGCCAATGACTCCAACCCATGTGTTTCCTTAATAATCACCACAAAAAGCAATGCAATGAAGGAAAAATGTTTAAATCATTTACAGTCTCATACTCAAACACCAGCAGGAGCCCACATTTTGTTGACTGTAAAATGAAATTTCCTCCTGAATATTTGTTGCTGACATATGTAACAACAACATTTGATTTATATACCACTTTTCAGGTCAACTTAACGCCCACTCAGACCGGTTTACAAAATATGTTATTATTATACTTATAACAATCATCCTGTGGGCCTGAGAGAGTTCTCAGAGAGCTGTGACTGATCCAAAGTTACCCAGCTGGCTTCAAGTGGAGGAGTGCCAGCATGTCAACTTTGGTGATGTTGCCCTGGAGCACATCAGCCAGTAAAGCCACATCCTAACCAGTATTTGATTATGTAGCAGCAATGGGAGGTGGGGTGTAACTAAGAAGGTTGGAACAGAAAAAATAAAAATGTTGAAAATGACTAAAAATATGAATTAAAAACACTAGGATAAAGTTTAATCATATACGTACTAAAACCTTGTATATAAATTAAATAAAATCACCAACAAACAGGTATAATAGTACAACTCATTGCCATATGTACAGAGCCAATAAAACTAGGCGCGTTTTGGCCCAAATGCCTTCCTGAATGGTATGAAAATATCACAGACAGCACCCCGTCAACAAAATACATAAAGTAGGCATACATTACCTAACACACAATGAATCTGGAATGGGTGGGGAAATGGGGGGAATGAAAAAATGAGACAAAAATGTATAAAGATTAATACCTGGATAATAAATAGAAAACCAATTTCAAACAAATATATTTCAATGAAATTACTCACACTGTGATGGAATTAAAATAACATGGAGTGAATTACTTAGAATTCTGCCCCGGAACAGCATGAAATAATATGTAGCAGCAATCCCAGGCATCATCATTTTGGTTCTCTTTTGAAAATCTTAATAAATATTTTAGATAATTTTACTATTGGTAGAACATGCCCTCATGTCATAGCTTACTTGTGATGACCCCTGGTGGGATTTTCATGGCAAGAGACTAATAGAAGTCTCTTTTTGCCATTGCCTGCTTCTGCAAGCCTGGTCTTTGTTGGAGGTTTCCCACCCAATGACTAACCAAGGCCAACCCTGCTTAGCTTCTGAGATCTGATGAGATGAGGCTCACCAGAGCTTTCCCCGTCAGGGCAATTTTATTATTACCTGAAGTTTTTCTAAATGATTACTGATATACATCCCAAAGTTAAGTAACCAATATGTAAAACAAATACAAGACTTGCCAAGAATTCTAGCAGCAGAGTCATAGTGATATTTCGGGGGGGGGGGGGAGGAAAGGCAGATTTGATCATTTTCTCTCATGAGAACCTCCAAAGTAATACTTGCATGCAGCTTTTTGGACTTTATTCCCAGAATGATTTATAAAGAAATCAAGATTCTAAAACAAACTTCATCATTCCCAATCTTAGAATGCTGCTTCTCTTGAGAACTGAGCACACACTACTACATATTTAGGCTATGGCTCATGCTTGATTAAGCAGTTGTGTAAATTGGTTTTGAGACATTCACCAACACCACAAATCACATAGCCTACTTTGTGAGAAACATCCTATTAGCAATTTCCACAGAGTATCTCTTACTGCTATGGTTAAATTTAATTGCTGCAATACAACAACCCATAAGGAAGCTACACCTACTATGTTTTTCTCAGTCATTTTCCTCTCTAGAAAGCATTAAACTCCTGTATGTATTAGAGATTTGTGTGCAGAACTGCAATTACGTACACACTATGTAAGCTATATTTTAAGGCCTTAGATTATGAGCCCTCTAGAACAAAACAATTACTAAAATTCACTATTTTTTTTATAATGCTATGGAGTCTCTTAAACATAGTTTAGAGCCTCCACATGTCTTAATCTGGCCCTGTCTGTGTGTACCTCTCTGTAACAGATCATGGATTAGATCAAGTGGAGTGTTTCTATGAACAGAAGGAATCCCCCTAGGAACAGTATTGAGAGAGGGGGGCTGCAGCAGGACGGAGGAGGTGAGAAAATCATGCAGTGCAGGCAGAAATCCTTCCATCTGCAGAAACACTTTGATCCAAGCCACAGCTCTCTGGAGTTGGGCAAGTATTTTAGGAAATGTCAGATACTATTTGAAAACTGTTATGTCAGATTTCCTTTTATTCTTTTTCTTCCTAATTACTATTTAATTATGGTGTGCTTCCCATGTTGCAATTTCCAGGCAAAAGAACATTCCTGTAATTCACTTGAACACACACATGAAGGTGCCTTGGTCTGTCAGAGTCAGTATTGTCTTCTCAGACTGGCACCCCCCCTCTGCCTCTGCCACCACTCACCTGGCTGGCAGGGGGGAAAGGCAGGGGAATGGGCCTCCTGAGGCATGCTCTCGGCACAGCCAAATGAGGCCACTCCCAGGAGTGGCATCATTGCAGAGGCACCAGGGTGCTCCAGTGCTTCATGGGGGCCTATTTGGGCCCTAAACGGGCTGATTCTTTAAGAACTTGCCCAGTGTGAAGCGCAGGAGTGCTCCCGGGGCCTGTGTGATAACTCCTGGACGAATGCTGCAGTTGGATCAAACAGAAGATCAACTCGAGATGAGTGCAGGGTCCATCCCTCTCCTACTGGGAGGGTAAAGGAACCTGTCAATCGTGCTAGCAGCAGCTCTCCAGTGTCTCAGGAAGTCATCTTTCACATCACCTATCACTTGATCCTTTTAGCTGGGGATGCTGGGGATTGGAAGATTTGTATTCACTTACTGTGAAGCTTCCTTTCTCGGTGGTCCAGAAGTGGGGCAGCCCTTACTTTTGGGATATAGCTCCTCCTCTCCGAAGGCAGGGTCAGTCAGCTGATTTTGATCCTGGAGGGGAGGGGCTTGTCCCTGGAATCACCAGTCTGTTCCCAAGCCCTGACTCCCCATCACGATACCAGAAGGGAAAATAATAACTCCCTTCAATGTTTTTAAATAGACAGATCCCTCCCTTGAATCCACTGGGAGGAAGACTATTGCCCTAATTCTTTATCCAATCCTAGAAGCCGCCCCACAAGAAACTTGGGTGGGCAGGACTGCCCCACTCCTGGACCACCGAGAAAGGAAGCTTCACAGTAAGTGAATACAAATCTTCCATTCTCTGGTGGTCCTAGGAGTGGGGCAGTCCTTCCTTTTGGGACATACAAGAGCAGTTTACCCCAGGGTGGGCAGTCCGGCTTCCAGGCCTAGAGGGTGTGTAGTAGTACCCTCCTGCTAAAGGTTGTCTCTGGGGAAGACAACTTATCTATCCTATATTTCTTGATGAAAGAATATACTGATTTCCATGTGACCACCTTATCAATCGTTTCTAATGACTACAGGATTTATAGGCTGCCTGTGTCGCTGTTTCCCTTAGTGAGTGCACCCTGACATCTATGGGCATCTTCAGACCTCTGGCTTGACAAGCCAGAATTATGTACCTTCTGCTTTACCTACTTAGCCAAGAAAAGGACACTCTGGGTCCCAAGAAGGACCTCCTCCAAACACACAACTAGCTCCCCAGACTTCTGAAACAGTTTAGTCCTGCAGAAGTGGAATATCACATCTCTACATATATCAAGGTAGTGAGATTTATTTATTTATTTATTTATTTATTTATTTATTTATTTATTTTCTTCCCATGCTTTGGATTGGATTAAAAGGAGGGAAGTACTATCTCTCCTGTCCTATGAAAACATGAAGTTCATCTTTGGAAGAAAGTTGTTTTTGATCATAATTTGCTCTACTATCTTGGAGGAAAGGGCATGGCTCTCTATCTACGGCTAGTGCCTGCCATTCTGACACTTGTCTAGCTGATTTTATTCTCATCTGAAAGATGGCTTTAAAGGTCAGTTCCTTTAGGGGACATGAGGTCATAGGCTCAAGGCATCTTTTGTATAATGCTCTCAATACCAGATTAAGTTTTCACGTGGGAAAAAAAACAGTGAACCCTTGGAAGATTCTACAATGAAGTCCCCTTTTAGAATCCATTTCCATGAAGGTGATATATAAGGGAACGTCCCTTCCTAGAACCCCTAATTGTTGGGATGGTCACGACCTGTTGTCTAAGGGTGTTGGTATTAAGACTTTTCTTCAACCCCTCTTGAAGAAAGGTTAGTAACTCCCTAATTAGCCCTGAAAGATTACATGACTCTATCCATGCACTCTTCTGGGAACTTGGCAGGAATTTTTATAGACTCTGTGGAACTCTTCCTGGAGGCTAGCATAGTACAAATCATGCCTTCTGTTTAGTCCAACCCTATTAGCTGTTTGTGTTCGACCTCCACACTGTGAGGTTTGTCAGAGCTGGTCAGGGGTGTCGTATTGATCCCTGCATCAATGGGCCCTCCTGCAGTGGAGGTGCCAGGGATCCATGCTTGAAAGATTCTTCAGGTTTTGAGACCATGTCTTTCCCCCTCAGAGTTGTCCTCTGTATAAACATATAAACCTGTGGGAAGATTCTGAGATTCCACCACACCGTGTCTGATGGCACTGAGTTCCAAAAGGTTTACCCTGCTGATAATTTGTCCTTCAGCTAGATGCTCTATGCCATTCTTCCTTGGGTGTGGGATCCCCATCCCCAAAGACATGTCCATGGTCATCACTGTTCTCTCTGGTTTCCTGAATGGGACACCCTCATGGGACTGAATGAGGTACAGCCACTGGTTGTTTTCCTATTTGAGGATCTCTGGCAATTCAACTATCTTGGACCTCTTGTGATCTAACATGCCATGGGATGGCAACAGGCATTTCTGAAGTGCACAGATCAAGATGTCGTTTGGATATGGGAAAGGAGCTACTCTCCGTGGCCTAGCCATGCTATCAGTGATACTAGGATTCTGATGACACCATAGGTGGCGTTTTCAGGTCAAAGGAAAGGGCCCAATGTTGGAAGTGCCTCTGAGAGATTGATGGAAGCCAGACAATCTCCCTTCTGAATGACTGTCATGACAAATTTTAGCCTTTCCATTCCGACCTTCTTGTTCCTAGGCGTCTATTTTATTTGACCAAATTCCTTTGGATCTAGGGAAAAAGGGACCAGGTGGCACAGAATTGAATTCCACCGATCACAGTATCCAACACCCATCTGTTTCTTATTATTAGATGCCAAGGGTTTGCCAAACATTGTAAGCATCCCCCAAACACCATCACACCTACTGCCTTGGTGTATATACACACTGAGTTCCCTTCTTTGGCCCTTTAGTATTCTGATTGGATTTGTTGAGGGAGAAGGTACTACCTTCCTCTCGATGTCTGGTCTGCTTTCCTTTATTTAGCATTTCTCCAGACAGGTTGATATCTTTGAAAGGAACCGTGGTTACTTTGGCTTTGGGGCAAATGGTTCACGTTCCAATTTCTAAGCTAAGTGACTCTAGGAAGGAGTGGAGCTGTCACCAATGCTCTGAAGGATGTAGCGGAAACTTCCAATTTTCTGCGCATAGCCAGTTCAAACTACTTGATGCTGGAATCCTTGTCAACGGGCAGCACAGGATTAGACAGCAGGCTGCTTACCAGATCATCCACCAATGGCAGCTTGATCCTCTCAGTAACCCCTGGAATTAATGTATAAGACTTGGGAGGGGAAGGAAATAAGTTAGTTTTGCCAGAGTTTCCCTCTTAGACTTTTACAAGTATGAGAGACTACTGGAAGGGAATCCCTGATGGGATTATTCCTGATTCTAGGGAGGACTGGATCATCACCTTAGGGAGCTTTCTAGGATACGGCTCCTGAGGAAGACCTGCTAGAGAATTTTCCCTTTTTTTAACAGCTCCCCTTTCTTCTTGGCTGAGGGAAAAAACGGATAGCTCACGGTCCTCAGGTTGAAGGCTTAACCGAGATATGTGCTCTGAATAGACCTTGCCTCATCTTTAATCTGGGGAGGGGGCACTCCTTTACCTATCTGGAGTCAGACCCCCATACTGGAATGCCCCTCTTGCCCATCTGAGAGTCTAGCCGCTAAACTATTTATTGGTATGCCTTCAGGACCTCTTTGAATTCCTTATTTACATCCTGGGCCATGCCAGTTCATTTGTTAAATAGTAACTTTGGCTGCAACTATGTAAATAGGGGGCATGTAATTTCGTTCCCCTTGGTGGTGGAAAATGTCATCCAGTCATAGTTGCCTCTGCAACACTGGTCTTTTTTGGAGGTCTCCCATCCAATTGTTAACCAAGGCCAACCCTGCTGAGGTACTGAGATCTGATGAGATCTGGCTTGCCTGGATTGTGATATCACAGTCACGGGCTGTGATAAGGTCAGAATCATCATTATTCTCCCAGAACCGCTAGGTAATTGAGACTTTAACCCAAGGTCAGCCACCAAGTTCAAGTAATTATGGGACTCGAACCAGCAGGGTAATGATTCATGGCTCAGCACTTAACCACAACATTACAGCAACTCACTTCAGGCTTCCTTGCCTGGTGGATACAAACTCCAGACCTTCTCCCTTTCACTAGTCTCTTGAGATGCCTGGGAGTAGGCCGAGGCCTGGGAGTTGGGCCAGTTTAGGCCGCAGGCTTGTACTCTCTGAGGCCTGGAAGGAGGCTAGGCCTGCCTTTGCTGACCTACCACCAGCAGAAAATTTTCTAGGCCTTCTTGCCTGACGGGTCCAGGCCCTTGGGCTTTTTCTCTTTCACTGGCCTATTGAGAGGCCTAGAAGAGGCTGAGACCTGGGAGTTTGGAAAGTCTAGGCTACAGACCTGCACTTTTAGAGGCCTGGGAGATGGCTAGGCCTGCCTTTCCTGACATTCTGCCATCCAGGCCCCTAGGCATTTCTCTTTCACTGGCCTATTGAGAGGCCCAGGAGGGGCTGAGGCCTGGGAGTTTGGAAACTCTAGGCTACAGACCTGCACTTTTAGAGGCCTGGGAGATGGCTAGGCCTGCCTTTCCTGACATTCTGCCATCCAGGCCCCTAGGCATTTCTCTTTCACTGGCCTATTGAGAGGCCCAGGAGGGGCTGAGGCCTGGGAGTTTGGAAACTCTAGGCTGCAGGCTTACGCTATTTGAGGCCTGTGAGGTGGCTAGGCCTGCCTTTGCTGACATTCTGCCAACAGAAATTTTCCTGCCAAAAGGAGTAATGAAAGTGAAAGTGCACCTCACAAGTCCTGGCTGAAAAGAAAGAGAAACAAAGGAGGGCTCCCTTTTATTATGAAAAAAATTTTTTATTGGGTTAGAGCATTATTATTTTTACATTACATTCAATTTTCCCCTAATTTTTCGTTTCTAACCCCCTCCCTTTCCCCCCCTTTTGTTGACTTCCAACAGCTTTCCCACCCTCTGTCCCTTTTCCCTTACTTCTATAAAATTCATCTGTCTAAAACAAATATACATTCTCCATTATATTAAGCAGTACATCTTTAACTCCTTTACTTATTATACACCCAAACCGTACGTCTTTAGATAACCAATTTATCCCATTTTCCAGTTTTGAATATTTCTATATATCATAAACCTATACATCGTAAACCATAAAAATTTCCCACATTTAAATCAAACAATTTGATTTATTCTCTATATATTGCTCATTTCATCTTTTTATGGTAATTCTATCTAACTTATCACATAATCAATCAATTTAACTCTTCTATGCATTCAGTTTGGTGCATATAAATCTTATCAGAGAAAGAAAATATTGTTAGTTACTCCATCCTCATGTTTAAACCTTATCATTAATTATTCTCTATCAGTATTCTATCACTTAATCTTTACATATCTATATATATCTCGATCAATTAATCTAACTGCTTATAAATTCACATTTCTCTTCCTCCCCCGGTAAAGTCACCCCTCTCTTTTATACTTTTATTATACTTCAGTAGTTCTCAAACTGCCACAGTTTTCCTCCCACCTCCCATTTCTTCTCCAGATATTGTTTCAGCTTCTCCCAGTCTGTGTTAAACTGCCCTGAGTCCAGATCTCTCAGTTTTCTTGTCATCTTGTCCATTTCAGCCATGTACAGCAATTTGTAGATCCAATCTTCAATAGTTGGCACTTCTTGTACTTTCCATTTCTGCGCATACAAAAGTCTAGCTGCTGCAGTCATATAAAATATCATCGTCCTATGATGGGCTGGAATTCCCTCCATTCCCAAGTTTAGCAGCAGGAGTTCTGGGTTCTTATTTATTTGAAACTGTAAAATTTCACTCATTTCTCTTATTATTTCCCCCCAGAACTGCCTAGCTACCTCACACGACCACCACATATGATAGAGGGAGCCCTCATGTTTCTTACATTTCCAGCATTTGTTAGATGTATTCAAATTCCCTAGCGCAATCTTCTTTGGTGTCATGTACCAACGATAGATCATTTTGAAAATGTTCTCTTTAATATTAATACATGTCGTTGTCTTCATTGTAGTTTTCCACAAGTATTCCCATGCCTCCATTGTTATTTCTTTATTAAAGTTTATAGCCCATTTCACCATCTGTGTTTTAACTATCTCATCCTCAGTATACCATTTCAACAGTACTTGATATACCTTGGATATTCTTTTCTTGTCTTCTTTAAGAAGGGTCTGCTCTAGTTCCGAGTTCTCTGTTCGTATGCCCCCTTTTGCAAAGTCCGAGTTGTATAAGTCTCTAATCTGTCTATACTGAAACCAATCATAGTTGGGTGATAGTTCCTCTTGCGTCTTTATTCTAAGTTTAGATACTTCAATCTTAGTTATTTCTTTGTACGTTAAACATTGTTGTTCATTATCCACAGCTCTCGGATCTATCACCTCATATGGAACCACCCACAAGGGGGTTCCTTCTTGTAGGTAAGTTCTGTACTTCTTCCAGATTGTATATAGACTTCTCCTTACAAAATGATGCAGGAACATCGAGTTGACCTTTACTTTGTCATGCCATAGGTATGCGTGCCATCCAAAAATTTTTTTATATCCCTCTAGGGCTAATAGTTTCTTATTCTTTAATGTCATCCAGTCTTTTAGCCAAACTAGGCAGATTGCATCATGGTAAAGTCTCAGATTGGGCAGTTGCATTCCGCCTCTCTCCTTTGCATCTTGTAGAACTTTTACTTTCACTCGAGGCTTCTTGCCTGCCCAAACAAAATCTGATATTTTCCTCTGCCATTTTTCAAATTGTTTAGAGTCTCTGATGATTGGTATTGTCTGTAACAAAAACATTACTCTTGGTAACACGTTCATCTTAACTGCTGCAATCCTGCCCAACCATGACAAATTCAGTCTATTCCACTTGATCAAGTCTCTCTCTATCTGAGTCCATAATTTTTCATAATTATTCTTGAACAAATCTATATTTTTTGCAGTCAGCTCAACTCCCAAATATTTCACTTTACTAGTTACTTCACAGTCCGTTGTTTCCATTAACAATTGTTGTTTCTGCTTAGTCATGTTTTTACATAGTATCTTTGACTTCTTTTTGTTAATGAAGAAACCTGCCAAATCACCAAACTCCTTGATCTTATCTATCACTTTTGGCATGTTCTCCAATGGATCTTCTACAATTAACATTATGTCATCTGCAAATGCTCTAACCTTGTATGAATAGTCCTTTATTTTTATTCCTCGTATTTCCTCATCTTGTCGTATTTGTATCATCAGAATCTCCAATACTAAAATGAACAACAATGGAGATAACGGGCAACCTTGTCTTGTTCCTTTACTAATCGTCAATTTCTTGGTCAATTCATCATTCACTACAATTGCTGCAGTCTGGTCTCTATAAATTTCTTTAATTGCTCTGATGAATCTTTCTCCCAATTGTAGCTTTTCCATAGTGGCAAACAAAAAGTCCCAGTTTAAATTGTCAAACGCTTTTTCAGCGTCTACAAAGAAGAAACCAACCTCTTTATCACAACGCTTGTCATAGTATTCAATAGCATTGATCACTGTCCTTAAATTGTCTCTTATTTGTCTGTCCGGCAAAAAGCCTGCTTGTTCTTCCTCTATGACTTCCGAGAGCCACCCCTTCAGTCTCTCCGCCAATATCTTCGCAAAAATTTTGTAATCATTATTAAGTAATGATATAGGCCTATAATTTTTCACGTTAGTCAGATCTTGGCCCTCTTTTGGGATCAATGATATATTCGCTTCGCTCCAAGTGTCTGGAATTCTTTGATCCCTGAAAACTCCGTTCATCACCTCTTTTAGGAATGGTGCCAGTTCGTTGGCCATTGTCTTATAAAATTTAGCCGTAAGTCCATCTGGCCCTGGCGCCTTTCCTAGATTTGCGGATTGTATTGCCTTACTTATTTCTTCATCAGTTACTTCACTGTTCAACTTGTTTCTCCAAGCTTCCGAAATCTCTGGAAGTTTAGTTTTCTCCAAATATGATGCTATTGATTCTTTGGTTACTTCTTTTTTATTATACAGCTTCGCATAGAATTTATAGAAGGCTCTACTAATGGTAGTCTGCTCCAGGTACGTTTTATTTTCTTCACAGATTTTATTTATTATTTTCTTTTCCCTTTTCTTCTTCAATTGCCATGCCAAATATTTCCCAGGTTTATTAGCACCCTCAAAAGCTTTTTGATTCAGTCTTTTAAGGTTCCACTCCAATTCTTTATTACTCATTGCTGTTAACTGTTCTTGAAGAATTTTGATTTCCTGATGTATTTTCTTTTTCCCTGGTCTCTTTTTTAACTGTGCTTCTTTGGCCTTTATTTTCTCCTCAATCTCTTGTCTCTTCTCCTCTTTCTTTTTCCTTGCTCTGCCATTTAAGTCCATTAGTATGCCCCTTACAACCGCCTTGTACGCGTCCCAAACTTTACTGGTTGGTACTTCTTTATTCACGTTGTATTGTATAAAAAACTTAGTCTCTCTTCTCAATGTTTCCATATTCTCACTTTCCTGTAACAAGTCCTCATTTATTCTCCAGGCTTTCCTTTTTCTCCTTTTTCCAAATTTCCACATAATTGGGTTGTGATCTGAGCCTACCATCGGCATTATTTCTACCTCCTTAGTCCATAACGCTAAGTCCTTTGAGGCCCAGATCATATCAATTCTTGATAATGTAAGATGCCTTGCAGAATAAAAAGTAAACTGTCTGGTTTTAGGATATTCTCTCCTCCATACGTCTTCGAGAGTCTCTTGTTGAATCAACTCAAAAAAAAGCTTTGGCAATAGTCCTCTTTTCTTTTGTGCTTTTGTAGTCTTTTTATCTAGTTCCAAATCTGTCACTCCATTGAAATCTCCAGCAAGAATTATCTGGTCATATACAAGATCGTCTAGGTGCTTCCTTAAGTCCTCAAAGAAGCTTTCCTTTGCACCGTTAGGTGCATAAAGTCCGACTACCAACACTCTCTTTAAGTTCCAATTACATTCCACTGCTACAAATCTAGCTTCCACATCTCTCATAACAAGTTTTGGCTGCAGCTCCTCTTTTATATACAACACCACTCCTCTTTTTTTCTTGTTGGAAGCCGCTACAAATTCTTTGCCCAATTTTCCAGATTTTAAATATTTTACATCCTGTTTTCTAATATGGGTCTCCTGCAAACAAACAATATCACCTTTTTGTTTTAATAGCCAATGAAAAATATTTTTTCTCTTATTCGGTGAGTTTAGTCCATTTACATTCCAAGATAATACTTTACACTCCATATTCATAGTTTTGTTGGTAAGTCTTTTTCATTGTCCTTGATAAATCTCTCCATCTCCCGCTCAGATCTGATGCGTTTTTTTGCCCCTCCAAACTCAAAGGACACTCCTTCCGGTAACTCCCATCTGTATCTGATATTCATGTCCTTCAAAGTCTGAATTAGCACTCTATATTTTTTCCTGTCCAATAACACTGATCTGGGCAGTTCCTTCATTATAATAATCGTCTTGCCATCAATCTCCAATGGATCTTGAAATTGTTTTGTCACAATCCTCTCTTTCATATTTCTAGTTGTAAACTGCACAATCACATCCCTTGGTAGTTTCCTCTGGGTTGCAATTCTCGAGTTCACACGATACGCCACATCTAGGATAGCCACAATTTCCTCCTCCTCCTTCCCCAGGTAATCAGCCAACACCTCAGTCATCTGTTCTTGCGCTGACTTCCCTTCCACTTCTGGCAGACCACGAAAACGAAGCTGCTTCTCCATGTGTTTAGTTTCTGCAACTGACATCCTCCCCTTCACCAGCCTCATCTCTGTTTGTTGCGTGTCTATTAAATTCTCCATCGCGTCTTCTACTGTTTTAACTCTCTGCTGCGTTCCTTGTAATTCACTGCTAATCGTTTCCACGCCTTTTTTCACTTCTGACAGCTCCGACTTTACTGTCTGTGTAACTTCCTTGACCTCTTTAATAAGCTCCAATTTCGTGTCCTTAAGTTCTTTCATCATGTCTATAAGTTTTTTGTCCAAATTTTCTATTGCCGATTGCCACTCTTTTTTCGACATCGTGGGGCTTGCTTTAGCTCGCTCCCACGAATCTGCTCTCTTCCTCAGCTCCGTGGCGTATAATTAAACGTTTTCCTTTTTTTTAAATGTCCCAATCTTTGCCAAAATTAATTTTTTATATCCAAAATGTCGGGCGTCTTTTCTCTATGATTTCTCTATGTTATTGTAATCCAAGATGGCCTACTTCCTCTTCCGCTGAAGCCACGACCCTTCCACTTTCAAAGATGGCGATTCCCCACTTCTTGTCCTTTGGCAAGGGCCGCTTCCCTCCAGCCACTCTATTGTTGTTACGCACTTCCTGTCTCCCGTCTTCCCACAGCAGGTCTCGCGATGGTGTCTTTTTCCCACAGCTCCAAAACCACAGGTATTCAAAACAATAGTCCGATTTTTGTAATAACTTCTTTAAACTTAGTCTCTTTTAAAATACAACTCCTGCCGAGTCTTCACCTCCTTTTCACTAGTCTGTTGCAGTTTAAAAATCTACTTTCTTTCCTCTCTGTTTTTGTCAATCTGTCCCGTTTCAAGAGATAGCGATCTTTACCTTCTCTTCAACTTTCTCGGGTTGTAATCGCTGTTTCGATCTTAAATTCTCCTCTCGACTTCCCTCCCCGATCGAAGCTTGGGTATGTAGGTCTTATGCCAGCCGAATTGGCCCCAAAATTGCCGCAGAGATTATAGCCGACCCGTCGCAAGGTGGGACCTCAAGGATCGGGGGGGAGACTCCTTGTGTAGAGCCCCCCCTCGTCCGAGATCTAGCTCACCCTAGGGTCTTGAGCGTTCTTTGCCTGCTCCCCGCCTGAGAGCAGTCGGCCGCGGGTTATTTTCACCCCTCCGGCCGGTTAAAACGGCAATCCGGTCAGCTCCACAAATGGAGCTGCGTTAGACCTCCATGAATCCCAAACCGGAAGTCCGGAGGGCTCCCTTTTATTTACGGTAAGCTGGCTCTGAGGTTTCTGCTACTCTTTTTTCCTCCCTCCTTCCTTTCGCTGCCCCCATTACTCACAGGATCAGTCCTACCGTGGTTCAGTCGGGGCTGCTGGGGTTGGAGCAGGCCCTCTGCCGCTGCTGAGCCTGAGGGAGTTCTGGATAATATCGGTCTCTACAACAGTCTACCACGGACTCAAACATCACACCCTCTGGCTGTCGGGGGGGGAGGTCCCTCCCAACCCAAAGGTGGGGAACCTCAGTGGAGTTTTTGGTTGATACTTTCTGAAGCAAACAGGAAGATTAAATTAATTGGGCAACAGGGAATATTGAACAGATTTACAATAGATGTAATTAAAACCATTCCAGCACAGGAGAACCTAGGGACCTCCGGCTCTAATGTTCGCCATCGCTCTGAGCAAAACAGGGGTGGGGTAGGCGACAGGGCCTTTCCTTTCCCCTGAAAGCTCCACACTGCCTGTGGCCTCGGCCTCCCTGAGTACTGGGATTACAGGTACATGCTGCCACGCCCGGCTCATCTCTGGCAGTTTCTTCTTCACCAGGATTGCTGCGCTCTGCAGAACATTGCTGAAGACATCCTGCTCAGATGTCAGGGCCAGAAAGACTGATGATTCCAGGGACAAGCCCCTCCCCTCTGGGATCAAAATCAGCTGACTGACCCTGCCTTCGGAGAGGAGGAGCTATATCCCAAAAGTAAGGACTGCCCCACTCCTGGGACCACTGGAGAATGAACCTGGGACCTTCTGCATGCCAACCTGATGCTCTACTACTGAGCTACACAGCATGGTACAGTTTGATTCTGTTCATGAAAAAGCACAGTGCTGTGTAAAGCTGTTTTTAGATTCTTGCTAAACTCATGTATTTCTCATGAACTCACCTAGTTTAAACTAAAATATATAATGTAAGATCCACATGCATTGCCTCTACTCACAACTCTCATCCAGGCTCGAAGAACTTGCACTAAAAATCAATTTAATAATTTTAATACATAATGTTCTTGACATTAATCTAAGAACATAGGTAGCTATTCAAATCAGTTTGAGAAGATTTGGTTGATACTTTCTGAAGCAAACAGGAAGATTAAATTAATTGGGCAACTGGGAATATTGAACAGATTTACAATAGATGTAATTAAAACCATTCCAGCACAGTCTAGATTTGACAATGAAGACACTCAGCAGAGGCAGGGCTAAACTGCACTAATCAAATCTCATTCATGTTAATTGCAGATGGGTCACCATCTTCAACTTTGGTTCATTCTTGTAAGAGTGTATTACAAATCTAAAGTGCCAATACAATGTTTGTTCTTCTCATAGACAGCAAATGTCTTGAAACCCAACAAAGTTATTACACAGCAAATAATGCACTGCTTGCTAGATGCCTCTTGTCAGAATCCAGACTTCTTCTGAAGGTTTACAGACCATTTCAAATATTCTCAATTTACGTCCACAGTAAATCAAAGGTAAAATAAAACCAGCAAAGTAAGAGGTAAAGGATAGTGTCTTCCATATTGTTTTCCTAGCCTTCTTCATTTGGACATGACTGGAAATATTCTTCACAAAGGATGAAGCTAAGATGAAACAGTCAATATCACTTTAATTTATTTTTAAAATAATCAGAAGTCTTGTGACACCTTAAGAGCAAAATCTGGGTTCAATAGCACCTTAAAAATCAACTAGATTTCCAAAGTATGAGCTTTTGAGAGTCCAAGTTCCTTTCATCAGATAAACAAGGTTGCACTTACCTGCAACTGTTGTTCATTGATGAATATAGATGGCATTGACCAGGTGGGCTACCTTGCATAAATCAACTAGTGGGATGCTCAGTTTGAAAGCCGATCAAGTGGACTGTGCTCTCATGGGGTGTACCCATATGTGTAGTGAGCAGGATTGGTCACACTGTTTGTAACAAGTCTTAATTAGCCACATTATCTATTTGGAAATAGTCTGTGTAGAGCCTTTCTGACCCATTTTTGTTCCCTTTAAATGAAACAAAAAGATTAGGGTCCTTCCAAAAAGTTGCTGTCCTATCTAAACAGAAGCACAAAGCATGTATAACATCCAGAGTGTGCAAAAGTCTTACTGAGTTGTCCTGAGGTGTCAGAAAAAAGATACCTGGTTCACATGGAATGCAGAAATCGAAAAGAGTCCAGTAGCATCTTTAAAACTAACCAACTTTACTGTAGCATAAGCTTTCGAGAATCACAGTTCTCTTCTTCCATGCATCTGAAGAAGAGAACTGTGATTCTCCAAAGCTTACACTACAGTAAAGTTGGTTAGTCTTAAAGGTGCTACTGGACTCTTCTATTTTTACTACTACAGACTAACACAGCTAACTCCTATGGATCTATATGACCATAGAATGCAGAGAATACCTTGGCAGAAAAGGGAGGTTTGGACGGAGAATGACCTTATCTAAAAATATCTTAATAAAAGGAGGGTCAGACCTAAAGGCTCGCAGTTCACTCATTCTCTTAGCTGAAGTTATGGCTACCAGAAAGACCGTTTTAGCTGATAGCATTTTGAGCAAGCAGTAGCTAGGGGCTGGAAGGGTTTATGCATAACGGAGGTTAGAACTAAGGAGAGGCTCCACTGAGGTATGGGACTGGCAGCTGAGGAATATAGGTTAGCTAGGCCTCTGAAGAAAGATTTGCATTTCAACTGGGGGGAGATTTCCCATTTACGTGTCATGATAGGTGGAAATGGCTGCCAGATGGACTTTAATGGAAGAGCTAGCTAGACCCTGGTCCTTTAACTAAATCAAAACATGTAAAATGGAACACAAGGAACAAAAGGTGGGATTCAGCTTGTTACCTTTGACCCAAAGGGAAAATCTCATTTTGCCAGATAGGACCTCCTGGTAGAAGGTTTTCTGGCTTCTAAAAGGATCTTTTTGACTGGGGAGGGAAAAACTAGTTTAGGGAAGAGACAAATCATGTGGTTAGTTTTAAAGTGTTCAGGTCATGGTGGAAAATTACATTGTCTTGAAGGAGATCTGAGGCTAGAGGACACTGAGTTCTGCCTTGGGCCATCTGAAACAGAGTGGCACTCCAGGTCTGCCTCAGCCAGAAAGGAGCTACTATTATTGCTGAGGATCCCTCCCTCATCATTTTGCTGTGGGTTAAAGTCATAAGGGGCAGAGAGGGAAAAGCATAAAGGGAGGTGCTTGACCAAGGAATCTGAAAGGCTTCTTCAAGATAGGCCTTCCCTTTCCCTGCCTTCAAGCAGTACTGTGCATACTTCTTATTGAAGTGTGTGGTGAAGAGGTCTATGGTCAGATTGCCCCATCTTGAAAAAATGAGGTGGAGAAATTTCATGTGCATAGATCATTCATAATTCTGGGTTTTGGACCAAGTCAGGGCATCTGCCAGAATATTGTTCTTGCCTGCTATGTGAATGGCAGAGAGACTTACTTGATGTTGGATAGCTCACTCCCATATGATTGAAGATTCTTGGCAGAGAGCTAGAGAGGCTGTGCCCCTCTGCCTGCTTAAGTAATGCATGATAGTGGTATTGTCCATGCATATCTGAACATTCTTGTCTTCTACTAGGTGAACGCAAGCCATTGGGGCATATCTTATCTCCCTGAGAAGGCAGATGTTCTGAGACAATTCCTGAGGAGACCATGTACCTTTTACTTGATTGGTCCCAAAGCAAGCTCCCCAATCCGACAGGGAAAACATCTGTATTGATGGAAATTTGGATTGGGGAAGAACCAAACGGAGTACCCACTAGGAGGTTGTGCTTGTTGTTCCACCACTTCAGGGACCTGTGGATGAGCCATTGGATAGAGAACTACTTGTATGAGTTCCAGAAGTGTGAATGGAACTCTCTGACAAACCAGTTTTGGAGGTGACAAAGCCTCCGTCTGGCAAACCCAACTATCAGAATCAGGGAGGCTATAAAACCTAACAGTCTTTGTATTTGCTTTGTGCTTTGGTACCCACAGGAGAGGACCTTGTTCAGAATGAGAAGAAATTTGGTTATCCTGTCTGGAGTGGGGAAGGCAAGGTCTTGAGAGGAGTCTAAAACTGCACGCACAAAACCCACCATTTCTTGGGGAAACAAGAATGACTTTTCCAGATTGACCCTGAGGCCTAGTTGGTCCAATGTGTTCAGAACCAGAGATATGTGTTGGGACAGTGATTCCCTGGTTTGGCCCACTAGAACTAACCAGGGAAAAAAGGAAGTGTGCTATAACCAACCACAATATACGATTGTATTGTGAAGATTCAATAATTATACATATCATACAGGGAAAACCGTTTACAACAATAATTTAACTTTGGACAACCATTCACAATGTTTAAAGCAATGGTAGTACAATGACTCAAGGTCTATATACAAGGAGAGATATAATGTCCCATAATATGTCTATAGTGTTGTTTCAAGCTGCTGGTAAGTCAGCTAGGGAGCCGTCACTTCTTGACCCCGAAGCCGTGCGATTACAAAGGGCGAAGCCGAAAATGAAATTGACACGAGGCAATGGATAAGCAGAGTGGCAACGAGCAATGCCGGCCTTCTCACACTTCGCTCGTTTCAAAAAGTTCCTTCATCAGGCCACCAATTAATTATAATTTCCACAAATAGCGGGGGACGCAAGGCATTCAATCTCCAGGGTTATGTATTGTAGCAATCTCAAAGGTCACTTTGTTGATTTCTTTACAGGAAAAGGTCCTAAAAATCTCCACCCTAATTTTTTACTAGGGGTCAGCAACGAAGTCCATTGAAATTATGGCCCACCGTCTAGGAGGGGTTTCTAAGGGTTGCAAGAGTCCAGGGGTTTTTCCCCTCCTAGATTTTCCCATTATACACACTGGGCAGGAGGATACATATTGAAAAACATCTTTTCTCATCGCTGGCCACCAATACTGTCTTTGTACTAAGTGTAGGGTTTTAAGGTACCCAAAATGTCCAGCTGTCTTGGCATCATGACATTGTTGTAAGATTTCTTTCCTTAAACTGGTTGGGATGTATAATATGCCCCTTCTGTACCAGTGCCCATCTCCCTCATGTTTCAGTTCGGCTTTGGGCACACTTTCCCCCTTTCTTTTGGTCTCAGCTTTTATTCTCTCTCCCCATTCTAAAAGATCAGGTTTCATGCTGCTTTGTGTTTTTGCAGCTTGGCTGCGTGTTGTCACCGCTCCTCCAAAATTGAGCTGGTGAGAAAACTGTATCAATTATCTCCTCCTTCTGACTGTTGTGTTGGGGCATGTGCGAAAGTGTGTCCACTAGGAAATTTGATCGGCCAGGAAGGTACTTCAACGTGAAGTTGAATTTGAAAAAGAATTCTGCCCACCTTAACTGTTTGGCATTCAGTCTACGGGGAGTGCATAACGCTGCTAAGTTTTTGTGATCAGTCCATACTTCAAAAGGAATTGTAGCCCCCTCTAACCAATGCTGCCAGGTAGTGGGTGTAAATTTCACCGCAAAAGATTTTCTCTTATACGCTCCAATTGCGTTCAGTCTCAAGAGAATTTTCTGGAAATATATGTGCAGGGATACAATTTCCCCTCTTTATTTGGTTGTAGGAGGACCCCCCCCCCACGGCGGCGCCACTAGCATCAACCTGGACCACAAATTTCCGGTTCTGGTCTGGGTGTTGTAGAACTGGTTCTGACACAAACATTTTTTCAGCTTTTCAAAAGCTTCCTTTCTTTAGTCCAAATCAATTTAGCACTAGATTTTTTCCCCTTGCGTTCCCCTCCCCTCGGTTTTTAGCAAGTCTGTGAGGGGGAGAGAGATTTGAGCAAAGTTCTTTATGAAGGGTCTGTAAAAGTTAGTGAACCCTAGAAACTATTGCAATTGCCTTCTTGTTTTGAGTGGTTCCCACCCTACTACAGCTTGGATTTTTGCCAGGTCCATTTTAAGTCCTTGACGTGATACCCGGTACCCCAAGAAATCCAGCCTCCTTGTGGAACTCACATTTAGACAATTTTACTGGCAGCTTGTGCTTCTTTAAAGCGGTCAACACCCTTCTGACCAGTTCCACATGTGATTCTTTATCAGCAGAATAAATCAGCACATCATCTAGGTAAACAACCACACCTTTGCACAGATATTCTTGCAGCACTTCATTAATTAAATTCATGAATACATCTGGCGCCCCCTGTAGGCCGAAAGGCATTACAAGATATTCAAATTGCCCTAAGGGGGTATTGAAGGCAGTTTTCCATTCCTCCCTTATTCTGATCTGGAAGTAAGCGTCTTTCAGATCCAGCTTTGAAAATTTTTTCCCTTGTGCCACCATACTGAGTATGTCTCTGATCAAAGAAAGAAAGAAAGAACTGTCCGAGGTCCATCTGACCGAGGTTCACAGTTCGTTGCCAACTTCTGGCGGGAGCTTCTCAAAGTTGCTGGAATTGAACAAGGAATTAGCTCCGCCTACCATCCTGAGAGCGACGGACAATCACAACGCACAAATCAAGTGCTTGAAAAATTCCTAAGATGCTACATTAACTATCAGCAGGATGATTGGATTGATTTTCTTAATTTTGCCAAATATGCATATAACAACTCAATACACAGCTCTACAGGAGCCACCCCTTTTAAAATAGTACATGGATATGAGGGAAACGTCTTGCCTTTTGCTGCAACCCCTGAATCCCAATGACCAGGAGATCTAGAGGAATGGTGGACTAATTTAACTTCCCCATGGGGAATCATCCAAAAGACTTTGGACAAAGCAAAATAGGACTATAAGAAATTTGCTGACAAAAAACACTCTGAACAATGGAAACTGCAACCAGGAGACATTGTATACATTTCCACCAAAAATATTAAGGGAGAGCAACCTAGTAAAAAATTAGAGTGGAGATTTTTAGGACCTTTTCCTGTAAAGAAATTAATCAACAAAGTGACTGTAGAAATTGAACTCCCCAAGAATTTAAAACAATTCCACCCAGTATTTCACTTTAGCCTCCTGAAAAAGGCTCCCCCACCTGACCAATGGCATCCAGAATGGGGGGGCACCCAATGCTGGTGGATAGACATATTCATTATGAAATAGAAGAAATCCTGGATTCCAAAATAAAACACAACAAATTTTTAAATAGTCAGGTGGAAAGATTTGATGAATCTTACAGGGAGTGGGTAGAACAATCCCATATGAATGCACCTAGACTTGTGTCAAACTTCCATAAATGTTATCCTGACAAACCTGGTCCTTGAGGGGAGGGGCCATCTTTAGGGAGGCAGAATGTCATGTCAACCCCATCCATGCCAATGTTAACACTGAACCAATGTTTCATACTGTAACTTAATGTCATATTGTCAATGCCATAACTGTTTCTTTCACAGACTTCATGCAGGTGTTTATCTAACGGACTGTAGAAACTTTCAGTGTTCATGACCTTGTAGACTACTCACTCCCAGGCACAGCTATGTCTTGACTTTGATCTTTTGCTTTCTCAGTGATTCTCCTTTATAGTATAAATATGTGAAACGTTTTCACCCGAAGCACACGCCAAAAGTCTTGTTTATTGTTGGGAGGGGGAAGGAGCAAACTTGTGAGTTAAGAGGAGGGATTTTCCCCATGTTACTATTCCTGTCAATCTTGCTCTTACTGCTTAGATGCTTACCTTGCTTCTGAGTAATCCTATGGACATATATATGGAAATGATTTGATTTCTGAATAAAACCATTTAACCAAGGGCTTGGACTTCTTGTTGCAATGGTAGAGGGATCTGTCTGCCATATCCTGTCATCCATAGCCTGACAAACCACGTGGTTCGTGGTTTGTCAAATTTCATGAACCACAAACCACGAACTTTCACGAACCTGCCCCTGGTTCGCGAACTGGTTCACTGGGTTCGTGAAAATGGCACATCCAGGTCAGAAAATCATCACTTCTGGGCCAGCAGAAGTTCACTTCCGGGTCAGCAAAAGGTCTGCAGGAAGTCCATCTCCTGTTGCCTAGGAAACTGATTGATTGGCACCAGGCTGTCTGTAGTGACAAACAAAAAAACGAACCAAATGAAACAGCCTAAAGTTCGTGGCGGTTAGTCAGAAATGGGATCTGATGAACCGCTGGTTCACGAACCACGAATCAGCCTGGTTTGTGCTTAATTTTGGTTTGTATTTCGGTTCGTGCCCATCTCTACTTATCACTACTGCCATGACCATAAAGATATAAGGGCAGTGGAGAGACCAAAAGGAAGAACTTTGTATTGGTATTTCTTGGAACCACATTGGAAGTGAAGGAATTTTCTGAACTGATTAATTATTGGAACATGAAAATATGCATCTTTTAAATCCACTGTAGCAAACTAAACCTGAACTTTCAACAGGGGTAAAACATCTCTTAATAACATTCAAAACTTTTTGAATACTATGAACTTGTTTATGGAATGAAGGTCTAAAATGGAACATGAGCCCCCTGACTTTTTGTCTACAGTAAATTAATGGAAGAACACTCCAGCTGTGTAAGCAGATTGAACCTGTTCAATGCCCCCCTTTGTCAGCAATGTCTCTACTTCCTCTATGAGCAAGGTGGGAGGAGGCAGAGGGCTGGACAGAGATGGAATGTTTGGAGGGGGTGTCTTGAATTCTAGGCAATAGCCTTGGCTGACAATGTACAGCGTCAAAGCCTCTTGAGTTACAGACTCCCAAAAGGAAGTGAAGAGGAAGTGAAGGACCACTTAAGGAAGCAGCAAGGAAGGTTGGCGTCAAAAACTCTTGTTTGTTAGGACCAGACTGATCTTTAGGGGATCGATAAGCATCCTTTAACTTGGTTCTGATATGCCTCCTGCAAGGATGAGCAGAGGTAGAGGATGAAGGCTGTTGAGAGCCTCTGGAAGCAGAATGCATTGGTTAGGAATTGAACCGATGGTGTCTATTATATGGAGGATACAGTTGCCTGAACGGGTTTAGATAGAGATACATTATACCAAGGGATGTAGCTGTCACCTTATCATCTTTTTCAGTGCCTTGTCTGTAGTAGACAACAACAGGTCTGATCTTTCAAAGAGATCGTCCTATGGTGAGGGGCTAATGCTGTGTTTCTAAGCCATGCATGTCTACAAATGACTATAGCAGAAGCTATAGCTCAGGATGAGTAATCCCCAATATGCCTGGCTGTGTTAATTTTTTGTTTCGAGAGCCTTAGATCATCTCCTTGCAAGATCTTAGCTAGTCTTTGTTTGTCATCTGGAATTAAATGTAATCATGGGCCTATCTTTTCCCATTTCTTGAAGAAGGCCTCCGATGCCATGGAACTGAAGGTCCTGACTTGCATGCAGCAAGTGGGTCCATGGAACATATCAAAGAGGTGTCCTTCTTCAGCAGTGGCAAAAGAACTGAGGGAGTGAGGAACTTGCCCCACCTTTTATACTTGCCCCTGGGTGAAAAGCGCCCCTCTAGGAGCTTTAGAATGTCCATGGCTGGCCTGCGCATGCACAGATCCCATGTGGGACGGAACAAAAGACACGATGATGAACACTTTGTGATGCCTTAAAGACTAAGATGTTTTATTATGGCAAATGCTTGTGCAGACTAGGAGAACCCACTTGGTGAAAATGTCCGTTTGTCAAAAATGTGAAGCACTCCTATTCCAATATAAAGAAAACACGCTGAATACTTCTCCTGTGAAACACAAGGCAGTTTAAATTGAGGGTAACTATATATAGAAATAAATCCAAACATAGAAGTCAGGACTGAGTGTGATATCCTCATATACTTACCCTCAATTTAAACTGCCCTAGGTTTTATAGGACAGCAAATGAGTTTCTATTACCAGAAGAAAGAATGTGCGTCGGTTTGTGTGGCCATATATGAACAAAGACAGAAGTGCATTATGTAGGGCCCAAAGGAATAATCCACATCCCACTGAAATCAATGGCAAATCTTCCACTGACTGCAAAGGCTGTGAATTGCATTCCAAAATAGCTGGTGTAAACTCTGGAAAGCAGCTAATAGAGCAATCTTAAGAACATGTTCCTGAGAGAATGCCCTATTGAATAGGCCTGAGTAGGACTGCACTCTAAATCATAAATTTCTATTATCTGCTCACTCTTTTACTCATCCCAGCAGGACAGTTTCTGTGGAACTCCATGCCTTTTCTATAGTTTCTTTTCCTTGGTACCCTGTTATCCTCCTTCTGACTTTTAATTCCAGTAGGAACTGGCACATGATGAACTGGCCTCTGTCAATGTTTAAAACAGAGTAGGAGAAGCAATGCAATTCTCAAGAGATAATCAAAGACCCAGGGCTTAACTAACATTGCTTCAGGGCATTTAGGATTATTACCGAGGGTGTGGGCACCTGTCATAGCTGACAAGATCATCAAATAAGGCAGCAGTTAACAAGTCCTTTTCCTTCCCTCTTTTTAAATCCTAAAAACTTCATTTATCTGAGAACAACTTAATCCCTTGATTTATCATCTATTCTCTCAAAAATCATTATTGGATTAGGCACATAAACTACGGTGCTTTCAAATGTTCATCGGTGAAATTTAAAGAAAGATATATTGGTATTGAAAGCTGCTTTTAAAATTAAGGGCTTTCAGCTGGTCATCCAGTTCAACCAAAGTGACAGACAAAAACATCTTTGCTGGTTTGAATTGCTTTCTGGTTTTGCAGAAGTTTGAAAAAAAATCTGAAATTGGCATTCCTTGGTGCTTAACAAGATGTTTGAGAGATAACAAGTAGCATGCTCCATTTGCTTATAAAGTGTGGATTGAGACTCTAATTTTAACACCAGTGAGGTAAACTGGGCCTTTCTTGTGCCTTAACTTTCTGCAGCTCCTCACCCTCAGTATTTTCTTCTCAGCCTGGCTCCGGAAATGGAACAGAGACAGCTGAAGAAACATGCTGGGGGCAACTGAAAGCAGGAAAGTAAGGCAGGACTGTGATCTTTCCTAATACATATAGCCCCATTGATATAAAAAAAACCAGTCTGTCCTTGCCTCCCCATCTCGATGTTATATGTGAAAGGAAGCAGACATATTCATATGTTGGAATTATATGGGATATCAGTTTGGTTCATGGACCAGTTCAAAGTTCTAGTGCTGACTTTTACCCTTAAATGCTTTTGGAACTGGTAGACTGTCCATATTCCTCTGTACCTGCTTTGTGTTAATGATTTTCCATGTGGGAAATGAAGATTTATACGTGTAAATAGTTTTTTACTGTGTGATTAGTATATGAATGAATGTGTAAATAAATGCATTATTGAAGTTGTTAGTTAGGCATATGCGTGGTTGTTGTTATATTGTAGACTAACAAAGCATCGCTGCTAGGGATCCCAGGTGTCCACTGATGGCAGACTATCTCCCAGTAGTTTGCCTGCTTGCTCATTGGCTGCTGGTGACAAATAAGAGGTTCCCAGCCGCCAAGAGATCGCCCAACACAGGCAGGCACCCAGGGAAGATGCGCAGCACGTATGCACCCAGCGAATATGAGAATGGCACTTCCAGAAGTGACATCATTGTGCCGTGGGAGTGCTCCTACGTTTTGTTTGGGAAGTACTCCAGTGAACAGCATGATGACATCACTTCTGAAAGTGATGTCATTGTGTCTGCACCAGGAGTGCAGGAGTGCTTTGCCTGTGTAAAGAGAAGATTCCCAATAAGTACTAGGTTCCACCTCTCTTGCCAGGAGGGTATAGGGTCCTGGGAACCCTAACTGCTGCTCACTCGTGTATTGTTTAGTCTTAGGAACAGCTTCCTCTCTTCACCCCTACACAATAATACTTGTAAATACCAAATAATAATAAGCCTGAATAGGGAGAATATAAACTCTTTAGTGGAAAAGCAAGTAGCTTTCCACAGCAAATTTGAGGTACGATGTTGATGTATCGTCTCTCCCCCCTCCCCTCCCAAATCAGAATTCACATATTGCTGCTAAGTCCACAACTGTTGCTGGGGAGGGGGGCAAAATGGTCAACAACCTCTGCTCAGTATATCAGCCATTATGAATGGTTGTACAGTCACCTATCACAGCTCAAATCAGTAGTACTTTTTCCTTCAGCATTTATGTAAGGTAACATGTCCTTTGCAAAAGAATTATAGTAGAGTTACTGAACAAAGGCAGTAGAAAGGGGAAGTGAGATGACACTACAGCAGGACCTGGAGGAAGATTTCAACTTTTTATGAGAGGTCTCATAAGCAGCCCTTAGGAAGCCTGAGTGATGTGCTAACATTTCTTCTGAAAGCCTGAAAGCAGCCATGACAACATGTCCATCCACCTACTCCTGGCAGTATGCAGACTCAGTAAAAGGAGGAGAAACCAGATGCCAACAAAACACCTGGCCCTTTCAATCTAAGGCCATAAGAGTGACCAAGAGATGAGTGGTGGATGGCATCAGAGGACAGGGAAGAGTACAGACACACACCCTGGTGTCCAACAGACGTATGCACTTCAATCATGTCATTATTACAAGCAGCTATTCTAGTTCTTTTGGGCTCTATCAACAGAAGCATAGTGCCTAGATCATGCAAACTAACGGTATTGCTCTACTTTGCTCTGGTTAGACCATACCTAGAGTATTGTGTTCTGTTTTGGGCACCATAACTTAAGAAGGATATAGACAAGCTGGAACGTGTCCAAAGGAGAACAATGAAGATGGTGAGGGGTCTGGAGACCAAGTCCTATGAGGAAAAGTTGAAGGAGCTCGGAATGTTTAGCTTGGAGTAGAGATGACTGAGAAGTGATATGATAACATCTTCAAGTACTTGAAGGGCTGTCATATTGACTGTGGTGTGGAGTTGTTTTCCATTGCCCCAGAAGGTCGGACCATATCCAATGGGTTGAAATTAAATCAAAAGAGTTTTCAGCTCAACATTAGGAAGAACTTCCAGAAGGAGTGGTCTCTCAGTGGAACAGGCTTTCTTGAAAGGTGGTGGGCTCTCCTTCTTTGGAGGCTTTTAAGCAGAGGCTAGATGGCCATCTGATAGCAATGCTGATTCTTTGAACCTAGGCACATCATGAGAGGGAGGGCAGGAAGGGTTACACCAGACTTAATTCTCATGGCCCCTTCTTACATGCCCAGGTTAAGGCCGATTGCCACCTTGGTGTCAGGTAGCAGTTTTCCCCAGGCCAGTTCAGCTAGGGATCCTGACAGTGTTTTGCCATCTTCTAGGCATGATGTAAAGGTAGGGGTGGGTAGGGTAGGGGGAGGTATTTGTGAATTTCCTGCATTGTGCAAGGGGTTGGACTAGATGACCCTAGAGGTACCTTTCCAATCCTATGATTCTAGTCAAAGTACAATATAGTCAAGGTTTTTCTGAGTAATTTGTAACTGTTTTTCTGAGATATATAGATCCCTGTTTAAAAGTATATAATGACAATGTCAGTGTCTCAGTAGCTATAATATCTTAAGAGATCTTTTTGCATATGCCATGTTAAATTATTTTAATCAATTCACACCTTATATAAATATTAAAGAGCATAAAATTATCTTGTGCTATAAATGGCTTATAAATCATAACAGAGTTATAACTTATCTATCGAACAATGGTTGTTTGCCTGCCATTTTGATTCCCCATTCTTGCAGGACTTTTGAGCCAATCAACATGTGAATTGTTTTTGGGGGGGAGATCTTCAAGAAAAATCATATCCCAATATTGTTCCTAAATTTCTTTCCACTTGTTCTCCTACTACTTTTGTAATCAAGGTCGTCCCTCGAACCTCATGAACCTTAAGTGACATCATGTAGTACAGTAGGCACATGTTCCAATAAAGCTAAGCATCCAGAATTTACAAAAGATCCAGAGGAGTTAGCCGTGTTAGTCTGTAGTCACAAAATAGTAAAGAGTCCAGTAGCACCTTTAAGACTACCCAACTTTATTGTAGCATAAGCTTTCAAGAACCACAGTTTTCTTCATCAGATACATCTGACGAAGAGAACTGTGGTTCTCAAAAGCATATGCTACAATAAAGTTGGTCAAAATTTACAAAAGTAGCTTACCATGGTACATGAGGTGCTGTAGTTCAAAAGAAATAGAGCACAAAATAACTCTGCGGTCCATAACATAACACAATTTGGTCAGTTCAACATGGAAACAAACCCAGTGAAGACAATAATTGAACATTCAGATTTCTGTACTAAGGGTTTCAGCTAATTAGGGGTTTATCTTATTTACTTGTCAAACACAAACACATACTACAGTAGTCTTCCCCTTTCCTAAATACTGAAATACCAAAATATTAATTTCAAAGCATTGAAAGCCATAGCTACTTCACATGTTTTTTAACAAATAGTTTGCTGTTTGATTCTGGCTGTTTGACAAGGGACAATTTTTTTTCTGCTACTATTCTGTCATTTCATATATTAAAATTTTGAAATATTAAGCATTCAGAATACAGTCTTTGCTAAAGAACAGTAAAATCCATTGAATATAAAACATTATTTACATTAATATTAAAGCTTTTATTCGGTAGACCATTGTCAGATAGCCAATATTTTCTAGGTTAGCTAAATGCAGTTCTTGACTGTTTTTTTTTTAAATGTAGACTGCCTAGTAACTCTTTAAAATATTTATTAAAAGTGCAGGTTTATCTGAGTGAAGGGCTTGAATGATTAAAACTGGAGCTCACTTTGTCTCTCTATGAATCAAGGTTACAGATGTTCAACCGAGATCTTTCTCCTAACCTTAAGCATGACTGACAGACTCACTCTTTCAAAAGGTGACAGGTCATTACCCTCTATTCTTGAATCCTTGAACTCTCCATGAGACAACCAAAGACATCAGGTGGTTGTGAAAGGTGAAGCACTGTCTTAATCTGCCTTAGAGAATATTGGTTGCATTTAAAGTCATTTCATTATCTGGGAGTGATGCTTCATCACCTCTGGTCATGGGTAACCTCTCTTTGTTCTTCAGGAAAATACAGCCACAGCAGGTGTAAAGTTCAGAAGCAGCTGGTCAATTGGCATTTTTCATTCATTCAACCCCATTTTTTCTTCTTCTGCAATGTGGAGTACAAAACTAAACACGAGGTCTGTTGGTACTATCTAAATGTTTATTAAGAATTTGCTTATGTGTCAAAATGAATGCCATAGGTAACTATTGAAAAGAAAGAATGAATATAACAGCAAAGCCAATTTGGGGATAAAAATCTAAAAGAACAAAGGAAAGTATAACTCATTGTGCCTAAAGCAAAAGTGAGCACGAGATGTCAGGCTATACAACATATGTACTGCTCATGTGGCAGTAGCCTTAACTTATAATTTCCATGCTTTTTGGAACACAAGTACAGTTATAACTGCCTTAACTATTCTTTTAAACCAAAGGGTTTTTAATTTTAGAATGCTCTTTTTTAATGGAAAACAATACATTTCCAGCTGCTCCTTCTTTGTTTTCCATCCAATTCTATGTAATATTCAGGGAGTGTACTACTCATGCAAGGGATCCATTTCATAGGTAATTAAAATAAAAGATCGTAACTAAAAATGTTGGCTATAGCATCTAAAAAGCTACTTATCCAATTACCATGAAATATAGGCAGATGTTTGCATCCCCAAGAGGATACTCACATAAGCAGGAAACATTTCTTGAGTGAACAAAGAAATCAAGAAGCATTAAAACAGGTGAATTAAACAGGAAGCATTCAGTCAACCATCAAAGAAAACAGATTTGTAATCTATGATACGAGTGGTTAAAAAGAAGGGAGTCAGAAATATAGGAGAAATCAAGAAATATGAAGTTAGTGTGCTTATTTATTTTGCTCATTTATACAATCAACTTTATTTAATATAATCAACTCACGCACAATTGGAGGGGGAGGCTGAAGCCCCTTCTTTCCACACCACCAAAATTCTAATTGAAATTAGGCCCCTGCACTTGGATCTGAGTTCCAAGCACTGAACTTGCAAGCAACATCTGAATGAAAGTCTGAGTGGCAGTCCCAGGGACAATGTAACATATAGGTAGGCCCTGATCAGCATATTGTAGCTTTAAATGCAACATAGGCTCTGTCATTCTGTAAAGCTTGCCAGACTAAATCAAAGTGTAACTGTTTTACAAGGTGCTCTATTTCAGTCTAGAAATTTAATTCTTGGACAAGTCATACATTATTTATCAATTAGATTCTTAGGAAATCTCAGTGATAGTGACAAGAAAAATGATAAATTTGGCAAATTTGCATTCAAATTTGTGTCTCCTACTTAAAAGTTAGAATTGGCAAATTTCTAAATTTGTTTTCATTGACATGGAATCTAAGGCTATTTTATTCTCATTCTCTTGATCACTGTTCTTGGATATCTGTTGTTTATTTTGAACTCTGTTATATATTTTTCTCCGTCTTGAATACACACTTTAATGTGGTGAGGGGGGTTGAGTGTGTCAATGAAGCTAAGAGCAACACTGTCAGGAGCACAGACTTGGTCAAGAGTCTAAATTCCTAGAAGAGTCACTCAAGGACAAAGCTGAGACACCAGACTAAGATGCATCCACCCCCTTCAGGAATCAACGATCACAGGACACTGGAAGTGCAGCAGCGAGCTTCAGGTGTGACTGGAGAGAGCTCTCCAAGACACAGCTGACCTGCCCTGTCTGGAGGGGTCCAGTTGTTACTGGCCTCGAAGGGGGCTTTTGGAGGAAGCCCCTGAAGGTTGGGAATGCCTTTTGGAGTGGCTCCCCTTGATAACAGCCAAGGGAAACCCCTCCAAAGAAAATGTCCAACTCAGGACATTTTCAGTGAGAAAATCACACAGTGTTTTACTGTGGAAATGAACTCAAAAGAAATGGTGTTGCTCTAATAATGAGGTGGGACATAGCACAAGCAGTTAAGAGCTAAAATGCAAAGTTGGACTGAATAATATTAATCAGACTTCAGGTGAAGCCTGTTAACATAACCATCATTCAAGTTTATGCTCCAACTACAGTTGCTGATGAGGAAGAAACTGAAAACTTTTATGCAAGTGTCCAAGAAGAAATTCATTGTACACCTAAACAAGATATGCTGATAATCCTAGGTGACTGGAATGTAAAAGTAGATGATAAAGCAATATCAAACATAGTTGGAAAATTTGGACTAGGATTATGAAATGAAGCAGGAGAGAGGCTAAAAGAATTTTGTGAAGCCAACACTCATTGCTAATACATGCTTCAGGCAACCAAAAAGATGATTGTATACATGGAAATCACCGGGTGACCAATGCAGGAACCAAAGAGATTACATAATTGGAAGCAGAAGATGGAGCAGCTCTATTCTTGCTGCTAAAACAAGAACAGGAGCTGATTGTGATACAGATCATGAGTTGTTAATATCAAAAATTAGAATAAAGCTGAAGAGAAACACTAAAAAAAACCATAGTGCCAAAATGCGATCTAAATAATATTCCTGAAGAATTTAAAGACCAAGTAAGGAACAGATTTGCAATACTAAGTTTAACTGATCATGAGCCAGAAGAACTATATTCTCAAGGATGAATCGGCAAAGACTGTTCCTGTAGCCAAAAGAAAGGAGAATCCTAAATGGATGACTGAGGAAATTCTTAAAATTGCTAAAGACAGATGAGAAGCAAAAGCAAAAGGCGGTAGAAGTAGGGTCAAAATTCTAAATGCAGCTTTTCAGCAACTTGCACGCAGAGACAAAGAAATCTATTATAATAACCAGTGCAAAGAAATAGAAGAGAACAACAAAAAAGGAAGAACAAGAGATCTGTTCCTAAAGATCCAAGAAATTAAAGGGAAATTCAAGCTATGGCGTGGGATGCTGAAAGAGTAACATGGAAATACAGTATCTGATCAGGACAAAATAAAGGAAAGATGGAAACAATACACTGAAGAACTATACAAAAGAGATGGAAGGATGACAGATACTTTTTATGAAGAATCTTTTGATGAAGAATAAGAAATCCTAGAAAGTGAAGTAAAAGCTGCACTCAAAGCAATTGGGAGAAACAAAGCACCTGGAGTAGATGGAATACCAATAGAGCTATTTCAAGCTACAGAAATGGAGTCCATCAGAACCTTAACAAGAATCTGTCAACAAATATAGGAAACAAAACAATGGCCCACAGACTGGAAACACTCAGTCTACATTCCAATTCCAAAAAAGGGAAATGCCAAAGAGTGCAGCAACTATCGGACAATTGCATTAATTTCCCATGCAAGCAAAGTGATGCTCAAAATTATACAGCCATATATGGAACAAGAAATGCCAGATGTTCAAGCTGGATTCAGAAAAGGAAGAGGCACCAGAGATCACACTGCAAATTTATGATGGCTAATGGAACATACCAGGGAATTTCAGAAGAAAATCAGCCTGTGTTTTTATACAAAAGCAAAACTTTTGACTGTGTGAATCATGAAATGGAGGTGCCACACCATCTGATTGTTTTTATGCGCAATCTGTACTCTGGACAAGAGGCTACTGTCAGAACATAATATGGGGAAACAGAATGGTTTCCAATTGGCAAAGGTATCAGACAACGATGTATATTATCTTCCTATCTGTTCAAGCTATATGCAGAACATAAGGAAAGCTGGATTAAATCTAGAAGAAGCTGGAGTAAAAATTGGCAGAAGGAACATTAATGATTTGAGATATGCAGATGACACCACGTTACTAACAGAAAATAGTGAAGACTTGAAACGGCTGCTGATAAAGGTTAAAGGAGAAAGTGCCCAAACAGGATTACAGCTGAAAATCAAGAAGACAAAAGTAATGACTACTGAGGAACTACAAAATTTTAACGTTGACAATGAGGAAATTGAAATTGTTCAAGATTTTCTATTCCTTGGCCCAATCATCAACCAAAAGGGAGACTGCAATGAAGTAATCAGAAGAAAATTGAGGCTTGGAAGAGCAGCTGTGAGGGAGCTAGAAAAGATCCTTAAAGATAAAGATGTCTCTCCGGGAGCAAAGATCAAGATAATCCAAACTATGGCATTCCTCATTGCCATGTATGAATGTGAAAGTTGGACAGTGAAGAAACCTGACTGGAAGAAAATTGATTCATTTGAAATGTGGTGCTAGAGGAGTTTTGCAGATACCATGGACAGCCAAAAAGACAAATAAATGGGTACTAGATCAAATCAAGCCTGAATTTTCCCTAGAAGCTAAAATGACAAGACTAAGAGACTATCATACTTTGGTCTCATTATGAGAAGACAAGATTATCTGGAAAAGTCAATAACACTAGGGAAAGTGGAAGGCAGTAGGAAAAGAGGAAGACCTAAAAAGAGATGGTTTGAATCAATAAAAAGCCACGTCCTCCAGTTTGAAGGATCTGAGAAAGTCTGTTAATGATAGGACATTTTGGAGGTTTTTCATTCATAGGGTTGCCATAGGTCAGAGGCAACTTGACAGCACATAACAAACACAAACACATACACATATGTTCTTATCCAAAGTTGAAAACAAACCTGAGGAAAGAGCCCCTAATTATTCAGGGACCAATTACCTACAATCAATTATTTGATTGTATATATATATCAAAAGCGGAACTAGTTAATGGTTTTTTTAAAAAATGGCATAAACAAGCCCATGAAAACAAGAATGATTAGAAATGTATTTTTGAATTAAATATATCCAAATCTATATAAAATAGGTGCTTGAAACATGTTACGGCAAGCCTCTTTTAAAAGGTACAGTTCTTTACAGGATAGTTTGAGAGTAATTTTTCATCAGGAAAGTTACACGTTTTAATCCATTTTTGTTGTGTTGTTTGCTCTTTGTTCCAGCTTTCTCAGACCCAGATTGTTCCAGATAGTCTTACTGTAAGAAGACAGAATCTCACATCTGAACAAACTAGAGTGGAGAAAGTCAAGAATCCAAATCCTTGCTAATTATGATCTCATGTCATGCACTGTATTAAAGGATTATCTCACTGTTTTTAAGGACTCGCAGATTGCTTCTTCCTATCACAGCTGAGTCATGGGGCTCTCATACTGGCAGGATAAGCCTCCTTAGCTCTTTTCAGTCGCTGGGATACTCTTTCCTTTTCACTTCCCTTATCCAATGTGGGATCATGAAGGAAAAAAATGAATGATTCTAGGGTCATTAAGCCATGCATAAAAATGCCATGCAAAATCAAATCACACCACAGTAATTGTTTTTAAAAGTTACAATTACAATGAAATTTAACTTCTCCTTATGGTAAAAGAATAAAGACACAACAAGAAAGTTAGATATAATTAGCCAATTACAATAATGTATTAGTTCAAATGATGACTTCATGGCAAGAAGGTCAACTGATGACTTATGACCCTATTAAAACTAATTATTAGTAACTTGATGCTAAAAAGCCCAAGCCCGCAAAGAAAAAAAAGACATTTCAAACAATAAGCGACTGGGCCTGGTTCTATGTTTCTGCACTGTTTTGCCAATCCATACTCTGAAACTTCCTTGTTCTGGTAAAAAAGAAAAAGAAAAAGACCAACCCCCCCCCCTCCCCGCACTGTTACATTTTCTCCTCTCCAATTGCCTAGAAAGCAGGCAGATTTGGGGGACAATTTGAATATTTTTGTTAAGAAATCTACAATTTAATATTTTAGTTCCAATTGGACCTGGTGACTCTCAGCATGTCCCTAAAGGTCTTCTCTAAGTATATCTCTGTCTAGCATTTTCATCAGCAGTCTTGACCTTAAAGAAATGAAAAGACTCATTGCTTTGAGCCCACAACCAAAACTTCTGCCTAGCAGGTAGATAATTACACAGTGATACTGTGAAGAAGAAGAAAAACAGCCCCCAGACTCCTGCTGCCTTTCCAGCACTTACTTACTTACTTTCTTACTTGACAGCCAGTGTGGTGTAGTGGTTATAATGTTGGACTAGGATCTGGTAGATCTGGGAGACCCAGATTCAAATCCCTGCTCTATCATGGAAGCTTTCTGGGTGACCTTGGGCCAGTCACATTCTCTCAGCCTAACCTACCTCACAGGGCTGTTATGAGGATAAAATGGAGGAAAGGAGAATGGTATGAGCTGCTTTGTGTCTCTGTTGGGGAGAAAAGGTGGGGTATGTATGTATGTATAAATAAACTTTATTTATATCTCTTCTTTCTTCCCAATAGGGGCACAAAGTGGCTTACATCATTCTTCTCTCCTCTATTTTATCCTCACAGCAACTCTGTGAGGTAGGTTCAAATGACTGGCCCAAGGTCACACAGCAAGCTTTCATGGCAGAGTGAAGATTTGAACCTGCATCTCCCAAATCCTAGTCCCAACACTCTAACTACCACAACTGCTGGCTCTGTAGAGGGCTAGTTGAAACATTGGCAACTCTATTGGGTAGTAATGGGTGTTTTTCTGATGGGATGAATCATTCTTTTGGAAGCAAGGAAACAAGAACCTTTCCCAATATGTAAATATGCCTCCAGGTGCAGCAGAATTCTATTATAATGCCAATATTTTATTTTATAGGCAGAGAATTAGTAGAGGGGAAATAAGATCAGCCTTCACAAAGCAGTCAAGCATTTCTGGCAGGCTGTGTAGACTAACTGAACACTAATTTACAATGGGGAGATGCCCACATCAGGAGCCACTAAGTCTAGCCATTCTCACAGCCCTTGTTCTTGGGCATCAGTCTGACAAATTATGATGAAGAGGGAAATGAACCCCACTGGTGGACCTGCTATGCTCTTTATCCAAAGACAATATTTTTTCTGGTCTTATTAGCTCAGCATTTCTAAAATGCAGTCTTTAACAGGATTTTGTATCCAACAATCTCCTCAACAAAACTATGTTCTGTTGTGCTGTGCAGTTTACAATTGCTGTATCTTCCATGAAAATAGTGGAAGAAAATCTTCAAATTCCAGAATCACCAGTGCTTCACTTAAGAATTTAAAAAATCATGAAAGCAGTTTGGTTTAGGTTTCAGACACATTGTTAGAATTAATATGGCTGTACAAAGAATGTTGTGATACACTGAAGCCAAAAAAAAATGACTAACAGGAAAATAATAGTAACTTGTGGTTATCTCTTTTTTGTATTTTCTTTTACAGCATGAAACTGAAATTCAAGAGATGCAGCATTTTCTTGCAAACATGTGAAGCTTTATCTGATGTATTTGTCTGTTGCGCATTTACTTAAAGACAAAGAAGCATACCCAGAAAGGGAGGCAAACTTAGTTCCTAGTTAACATGTTTAGGATTAGGTGGTAAGATAAAATATTTATTTCATAACTATAGCAATTTACATCCTCTTCATGACATCATAGATTCTAACTAACAATATGCACAGGCATATCAATAATTTAAAAAATCTAGCTGTATAAAAAACAAAAGCAGACAAAATTAATAGATTTTTAGATAATTAAATATTTTTAACTAATAATTTTATTGCCAACTGTTCATCAGCTGATTTTCATTAGCTTTTCACTGTAACATAAAATTATCTTGTATTTCACATACCATAGTATTTCTTTCACTTCAACAATGCAATTGTTGGAAGATCAAACTTGGAGACCCATATTTGGTTCACTACTCACATAAGCCATGTGCTATTATTACTATTCCCTAGTTTGTATTAACATAATTACTGCAACCAGGACTTAACAATATTTAATAATAAAACTGAACCAATTACTTATTTTATGCTATGAATGACTGCAGAGTCCACATTCATTACCCTTCCAGCCGTAAAACAAAAACCCCTCACACACCCTATAGATTTTGATAAGTATATAGTTATATATGGTTCTTTAACATTATTTGCAGTGTTAATTTAATGAACCTCAGGATGGATGTCAGAGATGAGGATTGTACAAATAGGGCTGCATGTTATACCTCTGCATGTTATGTCTTATACTGGGAGCTCTACTCCCTATTCAAGTAGACAGACTGTGGTATGTGAAATAACATCAGAGACTTATTATTTTATTATTTTGATTTATAAACCACCCACCCTCAGGGGCTCTGGGCAGTGAACAACAGTTAAAATCAATAAAAACAAGAAAACAATCATTCTAAAATCAACATACAATAAGCAATAATAAAATAAATTAACCAAGTACATTAAAGTGCAATGGTGGGGAGAACCCCACCCCCCACCCCAAAGGTGGGAGGCCGACATGGCACTGCCCCCTTCAACCACCGAATGCCTGGCAGAACAGCTCTGTCTTACAGGCCCAGCAGAACGATAATATGTCCCGCTGGGCCCGGGTCTCCACTGACAGAGCGTTCCACAAGGCTGGGGCCAGGACTGAAAAGGCCCTGGCCCTGGTTGAAGCAAGGCGGGCTTCCTTAGGGCCGGGGACCACCAGTAAACATTTATCCACTGACTGAAGCGGTCTCCATTGTATAATTACTCAATATATACAAATTCTACAAATTCTCTATAGATATAATCCAATGTGGTGGTGATGGCAGAAAGTACCGTCAAGTTATAGTTGTCATGTTCAGAATACTTTCAGGTATGCTAGTGCCAAAGAGACTCCATTTTAATCCTTTCAGTATTATGAGTGCTTTCTTCACAGGTGCCAGGATGTTCCCAGGCAGCTATCTCCCAGAGGAGGAATGTTTTGGCTACCGCTGTTCCAGCCTCGAAGGACTTTCGCTTTTCGCAGCTTCAAAGGGATTGTTATGAGAACTATGCGGGGAGGTTGGGCCTGCTGAGATCTGTTACTTTGTGCCTCATGCTTTGCCTGTCATTGGTAACAATTCACATGTACCATCCTGAATATTGTATTCAGGCTCGTGGACTATAATGCATTCTTTCTTCAGTAAACTTTTGAAAACAACGGGCTTTTGTCTGATTGCAGAAGGTAGTCTGGAGTAAGGACATTATCTAGCCACAGTTCTGACATTTTGTTACCAATCACCTTTTCCAATGCCTAGGCCGGATCAGACGGACTCCAAAGCAGTCCCAGTCAGGGACCCTTTGTTTGATCCGTATGCCTCCCCCGGCTCTCAAGGATTGGAACCTCAAGGACCCGTACCAAGAGGCAACGGCTCCTCTGTTACTACACTCTACATCCTCGCTCCCAGCAGTGCAGATACCCGGCCTAGAGCTACAGCCAAACCACTGTTTTCCGTACCCACCCTGACGCAGTGGGGCACGAGACCAAGGGAGACGAGGGAACGAAGGGCTAGTACGATGTTCACGCAATCACAGATGGATAGTCGACGAAGTTTAGAGTCGATACCCGAGCATGCCAACAGCCAACCGTGGCTCTACTGGAACAGGACAACCGAGCAAACGGAGTGGGAGACGTCCCGCCGCGGTGTCCTAAGCTGGGATTATTCAGAAGTTACCCCGTGGTCGGGGCAACCAGATGTAAGTGAGCACCATTGGATGCAGCTTCAAAGCAGAACTGTTGCAATTGACTCTGGTATTTCAGCGGTCACTGGTTTGGCGAAAGGGATCTTAGCTGCAAGATCACAAGAAGAACAAGGTATGGAAGAAACATTGCCTTGGCAACAGATGAAAGCCACGAGACCACATGCCGAATATGTGCCGACCTCGCAGGCTACTGAGTTCACGGAACAGGAGGGGGAAAATCCAGATAGAGTGCAAGTTTTGGAGACCAGACTAGCAAGCATGGAAGAAAGTTTAGCCCACGCCGTCCACCTGCTGTCTGTACTTGTGGTGGGGGACGGTGGACGAGAACCGCCAGCTGGTCTACCAGACATCAGTCAAAGTTTGTCTACCTTACAAAGCCTGGTGCCCCGTCCCGAGGGCCCAATCCAGCCATGGCCGCAACAGCCAGATGAACCTGAAGATCCTGAGCCTGATACCGGGGAAGGACCTCGTCCAGAAGACCCCTGCCCGGAAGACCCTTGTCCGGAAGACCCTTGTCCAGAAGACCCCTGTCCTGAAGATCCGGTCGTAACAGATGACAACGGATCCGGCGGAGGAGGTGGGGAACCGGAACGTCCTACGGGGCCCGCTTCCCCTGTAGTACCACCACCCACGACCCAAGAGAGTGAGCCACGAATTTTACCAAGAGGGGGTACGCCGCGAATCATCCTGGGGACGAGCGCGATTGGTAGAGGCACCACTCCCTGGCCACTCCAAACGCCGGGGCCGAGAGGGACCCTAACACCAATTCAGCCAATCCCTGGAGGAACTCCTTTACCTCTTCAGCCTATTTCTCCTCACCCATCCCCGTTACAACCGGCACCCCAAGGACCAATTCCCGCTCCTCTGTTACCAGCGCCCAGATTGCCGGCGCCTCGAGGTACACCGCCAGTCCAGCCAGCACCTTTCCGGCCAGCGCCGCTACAACCCGTACCTAGAGGGCCTCCCCAGCCGACCCCGGGGGGGCCTCCTCCACGACAACCTCAACCTCGGCCTCAGCAACCTCCGTTGCTACCACCGCCCACTCCGCAGCAACCTCCTTTACAACTCGCCCCGCTCGACGTTTACCCGATGCCAGCACCAGCTCCCAGGCAAGAACTCCCCATGGGCTGGGTGAAGTTGGAAGCTACCTTTGATGGAGACCCATCAAAATTGGGATTCTTTCTCGTACAAGCGGTGCAATTCTTTAATCGATGGGGACATCTTTTCGGAAGTGAGGCCAGTCAGATTGAACACCTTGGATCAAGACTCCAAGGCAAAGCTGCAGATTGGTATGTAGGACTTTATGATATCGGTGCCCCCGAGTTGAATACTCTTCAAGGGCTAGTGGACGCACTCCGAGCCCAATATGAAGACCCTCTAGAAGAAACTAGAGCCCGGACTGAATTGCAGTCTATTAGGCAAGGCAACATGTCGGCTAGAGACTATGTTACAAAATTCCGACAACTTGCCGCTAAATGCCCAAGGTGTGAGGAATCGACCAAAATAATTTTGTTCAAACAGGGATTAAATCCTAGGCTGTTGGATAGAGCCCTTATGCAACATAACCCTCCCACTCTACTAGGATGGATCCAATTAACTTGTGAAGTAGAAAACCGCATGCTAGAAGTCCGATTAGTGGAACAACAACAACATACGGGTCAAAGGCGCTCCTCAGTTCTTGTCAGGGGAGGCAGAGGTGCTGGATATGCTACTCGCGGAGCGAGAGATGCTAGATGGCAACAAGGGTTGTGCCTGCAGTGTGGCCAAAGTGGTTATTTTGCGGCGCAATGTCCGTACCGGCCTGTGCAAAGACCTCCGCTCCAACTAAGACGTCCAGCCCCCGCAGCCTACCCGGCGCCACCGCGCCCAACACCAGCTCCTAGAACAGCGAGAGGCAGAGGAGCTCCTCGGAGAAACCTTCCCGAGAGAGGGTTAGAGCTGGAAGAAGTTATGGAATATGATCCAACAGCTCTAATCGGGGAGGAGAATCCAGAGAGTCCCACCTTGGGAAACGAGATGGATCTGTCGTAAAAGGACCCAAACGGCAGATCAAACCTCAGTCAGTTCCTATTTCGAACAGACCCCAAGGGTCCATACTCTTCATACCGATAACCTTAGTGAACCCAGACAGAAAAATGCACATCCATGTGCAAGCTCTGATAGACTCGGGCTGCTCTAGAGACATTATTGCACCAGCCCTAGTGAATGGATTAGTACTTCCTGTTAAAGAATTGGAAACGCCTGTCATTTTTGAGCAAATGGATGGCACTAACATGAATCCAGTCACTACTGAAACCACTCCGGTCATAACCGGCATGGGACAACATTGGGAAGTAAGATCATTCGTTATTAGTGCCACTGCCAAATACCCCTTAATCCTGGGAAGCCGATGGTTGTGCGATCACAACCCCTACATCAACTGGGCAGAGGGAAGCATCACGTTCACCCATGATGCTTGCAAAAATCATCGTTGGGATCAAAATTGGGGTAACAATCCTACCCTCACTGAGCCTGCTCTCCTCACCCAGGAAGAAATCAACCAAATACCCAAGCAATACAGAGCTTACACCCAAGCCTTCACAGAGGAAGAAGCTAATACTTTACCTCCTCATAGGAGGACGGACTGTGCCATGGAAATTTTACCGGGCACCTCGCTGCCCAAGGGCCGTCTGTATCCCATGAGCCCTAACGAAAGGGAAGAACTCCGCAAGTTCACTAACATCAATCTTCAAAGAGGATTCATTCGACCTGCTAACAGCCCACATGCTGCGCCAGTGCTCTTCGTCAAAAAGAAGGATGGGGGCTTAAGACTGTGCACGGATTTTCGGGGACTTAACGCTGTCTCTTCCAGCAACGCCTATCCCATCCCGCTCATTACAGATCTACTCAACGTCGTGGCTCAAGGTAAGATCTTTACGAAATTGGATTTGAAAGACGCTTACTTCCATGTTCGTATCAGAGCAGGGGACGAATGGAAAACCGCTTTTAACACGCCCCTCGGCCAGTATGAATATTTAGTTATGCCATTTGGCCTGGCCGGGGCCCCCTCGGTTTTCATGTCCATGATCAATGAAGTACTGCATGAATTCTTATACAAAGGCATTGTGGTGTACCTAGATGATGTTTTAATCTATTCGGAGACTGAAGAGGAACACGCAGAACTTGTAAAAAAGGTCTTGACCACTCTAATGTGTAACAAACTGCCCATCAAGCTATCTAAATGTGAGTTCCACCAAACAGAACTCACTTACTTAGGCTATTGCATCTCCAAAGATGGCTTGAAAATGGACCCGGGCAAAGTACAAGCAATACAAAATTGGCAAACCCCCGCTACCCGCAAAGAACTACAATCCTTTTTGGGCTTTGCCAACTTCTATAGAGAATTCATTGTGAACTTTGCTCAAATTACACTCCCTCTAACCGAACTGTTAAAAACCAAAGACAAGGGGGACCAAGCCAAAAAACCGAGTGCCAAATTGCCTTGGACACCAGAATGCCAAGCAGCATTCAACCACCTCAAAACACAGTTTGTTTCAGAACCCGTTCTGCAACACCCTGATGAAAATCGCCCCTTTGTGGTGCAGGTCGACGCCAGCGACACCGCAATTGGAGGTGTACTTTTGCAAAGGGGGGAGGACGAAAAACTCAAGCCCTGTGCCTTCCTTTCCCGAAAGTTTTCTGAAGCGGAAAGAAATTGGAATGTTTGGGAAAAGGAGGCTTTTGCTGTAAAAGCAGCTCTCACTACCTGGAGACATTGGTTAGAAGGAGCCCGTCATCCTTTCAAGGTTTGGATGGACCATAAGAATTTAGAGGCCCTACGCAGCCCCCGAAGACTAAATGCCAAGCAACTGCGGTTGGCGGAGCACTTTTCTAAATTCAATTTCACGTTAAACTTTTTACCGGGCAAGACTAACTTTCTGGCCGATGCACTATCACGCATGCCCCAGCACAAAAGCAAAAGGGAGGAGACAGTAGACACCATCTTTTCGCCTACGCAATTAGGGGGTGTGGTGACCACACGCAGTCGCACAACCCAATCCCCTCAACCCGATCAGGGGTGGAGACTAAAACTGAAAGCTGAAGTGGAAAAGGAGGGGGGGAACGTGCCCAAAGACAAACTGCAACAATCCGAACAAGGGGAATGGCTTTGGGGAGACCGCTTCTATGTACCCAAAAGTTTAAGAAAGGAAGTTTTACAACGCTGTCACGATGCCCCTACGGCAGGACACTATGGGTATTTAAAAACACTTCATTTAGTACAACGTCAATTTTGGTGGCCAGGCATGCGCAAAGACATTTCCCAATATGTAGCGTCCTGCCCCGTTTGCCTCAGTGCCAAATCCCGCAAAGGCAAACCACGAGGACTATTGCAACCTTTAGAAATGCCAAGCAGACCGTGGGAAGTAATATCTATGGACTTTATCACTGATTTACCCCCCTCCAAGGGGCACAACTGTATTTTAGTCGTAGTGGATTTATTCTCCAAGCAAGCTCATTTTATACCTTGCACCACTATACCTTCTGCTCGAAAACTAGCTGATATCTTTCTAAAGCACATTGTAAAAATACATTCTTTTCCGTCAAAGGTGATTTTGGATCGCGGCGGACAATTCGTTGCTAACTTCTGGCGGGAGCTTTTACAAATGCTGGGTATTGAACAAGGTTTAAGTTCAAGCCATCATCCTCAAACCGACGGACAATCAGAAAAAACTAATCAAATATTAGAACAATTCCTCCGCTGTTATATTAATTTCCAGCAAGACAACTGGGTCGATTTGCTCCCCATGGCAGAATTCTCATACAATAACAGTGTGCACGCCTCCACCGGACAGACTCCTTTCAAAGTAGTTTATGGCTTCCACTTCAAACCCTTTCAGTTTGATGCGCTCCCTCCTCCTACTTCAGCATCCCAAGACGTCACCGAATGGTGGGGGGAAGCGGCTCAACAATGGACTCAAATTAGAAAACACCTCGACAAAGCCAAACAGGATTACAAAAAGTATGCCGACCGCCACCGTGCGGCGGAATGGGATTTACAACCTGGTGATCTTATCTATCTTTCCACAAAGAATCTGAAAGTAACCCAGACCAGCCGCAAATTGGCTCTGAAATTCCTAGGACCTTTTCCTGTTCGTAAAGTAATCAACAAAGTGACTGTTGCCCTAGATTTACCAAAGAATTTACGCTACGTACATGATACTTTCCATGTCAGCTTGTTGAAGCGAGCTCCTCCAGCAAACCAATGGCACACCCGTGCCCCTCCTATTCCGACTCTAATTAATGATCAGACCCATTACGAAGTACAACAAATTTTGGACTCTAAATTAAAATGAAATCAGCTCTTTTACCTCATCAGGTGGAAGGACTTTGACTCTGGGTTTGATGAATGGGTGAACTCTGTGCATGTACATGCTCCTAGGCTAGTCAGGGCATTCCATAGACGCTATCCACATAAACCTGGGGGGGAGCATCTTAGAGGGGGCAGAATGTCATGTTTAGAATACTTTCAGGTATGCTAGTGCCAAAGAGACTCCACTTTAATCCCTTCAGTATTATGAGTGCTTTCTTCACAGGTG